>NC_090777.1:17000000-17642500 GCF_040054535.1 Antennarius striatus | reverse complement strand
GACTAAGGCAATGACTATTTCTATTATAGTAGATGTCTGTGTAGGTTCTCAGTTATCCAGGTCATGGTTATAGCTTTCTTAACGTCCAGTGGATCGACTCAACAGCTTTTGGATTCTATGATAGTAGATTTATACCTGCACAAGACTGAGATCCTCTGGATCCACCAGAGTCATTTTTACTAAATAAATCAAATTAATGGGCCACTCTATAAAGCAAGTCTATATTTCTATACTGCCTATGTAAAATACTCTACAACTAAGAATGTATGAACTGTACTAAAACTTCTACAGTATGTGTCCCTGCTGGAGCACCAGAAGGTTTATTGACAGGGGAACCAATGACTCATTTCATCATCCGTGCTAGTTGTAATATTTAAGTCAACTCTGAATAGGAGCGAAATGCCTGAAAAAAATCTAACATGAGTTTCCACTTAAAATATTTGCCAGCAGGCAGACAAGGGGAAAAAAAGTATGAATAAATTTGCATGAAATATTTTCTTTCCATTTATCTGAAGATCAATTCCCTCAAACTTGTGAAGAGAGATAGCATGCTCTCCAGAGAAAAACAATCAAATAAGAATAGGTTGTGTTTGACATACACGGAATACGAATGCATGACCTAGAACAACAAAACCACACAGATAAAACACCAGGGTCCAAGGCCAAAATACCTCTGGTTTTGAGTCTACAGGCGAGCCTGCCTCCTCACCCTGCAGAAGACGAGGTGGATGATGGAGAGGTCAGAGAGGAGAGAGCTGAGGTTAGCAAAGTCTGTTATCATTACAGCTGGGAGAAGAGATGTACTGCTAGAGGCAGGAAGGTGGGTTTAAAAAAACATCTGAAGCAAAGAGGTCAAGTTAGGTTTTTGGAAGTAATTCAGGCAATGTGGGGAACAGAGGACTGATACTGGGAAGTCTAGGGAGGTATGGGAAAAGGGGAAATTAGGCTGGATACAAAAAAGGAAGATGATGATTTTGGTCTTATATGAAAAGCAATATCAGGCAGAAGGTTGAGAACTCCTTTTCAGACTTTTCAAATGAGCCAATGGAGGTACTTTTTTATATATACTGTATGTATAAAACGATATTTGAGAAAAATATTTATCTGTACTGGCAAGTTACTGTTTTTGTTTTTAGTAGTATCCTCTTGTACCTTGAGCTCCAAAGTATGCTTCTGAACCTGATCTTGCTCTAGAGGTTCATGCTGCTCCAGTTCGTGATCCGTGGATTGGTCCTGGTCCTGATAGTGGTACTGTTCATGGTCCAAGTCCAGACTTCCTTCTTGGTCGAGGTCTTCTCTGGACATGAACTGAATGCGTTCACTGGAACTGCGTTGGGACAGTTGGTCCATACTTACACCTAGAGTTGAGGCTGGTACAGTGCAAGCGCAGAGAAACATCAAGCACCTATACTTCAATGTTAAAGCGTTTCAATCACGTATTCTAGCTAACAAATTTAAACAGGGTCACTTATTTAAATGGACAATGCACTGACAAAAAATCTAAGATTCAAAAAAGCCTTATTTCTTTTTTTGTGTGTGTAGATTTCAGTGCACTCCCTTATAAGCTGCAACAGGAAGTCAATAAGCACTGCTGAAATATACATCAGTTGAGACAGTGTTTTCTTGCATACATTGGTTTCCATCAGTCTGACCCTGAGGCTTGGAGGCATCTGTACGGTAACATAGGGTTCTTACCTCCATCAATGCTTCGGGGCAGCAAATACCTCTTGCTAATGGACCTATCGAACTGTGGGGCAGGTCTGTCAATAAGAGCACTGGCTTGTCTGGTCTGTGCTTGAGTTCGCCCACTGTAGCGGAATTTGGAGCCAATCACCAAGAAACCCTTAGGAGGCGGTTCAGGAGAAACCAACCTGCAGGAAGGTTCAGATTAAAAAAAAGAAAAAAAGAAAAATCCAAACAATCATTCTCACTGAAACCATTTAATTGTGCAAAAGCTTTTCCTCCCCATTGGTTCATAATTTTATGGAAGAATTTCTTGCAAAGAAAACTACAGTGTGCAATTTGGTATTAATTACATGGAAAATAAAAATAACAACATTTCAGTATTGTTAGTCATGTTGAGTTCATTAGCAGCAATTGATTTCGAGCGAGATTTTGAAATCAGAAGCACGTGTACATTTCCTTTAATACTTTTATCATTTTTTACATAACCTATATACAGTATATCGTTAATTATGCACAGGTAAAGTATGCATGTCTATTGGTTGATAATTGGTTGGTTTGTTTTTTTTGGCTGGAATGGATTAAAATGATTCTAGTTATTTAAAATGTGGAAATGTTTGACTTAGAGGCTCAATCATAGAACGGATTAAATTATATCTCGAGGATTATTATTTGTCTAGAATAAGTCATTTGATCACTGGGAGGTTGCAAGAACATATTCTACTCCTTTTTTTTTTCTTCATTTTCATGAATGAGCACATTTTCAGCTGAGCTGTTGGTACCTCTACTTACGAATGTCTCCACATACGAAATTTTCTACTTACGAAACGCCTCAACAGGAAAATATTGCCTTTAGTTACGAAAGAATTTCGGGTTACGAAAGGTAAAAATAGAGTATGGGCTGCTACTCGCAGCTCCCAAAGGTTCCTGAATGCAACATTCTCATAGCTGCTCTGCCATTGGCTATTACCTAGCATCCTGGCATCCCATTGGTTAAGAGGGACCTCTTTGTGTAGCTAGATAGGTGTCTATGCAGCGTTCTTGTCATTCGGCCCTCGACCAATGAGGTGTTCTGATAGTTTTACGCAAATATACTGTATTAACTTTTTGAGTGTTCGCTATGGACCCCAAAAAAGTCACGGAGAAAAGAGGAAAAGAAAAGTCAAAGAGCTTTTTTGTCCATATCAACAGTGCAAGCGATAATAGACAAGCATGAAAAAGGGATGGTTGATCTCGCCAAAGAATATGGCCGTAATGCATCTACAATCGCCACGTTATTAAAACAAAAGGAAGTTTAAGGAGTTTAAGGCATAGTGTGGGTGGTTGGAGAAGTTCAAAAGGAGGAATGGAATTCATTCTGTTGTTCGGCATCGTGAGGCAGGACCACATGAACCAATGAGGACAGCACTTAAAAGGTAAATGACCATAATTTTTATTCTTTATTCTTTGTTTTTTACATTATGCACACCGCTCATTTATTGTGTAATAATTTAATTGTAACATATTTGTTACATGTTTTGATGCATTTTTATGCTTTATAAAACATTTATGTCGGAATTTTGGGGGGTTTGGAACGGATTAGGGTATTTGCATGGAAAACTCATCTGTACTTATGAAATTTCATCCAGAACCAATCAATTTCATAAGAAGAGGTACCACTGCATTAGTATGTAATAATGGTATGCTTAATTTTATGATTAGAAGTCTATAAGTTGGGTGCCTTCATTTTCACTAGAATTTTTTTAAAATTATCATCTTCAAAAATAACTGTGCGACGTATAAGAAGAGTGTTACAATGAAAGGTGTATGAATCAACACATTTTTATAACGACCCACTTAAAAGAGTTATACTAAGCACTTCATGCAGGTGTGTTCAGAATGCGTATTCTATATCAGTGAGGTTAACACCTACCTGAAGAAGGTGTGGTGCTCAATGCAGACCTTCCATAATCGCTTCGAGGCCCGGTGGTTGGGCAGCTTGAAACCAATGGTGCTTTCAAACTGTTCATACTGAGCAGTGAGGGGAGGGAGTGGTGGTGGAGAAGAAACGGATGTGAGGAAGAGAAGGAGAGTGAAGAGTGAAGGGAGTGAGGTGCAGGGAAAAATAGTGGGAAGGTGGCAGGGTGAATTGTGTTTACTCCACAGCAATGGAAAAATCAATGTTATTTTTCGGTTTACTGATATGATATATAGTCTCGTGTCTCCTGCCTTGTCAGGTACATTTTCCATCTCTTATCAACCTGAAAATTGGGTGTAGAAAAACTAACTCCATCAGACGTTTAGTGGTGCAAACAGAAAGAGATGTTTTCAAATCAATCAGTTGTTAAAAATATAATCTCGTTACACACTGAAAAAGTTCATTCAAAAATGATGATGGCTGTCCATGGACATTTGAAGTGACATTTGGCTTAAGATAGATCTGCAGAACAAATCATATGAACAGAATGGCCTTCATATTAACTATGATGTTGTCATTGTCAGTTTAACAGTGGATGTACGCATAGCAGATACCCTGAAGGATAGAGTATGGTGCAAAGCAGAACCATAATTTTGGTAAAATGGCTCTATTATGCACAAGAAAAATCCTTGATAAAAATGAAAGTTCTCATGACTGTCTAATCACTTTAAAGTCACCACAGAGGAAAAAAGAAGAAAAGCATGACCAATGTGGTTATTATTTAAGAACTGCATGTATGAGGGCTATAAATAACCAACGAAATGTCTGTTACCTCGTGCTGCAGAAATAAAAAAAAAAAAGATGAGTTTCTAAAACCATGAAATGACAATTTATACAGTTAGAGGTGAATTAGGAAACAATGATGTAATTTTAACAACTATAAAAATATGACACAGAAATTTGAAGTTAGCTATTAACCAAATGATCCTTCAAGCCACATCCTACAGGTGAATGTACTGGGCTGTTTTGGTGTGAATATGCATGCAGTGAGCTCCTCAATCAGGCAAAATGCAAAAAAAAATTGTTTTACTATTTACCTCCCCTGGGCGTATTTTGATGTAGAAGTTGCTTCTCTTATACGAGATCTTCAAAATTTTTGGCCAGGCAAACCGATTGATCCTCAGTCTGTCTCGGTAAATGAGCAGACCGTTTGCACTGACTCCGAGCATTATGTCAATTCCTTCTGAATCCTGAGAAACAGAAGCAAAGAGCACCAAAAATCTGAGAAAGTTCTGGCAAGTGTTTTAACAGATTAGAAATCTTGGTACAAAACTTTATATCTTTGTACCTTAGCATGATGTAGGTCCACTCCATACATCGAGAGCTTCTTGGCATTTTCTAGAAAGTTCACCTCTGCATCTGCTGGACTCATTCCCCTACAAATGCCAAAGGTGATTTATCACGTCTTTCATATCCATCCCACATTTCAAAAATAGCTGCATTTCTCATTATCCTCAAAGCCTCCCATTTTATTAATATGGTCATATTTTCTCTGACCTATAGTTATGGTGCAGCTCCATCACTCTCTCCTCCAGCTCACGTGTTTGGTTAGGTGCAAAGCGGAAGTCGCTGACATAGTCAGGGCCATGTTCCTCCACCTCGTAGTCTCCGATTTCTGCCTGGACTGTGTAAGAGCCCAGAAGGGCATGGGTAACAAATGAGCAGGGCAGACGGCCGGACAGGATGTCATCCCTCAGCTGCAGACACAGGTAGTACCTAAAGAAATGCAGCAGGCAAAGGAAGAAATGCTGTTGGCACTTATCTCTAAGAGTTGGGTCTCTACGTTATCAGAAAATATGTGGGGAATATCATATTCCCTTTTTGATATTGTCTCATATTTTTAATGTAGATGTGAAAAGAGATTCCTGTATGTTCTGCATCAATCTCCAAAAGATTGCATTGTCACATAGGATTGTGGTGCTTTATTAACTCTCACATTTTTTAGACGTTGAGAGACGGTATCCATGCAAAAAGGAAGCACCGCTGTGAGGATGTCCACGGCCATCAGAGAGAAGACCCATACCCGGCCATAAAAGATATGCTATCACAAACAGGATCATGAGACCAGATGGTTTGCCAAGCTTGTTGAAGGTAGTGTGTAAAAGGCATATTCCGGTGCCTTCCGGCTCCACAGCTAAAACACTTGAACTTGAAATTACAAGGCAGAAGCAGCTTAATGGGTAGAGGTAATCCAGTCTTTCCAAAGGAAAGTGGAATTTTTTTAGGTGGTTCTCCAAGGCAACTGTCTCATTTAAAAGTAATGCAACAAAGGCGGGGCTCCAGATGTGTTTCCTCTCATGTTGAGGTCACACAAGTACCAACTGGGTACTATAGCGATTATTTTGAGGATTTCACCCTTGGGAGAGCAGCTCTTTTTCATTCAGAACATTTTCCTGGTCAGAAATGTCACCTTATTTTCACAGGAGGCTTCACAGAGCAGCAGTTCGGCAGAAAATATGTCTCAACAGATGGAATTTAATAATTTGCAAGGCAATGTGGCATTGGAATTACAGTAAGGAGTATCCTCTCTCTTACTTGACCATGTTTAGCTCCACAGCTATTATTAAGCATTTAACCAGTAAATAATTTCAAAACAAAATATTTTTCAAGAACCAATCAACAATTACATGCTGTCAATGATGTCATTCCTCCCAAGTTCCCAAGTTCTAAAATAAAGACATTTCTCCCACTGAATATTAGAAAGACAGACAACATAAGAGGGGCGGCACAGTGGCGCAGTGGTTAGCACTGCCGCCTCACAACACGGCGGACCCGGGTTTGAGTCCCGCTCTGTGCGGAGTTCGCATGCTCTCCCCGTGTCTGCGTGGGTTCTCTCTGGGTTCTCCGGCTTCCTCCCACCTCCAAAAGCATGCGCTTCAGGTTGATTGGCCGGTCCCAAATTGACCGTAGGAGTGAGTGTGTGTGTGAATGATTGTTTGTCACTATGTGGCTCTGCGGTACACTGGCATTGTGCCCGGAGTGTCCCCTTACACCCTGAGACTGCTGGGACCTGCGTTAGCATTTTAGAAAATGACTGACTGACTGACAACATAAGAGGAAGTTGTGATATTTGAGTTCTTCAAAGTGATCGTTATATTTGTATCAGTTGTTTCTGAATATTGAATTTGCATCCAAAGACATCAAAAGCTCATTCTTGTCCTTCAGCTTCATCTGAAATGTGATTAGTTTGCTCACGGGGTAATAATATATCTTAGCCGTTACATTTCCTTTAAAAATTACATCAAAGTCAACCTTCAGGCAACCAAGCAGATCAGGGTTCTTTCGCTATGGCTGCTATATTCAAACGTACCTGGTGATGTCTTCGATGAGCACAGATGGGTCTGGAGGGTAGAATTTAACAGAAAATCCAAAGATCCACGAACCAACTGTTGAAAAACCATCAAGAGAGGCTGTTTAGTGGAAAGGCTGTGTGTCTGGGATTATGACGCTTGTTTGTTACACTCACCTCGAATTTGCTTCTTAATCTCTTTAGAGGGATCCAACCAATTCTGATGGAGAGAGAGTGAGACAATCATCTTCAATAAATTCAAACCAATTTAATATTCACATTTTTAAGAGTAATTTTAATAATTGTTTTTCCCCTTTGAGAATTTTCCAAATTGAAAGTCAAGTCTTAGAGAAAATGAACAGAGGCTTTTATAAAACAAAGCATTAATATCAGGGGCCAAATGCCAGACAAATCAAGCACCATCTGTCTAATGTCACCAGAGCTTTCATTATGCACTCTGGACCCTTTGCAGTTTTAAAAGGCCATACTCTCTATCACATTTTAACAGGTTGAAAGGTCACAATGCCATTCTCAGGCCATGAGTGATTGGGCATTTTTAAAGGGACAACAAGGTCAGAAGCTCGAAAAACGATTTGGATAAAAAGGGTGGCCTACAGCTCAAGTAAATTAAATCTATTCCAAAATGACAAAAAAACATTTAATTTAATTTAATTTAATACACTGTTATAATCCCTGAAAGGAAATTAAGAACACATACTCTAGTATTTGTTAGTCAATCAAATCAAATCACATGCATGCATATTAGTGTGTACAGGCCCCTGTAATACACACACCACACACAAGGGGGCCTGTAGGTATGCAAGGGAGGTAGAGTGGCAGGCAGCTCCTTCTTGGTGCGCCTCAAATGAGCAATTTGTAAAGGGGACGGCACCTTGCTCAAGGGTGCCTCGGCAGTGCTCTGGAGGTGAGCTAACACCTCCCACTGTCAGTTCACCTCCGGGTATTTTTTTTTTTTGGGGCAGGAGCGGGAATCGAACTGCCAATCTTGAATCATGGGACGACCCGCTCTACTGCCTGCTTTACCACGGAGCCACTGCCGCCCCAAAAGACAACTAATAAATTGATTACCTGTCGAAGGTTACTCCAAAGCAAACAGGGTACATTGTAAGAGAAGCTACTGGATGCTGTCCCAACGACGATGGATACTGGCATCCAAAAGATGTCGTAGCTCAGGTCGGTTCAGGTTCATTTTGTCAGTGATTTAGGTGAGATTTGTTTTTCCAACTCTGATTTAGGTTTACAATGAATTAACAAGGCAGTTAAATTCATCTTGAATGGTACGTATGATATAATAAGGGAAAAGTTGGTTCTCTTCTGCCCAAAGCAGTTTGCCAGGGATCAACTTATAAAGATTCGTTAAAAAAAAAACATGCACCTGTTCTACTACTTCGTGATAAAGTACTACCCTGTAAAATGAAAATTAGAATTTAAGGACCCCATTATTCAGTGTAATGCTTTATTGTATGCCGTTTGAATGAAAGTATACGTCCAAGGTTTAGTTATAGATCTTATGAACGATTAAAAATGAGTAGTGAATAACATCTTGAGGCGTGTTTGTCTATCTGACCTTGGAGTTGTCTGTGTCCTGGAAAGTCAGGCCGAAGTAGTCTCTCTCCAGCAGGTTCAGATGGCCGCACACCATGTCCAGCAAGGTCTGGCCTTTGGCAAATTTCTGTCACGAGAGCATGCACGCGCGCGCACACACACACACACACACACACACACACACACACACACACACACACACACACACACACACACACACACACCGCTTCATTTAAATAAAAAAAAAACTACAAAAGCCTTGTATGGGATTCTAATAATAATGAAAAGTCACTTTCAACACAAATGGAGGCTGTTGAGTAATTCAACAGATGAGCACAATTACAATGCATGACATATTTTATTTACCAGTATTTGTATTTCATTACACAAGAGAGACAAAAAATACCAGGGACATAAAAATCCTCCCAGACTGTGGTCTGATTGCAGCCGGTCCTCTCCCCTCTTGTGAAGGAGGAGCTTCACTCTGTATGACCATATAAGGAGAGCAATTGCCTTTTGCATCAGGGGCGTTTCAAAAGGCCACACCCAATTTCTACCCAGTCCTTGAGGGCTAAAAACAAGAGCTGTGGGTTGCAAAGACAGCCTTAGTAAAAATGCTTTTATTCAGGCGTGCGCACAAATGCACGCCACACACACACACGCACACACATGCACACACAAACCAGATTCATCTCCAAGGGAAACCTGGCTCCTATAGTGGAAAACCAACCAAGTAGTCGTAACCATGGAAACAGATGTAATAGGTCCCTTCTGTACGTGCACGTGCCCTGTCACTTTATCTGTGGTTACTCAAAGGCCATTACAAAGCTCCACATTCAGGACTGTCAGCATGTCATTTAAAAATTTAAGTAGGCTTATTAATTAAACATAACGTCATCTGTCGCTTACTGAAATAAATAATCATTTACATCCTGCTTCAGTGAGGCTGAGTGAAGCACTGAGAGAATAAGACTGGATAGCTGACGGAGACGGCGGTTACACTGATATTTTTGGGAGTGGTGCATTTCTGTGTTTTTCTAAAAAGAATAATTTGCAACAGAAATTTCAGGTGGTCCTCCAATCATGGCGAACAATCAAGGGCCAGCTGATGAGGTTTGCTGGCTCCAATCATATTTCTGTGATTAGTTCTATCACTGTGTTAGAAATCATTTGGTGTAACCGTAGAAATCCATTTTGTGGATCGCCTCACCCATGCAAACATGATGAGGAGAAGACATGTGTGTCTGTTGGTGACTTGGTTAATCACTAGCGGAGAGTAAGTCAAATAAACTGGACTTTAATAAACGCAGATGGACGGATGTCCCCATGGAATCAAATACAAGGAGAAAAAAAAGAAATCAGATGTTGAAATAGATTTTCATGTCAAGTACAGCTTTATTCTCAGATCTATAGTTTCTGACTGGGCTATAGATAGTTTTAACAAAACAAAACTACAGCAGGGCTTCCTAAAATTAAAGATCAATTAATGGTACCAATTACTTATGAACAGTCACACCAAAGAAAAAATTTGGTGGAAGATAAATATTCTTTCAATTTAGTATTACACCTAATCAGTACTGGGGTCTTTGAGACCTTCTGACCAACATATCCTGACCTCCACAACAAAGACATCTTTGTGATATTTTTCATTAAACCTGCTAATACATGTCCATGTCTAACAAATATAATCACTATAATCATTATTAAGCAGCAGCCTTGACAAATTCTTCACCTATGCTCTAATCCTTTTTAAATATGAAAGTAATGTCACTTTGTTAAGCACTTCAATAACTGCTTACAACAAACATTCTCTGCTTCCAGAGTCATATTATTAAAGTTTTTTTTCTCAACTCTGGCTGATGACCACTTGAAGTTTTATAATATTTTAGACATCCTTGAGTTAATATACAATTCTCATCCAATGGTTTGGGACCAGAAACAGCTCAAATCACATTACAAAGACGATCAGCCACCCAGGATGTCAAGCAATGAAAAGCTAGAAAGCAGGGAATTTGTGTGCCATCTTTGTCGGTGTGTTTTGAAGTTCTCTTGAGCAGGAGACTAAACTCATTTGAACTCTAAGAGACTCAAGTCTACAGCTGACTGTGCACTCTGGCATCCGTAGAGGCGAGGAAACAACGAGTGGTGCTGCAGGGCAAAGGCTGGATGGGTGCTATTAAAACAGAAAGAAATTGTGCAGAATATACTGCAGAAACTGATTTTATCATCTTTTAAGCTGTTTCCAAAGGAGGCCGATCTGGGTCCCCGTCATAAATCTTTCATTTGGATGTAACTTGTTCAGCGCATGATTCAGTGAAACACACAATTATGGAGAAGCTGGTCGCTTTCTCTACAGAGGCACTTTGAATGCAAGATTGTTATGCACTCTGCACTATGATGCTTTTTTTCAGTGCATACATAAATGTATTCTCTGTCCCACGTTTTACAGTATGTGTTAGAGCGCTTTCATTTTTGAAGAAGAAAAAATCACAATTGATAAACCATGATAGGGGTTAGTATGGGTTGAATTTAATTGGCCATGAATGGGAAACAAACAGCGATAACAACTGCTTGATAACAAATGGAAAGAATTAAATGTATTTGACTATTTGTATTCTTGTCTGAATTCGACACCTCATATGTAGCACAGCTCTGCTTTGATTTAAAGGAAAGCAAGCCCCTAACAGCCCTACATCCTTAACAATGTCGTGATTAACCAGCAAAAAGCAGTAAAGATGAGTGATAGGAATATTACAATTCCATTTGAGCAGCCTAGGGAAAAACATTCTTCCCAGGTGTAAGAAGTCCAAATATTTGACTTAACTGTGATATTATTTAAAAAGCAAAGAAAAAAAAAAGATCAATATATTTTTGGAAGTGTTCATATGCTAATAGGCAGTTGTGTACTGCCAGTAGATTTATTTCACAGTCCTGTATTGGTTTAGGTTAAGTACTGGACTCTAAATGTACTATGCTTAATCAATCTTCTTCTCCTTTCGACTTTTCCCTTAAGGGGTCGCCACAGCGAATCAGTTGCCTCCATCTAACCCCGTCTTCTGCATCCTCTTCTCTCACACCAACTACCTTCATGTCCTCTTTCACTACATCCATGAACCTCCTCTTTGGTCTTCCTCTAGGCCTCCTGCCTGGCAGTTCAAACTGAACATCCTTCTACCAATGTATATTCACTATCTCTCCTCTGGACATGTCCAAACCATCTCAGTCTGGCCTCTCTGACTTTATCCCCAAAACCTCTAACTTGTGCACTTACTCCTGATCCTATCCTTCCTGGTCACTCCCAGAGAGAACCTCAGCATCTTCATCTCTGCTACCTCCAGCTCTTCCACTTGGGTCCCTCTCATTCACACACATGTACTCTGTCTTACTGCGGCTAACCTTCATTCCTCTCCTTTCCAGGACAAACCTCCACCTCTCTAGCTTCTCCTCCACCTGTTCCCTGCTCTCACTACAGATCACAATGTCATCTGCAAACATCAGAGTCCATGGAGATTCCTGTCTAACCTCGTCTGTCAGCCTGTCCATCACCATAGCGAACAAGAAGGGGCTCAGAGCTGATCCCTGATGCAGTCCCACCTCCACCTTGAACTCCTCTGTCACACCTACAGCACACCTCACCACTGTCTTACAGTCCTCATACATGTACTGCACCGCTCTAACATACTTCTCTGCCCCTCCAGACTTCCTCATACAATATCACAGTTCCTCTCTGGGCACCCTGTCATTAGCTTTCTCCAGATCTACAAAAGCACAATGCAGCTCCTTCTGGCCTTCTCTGTACTTCTCTATCAACATCCTCAAAGCAAATACTGCATCTGTAGTACTCTTTTTTGGCATGAAACCATACAGCTGCTCACAAATGCTCACTACTGCCCTTAGTCTAGCTTCCACTTCTCTTTCTCATAACTTCATTGTATGGCTCATCAGCTTAATCGTCCATAGTTGTCACAACTCCGCACCTCTCCCTTGTTCTTAAAAATGGGCACCAGCACACTTCTCCTCCATTCCTCAGGCATCTTCTCACTGTCTAAGATCCTGTTGAACAACCCAGTCAGAAACTCTACTGCCACCTCTCCTGGACAATTCCATACTTCCACCGGTATATCTACTACTTCCTGGTCCACAACAGCGGCTTCTTGTAGTCTTTGTTTTCTCTCATTTTCCTCGTTCAACAACTCTTCAAAGTACTCTTTCCATCTTCCCATCACACTATTGGCTCCTGTCCATACACTTCCATCTCTATCCTTAATCACCCTAACCTGCTGCACGTCCTTCCCATCTCTGACTCACTATCTTGCCAGCCTGTATAGATCAGTGTCTCCCTCCTTACTGTCCAACCTAGCATGCAAGTCATCATAAGCCCCTTCTTTGGCCTTTGCTACCTCTACCTTCACCTTACGCTGCATCTCCCTGTACTCCTGTCTACTGTCCTCAGTCCTCTCAGTGTCCCACTTCTTCTTAGCTAACCTTTTTCTCTGTATACACTCCTGTACCTCCTTATTCCACCACCAAGTCTCCTTATCTACTTTCCTTCCAGATGACACATCAAGTACTCTCCCAGCTGTCTCCCTGATCACATTAGCTGTAGTTGTCCAGTCATCTGGAAGCACCTACTGACCACCCAGAGCCTCTCTTAAAAAGTCATGCAACACTCTTCCTTTTTCAGCTTCCACCAATTCGTCCTCTGCTCTGCCTTTGCACTCTACAACTTCCTCACCACCAGAGTCATCCTACACACCACAACCCTATGCTGTTTGGCTACACTCTCGCCTACCACTACTTTGCAGTCACTGATCTCCTTCAGATTAACACATCTACATGTGTGCTCCTACCTCCACTCTTATAGGTCACCCTATGTTCCTGCCTCTTCTGGAAGAAAGTATTCACTATAGCAATTTCAATCCTTTTTGCAAAGTCAAGCACCATATGTCCTGCTGCATTCATCAATACAGTCTCTAAATTGTGAGCCAATCACCAATAAGAAGATCCATGATGCTCCCTTGTCTCATCATCAGGGAGCTCAGTGGATGTCTTGTCTGTAATTTAAGCAATTGGTTTAATTGCATTTGTTATTATGTTCTCTTTTGAGTCTTTCATTGTATGTATGTATGCGTGTACACATCAAACGCAGCGTCCGTGCAAACTCCTCCTCCCTGCTCTTCATCATTCCTCCTCTTTACTTTAGTCATTCTATTTTCTCCCCGGTCAAACTTAAGTGCACTCATCTGTCAACCATATGGATTTCCTGTCAAAGCCCAAAACCTAATGTCACTGTCCAGGTGTGTGTGCGCACGCGCGTGTATTTTTGTGTGTGTGTGTGTGTGTGTGTGTGTGTGTGTGTGTGTGTGTGTGTGTGTGTGTGTGTGTGTGTGTCTGTGTGCGTGTGTATTCATGCGTATAAACCAGACGGAAGAAGATAATGGGGAGTGAAGGAGAATGTGTGTGACGCCTAAGTCAGGATGTATTTCTTCACTCACTGGCTCAGATAAGTAAAATATATCAGGTCGAGTTTGAGCACCATGTCATAAAAAGGAATATATTCAACATGAATGAGGTGAATGAGCCAACAAGATTATTCCCATTGCGCATCAACCTCCATCAGCAGGAACCAATAGATTTCCAGTATTGGCTTTGATGGATCCTGCCCAGGATCACCCTCTGCTGTAGAAACACCCCCCCCCCCGCTTTCTTACAGAAGTCAATACAATTGAGGGGAAGATTAATTTTCTACACTGTATCTTCATGCAGAGCATGTGGGCTGCTGTTACATTAAAAAATGTGCACAGTGGGAATTGGCCTGTTTGCAAACATTAAAGGTTACAGAGTCATGATTCATGGAAGCATAGGTTTTCTCCTGAGTCCTCAATCCCCGACAAAGCAGAGCTTGTCTAACCTCCCACCACCCATCTCTCCCCCACTCAGTCAGAATAGCAGAAGATCTGCATTTCCTGACTCAGTAGCATGTACAGAGAGACACTGAAACCCACTGAGGTGCATCATGGTGTGTTTGTGCTGAGTCACCATCTCTGTTCAACCCGGGGAGCTGTTCACCAAGTTCTTAAAATGATGTATTTGTCACCCTGAGAGATGAGACGTGCATCTTAAATGTATGTGCATTTCAGGAAACAGAAAAACTAAGATTATACTAAATAATTTGGTCCTCCGCATAATTGCTTCCCTTAAGTTTTTTGAAAGAACCTTCTGTTGGAAGCAGCGTTACTGATCTTGGATTGATATTCACAATTTTTGCGATCATTCCTATTAGTTTAAGTAGAATGACATAAAATGTGATTCAACAGAGGTCACCTTCCCTTTTAAGATGTGGTAGTCATTAATCCTGTGATGTATTTTATGAGTACATCTGTGAGTGAAATGTTCTGGGAGAAAGACTGGATCTGAATCAGCAATAGATGTAAAAGTTAAGAACATGCTACAACATCACATATTAAAGAAAGCCAGGCAAATCTCCAACAAGAGCATATTATAGAGAGTTATGTAAATCTGACATTTGGCTTAGTTTCATGAATTATTTGAGGAATGTGAGATTTATCTGCTCTCTCCACAGAGATCTAACGTTTGCATTGGAAGTTTTTCATCTTCACTAAAGCAGAACCTTGAGTGAAGTGTGAGCATGATATATTCACAAAAACTGTTTGAGCTTCCGGAAATTCCCAGTCACATTTCCTTATGTGGTAATTAAGAATACAAAGAAAAATCAAAGTGGATGGAAACAGTGGCAGAGCCCAAAATGTCAATAATACTACTGCACTGCACAAAACCTATTTAGACAGAAACCAAAAATGTAAACAGTTGGGAGTGTTTGTTGTTTGTCTTTTGGCTAACCTGTGCCTATGTTTCATTTACATCAACCTCATTTTCTGACTCAAGTAATTAAAATATTTCACTTAAAAATGTTGAGAATACAGTGGTACCTCTACTTACTAAATTAATTGGTTCCGGAAGAAATTACGTAAGTATAAAATTTCGTAAGTACAGATGCGTTTTCCATGCAAATTCTCCAACCACCCACGTGATGCCTTAAACTCTTAATAACGTGGCGATTGTAGATGCACTACGGCCATATTCTTTGGCGAGATCAACCAAACACATCCCTTTTTTTATCTCTTGCTTTGTTTGTATGTATAAAAAAACTATTTTCTTCGTCTTTTCTTTTCCTCTTTTCTCTTTTTCCTCTTTTCCTCTTTTTCCGTCACTTTCTTGGGGTCTACAGTGAATACTCTAAAAGTTAATACAGTATATTTGCGCAAAACTATCAGAACACCTCACGGGTCGAGAGCCAAATGACGAGGACCCTGCATAAACACCGATCTAGCTCCGCAGAGGTCCCTCTTAGCCAATGGGATGCCAGGAAGATACTAGGTAATAGCCAATGGCAGAGCAGCTATGAGAATGTTGCATTCAGGAACCTGTGGGAGCTGCGAGTATCAGCACATACTGTATTTTTACCTTTCGTAAGGCGAAATTTTCTTTCGAAACTAGAGGTAATATTTTCCTGCTGAGAAATTTTGTAAGTAAAAAATTTCGTAAGTAGAGACATTCGTAAGTCGAGATACCACTGTATTGAAAAGAAGGCCTACATTGTTTTTGTCGGAAAAATCCTTAATTAAGTCGACTGACGAGCATACCTCAACTGCAGCCTCGTAGTCAGAGCCGTCAAGCAGAGTGACTTTAACAGGGACGGTCTTTGGCCGCTTGGTAGTTTTTTGGGGAGATTTGGAGGCTTTGCTGGGGGTTTTCTCTGAGCTATCATCTTCTCCGTGTTCCTCTGGAACCTAAAAGAGAGAACGTCCGTCCTCTAGGTGAGCTTTAAGTTGCCATACTTTTTTCCAGTCTCAAGAGGCATTATGTACATTCAAAGCAAATCAACAACAAAATCAAATGCTTAACTTGTTGTGAGCTGCTACCCAGAGATGTTGAGTTAGCTGCACGGGCAGAGGGGACCAGCTGCCTTGCATATCAAACAGCAAGCCGGAAGGCCCCTGAGTGATTGAAAGGCTCCAGTCAAATGATCTACAGCTGCTGTGTGTTCCATAGCACTCTCACCTGATTGGTTCTCCTGGTGTCGCCCTCCATTGTGCTCTTCATTTCCCCAGCCAAAGCCTTCTCAGTTGTCATTGAAATGGATTGCAGTCCTGCAACCACGCATAAACACACTCAGTCAATATCATTTTTTTCCTGTTTTTATAAACCAGTGTGGAGTGTTTATTGCTGCTGGAAGTCCAATCTGATGTACCGCTGTTGGATTCAACTCATAAGATGCAGGAAAAACACTTTGTCATCTGTGCACAGCAGAATGGTGGCACTCTGGTGTATTTACTGGCTGCAGAAGAGGTACTGACTGTGGTGTCATCACGTTTCTTTTGCAGCAGACAGATACTCTGTCATATTTATTAATTACCATTTACTATCATTTAGTTTGAGTGGCGCAGTGGTTAGCGCTGCCACCTCACAACACGGCGGACCCAGGTTCGTGTCCCACTCTGTGCGGAGTTCGCATGCTCTCCCCGTGTCTGCGTGGGTTCTCTCCGGGTTCTACGGCTTCCTCCCACCTCCAAAAGCATGCGCTTCAGGTTGATTGGCCGTTCCAAATTGCCCGTAGGAATGAGTGTGTGTGTGCATGGTTATACGTCTTTGTGTGTGGCTCCGCGGTGCACTGGCTTCGTGCCCGGAGTGTCCCCCGCCTCACGCCCTATGCCGCCGGGATAGGCTCCGGCTCTCCGTGACCCGCTGCGGCGGATACAGCGGTGGTAATCTGCAGATGACTAGTTAGAGTGTCTTTGTCACATGCACAGGAGGTGAAAGAGGGTCGCACAGTCAGTGCTGGCTCACAGCCTCCAACAGGAGTTCTCAGGATGAAGAGCATTGCCCTCAGGAAGCTCTCTACTCCCAGTAGCAAAGCAAGATAGCATAAATCATATTAGCTAGATCTGTTCTCTGGACACCAAGACAGCAGTGATGGTGAAACAGAATGGGAGAAAGAGGGAAACAAGAAAGGCGACTGCCACACAAATGTGAGGGCGATCTGAGTAAAGAGTGCTACAGATTTCAGGGAGAGACGACTAAGATCACACGGTGCTGCAGAGTGAGTCATAACGCTATGCTGACATATTCAGGTGAGGTGGAGATGAATGAGGATTGCCATTTGAAGGTGACTATTGCTTCAATGGAATTTGTTCTTTCACTGACATGCAGTTAGGGAAGCTGATGTAACAATTAGGAGGAATAGCTAAAAGGAACAAATTGCTCAAGGAAAACCCAGAATCTGTGGCTATATTATGAAAAATGAATACAAGGTTACAGGTGTAATATTCCTTATATGTCAGCTGAAACATTGAAATATAACATGTTTAAATTCTTCTTTGAGGCCACTATTGAGTAAATGGATTGCAATGATTTAATCATACTTTTTCTTAGATTTTTCTCTCCTAGTGTGACTGAGAAATATTTAAGCTGTTCCTGACCAAGTATATTGTTAATCTTAAAATATTCCCATTCTAAGTCTCATGGGAAAGGCAATGTGTGACTAATATAAATCCCAGTGTAACAATTCCTTCTTAAGTAACTCAAAGAAATATGTTAGCCTCAGGCATGTGTAATATTGTTTTAAATGGAGACAAGAAAGACTTATTAGCTATTAATTGTAAATGGCTGCGAAGTCATGAAGACTCTGTGCTTCTCACTTCAGAGCAAATTGTCATCAATGAGAAAAATATCAATGTGTACACTATAACACATCGAGAAGATGAGTTTTAATAAACCATGAAACCTGAACGTAAAATAGCAGAAAAAAGTAAAGCAAGAGGTTAATGAGAGGAAAGGATTAGTGAGGAGGGCATGTGGAAAGCTTTGATAAAAATTACAAAGCTTCCAGGGAAAACAATCATTTGGGAGGAGCAAAACTGCAGCTTCATTTGGTCTAATGATTGTAATCGAGGTGTTCTTCAAGCAGGAAAAGATGTACTTTGTCCCTCAACGCCAGAATTAGTGTTATTCCCTAAACCAGAAGTTAATATTTACAATTTCTGAAATACAGCTCATGACAGACCAGCTTCTCTTTCCGTAATGAAGCTGGATCAAAGAGGGATGCAGACTGGCACTAGAAGGGCTTCAGATGTCACGGTCAAAGCAGTTTGCTTTCATTACCCGTCTTGCAGGTTATTAAATGAAGAGACTCATTGGATAAAAATATTTGGTTGTATAGGATATTGTTACCATGGAATAAATTCCAAGACTTTTTTTTCCAACAACAGACATTGATGTAATTAAACAACATCTCAAAGTTGACAAATTGAAAAATGACTGCATGATACTGCATGTATAAGCAGCTGGAAAACATAACCTTGTATGGATTTTACAGGTGATTGCACTAGTTTTCTCTTCTTACCAAAAAAACTATCACTGACAGCATCCTCCTAATAATATTTAAAAAAAGAAACCTCAGAGTAGTACAACAAACTACGGAGCTCAAAACTGACAAGAATGTAGCTTTTTTTATTTGTCCTTTTATTCCATCGCCATTTATCATTACAGAGTTCACAGAGGCTGCAGCCGACCGAAGCCGACACTGGGTGGGAGACGGGGTTACACCCTGCCTGGACAGGCTGCCAGTTCATCACAAAGCCAAACAAACAACCATTTACAGCAACAATATTCACACCTTCGGGCAATTTGGAGTGTCTGATAGAAGTGTATTGTATGCTTTTGTGAGGCAGTGAAAGTGCTAGCAGGGAGCCAAGGAGTACAGGGGGAAATAGTATAACAATATAAAGTGTGATGTGTAGCAATTTTCATGATGTCATCACTTCCTTTACTGACACCCTCAGACATATGTGGTTTTTTAATTAGATATAGATATATACTTTATTAATCCCGAATGAAATTGCACAGTACTTTCTGCACTATAAGGCGCACCTTTAATGAACTGCTTATACATATATAAGGTGCTCCGCATTATAAGGCGCATATAATAAAAAAATTAAAATGGATTTAAAAAACTGGCAGCTGTAGTTGCGCTATCCGTCCACTAGTTAGAGCATTCATGACTGTGAGTATCTTTAATCAGCTGTGAACGGCTATTGTTATTTCAATGAGGCCATTCTGAACCTCATCAAGGAAACCTGATCACTTGATCACTTGGCCATCTTAGGCCCCGTCCACACAATGCCGGAACTTTTTGAAAACGCAACTTTTTTTACCCAGCATCGAAAAAGATTTGCATCCACCCGACAGCATTTTCAAAAAAATCTCCGTCCACACGTAAACGCATCAGTGCATTGATCAACACATGTATAAGCAGAACAACTCCGAGAACGACAGGGGAGAGGACCGGGACGTGTGGAAATCCACAATGTTCCTTCTGGAGGATGACCTCCATCACAGAGTTCTCCACCAGCAGACAGCAAATCCAGGTCCGACCCAGAACTGGCGTCGGCGTCTTTGGCGAGGAACTTGAATGAATGAATGGATAAATATATAAACTTTATCACACATAAATAAAACAGACGAGCAAATATTTAAGTGCAAAGCATGTTTATCAACGCATCTTCGACGTGGAGCTGTTATACATCAGAAAATAGCCGGTTTTAGCTCCGTTTGTACATGTAGACACAGGTCACATGCATGACGTCACAGCGGTTTTCCTCGCAGGGACACGCGCCCCGGATAAAAAAACTTGCGGGTACAGTGTCTATACGACAACGCAGACCCAGTGTTTTCAAAAAAATCCACCTTGACCAGCGTTTTCAAAAAGTTGCATTTTCGTTCCGGATATCTGCGATGTTGTGTGGACAGAAGGCGTAAACGCAACAAAAAAGTTCCGGCATCGTATGGACGGGGCCTTAAGAAGTCAACACGCCTGGGTTTTTTCCTTAGCTGCTGAGATTTACTGATAAAAGTATTACAGAATACTGCAGTTCAAAATTATCTAATAGTCAAATTTGATTTTATTTCTATAGAGCCAAATCCAAACAGAAGTCATGGACCACTAAATGAATAACTAACCACTTAGTTCAAACAGGGCGGATTATTTCCTGATCTGAAGTTCGAAGCAGATATTTAAGCTCTGATGTTCATCTTCGTTTATTAATTAAATCTTGTTCCGATCGATCGGTAGTCTAGTCAGAGGTGAGGTAAAGCTATTTGCTGCTGCACTGTGTATCCAAAAACATTTTTTAACCAGTTTTTAATGTCAGGCTGCTAATTTAATGGCAAATACTACGCTGTTTTACTCCTAGAACTGACTTTAACGTGGGTCTCACCGCCGTGAATCTCACAGGACGTCGCTGCCAGACAGAATACACAAGCCGAAATGTGCCCCCCACCCACACACACACAGGTATCAACTACATTTGCAAATCAATTGCAACACACCAGGCTCCTTTGTCTAGCAGTTACTCAGCTCTTGAAATTTAAAAAAAAAAGGCTGGAATTTCACCTTTGAGGGTCTTTCAGTCACCTTTATGCCAGTTTCTCCGTGTGTTTCCGCGGACTAATAGAATGGACCGTCACTAGATTCCAGCACTGACAACAATGGCATTTTTTAGACCAATTAAGTTTGAAGTGGGTTATTTCCAGCACTACAGTTGTTGGGAAATACTGAGATCAGTCAGTCAAACTCTATTAATAGAATTGTTGAAAATCCCCTATATTTTGCTACGTAATCGTAGCCAGCCACCGGTGTTCTCCGCAGGCTGCTCTGCCATCAGACAGCAGGTCAGTGAGAGCCGGAACCTCAGCAACGCCGCTTGACCACCGTTGTTAGGGGGCATAGTCTGGCCAGTGTTTCCGCTGGGGGTGACTCAGACGCCAAGAGTATAAGACTGAGAGTAGGGACGTTGAATGTTGGAACTATGACAGGAAAAGGTAGAGAGTTGGTTGACATGATGCAGAGGAGGAAGGTAGACATACTGTGTGTCCAGGAGACCAGGTGGAAAGGTAGCACGGCTATAAGTTTAGGAGCAGGGTTGAAGTTGTTCTATCATGGTGTAGATGGAAAGAGAAATGGAGTAGGAGTTATTTTGAAAGAGGAGTTTGTTAGGAATGTCCTGGAGGTAAAAAGAGTGTCGGATAGAGTGATGAGTCTGAAGCTAGAAATCGAAGGTGTGATGTCCAATGTTGTTAGTGGGTATGCTCCACAGGTAGGATGTGAGCTGGAGGAGAAGGAGAAATTCTGGCTGGACTTTGATGAAGTGATGCAGAGCATACCTAGAAGTGAGAGTTGTCATTTGTGCAGACTTCAATGGACATGTTGGTGCAGGAAACAGAAGTGATGAGGAGGTGCTGGCCAGGTTTGGTATCCAGGAGAGGAGAGCAGATAGTCATATGGTAGTTGACTTTGCAAAAAGGATGGAAATGGCTATAGTGAATACTTTCTTCCAAAGGAGGCAGGAACATAGGGTGACCTATAAGAGTGGAGGTAGGAGCACACAGGTAGACTATATCTTATGTAGACGGTGTAATCCGAAGGAGATCAGTGACTGTAAAATAGTGGTAGGCGATAGTGTAGACAAACAGCATAGGATGGTGGTGTGTAGGATGACTCTGGTGGTGAGGAAGATGAAGAGGACAGAGTGGAGGAAAAAATGGTGGAAGATGAAAAGGGAAGAGTGTTGCATGACTTTTAGGAAGGAGTAAAGGCAGGCTCTGGGTGGTCAGGAGGTGCTGCCAGATGACTCGACAACCACAACTAATGTGGTCAGGTAGACAGGTAGGAGAGTACTAGGTGTGTCATCTGGAAGGAAAGTAGATAAGGAGACTTGGTGGTGGAATGAGGAGGTACAGGAGTGTATACAGAGAAAG
The DNA here is from genome assembly GCF_040054535.1 of Antennarius striatus. Classification (NCBI taxonomy): domain Eukaryota; kingdom Metazoa; phylum Chordata; class Actinopteri; order Lophiiformes; family Antennariidae; genus Antennarius; species Antennarius striatus. The sequence continues at coordinate 17,620,169 of NC_090777.1, read as the reverse complement.
AGGTTAGCTAAGAAGAAGTGGGACACTGAGAGGACTGAGGACAGTAGACAGGAGTACAGGGAGATGCAGCGTACCGTGAAGGTAGAGGTAGCAAAGGCCAAACAAAGGGCTTATGATGACTTGTATGCTAGGTTGGACAGTAAGGAGGGAGAGACTGATCTATACAGGCTGACAAGACAGAGAGACAGAGATGGGAAGGACGTGCAGCAGGTTAGGTTGATTAAGGATAGGGATGGAAGTCTATTGACAGGGGCCAGTAGAGTGATGGGAAGATGAAAGATTACTTTGAAGAGTTGATGTACGTGGAAAATGAGCAAGAACAAAAACTATAGGAGGTGACTGGTGTGGACAAGAAGTAGCAAAAATCAGTCAGAATAAAGTGAGGAGGGCATTGAAGAGGATGAAGAGTGGAAAGGCAGTCGGTCCTGATGATATACCTGTAGAGGTTTGGAAGTGCCTAGGGGAGGTGGCAGTAGAATTCCTGACTGGGTTGTTCAACAGGATCTTAGATAGTGAGAAGATGCCTGAGGAATAGAGGAGAAGTGTGCAGGTACCCATTTCTAAGAACTAGGGAGATGTGCAGAGTTGTGGCAGCTACAGAGGAATAAAGCTGATGAGCCATACAATGAAGTTATAGGAAACAGTAGTGGAAGCTAGACTAAGGGCAGAAGTGAGCATTTGCGAGCAGCACTATGGTTTCATACTACAGATGCAGTATTTGCTTTGAGGACGTTGATAGAGAAGTACAGAGAAGGCCAGAGGGAGCTGCAATGTGTTTTTGTAGATCTGGAGAAAGCTTATGACTGGGTGCCCAGAGAGGAACTGTAGTATTGTAAGAAAAAGTCTAGAGTGTTAGAGCGATGCAGGACATGTATGGGGACTGTAAGACAGTGGTGAGGTGTGCTGTAGATGTGAAGGAGGAATTCAAGATGGAGTTGGGACTGCATCAGGGATCAGCTGAGCCCGTTCTTGTTCGCTATGGTGATGGACAGGCTGACAGGTGAGGTTAGACAGGAATCTCCATGGACTATGATATTTACAGATGACATTGTGATCTGCAGTGAGAACAGGGAACAGGTGGGGGAGAAGCTAGAGAGGTGGAGGTTTGTCCTGGAAAAGGGAGGAATGAAGGTTAGCCGCAGTAAGACAGAGTACATGTGTGTGAATGAGAGGGACCCAAGTGGAAGAGTGAGGTTACAGAGAAAAGAGATCAAGAAAGTGGAGGATTTTAAGTACTTAGGGTCAACAGTCCAGAGCAATGGAGAGTTCAGAAAAGAGGTGAGGAAGCGTGTACAGGCAGGATGGAACGGGTGGGGAAAAGTGTTGGGTGTGATGTGTGATAGAAGAGTTTCAGCTAAAATGAAGGGAAAGGTACAAAACTGTGGTAAAACCAGCGATGTTGTTTGGTCTAGAGACAGTGTCACTGAGGAAAAGACAGGAGACAGAGCTGGAGGTAGCAGAGATGAAGATGCTGAGGTTCTCTTTTGGAGTGACCAGGAAGGATAGGATCAGGAATGAGTACATCAGAGGGACAGCACATGTTAGAAATTTTGAGGATAAAATCAGAGAGGCCAGACTGAGATGGTTTGGACATGTCCAGAGGAGAGATAGTGAATATATTGGTAGAAGGATGCTGAGTTTTGAACTGCCAGACAGAAGGCCTAGAGGAAGACCAAAGAGGAGGTTTATGGATGTAGTGAAAGAGGACATGAAGGTAGTTGGTGTGAGAGAAGAGGATGCAAAAGACAGGGTTAGAAGGAGGCAACTGATTCGCTGTGGCTACCCCTGAAGGGAAAAGCCGAAAGGAAAAGAAGAAGGAAGTGCGCCTTATAGTGCGGAAAATACTGTAAGTTAAATAGTGGAATGGATCTCAATGACAATATTCATGATGAATGAATGACTCATAACACATTCATCAGCCTGAGCCACACTAAGAGGTCAATGTGAAATGCCAACTCGATAGCACCACACATTAACTTTAACTGTGAACTCAGTAAACAAGAAATTAGCATTATGGCAATGAAAATGATCATATGCTGATGTTAGCTTGTAGCTCAAAGCATTATTGTACCTGCATGTCTACCATGGCTGCTGGACTGGCTGTAGTTTTGGGCGATCGATATTTGTCTTTTTTTCATTGAATGTGTGAACCAGGACTCAAAACGGGGACAATAAGGTTACTTGGTTACTTGGGCCCTTGGGCAACCATCACAGCCTTAAGCCTTACAATACATTCAAAAAGATCACAGCAAAATTTCCTTCTTTCACCTTGACATCCATCTAATCTGATGTCATTGCTCTGACAAACATCATTTCTCCCAAATCCCAGCTATGCCCTCACTCTATGTGAATGTCAAAACCCATGACGCATCTGTCAGAACAACGAATAACGAGCGAACTCGACAAGAATTTAAATAGACCAGTGTCAGAGACTTTAGGGTGCTCGTTTCACACACATCATCATCATCACAAGGCAAATCAGTGCTTTCGTTTGGTCCACTTTGTGACTCAATCACTCTGACTCCACTTCAGTCCTGGTCTCTGCACATCAAACAAGCTGTGTGAAGGAGATTATGGAGACTGGGATGTCTGAGGTGTTGCACCCTCCTTCATCTCAAAACATCTTCAACAGTCATCGACTTCAAACAAAAACGTCCTTCTTCACACAATCATCCAGATTCCTTTGGTTTATGAACTACACAGAGCAAATGTCAAGTGAAGTCCAAAGGCACGACAGCAATGGATAAGAGACTCTCTAAAAACAATGCCTGGGATTAAAGGCCTCCAAAAATAGTTGCATTATGTGGGTTGTGGGTATAAATTGTCTTACCCCAATTTATACTTTAAACTTTGCTTGAGTCCTACCCAACCTAAATCCAACCAGCTTCCTACCTCTTGCTATTTTATCCTTTAAAGTGCTTGTGTGTGCACGTGTGTGTTTGGGGGTGGGGTGGGTGTGTGTGTATGTGTGTGAGGGCACGCGTTTGCACCTAAAACTAAATAAAGGTCGCAGCAGTCTCAAACTAAGATGGATAATTGTATCAGATGTCACGAGACAGAAGTCGATGCGATACTGATGGGGAGGCTCTGCTGCCAGTTGTTAATGTTTATTAATTGAATGAATGCCACTCACTTTATTAAAGGACTCTCCCATCTGCTAGTCTAAATAGTTCTCTGTCTGCCTTTTCCTCACGATGAATTATGTTCTTGTCTATACTGATGGTGAGTGGGGCATTGTTGAAAAATGGTAACAACATAATTGACAAGGTGATGACAGCTGAGTATTGGGTTTCCATGGAGACAAAGTCAAATCCATCCATCCATCAAATCTGATGCAACCAAACCCACACAGTCTAAACAAAGCGCGTTCACTTCTGAGTGTTACTAGACAATTGAGGACTTTGTTGGTTTCCTACTTATTTTATCAGTGAACATTTTCAGTGGTATAGAAATTGTTAAATTTCATTCTCCTTTAGCTTTGTTTTCGGCATCTATACATTTTTACAGGCTATATCAATAGTAGGCAGCACGAAGCACAAAATATATGAGCTCTACCACCCCTCAAAAAAAAAAGCGTTGTCAGCTTGTTATTGTGACATCACCCCTCCTTCAGAAGAAAACACATCTGTTAAAAAACTATTATGAATTCTTTAAGTTCAATTATATTTTTTACTTCATATGGGAAGTTCTAATTTTTTTAAGCTGTTTCTGCACAACAAATAAAATTCTGGTAAGATATTTGTAAACTTCTTTCTGAAGGTATTTAAAATTCTAAAATTCTGGATTTTAAAACAAAATTGTACTTATCATCAGTAAGTTCAGTTTAAAATGTGTGCTGAAACCCAAAACCCTGGATCAATCTCCTCACATAAAGAGTTTTCCCAATCATCTTATCTGCGTTACACAGAAGGACCATTATCTTAGTACCTGTACAAAATCCCATTTCATTAAGTTCATTCATTGAGGAAGTTAGTTATCACTCTTCTTCAAATCAAATGCTTTCAGTGTTGCCCATTCAAGCATGTTGCAAAAGACTACAGGCGTTAATGTGATAGGCTGTCATAACCTATGCAAAGTCTAAAGATAAGTCACAGATAAGCAAGACTCAGCCTGGCTCTTTAATTGAGTGAAGCACAGATATCCTCATACATACACTTGCGCACGAGCGCACACACACACACACACACACACACACACACACACACACACACACACACACACACACACACTTTGCTATCTCTTAGTGCCTTTATAGGGCTCTATTAACCTTGCTGTGTCAGTGTAAAGCTCTAATCTACACTGCCTGTTTGAGGCATTTTTCCAGACAGCCTTTCTGCAGGGGTAGTAACAGTGGCAAAAAAAACTGTCAATGAGAGAGCTTGCGTTGGAAGAAGGCGGAAGGTGTCTTGTTTCGCCAATGTATTATGTGTGTTATCCATAGCAAGATCTGTGAAAAGCAGTTAGCAACTAATTCAAAGAAAATCATCAAGTAGTGTTGAAATTGGAGAGACAGTATAAGGAGACGTCACACTAGACTGTAACATACTATCTTACATCAAAAACTAGACCTCTGAAGATTTGTTCATTATAAACAACCAAAGGTGGTGAAGGGTCTTTGCTGTGGCATTATTGCACCACCTCTGTGTAAAAGGGCTTATGTCTAGAGATTACTTCTGCAGCCTACACTGTCCTCCTGTAAGCAGGGATCAATTGCAAAATGTCAACTCTTCCCTGAGAAAATAAAAAAAATGTGATCCATGTTAACAATCACTGTCTATGGCAGGGCGATGCAGATAAATTGTGAAACAGTGACAGACATGACGCTAGATAATCTTTTGAGCAATGATGTCCATGATGCATCATTTACTGCTACCTGTCGGTGCCCATTTGAGTTCATGCCATTTCTCAAACAATGGGTCTGTCAATTTAGAAGCTCCCAATATTGATGCGTCTTCAGGCAGATGTCAGTTGCCCACAGGAATATCATTCATCAGCAGATGGGCAGGAGATATCTGTCAAATATAGATTCTCTAAAATATTCCGCAGTAGAGCAGGGGAAACACAGACAGTGGATTCCTCTTGCTTCTCCAACACAGCATGCTGCCACAAAGATATGCATGAGCCAGAAGTATTAAGTATTTGCTTACTTCCAAATTACATCAGAAAACAAAGTTTGGTACCTGGAAGGAATACCATTCTGGATGATCGTTTGCCCAAAAGTGGGAGGCTTTTTTGTTTGACTGTTAACCACTACTTAAACAAAACAAAAAATAATAAATTTATATTTTTGTAGAAATTCTGCATTATTTCTTTATCCATTCATATCTCTCAACAATTGGTTACATGTTTTAAAGCCATCAACAGTGCAACAGAGCTACACTAGACTGCAGATGATGCAGATTGCTCCATTTTACTACTTTTAGATCAAAGCGCTGCATTTAACTCTGCAGATCTGACTTGTCTGCTTGAATGAGGCAGATTTGCACTCCTCGTTTTTTTGACAGATACTTTGCATTACTTCTAAGGAACATATAACCTTTGCAACCATTTCTGATCCCCTCAATTTTAGATCTCTTAAATTGTTTGCTTCCTCTTGGTCATTGAAACATTTTCACCTAACTCTTAGGTTCGACATAAACAGAACCTCATTTATGTTGCCCTTGAAAATAAAAATCAATCATTCATCTCTTCCAATGATATGTCCCAGTTCCTGTAAAAATCCACAGACATATGCAAAACTCTAGCTGTCTGTATGGCTAAAAATCCCAAAACCTAAATCCTAAAAATGGCAATCAGTTGCATTTATTTTAGCTCAGTTGACAGACCAAGACAGATTATAGAAGAAAAAAAATTTTTCATTGTTCTTCGCTCATCCTACTCCCTCCCAATGCATTTCTATTTTTAGTCGAATAGCTAAGCAACCAATGTATTACCTATAATGATCTGAAGAGAGGAGACAATGTCCTTACTGTGATCTCGAGGCAATGTTTATCCTTTGCCAGAACATCGTCTGGGGTTGATTCATTTAGACAATTCAACAAAGCATGTCATAAACTGGGTTGTTACTTAAAAAGTCGCTTTGCTCCAACCAAACCATCTGTCTGTTCTCACTGACTTAAAAGATGATTCTTAGAGGCTGTTAAAATGATCAGGGCCTCTCATTTTCCTGCCAAGTGTAAAAGTATCCTTGTTGTTTACTAGGGGCTTTATTGGGTAGGTTGGCCACCGACCCTGTCTGCTGCTTTGTCCATGTTGATTCCACTCCATGATGCCTTTGACAAGCAGAATACGTTCAGTGCAGATGGACTAATGATCTGCCATGTCAACATGCAGCTTTTAAATAAAGATTCAGTTAAAATGTGATGGACAAGGACTTTTTTTAAACTATACAAATTAGTGCATCACTGATGAGAAAACAGAAGTCCAGATATCAGAAAAAAATTTGTACAAAAATCAAGAAAAATTCAAATACAATTTCTATTTGTCAATTAATACTTCTGTTCTAACATGCCTATTGTTATTCTAATATGCAAACTATGCCTGTGAACAAGATTAATAAGTTAGCATTGACAATTTAAGTATATTCGTGTTTTGCCCAAAACTTCACCTTGTGAGAAAACAGATTTATATATGACTGTTTGTGTACTTTGTTTTTTTTTTAAATGAATGTCATTCAGCTGCCAGATGTCCAACTATACTGTATTTGAAATGTCTTACCCCAAACTTACCCGTGGTCCTCAATATCTCTGACTGAATATTGATAAAATCTCTTCCGCCCTGAAAAGCTCTGTGTTAAGAGGGTGTAGCTCTCAGCTCCTTATCTCCACTCCCATCCACCCTCTATCAAAACTCCCTCCCCCCACGCGTTCACGGGCGTTTTGTTTTGATCCAGTGTCGGAGCTATTGTCAGTCTGAAACTTTTCTTTCAGTAACTTAGTTACTACTCATTTTGCTCTTATTTTTCTCGTGTTTGTCTCTTGTTAATAACTGTTGATGCGCTGAGCATGAAGCTGCTTCAGCCGAACGTGACTGTTGTTCATTCAACCCATGTAAACACTACATGACCAGAAAACATCGCAAAGAATTAAAAACAGTTTACAAATGAGACAAAAATAAGTATAGATGACAACGGACGTTCACGGACAGGGCATAATCAAAGTTGTTTCCCGAGAATCGGCACGAACAATGAGATCGCTGGGAGCGAAACTATCGCAGTCTAGGGCCCCATCCACACGGTGCCGGATCTTTTCAAAAAAACAAGTGTTTTGTTGCGGTTACGCCTTCCGTCCCCACGACAACGCAGATATCCGGGACGAAAACGCAACTTTTTGAAAACGCCGGGTCTTTGTTGTAGTGTGGAAATTGTATCTGAAACTTTTTCTATCCAGAGGGCATCTCTCTGCGACGAAAACCACTGTGACCTTAGTGTGTGTGACCCGTGTCAACATATACAAACAGAATGGACGGAGTGAAAAATCGGCTATTCTCTGACGAATAACAGCTCCAAGTCAAAGACACAAGAATATTTCTTCGTTTCTTTATGAGTCATAATTTTTATACATTTATTTTTTCATTCATTCATTCACGTTCCTCGCCGACGCCAGTTCTGTGTCGGACCGGGTTGCGCTGTCTGCTGTTGGGAGAACTCTTAATGGAGGTCGTCCTCCAGGAGGAACGGCAAAAATTTCCACATGTCCTGGTCCTCTCTCCTGTCAATCTCGGAGTTGTTCTGCTTATAAAGGAGTTGATCAACGCACTTCTGCGGTTATGTGTGAACAAAGATTTTTTCGAAAATGCTGTCGTGTGGACGCGATTTTTTTTTCTATCCGGGGTGAAAACAGTTGCGTTTTCTAAAAGATCCGGCACCGTGTGTACGGGGCCTAAAAGAAACATGGGACAGGTAAGGCAAAGCATTTGAGTATGTGTGTGTGTGTGTGTGTGTGTGTGTGTGTGTGTGTGTGTGTGTGTGTGTGTGTGTGTGTGTGTGTGTGTGTGTGTGTGTGTGTGTGTGTGTGTGTGTGTGTGTGTCAGCTTATCCACCCTTTTCTCTCACAAGGCTAGGAATGAGAGAATTCTCCTCTCGATTTCTGGATTATTTCACGTGCAGGGTTTATGTCAATTGAACATAACCCTTGACTTGTGACAGTGAATATCTGTTAGGCTGTAAATAAAGGCAGAGGCTGCTTGTTTATGGCTGGTGTGGAGCTCTGAGCTAGGGCATTACCACACAATGCTACCATAGCCTGAACGAACTCCCCATCGGGATGGCCACGCCCTTGGGCTTGTCAACCAATCAATATTGTCAATCACTCTGTCCAATTGCAGAGAACCGTTTGTGACGTCACAAAGGGGAACTCTAGCAAAATCTGATAGTTGTGAATTCCTAAAACTCCAAATATTTATTGACGCAGGAAGCATTTGTTTACCACATTCTAGGAGTTGGTCGGCTTAGAGACGATCAATATGTATATGTAGAGACCTGAAAAAATGTGATTTTCGTAATAGGACCCCTTTGAGAATTCGGTCCTTACTGACATTCAGAGTCCAAAGTGCTACATGTAGCTCACATAAGCATTTACATACATATATTATATATGATTTCTTTGTCAAGCAGACATGTTTTAACAGCTACTGAGTCTAAAAGCCAATATGCATTTCCCACATTCAATAGATTATCCTCATTAGAATCCACATATACTCTATTAGTCAATCACTGAGCCTTGACATTTTATCATGGATCACCCTCCACATCCTTGCTTTATAATCAGTGCTTCCCTTCTAACTGCACACATAGCCAGTTCATCAATCCATGCTTGGGAGAAGCTGGCTCTGAGACATCAGTGTAGGTGTGGGGTGGTGGGGGCTGGGAATGTGGGAGTGGCAATATGTCCTTGCTCAAAGGAAACCACATACACACATTACAAACCATTGGCACTCAGCAGTTCTCAGAGCAGATTGCATAGCAGGACTTATAAGTGTGCTGAAAATTACATCACACAACTACAGAGATAAAATAAGACTTGAAATCTACTGGAAGTTCATCCTACTAAGAGAAGGCAAGGTCAGTGGGAATGATGTCACCTGCCCAAGCACTCTTGTGATGAGGGTCTGTCAATACTACAGCAGGGGAAATGACAGGTTTTGAGAGAATTTGCAGACCTTAACATTCAAGGCGGTAAGGTTGTCTTTTTTGACATGGAAGAAGACTGTGATTGCAAATGTGTACAATATTTGCGTCTGCTTCATTATTACATGGACCTAAATATGGCGAAATTCTGAATTATCAGTGCAGGGGGAGGGTGTTATTTGGAAGTTAATACTCACTGATTAACAGAAATCAGGAAGTGAAATCTCATAATGAGCTGTCAAAATACGCCGTTTGATTTATGAGAGGAATTCCCAAAATTCTACTCCATTTGGAGTAGATGTCAGCATATCAGATGTAATTAATGAAGATATTTATGCCAGAAAAAAAGGCTATGGCAACAATATCACTTCAAATTCCTATGATGTGATTGGAATACTCAACCTATTCACATCCTTCTTTCATAAACACAATCCTGTGCAGACACGACTGGGTGATTTATTGTTAGACCCGCTGACATACTGCTGGTACACACTGTCAAACAAAAACACAGCAGCTCAAATTCTTACTGATAATGGCCAAGGCACACTCTTTGGTACAACTGTCTACTCTAGTGTGTGTGCACATATTGGTTAATAGTGAAATGCAATCTCTAAAAATACCTGAAGAAATGCATCTGGATACAAAATACAAATGCCACCGATCCAGATATTCATGCTGAAAAGAGAATATTGCTAAGAGGATCTTTTATAGATAGAAGGAGCTCAACTGGTTTCACTATTTCTGTACAAACAATGACTCAGAATATGAAAAGCTTCTGGAGTCAGCTGCCACAACCCCTACACCAGACAAAGTACTAGTTAAAAACACAATCTTTTGAGGCATATGAATAACACATACAGCATTTCCATTCATATTAAAAGTAGACAACTTAGTAGACCTAATAGAGCAAGCTATTTCAATGTAAGTAGAGTGATAAATATAAAAATACCAGTATGAAAAATGATCAAGATTATCCGTTTCTATCAATACGGCACACCTCTACAACAGACCCTTCTGCTGCTCTCCTTGCATCTGACCAGCAGAGTTTACTACTAATGATGTTTACCTATGAGACACCAGGCCTGTCTTTTAAAAGGCATTACCGAAACTTGTGCCAAACATCCAGGCCTATAAATATGTTTTTAGTAGAAGGGATGGAAACAAAGCAGAAGGCAGAGCCAGACGTCCTAATGCTTCTGACCCACTGTCAACAGCCATAAGTGATCTCAATTTAATGTGAAGGAGTCCATATGCATGCCTGTAAATCACATACAGTATATATGGATATGCAACACACTTGGCATTCACAGAATAAACAGGCCAGTGTCACTCTGCAGAAGCAGGGGTGCTGCTTCAAACTCCACTGAGCTGTCAGGCATGACCTCACCTTTAACCAGTCTGTCTTCACTTTCTACAGCTCACTGACTGCTGGTCACTTTAACCACATCATGTTGGGGTAACGTTACTAATGTTAGAACAAGACAGTTGTAAACCATACCACAGGGCAAGAAAATGAGATACTGATAATGAGTGTGTTCAGAATGGGCCTGCACTAGTCTCAAATAAATGAAACAGACCCAGCACAATGAAATGATCCAAGAGGGGCTTTGCATATAATGTAGACTGCATGCTATGGAAATTCATTTGTGTCATTATTTTAATCACCTCAGATACCAGTGGATATCCTGGAAGCTAGGACTGAGGTGACTCATCATTTCAAGGGATTCAAATGTATTTTTCAAGGTTGTCATTTCTAATAACCATGATTGCAGGTCTAAAAGTATTTACAATATTATATAGTGTATATAACAATTTATATTCTATATGTGTATGTGTTTTTGTGTGTACAGTGTGCCCTTGCGCATTCACGCATCAACGCTCACGACTTCACTTCATCGCTGTTTTGGTAGGCGGTCACATGATACCGTATGCGCATTCTATTGGCTAACGGCATCCAGAAGTGCGCTACATTCCGTGAGTCTTGGAACGCAGCGCACTTCTGTGAGACACAGAAGTGCTTTAAACAATCGATAAGGGTGTGGGAAAAGGCAATACAGATAAAATGTGGTTTAATATCAGTACGGGGTGGGTTCATAAACATTTAAATTACCGCAAGATAAATAGTTTGTCGCTATATCACAGAATTTGTAATTCGCGTGTTGTTCCTCGAACGCATTAACCACGCGTAATGAGGCCAGCACCTACTGAAACGACAACGAATTTTGTCAAGCAAATCTGCTGCCTGGGGGTGATTATATTGTTTGTTCATAAATACAAACTAGGTGAACCATCTCACGACACTGTTCAGAAGAATGTGACAGGTCACATCAAGGTAGGTACACTGAAGTGACACACTTGAGCGCAGTTGCAGTAGGTGATGACCAACGGTTTTATGCACAGTAAAAAGTCAGTTGCCAGTCTGCAATACAATGATCAGACATGCAAGGAAGATTACTTATAATCATTTATTCAAAAAAGGTTTGGGGAAGATAAATCAGGGCTGACTTTTCATATCAATGTGGCGGTTAAACTGTGGCGTGAATTGTGTTTTCATGAGGAAAATCATTATTATTATTTCATAAATATGTAACTTGAAGTTTTCAAAATATGTTCACATGCAGGGCTTGAAAATGTAATAAAGCTATTCACCAATTTCTGTTCATACGTTCAAATGACACCCTGTCTTTACTGGTATGATGAAAAATCAATCCAGATGATCCAAAGTTACACAACATTCATATTTTTGGGTCATAGAGCACAGAAGCTTATGGATGGAGCTCACCAAAAAAATAGGATGCTCTGCTGAGGTGGACAGTGAACCCAACAATCAAAATGACAATGTAAAAAAGACCATTTATTACCTGCGGCTCTCTTTAATGTGCCTCTGAAAGCTCATCTCACTTTTAAGTGATGGGAGTTTATCTGGCACAGAATTACAATTTGGATGCAAACAGACCACTGGCCCTGCTTCAATGAGCTTTCACAAATCAATCACAAGATTGCTTGAAATACGATTCAAGGGACAATTGTGTCAAAGCATGCCTCTTGGAATGTAAGTGTGCTATACAACACCTACGGACACAAAAGGACATCCTGCAGATGTGTGTGTATGACCTATCCTTTGTCCTTATGATATGTGCACAAGTGAAACATGCACTGTATAACTGTACATACCCTCCCTGTTTTGACAGAGGAGTGTTCGTTACATTGTACCCGATGTAGATAAGAGCTAATTGCTGTGTGAGAAATATAGCATATAATTCCATAACTGTATCACCTGCAGAGAAACTCCTTGAACAACCTTGGCAACAGCCTATTCAATATTTCTTTCCTGTTGGTATATAAATCAGCATGTCTTCCAAAAAGGCTTGCCATCTAAAGTGAACAAGAAAGTGTGCGACGACAGGGCAACACACTGCTTGTAGTTGCACCACTTTAATGCACACCAGAGAGGCTGAAAGTGGAGCAGGTGAAAGAAAGGAAAATGAGAGCAGAGAATGCATGGAGGGGCGGCAGCATGGACAGGCAGATGGATGGATTTTAGGTCTCATTTGCCCCCTCCCTGACTCTGCCCCCACAAATTCAGTCTAGGAGCTGCTGATGCCTGTGGCAGTGAAGGAGCCAGATACATGAGGACCGGCCTTCTGTGTGAGGAGGATGAGGATGAAAAAGAGGATGCAGATCTGTTGCAATGTGATTAGTCTGGAGGTGGTGAAACGAATCCAGCTGAATGCAGAATTTTCTATATTGAACTTTATCAGTTGTATTTTCTTTGTTTCATTTGATGCCACACAGTTGTTTCTGATTTCATTCTGATGTAATATGTTTTGTGTCTGTACTCAATTAAAGATGTTTGCTGTACCGATTAGTGTTTCTGGCTGACTGCTAAATCTATCATGTTCTCAGCAACAACTGTTTGTTTGACTTTTGTCTGTCTGTAAGAAAAGATAAAATGAAAGAACGGGATGGATTTTCACGAGACTTGTTGCACGGGTATTGCTTATTACAAGGAGGAATCCATGGATTTCAATTAAAATCCAGGATTTGTTTTCATTCACTTCATACAAAATTACAAGACATGTTTATTATACATAAGGTCCCAGATTAATTTTGGTGAAACTTTGCAGAAGGGTTTGGCATTGAGCAAAGACTTGTTCTGGATATAAGGGGCTTCAGAATCTGATTTATTATTTTTCTCACCAAACCAGCAAAAACACTTGAAAGATTAACATGAAACTGGATGGAAGAGTGGAGCATGTTCAATAAGAGATTATTAAAATTTAGGGTCTGGATTAAGGAACAGCCATGAACCTCTTTAAGTTCTTTTAATATAAATATGAATTTTAGAATTTTAGTCATAAACTATTTGTCTTGTTTGCAGGACATGTAGTGGAACAGTGTGACATGAGTCAAAAGTGGATTAAGAGGTGGATCCATGTTTTGTTGTGGGGGGTTTTTTTTTTGTCTTTGTCTAATAGAACCCTGGGGGCAGTCATTCTGATGGTGCACATGTCTCATTGGCTTTGGATCAGGGTTTAATTTAATTAAAAGAGCTTGTTGAGCCAAAGATATACAGTCATTGTTTACAATTTAACAACATGTCATTTTACTTTGGTTTGTCTGGAATCTTTTGATAATCGCATTCATAAAAGAAACATGCCACATATCTAATGATTGTATTTTAAATCTGGTTTGAGTCAGAGCTTCAAAAATTGATAGTTTAATTGGGTATGGAGAGAATACCTGAAGGATTCATGTTGGTCTGCTGATATAAGGTTATTTACTCAAGTCTTTATATGTTATCATGTGAAGTTTCTTCCAAAGCCCAACAATATATTCTAGTTCCAGCACCACGGTGTTTCCATTCACTTCATCACAGTGCAACTGAGGAGACCAGGGACTGTACGAGGGGCCCACGCTGCCCCCTCTGCCACACCCGCGACAATGCATTCCGCTTTCAATGTGCTCATTATCTTGAGCATCATCCGTTAGCACTATGGCTCCACGGACAGAAATCACACCTCCAGAACCGAGAAGCAGTCTGAACCGCTGTAGATGGGTCGGATGCGTGCAGAACGCTCCGTCTGTGATTCGGTTAGACGACAAGAAAAGCGCACCTGCTGACTAATCCTGACCAGTGGGCCGGGATGTGCGTGGAATGAACGATGCCCTGGTTCTATGATGCACGTTAATTCGACCATATTGGCCGGATTAAAAGCTCCCCGCCAACACCCTCTCCCTCCCTCCGTGACACTAGAAGCACAAAGCAGCGTTTTTGTTGGTTTGTTTTTTGTGCCGCGCTTTTATCAAGACGCGTCCCTCCCGACAACAACCGGTAAATGCAGCATGCACCTGTGTCGCCGTTACCGGCGCGTTATCACACCAACAAAATGAAACGCGTACCTGTCCCGTCAGGTCGGTCGAGCTTCGGTCCAGATTGTGATCATTGAGACTAAAGGAAACTGGAGGACAGACGCCGCCACCGCCCCAGAGCGCCTTTCCTCTGCCGCGGGAGATGTGGCCCTGCAGGATGGGACAGCAGACAGGAACAAGCCGACAGGGATGGCTTACGGTCGCGGAAGGGCTAGGAGGAGAGAAGAGGAGAGGAGAGGAGAGGAGATGAGAGGAGAGGAGAGGAGAGGGGCGTTTTCACGATGTGAGCGATGAAAGTCCGAACGTCGTGCGTGATGTGTGGAGCACCGCTGCGCTCCCGAAACGCTGCGTCTGTCACCACTCGCTTGACGCGATTTACGGGTCTTTTTTTTTTTTTCCTCCCGAACGTAAAGCTCTGTTTTTCAGATCATGACATTCTGTTTCGCACATTTATTTACATCAAACCTTGTTCCACTGTCAGCTGAGCACATATAAACCCACTTGTGTTTAAACCCATTGCAATGCCTTTAAGACACTGTAGTCGGACTACAATTGACTTCTGCGTTCATTGCCATCTTGCTCGTCAGTTCCTCAGCTGTACTGTATTCCAAACTTCTTCACCTCCGTGTATTCCTTGTCCTTTTACTTACTTATCAATTTTATTTCACAGATCACATCACATTTTCTTTTTGCCATTTGTAGGTCTTCTCCTTTCGGCTTCTCCCTTCAGGGGTCTCCACAGTGAATTGATTGCCTCCATCTAACCCTGTCTTCTGCATCCTCTTCTCTCACACCAACTACCTTCATGTCCTCTTTCACTACATCCATAAACCTCCTCTTTGGTCTTCCTCTAGGCCTCCTGCCTGGCAGTTCAAAACTCATTTGCCATTTGTAGGTATTGATCCTATAAATAAGAGGACACCTGCTGAGCTGCCACCCCTGGGCTTTTAGCAACTAGATACTATACTACAGTATAATGGATCCTTTTTGTGTCACAATAATCTTAAATATCATACCTGTCTGCTATACCCAAATGTAAATCATCATTTACTGCAAAAGAGGACTGTTGCTTTGCAAAAACAAAAAACTTTTAAAAAAATTTTAAAAAGGAGAATTTAGATTACAAACTACACTTTGTTAACTTTTTTATTTTTTGTTCATAACTTAAACAAAAGTTGTTTAGGGCATGTATATTTTAATTTTAATGTATACAAGGTTATCACCGCGGTGCACTGGCATCGTGACCGGAGTGTCCCCTGCGTCACGCCCTATGCTGCCGAGATAGGCTCCGGCTCCCCGTAACCCGATGCGGCGGATATAGCGGTGGTAATCTGAAGATGACTGACTGACTGACAAGGTCATCATTTATGTTATGTGATAACTGTCCACTTCCTGTAGGAAAGAGTATTTCCAGGGAATCATTCACAAATTCAACAGCTTTGAATTCTGTATGATTATATTTCCTATCAACAATGACAAAAAATCCATCTTGTAATACTTGTTACTGTAATTACTTGTAATACTGTTCCCTGTCACATGAGTAGCATGTTGAAGAGGATGAAGTGTTGCATTGGTGACTCATAGGAGCCTTCTGTGCTTAAACCCTATTTGGCTTTGCTGCACGAGTGTTCTGTTCAAATGGAAATATGTTTTCAGGGAAATCAGTTCATGTCATGCTTCAGTAAGTCTCCTTCAGTAACTGACATGACAAACCAAAATGGGTACTGGGATTAGTTCATTGCCATAGGGGCTGACCTTTTAGGTTAAAGTGTCTTAGTTCATCAATGATTCATGTGACAAATGAGGTAAAAACCTCAATAAGCAATATGTGCACAGTAGTACCGAGAGATAGCAGTTTAATCTGTTCCGTGATTGAGTTTGTGAGTCAAAATTTACCCATTTAAAATAGATTAAATAATTTTAATCTTTTCTAGCTGTGTATAAAAGCTCTAAACTCCCTCTAAATTATGAGGATTTTTTTTTAAAGGTCCCATGTTCTGTGTTTTTAACTTAATGTCATTCAGATGCCCAACAAGACTGTATTCCAAATATTTTGACTTAAAGTGATCTGTGGTTCTAAATACGTATTAGCTTTTCAAGATCGCTCATCTGACCTACTCACAAAACGCTTCGTTTCAGGCCTCCGGCTGTAGTATGCTAATGAGCTCCGCTGGTCACCGCCTCCTTCACCTCCTTCACGTCGCCATACAATTATGACCCTGAGTCGGACCCAGAAGCGGGGGCTCCTGAAGAAACACCGACTGTGCAGCTGCAGCAGGACGTTTCTGAATGGTTGGTACGAGTGAACGTTACTTAGTTGGTTCTGTGTTGTGTTTTTTAACCTACGTCCTCACAGGACCGGAGCATTGTCTGGTAGCTTTTTTTTCTACTCCCGCCTCTTATTGCACAGTAATAATGTCATATCTGTCTTATTATGTATTTTGTATATGTACACATGTGTTGACTGCTAAATGTTGCTGTACTTCTATAAGTGATCGTAAAGTCTGATGGTGGTTCTGATAGTTATTACCATGTGGCTAATGCTAGCTTCTGCTCACGGCTAAGTTTATTTTTCTATCACATTGATTTAACCCGTTACTAAGCTGCTAAATATTCGAAGCAGTCCTCTGTGACAAGACCCAGGGAGCTAACACTTGCCACCATCACACCAGGTTAATCATGAAATGATGTAGCCATATTGCAGTGATGCCTTTATCTACTCTATTTTGAGATGTCTTCACCTTCTGTTTATTGCGCAGTTGTTCCTGTGGACACTGGGAACGTATGCCAACAGAAGCAGAAAACATCTGCTGTTTGGAGATACCACAGGTAGCATGCTCACAGCTAAACCACAGAGTTATGTCTCTATTTGGCTACTTTTACAATTATAAATTCAAATGACCTTTACCATGTTTTTCACTGTAGGTTAGGAGCCGTCTGCAGGAGGTTGATGAGGTTCCATGCATGACTCAACATCCTGGGTTCCAGCCTGTGTGTCTAAACGTGTACACCCTACAAATGGCCGTTCACGTACTGAGGGCTGAGTATGGCCCTTCACGTCTTAGACAAATACTGTACATGAGTAAATCGTTCTTTGAAAAATGTCAAAATAAAAACTACAGTTATGTCTTATTTTGCTTCATCAGGCATACCTTCATTAATGCAGTAACACATAACAAATATAGGTACAACAAAGTCTAATATATTGTATTTGCGACACCTTGATTTTTGTCTTGTTAATAGACATGTAGAACACTTTTTGGAATTCACAATCCATTTCTGTTGACATATACAAGCATTTATTTGCATAAAACAATACATCCAATAACAATAATGAGAACATCTCATTTGTGTATGGCATGGGGTCCACCAAGACTTTGTCAAATATGAGGTCCAACATGTCAGCTACAAAACCTGTTTAATAAAACACAAGGATATATCTTTACTGTTATTGATATTGTTTTATTCATTTCTTTGTTTAGAAAAAATGTGTTCCAAATACATCTTGGTACTTGCTACTAATTTATTTATTTGTATGGTTACTTTTTATTGTGTTTTGTTGTGAGCAATTACCAACAGAATTTCAAAACATGTTTGTTTGAAATATTAAAATATTGCAACACTAACAGAATGTTGGCTCTGTCTTGTGAGGTTTGACTCTGCATTGTCCCTTCAAAAGCCTTTGGAAAGAGGATCTTGTAGAGGGGTACACCAAACGTAACGAAATACGGAGGCAAAACAATATCATATGACATATATGAATCTGTTTATACTAAACTCTTCACTTCACTTACTGTCTTGCTGGAATATTCTGATACACAACCATATTATTTTTTACTGAACTACTATCAACACATGTGCATTCACTAACACCTATAGACAACAATGTTTAGAAAATTAGTCTATTTAACCCATTTTATTAAAACATATTGTATGGAATATGACTTGTACATACTTTTACTTCTATAGTGGGAATGAAGAGTCCTGAAGGACAGCTGTGTACCAACAGTATGAATGTCCACTGGGTCAGTTTGGCACGCCACGTCCTTTGAAGCTGTAGGCTGAATGGATTCACAAGGAAGAGGGACATTAATTTCAGGACACCAATGTTCTAATTTTGGATAAGAAGGACAGACCTGTGTGCGTTGTCGCTATGACGCCGAACAAGCAAGCAACTCTAACACGTGCGCACACACGTAATACGAAACAAAGCACAACTCCCTACGTAGCCTAGCATAAGTTGACTTTACTCATGCTGACAGATAATAGGAAAGAAATTATGAGAACAACTTACGTGCGTTTTAACTTTATACTGTAGGTTCAGCACACACACACATGTGTGCGCGCGCACAGGAAACACACAAACTCGAAACAAAGGAGACCTCCCTACATAGCCTAGCATAACATGACTTCATGCTAACAAACAATAAGAAAAATATGAGACCAACTTATGTGTGTTGTACCTACTGTAGGTCTAGCACGCACACTCGTGATCTGGCGTGCTCGCACACATAAGCAATACACAAACGCGAAACAAAGGAGACTTCAAGGTCAAAGTCAGCTTTATTGTCAAATGTGCCATATATGCATGACATACAGCACAGATGAAATTGCTGTCATTTTGACCCACGTTAAACAGGCAGGACAACACAGACAGTACAACAGGCAGTACAACACAGACAGTACAACACAGGTAGTACAGCACAGGCAAGACAACACAGGCAGGGCAACACAGGCAGGGCAACACAGGCAGGGCAATACAGGCAGGACAACACAAGCAACACAACAGGCAGTACAACACACAGTACATCAGACAGTACAGCACAAAGTATTAGACGAAACACAAGGGATGGTAAACATCTCTATACACTCCTTAATCCCGTAGGGGAAGTGACGTGTGCGTAGTCCCTGAGTTGATGGGGGGGGGGATAGGTAGTCAGGTGCTGGGGAGAGGGCAGGGCAGGGTGAGGGTAGAGTTCAAGGCTATGGCAGGGGACAGAGCAGGGAGGGAGTTGAGCCTCCTGACCACCTGGTGAAAGAAACTGTCCTTGAGCCTGCTGGTTCTGGCCCGCAGACTCTGCAGTCTGATGGCAGCAGGCTGAAAAGGCTGTGAGAGGGGTGGGTGGGATCACCTGCAATGCTGATGGCTTTGCGGGTGAGGCGGGTGTTGTAAATGTCTATGAGGGAAGGGAGAGAGACACCAGTGATCTTTTCAGCTGCTCTCACGATGCGCTGCAGGGTCTTATGGCAGGAAACGGTGCAGGCACCGTACCACACAGTGATGCAGCTGGTTAAGATGCTCTCAATGGTGCTTCTGTAGAAGGTGAGCATGATGGGGCGTTGGGCTCTCGCTCAGTTTGCGGAGGAAGTAGAGGCGCTGTTGGGCTTTTTTGGCCAGCGATGCAGTGTTGTGGTCCCAGGACATGTCCCCGGAGATGTGCACACCCAGGAACTTGGTGCTGCTGATCCTTTCCACTGCAGCACCGTCGATGGTTAGTGGAGCATGCTGAGTGCGTGTTCTCCTGAAGTCCACAACAATCTCCTTCATCTTCTCCACATTCAGATGGAGATTGTTGTCCTTGCACCACATAGCCAGGCGGCTCACCTCATTTCTGTAGGCTGTCTCATCGTTGTTGTTGAGACCCACCACAGTCGTGTCGTCTGCTAACTTGATGAAGAGGTTGGAGCTGGAAGTTGGTGTACAGTGATGGGTGAGCAGAGTGAAGACGAGGGGGCTCAGTACGCATCCTTGGGTAGCTCCCGTGTTCAGCGTGATGGTGCTGGAGGTGTTGTTACCAACTCGAACTGCCTGTGGTCTCCCTGTCAGGAAGTCTAGCAGCCAGTTGCATATGGAGGTGTTGAGTCTGAGCTGGTCCAGTTTGTGGATGAGCTGCTGGGGGATGATTGTGTTGAATGCTGAGCTGAAGTTGATGAACAGCAGTCTGGTGTACAAGTCTTTGGTCTCCAAGTGGGTGAGGGTTGAATGTAGGGCAGTGGAGATGGCGTCATCGGCCGAGCCGTTGGACCGGTAAGCAAACTGAAAAGGGTCCAGGGTTGAAGGGAGGGCAGATTTGATGTGGTGCATGACTAGCCGCTCGAAGCACTTCATGAGGATGGGAGTGAGTGTAACCGGGCGGTAGTCGTTGAAGCCAGATGGGGGTGACTTCTTCGGGACTGGGATGATGGTGGTGGCTTTGAGGCAGGTGGGGACAACAGCCTGGCTCAGGGAGATGTTGAAGATGTCTGTGAAGACATCTGTCAGCTCATCAGCACAGTTTCTCAGGGTACGACCAGGAATGTTGTCAGGAACTGGGGCTTTTCGGGCGTTGGTCCTTCTGAGGACTTTCCTCACACTGTCCAGAGAAAGCGTCAACGCCTGGTCACCAGGAGGGGGTGGACTCTTCTGTGCCGGGATGCTGTTGTCTGCCTCAAAGCGTGCAAAGAAGTCATTCAGCTGGTTCAGCAGAGTGGTGGAGCTGTCGCAGGACTGCGGAAGGGTCTTGTAGTCCGTAATGGACTGAATCCCCCGCCACAGGGTCCTGGTATTTCTGCTTTCGCTGAAGTGGGTGGCGATCCTCCTGGAGTACTGTCTCTTGGCCACTTGAATGCCTCATGACAGATTGGCCCTCGCTGTCCTTATGCCCACCTCGTCGCCAGCTCTGAAGGCCGCGTTCCGTGCCCTCCGGAGCCTGTGGACTTCCCTTTCCCTACATAGCTTAGCATAACATGACTCTAACAATGAATATATGAGACCAACTTACGTGCGTTTTAGCTTTATACTGTAGGCCAGCAAGCACACACATGTTGGAGCGTGCGTGCACACACGCAATACACAAACGCGAAACAAAGGAGACCTCCCTACATAGCCTAGCATAACATGACTTCATTCATGCTAAAAAACAAGAAGAAAATATGAGACCAACTTACGTGCGTTTTAGCTTTACACTGTAGGTCCAGCGCGCACATATTTGTTGGAACACGCACGCACACAAGCAATACGCAAATGTGAAACAAAGGAGACCTCCCTACATAGCCTAGCATAACATGACCTCATTTATGCTAACCGACAAAAAGAAAAAAGATCAAATGTGAGGCCAACTTATGTGCGTTGTAGCTAAATACTGTAGGTTCAGCATGCACACACGTGTTGGAGCGCGCACACATGCAAACACGAAACAAAGCAGTGCTACCTAATTCGCCAAATAGAACTCAATCACCCATGCTAACAGACAACTGCAAAAAAGATAAATGTGGTGAGACTTACCTGTGGCCAGGGTGCAGTTCCTTGGTCCGGTATAGTCGGGAGTGATCCTTGAATGAGGATCAGTCTCAAAGCAAAGCCACTTCTGTACTGACCCTCATTGCTAAAACAGGCTGGAGTGAAGTGGTTACATACACAAAAAAATGTGCAGGTGATGTAGCCGGCACATATCCATTAAAAATTATATTCAACCACGCTCTCTAATTTTGTAAGTAGAGGTACTACTGTATATAAACACACACACACAAACACACACACATTACATCTCAGTCGATCCCAGTTATGGATGTATTTCTCCACATGGTGGCGGTCATATACTATCAGTTTATGCCTAACAATCATGAAAGCAATATGCTCTTTACTCTAAAATGTGTGTCACCTGTAGTGCCTATAACCTTCCCCTGTTCATCAGACACACAACTTTAGTCCGTGAAAACAAAATGAAAACATACTACAATGTCCAGATAAACGTCAGGTGAGCGGTCAGTGTCATA
Organism: Antennarius striatus; assembly: GCF_040054535.1. NCBI lineage: Eukaryota > Metazoa > Chordata > Actinopteri > Lophiiformes > Antennariidae > Antennarius > Antennarius striatus. The sequence goes on along the minus strand of NC_090777.1, from coordinate 17,597,914 downwards.
TACAATCCTGATACTCTTCATTTAGATGTTGTAGCTATCATGAGCTGCTCGTTTGGAACAAAATCTGAAGAATAACGACCAGATGGACATGAATTATGTCTTTCCAAAGTCTCATTTAACAATTTAATCACCTTACGTTTCATAGATTAGTTTTGAATATACTTAATGTCTCATTCCTTTTCAGTCTACTACTCTCATCTGAATTATTTAGTGCAGTGAAATTGAAACAACTGGGCATCGCAAACACTTGGGACTTTGGCTGGGTGTTGAACTCTTCTTTGAGATCAGTCTGGAAAAACTATTGAGGATAGTTATAGTAAATCTATTTTTTTGTAATTTCAAAAAGAATTGAGTTTTTCTCCGTCTAGTTAAGACAACTGTACAATCTACACATTGTTCTGAACTTACTTATATTTGTACTTTGTGTAATTTTAAAAGCTTTTGACTCACATCAGGATTTTCTTCATCACACATGATAGATTCTTAGGTCTCTAAGAATTAGCTGGGGCACCATTGCAACTTATTTATTTATGTTGAGTTACGACAGCATGTTAGTTGAATTTAAAACAGCACATTTTCATGTTTACTTCCTTCACACAGACTTTGGTAGGAAAAAATTCACATTCTCTTCTGCATACAAATGGAATGTATTTAAACAAGCTATAAAGTGCCATTATTTCATTTACACTTTGTAAAAGGTGAACGCTCCTGTATATGCAGTCACACTTGCTATTGCTTTTTCTAAAATGGAATGATGTGTGCATGTGTGTGTGTGTGTGTGTGTGTGTGTGTGTGTGTGTGTGTGTGTGTGTGTGTGTGTGTGTGTGTGTCATATGCACACAAAGACACACGCAAACATGAACACAACAGTACAACAGTATCAAATATGTGACTGAGTCAGACTAAGAAGAAAATTTGAATAAAGTAAAAAACGGTACTTATCCATCAAAATATTAACATTTGGTCCTTCTTCCAGCAAAACCATTAAAAACCTGATAATGTCCTGATAATTTTATTAATGACTTAAGTTAGTAGTAGCTCAGGAACTCACTCACAAATAATTCACATTTCAATGCAATTTTTGAATATGTGATTTTAAGATAAATCATTCTGAAATGTTTTACAGAGGTATAATGCCGTACTAATACATTACCAACCTTAGATGATGTTTAGGTAGGATGCTTTGTTGTTGCTGCCACACATAAGTAGAACGCTGAAAATTGATGTTGATTTGGGGATAAATTGAGAACTCAAAATATAATGTATATATGTGATGATGTGGACAGCAGATTATCGCATTCATAGATAAATGTGAAAAAAACTTAAGACCTAAATAGAGAAACCAATTATCAGATGCACACCTTTTTGATGCAACTGAACTTTAAAGTTTCCAAGAAGTGTCTTCAGTCTGTCGGTGTAAATTCCTATTCATGAGTTCTTAAATCCCCGCTGATTGGTGGGGAGTTTCAGATATTCGTGTCTTCCGAGGTTGCTTATACGTAGCCAGTCTCAAAAGGACTATTATGGTTTATTACAGTCATTGAGGACACAGGGCATTTGTTTGCTTAATGAGGCATCCTGTAAGTCATTAGCATTATTTTCAGCTTCCTTTTTAGTCAAAATCTGCAATTTTCTGGGGAAAGATGCTTAGACTGCATGGTATGTGGGTGAAAGGTGGTGGAGTAGTCCCCCACCTCTGTTCAAAGAAACATTCGACACAGGCCAGGAAAGCAATTTCCTTTTGCCTCCAACATCCCAAGATGTTTTGTTTTTTTTAAATTTTATCCCACAAACATTTTTCCCTAATTATGTAAAAGCCACTACTCAGATCTCCAGAAACTACAGTGGTGGTCTAGACATATCAAATAGGCAGTTATTTTTTGTAATTTATTTTGAATATCAAGACATCTTCAAACATGTTTGGACTTTGGATTTTTCATTCTACTTACTGTTCTTAAATGTACATTACTAGAACACTGACACACAAATCAGCGTGTTCATTTTATGGCACTATATGAAACAATGAACATAATATGTGTCACATTTTATTTTGAAATTCTTCGCAGCAGCAAAAAAACAACAAGATACTTATCATTATTTCAAGGTAGCAGATTTTATTTGTTGTGTTTGACCTTTTACCGTTCCGCTGAGTTGAACTTAAATAAACACAAAATATGAAATGAGTGAAACCTGTTGCATGTCAATGAGAGACCCAAAAATATTCATTTGACTGACAAAAAGCCTTGTGTCCCAGCAAGATGTACAGGTTCTGACACACAATCGTGGCCTTGCACAGGAATTTTTGTGGGTTTAAAGCACTGCTATCTTAAAGTGTTGAGTGATTTCTCAAAGGTGGGATTAGGTTCTCTTGTGGGACCCACAGCCCAGTCAGAAACATCAGAATCTGAAATATTTAAAATGAGGAGTACCTTGTAAATCCAATAAGTCATGTTCAGCTGGCTTGCTGGGGGTCCCTGGTGAAAAGCCTTTTTGTGGAGTAATAAAGGTATATATATATATATATATATATATATATATATATATATATATATATATATATATATATATATATATATATATATATATATATATATATATATATATATATATATATATATATATATATATATATTTTTTTTTTTTTATAGTATAGCAGAAAGATGAATGGAGGCTTTTAAGAAAACAAACTTCTGTTTTGACCATTAAGTGCTGGATCAGCTTTATGGAAGTAAAGATTAACACCACCTAGAAAAATACATTTTTAATAATACCAAGCCAGTTCATTTTCAAGTGCTGTAGCAATTCCTTTTCTTCCATTTGGTATCATTGATACAGTGTATTTCCACTAAAGAAATCCTCTGAAAAATCAGCTTCACCTCTGTTTTCGGGCAACGACCTGACGATATGAAGGGAAACATGATGCCTGAATGGAAGTCCAACTATGTTATACTATGTTATACGGCAGTGGCTCTGCGGTAGAGCAGATGTCTTGAAGACGGATCGCCCAGCCATCGGTGGTTCGAGTCCCGCTCCCGCCATGACATCCCTTGGAGCGTGAGCTGATAGTGGGAGGCGTCAGCTAACCTCCCAGCCACTGCCGAGGCGCCTTTGAGCAAGGCACCGTCCCCCCTACAAGCTGCTCATTTGGGGCGCGACCCTCCGTGCGCGACCTGTCACTCTGGCTCCCCCTACTGTTTCTTGTGTGATGTGTTACTAATTGCATGCCTACAGGCCCTTAGTCTGTTGTGAACTGGGGCCTGTATTAAAAAAAAACTATGTGTGTATGACGAACCAAAAAATGTAACCACATGCAAAGAAAGTATGAAAAGTATAAAGATAATTTACCCACGTGTGTACAAATAATGTGGATTTAATCTTTAATTTTAATCTTTAATCTTCACAAAACTCTTGCATTTGTATGTTTATGTCTTTACTTCAAGAGAAGTGAGAGAACTATCTTCACTTCTATTGTGTAGTATTTCTATATCAAAACAGAAAGCAGTAGTGCAGTTTTGTTATGTATTTTAATGTATGTCAGTATGGCAGTATTTTGTCCATTTGCGATGGTTGAGCATAATGTTGCTTGCTGAAGCTAGTGTGCTAATGATTCAAACTTGTGAAAACAAAATAAGATCAAACTGGAATTACCATGCCATTGTAAACTGATGATGTAGGGACGGATTTCAACACTCTGATTACTGCTTTTTTCATGCAAAATTCTTACACCCTGTCTTACACCCTGTCTGGGTTTGACAGTCATTACATGTTCATGTTGTGGGATTTTTCCTTTTGTTCATTGTGGTCATGCAGCAGGCATTATGAAAGCAACCCACTTAGCTTCAGTCAGATCAATGTTACAATTAGAACTCATGTGTCCTTCAATAAATCCCCTTCTGATGCTTCAATTTTTTAAAATCTGTTTGTGGACCTATGCAAAAATTAACACACATGATAATTTCTTTTCATGTACATTCTAGAATGTGTTCCACGCCGCTCAGTCAGCTCCTTGTCTTCAATATGTCTTCGCTAGTCACATCCTCCAGCCTTTGTCATTCACGCTTCACCAGCATGAGTCCATAGAGGATACAAGTTCTGTCTTGGACTCAGTCACTTAAAAAACTCACCTGTCAGTCGCCTGTCCTCACCCATCTCCTCTACTGCAATAAAGGCAAAGTTCAAACAAAACCTTTCTACCTGTCCTGTTTTTCCATTGTGCCTGTGCTTTAAGTGATTTAATTCACATGTAACTTGCATAAAATTCAGTTGTGAATCAGTCAATAACAGCTGTTGTACTGAATATTTTTGCATCTGTACAAATGTCCATCAAATTGGCTAAGGAGGGGAAATGAAATGAAGGGTTGTCTTAATGTAAAAGAAAGTGGTGATCATTTTGTTTTCCAGTGTTATTTTTGTTGGTAAAACATGTTTTCACTTTTTAGTGGGAATAAAAACAGAATTTTATTACATTTAATCACATTTGGTGTAGTGTGCGAACATTTGGAATCATTATCTAAAAATGTTATGCTAAATGTTGTGCTTGATTTCTTTTATATGAACTGGCAGGATTTTGTTTATTTGTGAAGAATAATTATTACTAATTATGCATATACATTCATTTACATTAATTCTTTCAAAGATATATGAACGCATATCAACATGACATGCCCAGAGAATGACTTTTCAGAAATGTTAAGTTAATACCAGACATAAGTGACTTTCATTGCCTCTGAAACACCCATTTTATTGAAGGTAAGATGACTGTAATCATCACATCTACAGCCACTGTTCTGCCTTGCAGCTCACAGGTGACACTGGAGCCTATCCTAGCTGGCTAGGGGCTGAGAGGCAGGATACGTTGGACATGTCACCAGCATATCGCGGAGTCAAAACTCGAACATAATTTTGTCAATCACTTATTCACATTATTTGCACAAGCAAAGACTTAGTTTCTCAAAGTCAGTGTCTGAGGCTGTCAACTGAATAATGGGCTGTTTTTAGCAGAGAGTGATATTTATTCAGAGCGTCATGACACACCTTCATTGTTAGCCTATAATCATGTCTTGTTAAGTGTGACTCCATCTCAACATTGCCAATTTTTTTAAGATTGCCTAACTTGATTTGTCAGCTTTAACAGAGTCATCAGCCACCAATACCAGGACTCATTGTGTGTGTGTGTGTGTGTGTGTGTGTGTGTGTGTGTGTGTGTGTGTGTGTGTGTGTGTGTGTGTGTGTGTGTGTGTGTGTGTGTGTGTGTGTGTGTGCGTGGACGGGGAGGGGGAGGGGGATTGGGGTATATAATTTACCACTGTGAAGGACTGAGCCCTAAACCTTTGTGAAAAGTGCCAACTTTTTGATGGATTAATAATCACTTAATGTTCTGACTTGGATCCTTTCATGACTCATATTTAACACTGTTATATTTACCTCAATGGTACCTTATGGTTGTCTGCAGGCAGTGAATGGCTTCACTGTCAGATACCTAAATATGTTGCATTCAGTGCACTCAAACTTTATGGTGTTAGAAAATACTCAATACTCACATGTTCTTGTCCAGTACATGAAGTGATGCTGAAGTTATGAAAAGTTCATCAATTTGTGTTCACAAACAAATGACTTACTAAAACTGCGCACTGACTTGAATCTTTTCGACACCGTGTTCGCTGGCAGATGGCCTCTGACGTGGGCTCTTTGTTGCATCTTAAGGTGCTTCAACTTCCCTATCGTCCTCTGAGTCACCATCCTCTGTTCTGTAACTAGATTAGTTGTCATCTTTCTAAATTACATGACTATAAACCTGATTTTCACTTGCAAGCTCCGCCCAACTGTCCCCCAGCCATTCCCCTTAAAAATGTCAACTTGAACCGAACTGTTTGCAGTCTTGATTTTTGCGAACATCTCCATGCACATAAATACATTGTGTGTCTGTTCCTTGCTCAGGAGTTCGCAGAGATGTGGATGAATCACTGCAGATGATGCACCAGAAGGAAAGCCGAGAAGGCTTTCCTGTTGAATTTCAACATAAGAGCATACTGTTCACTAAGTCTTATATTTTCTGAGTTATTTTGCCATGACATGTGAAATCTTAATCTATGAGTGTTAATGTTGTGTTTAACAGACCTTTTGCATTAGGCTGAGTCCTCTAGCCGTATTCACATGATCGGCCCTTATCCATGGTCCTGTAGACTATTTAGACTACCTTCCACATCGTGACTGGAACAGAAACTTGAATGTTTCATGTCTTTCTAAGGCTCCGCGGTGCATTGGCGTCGTGCCCGGAGTGTCCCCCGCCTCACGCCCTATGCCAGCTGAAATAGGCTCCAGCTCCCCGTGACCCGCTACGGCGGATGAAGCGGCAGAAAATGAATGAATGTCTTTTTAAATTTAATATAACTGTTTTGAACAGGCTCATTCGGGCATACCATTAAGCAATTTTTTTTTTAAATTAGGCCTGTTGATTGCTTATTTTTTCATGTTGAAAAAACATCACCCTACATTTTGTTTTTGTTTTTTTTGACAAATTTCATCTTGCTAGTAGGAATGCATTAAAGTATTAAATATTAAAGTTGTTGCCTGGGTGTAATGATGACTGCTGCTGAATTTATCTCTGCAGATGTGCTTGGCAGCAGCACAGTGATGTGATGAGTAGCGCAAAAATGTCTTGATTCAAATCAGTCTGAAGACCTGAGACTTCCATTCACTTATTTTCTTGAAATTATCTTATCTTTATCTGATTTTCCACCTTATAGGTCACAGGTGATGCTGGAGCCCAGCCCAGTTTACAATGGGTGAGAGCAGGGTACACTCTGGATGCATCGCCACATGAAAGACAACCACTCACGCATGCACTCACACCTCTGAACAATTTGTGTGATCAGTTCAATTAAATTGCATGTTTTTGCAGATAGGAGGAAGCTGGAGAACCTGGAGAGAACCCATCCAGACACAGGGAGAGTATGCAAACTCCACACAGAAAGGAATTGAACTGGGAACCTCCTTTCTGTGAAGCAGCAGTGCTACCCACTGTACTGCCTAATCTGGGACTTGTCTGTAGAATATGCATGTTCTCTCCTGCCTGTATGAGTTCCCGCTAAGTCCTCTGGCATCCTCCAACCATTAAAAACATGCAGTTGTGAAAAATTGATGCAATTAGTGGTTATAGACCAAAAGACCAAAAAAAGTGGCATCAGTTATATTTGCAAACAACAGATGTTCAAATACCATCTCATGACTATCTTGTTTTGCCGGCATTCTTTCACTCATTAGAAGCTGGGGGTGGTAATGGCTCAGTGGTAGAACGTGTGGTAGAACGGGTCGTCCAATGGTCTGAGATCGGCGGTTCGATTCCCGCTCCCGCCCAGAAAAAAACCCCGGAGGTGAGCTCACAGTGCAAGGTGCCCTTGAGCACCTCGTCCCCCTTACAAGTTGCTCATTTGGGGCGCACCAAGCCGTAGCTGCCCGCCACTCTACCTCCCTCTGCATGCGCACAGGCCCCATGTGTGTGTGTTCAGGGCCTGTACACACTAACATATGCATTTGATTGGATTTGACTAACTAGAGTGTGCTCTTAATTTCTCTTTGGAAAAGAGATGAAACATCTAGAAATCTCAATCATTGTCTATAAATGGAACCTCCTGAAGTATCAAGTTAGCTTAGGGCCTTCACATGATCCACGCATAATTATTAATAAAGATTCAAGCTGTATTTTGCTGATGTATACAGTATACAGTATAAAGCATGATGCACTCACAAACAATTAGCTTTAAAAAAACACCACATAATAAATCTTTCAACAAGGGGAATCAACGACAAAAAATTCTTATGCTATGGTAATGATTTCTGTTTTCACGTTACACCCTTGTTCTATGTTGCCTTACAAAACACTGTTGTGTAACCACAGCAACAATGTGAGCTAGTCTGGCAGCTTCAAAAAGAGTCGCCCCCATAACATAAATAAGTTCAGACGGCAGGAAGACGGACACCGAGAGGCTGAACAACAGCCTGTTGCTGTCCATCATTGATGATGTCAGTCACCCTCTGAATGCAGCAATCACTTCACAGAGGATATCTTTCAGCAGTGGGTTTTTAACAATGACAAATGATATAAAAATTCAATTAACGCAAGTTTTTAGTGTTTTAACTTTTTAATCCTTCTCAAAAATATCATGAGTTTTTAATGTTTTTATCCATTTCAAAACATATTCTTCATATTTCTCATAACTACATGTTAATCTGATTATAGATCATCAATAACAGTCTTTTAAACTTATCATCTTATTATTATTATTATTATTATTATTATTATTATTATTATTATTATTATTATTATTATTATTATTTATAACTTGTCACATATACTGTACAGTCTTACCCAAGTAAAACTACAACAGTGCAGAGGTGAGGTAGAATGGAAATGGGTGGGGTGTGCAGCAGCATATTCTCTGTCGAGATTTGATTTTTTTTAATGAGTAAAACACGTCCAGTGCTCTTCAGTCTTTTAACAAATGTCTCTAATTTTTTTAGTGAAACATTTTGTACTATAAAATGTATTTATGCTGCGGAATACATGAAAAGAAATCAAAAAGTGACAGTTTTTATTTTCTTTCTGGTGAAGTGAATATCTAACCAAAATGAACATACTTGAAGACTAAAAAGGCAAAGACGCAGCCTCATTCTTATGCTACAATGACCAAGAGTAGGATTAGAATTTAGTTTTCATGAAATCACTAAATATTTCAAATTTCAAAAGTATGTGGTGTAACAATAATATCCTCTGCACTTCAGTTGAAAATTAACTCAAATTTGCTAATTTTATATTGGAAAAAATGGAAATGATTTTGGAAAAGTTTTTGGTTTAATTTTTTTTTTTAGATACTTGTATTTTAAGTACTTTCCCACTTTCCTGTTGATATATGTCAAACTGTAAATCTGTTTTTGTTAAAAAAAATTTCCTTGAATTTAAAACCTTGGTTTTACAGAATTTTTTTGTGAACTTAACTTTTATTTACTTTATATTATTTATCTGAGGCTTACTTGCCCCACACTCATCACTTTATAATATGTATCAGGGTCACAACCAGGTGATGTCTTCATTAAACTAATTTTTTAGGCTTGTTAATAATTAATTTGTACATTACTATCAAATCAAAGTCTATTAAAGTCTCAAGTTACACATCTTTAATACTTATTACATTTGCTTATTATTTTTGTGCAGCTGTTTGTTCATCTCATCTGTTTTCCATTTTTTCTGATTTGAATTTCTACTTCCATGCTGTTCTGTTTCCAAGTCTGTCTATACATGGATGGAGTCCGGATGAGTTTCCCCAATGGTTGTTCTACTTTACTTTCATATTAATCTTTTCACAGTTATTTACTGCACAACAACTGACTTCTGAAGAAATAAGCAGGGGACAGTCAGAGAACTCCGTGAAATGTGTTTTTTGTTGTTGTTTTTTTTAGATTTATAACTTCGACTATGGCATGAAGAATTAAGGATCTCAAACAAATGTAGGGGATAAAGTGGTAAATGAGAATGGTTGCAGGTGAGTGTAAAAAAATTGGATTCTCTTATTTAATAGATGTTGAGGAAATTGAATGGACAGGCTCATTGAGACAGCAGGATAATGAATGCCGATTGGTTTAATCAGAAGCAAAAAGACTTTAATTTAAGATATCTCACATCTTATTACAGTAGCTATGACTGGTGGAAAGTTTCAGGTATTTACTGTCCTGCAGGTTGTAAACATAATAAGTTATTATTAAGGATAAGTGGATATGTAATGAGAATCTAACCGAGTATCCACAGAATGTAGATGTCTTTTCCATGTGCTGTTATTGTTTTTTTTGGTGTGTGGAGGTGGGTGTTTTCAGATATATTTTCTGTACTATGTATAGTCTAACCTAATGCTTGGATACATACCTCTGTTGCATACCAACATGTTGCATCATGGCTATGTCTGACTATGGTTTTGTCATGGCTATGTGTTATTTAACACTGCAGTATTTCTTAATTAGGATCCAACTTTGACTGACTGCTTTCACCTCTGCTCCATTAAAGCTTTAGCTTGGATTACGAGCTTTTTGTGCAATTAAGTTCTTCAAACTCCTAACTTTTTTATGATTATCTCACACAAAGTGCTACTACAAAGCAAAAAAGGTCTAACAGTTGTTTCACCTTGCAGCTTGTTCGTGGCTGTTCTGTTTTGATGGGCAACAGACTGGAAACTCAGCTCAGCAGTTGTGAATGACTTTCTATACTGACACTAAAAAACATAAGCACACATTTTATACAACATGTTCTTTATTCTGTTGAGGAATTACCCAATAAGCTGTTTCTTGATGACAGATGTTTATTTCATATTTCATAAATTGCAGCAAAGCATTTGCTTACATCTTCTGCAGGTTTTAGCAGTCTGCAGAGAGAGAGGTTTAGATTTTTTTTTCTTAAATGCATTTATGATGCTCAACATAATTCTGACAGTAAGATCTTTTAAGCACTCGGTGGGTTTACATGAGAACGCTGCAACATGTGCATATCCTCAACAATTACAGCCTGGTGGTAGGGTATCTAATTGATACCCAAGTTTACAATTGTTGCTGATGCACTTGATTTTATCGAGACCACAGCAGATGTTGTTGTGTTAATATTAGTAGCAGAGGTGATATGACCTGTGACATAAAGCAGGGTAGCAAATTATTGTGTGTGTGAAACACATTTTTGACAGTGGCATCACCTAAAAATCCATGTCACTGTAAATGAAAAATGGACCACGCTCATTCATGACTGAGTTGCTGTAATCTATAATGTATGAAGTTGCATGGTTTACCTGTCATAATAATCCCTGATAGCAGTTTGACCTCAAAAAGATGAACCAAGTGACCAAGGCAACGACCATTTCAGAGTAGAAGGTCAATGAAGACAAAACCCAAGCGCAATTCATAGTATTCACTTTGAATAAATACTCTGGAAAATACTGGCAAGTATGGTGAAATGTCTGATGGGGTCTAAAGACCCGCCTCACACAGTGAGAGTAAGCGAGGCTGCACACAGCATGTGTACAGGAGTGAATGATACCCTTTATGAAAATAGCAATGTTTTTATTATGTATACCAAAACATCTGCTATCCTTTTATATAACATTTTTGCATGTTGCCCCTCCTTTGTTTAAAGTTGAGATTTATAATGCTTATTTTTGTTATTGTTATTAATATTTTTTGTACCTTTTGTAAAAGAGAATTTTCATATCACCGAAGCAGCTCCAGCCTAACCTATCATTTAAATGCAAAACATGTCAAAGACTCAGAGTTGTCTGTTGTCAGTTCCTGTAACGTTAGCTTACCCTTTTCAAGGAAAAGCCTGTTGGCATCTTGCTATTTAGTTGCCTTATTTAGAGGCATGTTATACTATTCATTTTGATTTGCTGTATTGAGTCAGCTTCAGTATCAATTTGATTGAGAGTCTGCTTATGTGCCTATTTGAGACTCAGCCTTATTTTATTTCTGAATTGTATTTATTTTATTTAACTGTATTCGTATTGCATTTTTGAGAAATACACCTGGCCTAATTGGTTTGCTGATGTGCTTGGCCTTTTTTCTTTTGAATTTCATTTATAAGGCACACTTAACAAAAAAATGTGGATTTCAAATCTTCTCTTCTTGGTCCATTGCATTGATTAGTCATGCACTACAATTTTGTAATGTCCTAGAATTCAAATCCTTTATTTGGGGGCCTTTAGCAGGTATGAGATTAAAATGTGATTCATTAAATTAATTAATTACAAATCCTGTAATTAATTAGATAAAAAAATTTTAATCGCCTGATAGCACTAAAAAAAACAAGATTCTTTTTTTACAAGCTACGTATGACAAGACGAGGACGATCGATTGAAAGAAAATGAGAATAGAGTGTTTTTTAGCAGATTTTGCGTTAAAATTCTAATTAAACAACAAATGGTGAATGCTGAGAGGGGGTAGGAGTGGTGACAGACCGATCAGAAGGTAAATGAAAGATATTATCAATACTTTTTTGTAGTCTTAGACTTTTGATCTCTATGACCGGCGGGAATAACCAGGAATGCATGTAAATGTGTATTCACCTCACTTGATATTTTTCATGCCTTTTTAAATTGAAATGAAAAGTTATATTATCGAATTTAAAAAAAACAAAAAATTATGGCATACCAATGGTGTTGTCTAAGTCAAAGTTAAAAAGTCTTCTAGTCCAAGTAAAACTTACAACTTAACATTGAGTAATATTTTGTATGACTATCTTCAAATAGTGAATGCAAGTTTTCAATTGTTGAATCTCATATTTATACCTCCATAAAGTAGGATAGAAATATGGATAGTTAAGCTTGAACTATTGACTTTAGTGTATTTTTGTAGGTAAACTGAACAGAAGATTTTTCCCTCAGAATGCAGGAAAACAAACCCATTTTCTAAAAGATTTCCCGTGGGGGGCCTCATATGGTTAAGTATGAGGAAGTCTAGAGTGTCAGAGAACATATACCGGTACTTAAAACGTAAGTATATGTTTTACTGGTGTATTTAATGAATTGTGCATTAATGTCACTTTTTTCAAAGAACAAAAGCGAGACAGTGCATGAACTCACATGAAATGACCTACCTGCAAATCAGTGTGACTTCTGCTGTTGTTATTAAGAGACCAGTTCAGATATGCGTAGCTTCACCTTGGCAAGTGCTACTCTTCTGTCATTTTCACAGCAAAGTCTGTTTCTGTTGTTTCCACGCAGTTTAAGGAAGTGTTCCTTTATTTTTGCTTGTGCCAGACTAGAGTTGCTCAACTTGACATTGCAAATCATGCAGAACGCTGACTCCCATCACGTGCCGTTATGCAGTACATGTAAATTCACATTGCACATGTTTGTCCGACCACTTCCTTTTTTGCTCAACATAGTTACTATGAATTAAAATATTAAGAAAGCAAACAGATGACGTACCATCATCCATCCATTTTCTGCCGCTGTATCCGCCGCAGCGGGTCACAGGGAGCTGGAGCCTATCCCAGCTGGCATAGGGCGTGAGGTGGGGGACACTTCGGGCACAACGCCAGTGCGCCGCAGAGCCACACACAAAGACAGACAACCACACACACACACACATACTCACTCCTACAGGCAATTTGGGACCGGCCAATCAACCTGAAGCGCATGCTTTTGGAGGTGGGAGGAAGCCGGAGAACCTGGAAAGAACCCACGCAGACACGGAGAGAGCATACAAGACTCGAATCCGGAACCGCTGTGTCGTGAGGCGCCACTGTGCCGCCCGATGTACCAGCATGATAGGCATAAATCGACTACTGAGTGTGCAAAATCCCATGTAGCACAGGTAGGCTAATCAATGTAGCGTGATCACCTGCAGCCAGTGATGGCTAAGGGGGGCGTGTCATCACGAATTGACCCAATGTGTCAAACGTAGTGATTCACAGTGATTCGTGTATGTTCGGCAAAAACACCCGACATGATGTGTCGGGTGTTTTGTCTTGACCTCCGTCTCCTCCGAACCCCTGAGACCGACTCACCGAACCCCTATGGTTCAATCGAACCCAATCGAACCACTGACTTAGACACTTTGATTTTAATAAATTTGATTCTTGGTATTATTCAATGTTTACTTGTAAGTTTTACTTGCTATTATAGCAAGCCACTGTCTTGGACACAGAATGTGGCTTTTTGTGGCTTACTCAATTCTTTTAAACTGAGCCACAGTGGCATAGGCATACTACCACCTAGTGCAATCCCAGGTTGTGGTAAAACAATTGGCAAAACTCAATACTTGCGTATGTGGTTTCTACCATATATTCTGTTATTACTTTTTGTGATGTTGGGATGCACAAATTTTTGTTAAAGCACTTCCCAGGGATGCATGACTTTCTTGAGCTTAATTGAAATCTGCACTAATTATTAAATTTCCTAAACTAGAATTTCCAGCAAGACTTCAGACTACATCACAGCACAATGACACACATTGATCAAAGTTACAAATGGTCTAGTTGTATCAGAGGGACTACTTTTGTGTAATAGTCTTGTTAGATCTTAGTACTGCATTTGGTTACACTGACCATCACATATTATGAAAACACAAACCTTGCCATTCAAAGAACTGTATGAATACTCAGGGTTCTGTGAATCAGTATTACTTTTATCAAAATTCATATTGGTAAATTGAGCTAAAAAATCAGAAGCCACTTCACAAATATTATTTCACACATTCAAACTTATCCAAAAACCCCCCAAAACAAAACAAAACACTAGAAGCTGCTAAAAATCAAAATCCAGACATACCTCCAGGACATAAAAAGCTGTATAACTGTTTTGTTTTTGGCACTAATTCAGACACATCTGAACATATTATGTGAGACTAAAAGCATTTTAGGGACTTGCTATATGATATTCTTCTTTTCCTTTTGTCTGTTCCCTACAGAGGTCACCACAGCGAATTAATTGCCTCCATGTAACCCTGTCTTCTGAATCCTCTTCTCTCAATATATTTTTGTAAGAGTTCATATGCTAATAGGCAGTTGTGTACTGCCAGTAGATTTATTTCACAGTACTGTACTGTAGGTTAAGTACTGGACTCTGTAAATGTACTACGCTAAATCAATCTTCTTCTTCTCCTTTCGACTTTCCCCTTCAGGGGTTGCCACAGCGAATCAGGTGCCTCCATCCAACCCCGTCTTCTGCATCGTCTTGTCTCACACCAACTACCTTCATGTCCTCTTTCACTACATCCATGAACCTCCTCTTTGGTCTTCCTTTATGCCTCTTGCCTGGCAGTTCAAACGGAGCATCCTTCTACCAATATATATTCACTATCTCTCCTCTAGACATGTCCAAACCATCTCAGTCTGGCCTCTCTGACTTTATCTCCAAAACCTCTAACATTTGCTGTCCCTCTGATGTACTCATTCCTGATTCTATCCATCCTGGTCACTCCCATAGAGAAACTCTGCATCTTCATCTCTGCTACCTCCAGCTCTGTGTCCTGTCTTTTCCTCAGTGACACTGTCTCTAGACTAAACAACATCGCTGGTCTCACCACAGTTTTGTACGCCTTTCCTTTCAATTTAGCTGAAACTCTTCTATCACACATCACACCTGACACTTTTCTCCTCCCGTTCCATCCTACCTGCATGCGTTTCTTCACCTCTTTTCCACACTCTCCATTGCTCTGGACTGGTCCCCCTAAGTACTTAAAATCCTCCACCTACTTGATCTCTTCTCCCTGTAACCTCAGTCTTCCACTAGGGTCCCTCTCATTCACACACATGTACTCTCTCTTACTGTGGTTAACCTTCATTCCTCTCCTTTCCAGGACAAACCTCCACCTCTCTAGCTTCTCCTCCACCTGTTCCCTGCTCTTACCACAGATCACAGTGTCATCTGCAAACATCATAGTCCATGGAGATCCCTGTCTAACCTCGTCTGTCAGCCTGTCCATCACCATAGCGAACAAGAAGAGGCTCAGAGCTGATCCCTGGTGCAGTCCCACCTAAACCTTGAACTCCTCTGTCACACCTACAGCACACCTCACCACTGTCTTACAGTCCTCATACATGTCCTGCACCGCTCTAAAATACTTCTCTGCCACTCCAGACTTCCTCATACAATACCACAGTTCCTCTCTTGGCACCCTGTCTTAAGCTTTCTCCAGATCTACAAAAACACAATGCAACCCCGTCTGGCCTTCTCTGTACTTCTCTATCAACATCCTCAAAGCAAATACTGCATCTGTAGTACTCTTTTTGGCATGAAACTATATTGCTGCTCACAAATGCTCACTTCTGCCCTTAGTCTAGATTCAACTGCTCTTTCCCATAACTTCATTTAATGGCTCATTAGCTTTATTCCTCTGTAGTTGCCACAACTCTGCACACCTCCCTTGTTCTTAAAAATGGGCACCAGCACACTTCTCCTCCATTCCTCAGGCATCATCTCACTATCTAAGATCCTGTTGAACAACCCAGTCAGAAACTCTACTGTCACCACTCTTAGACACTTCCATACCACCACAGGTATATCATCAGGAAGGACTGCCTTTCTGCTCTCCATCCTCTTCAATGCCCTCCTCACTTTATCCTGACTAATCTTTGCTACTTCCTGGTCCAAAACAGCCACCTCTTCTAGTCTTTGTTCTCTCTCATTTTTCTCGTTCATCAACTTTTCAAAGTACTCTTTCCATCTTCCCATCTCACTACTGGCACCTATCATTAGACTTCCATCCCTATCTTTAATCACCCTAACCTGCTGCACGTCCTTCCCATCTCTGTCTCTCTGTTTTGCCAGCCTGTATAGATCAGTCTCTCCCTCCTTACTGTTCAAACTAACATACAATTCATCGTAAGCCCCTTGTTTGGCCTTATTCCACCTCTACCTTCACCTTACGCTTTATCTCCCTCTAATCCTGTCTACTCTCCTCAGTCCTCTCAGTGTCCCACTTCTTAGCTAACCTCTTTCTCTGTATACACTCCTGTACCTCCTCATTCCACCACCAAGTCTCCTTATCTACTTTCCATCCAGATGACCCACCAAGTACTCTCCTTCCTGTCTCCCTGATCACATTAGCTGTAGTTGCCAAGTCATCTGAAAGCACGGAGCGGCAGTGGCTCAGTGGTAAAGTGGGTGGTAGGGCAGGTCATCCAATGTTCTGAGATCGGCGGTTTGATGCCCGCTCCCGCCCAAACAAAAACACCCGGAGGTGAGCTGACAGTGGGAGGTGTCAGTTCATGTCCGGAGCACTGCCAAGGCGCTCATGAGCAAGGCGCCATCCCCCCTCGCAAGCTGCTCATTTGGGTGCACCACGAAGGAGCTGCTCGCCCTCTACCTCCCCTGCATGCTTACAGGCCCCCTTGTGTGTAGTTGTGTGTATTATAGGGGCCTGTCCACACTAATATGCATGCGTGTGATTGACAAACAAAACTAGAGTGTGCGTTCTTAATTTCCCTTCGGGGATTATAACAGCGTATAAATTTAAAAAAAAATTTATTTAAAAAAGCACCCCCTGAAGGAAAATATAATCAAATATATTCTCAGGTTTTGTATTTACTTTGTATTTCACCTAATGATGATATAGCTAAATACATTGTGTAATGGGTGTGTTTTCGTTGGGCTCTTTGTTGTAGGCGGAGACACTGGAGACTGGTACGGGAGACTGATACTGGTGACTGACCCTGAAGAACCATATAAGGGAAAAACAACCAGCCAGAGAACGACACGATGTATATATGTTAATGTATAGTGGCTCATCCTTAAGGTGGAGCCTAGAGACGGGCATAATAAATATCTGAGATTCTCTGGAATGTGTTGTACCTGCCCCTTGTCACGGTTCAGACAACACCAGATTTTGTGTTAGGGACAGAGAACCCAGATCTGCTTAGAAATATTGTATTAGGATAAAAATACATATTTGATAAACGAGACGGTTTGTTTCTTGTTCTTCCCTCCAGTTTTGAACACGCACAACTGCTCTGGGTGAACTTCGGGATAAAAGTCCGTTTACCTAACACCCCTGACCACCGAGGGCCTGTCTAAACTCCTTCCTAAAACTCATGCAATACTCCTCCTTTTTCAGCTTGCACCATTTCGTCCTCTGCTCTGCCTTTGCCCTCTTCATCTTCCTCACCACCACAGTCATCCTACACACCACCATCCTATGCTGTTTGGCTACACTGTCGCCTACCACTACTTTGCAGTCGCTGATCTCCTTCAGATTACACCATCTACACAAGATGTAGTCTACCTGTGTGCTCCTCCTCTGAAAGAAAGTACAGACGCTCCTCAACTTCTGTTTTAGTTACGTTCCGAACGGCCGAACGTAATGTGAAAATGAACGTAAGTTGTTATTGTACATTCCAGTAATGTGTGACCATTTATACTGTATGTACATCCATAAATTCTATTACCATATCTTATAAAACACCCCTAAATCATTAATTCTAAACATAACATTGTAAAG
This sequence comes from Antennarius striatus, assembly GCF_040054535.1. Taxonomy (NCBI): domain Eukaryota; kingdom Metazoa; phylum Chordata; class Actinopteri; order Lophiiformes; family Antennariidae; genus Antennarius; species Antennarius striatus. Next base: position 17,579,944 of record NC_090777.1, on the reverse strand, counting down.
TGATAACATTAATTTCTGTAAACACAGAGATGACAGATATGACATCTTAACAAAAGGGTTAAACGCCATGAGCTGGGAAGAGGCAAGGCACATTCAGTCTGTCGTTTGCGCCATGTAAACAATGGACGCAGTGTCAAATGTAGGTTTGTTTGAATGTCTCGTACTACCAAGAGCGCAGTAAACTAAAAAATTCACAAACATTTTTTTTTACAAACTTATTTTACAGTCAGTTTAAACGTAAAATCAAAAGTTGTAAAATGAATGAAGCTAAGAAGAGGAGTGTCTGTATTCACTATAGCCATTTCCATCCTTCTTGTAAAGTCAACCACCATCTGTCCTTCTGTATTCCTCTCCTGGATACCAAACCTGCCCATCACCTCCTCATCACCTCTGTTTCCTGCACCAACATGTCCACTGAAGTCTGCACCAATGACAACTCTCTCACTTCTATGTATGCTCTGTATCACGTCATACAGATGGCGTGGCAGTGGCTCAGTGGTAAAGCGGGCGGTAGAGCGGGTCGTCCTATGATTTAAGATCGGCGGTTCAATTCCCACCTCCCACTGTCAGCTGAGGCAGTGGCACTGCTGAGGCACCCTTGAGCAAGGTGCCGTCCCCTTTACAAATTGCTCATTTGAGGCGCACCAAGAAGGAGCTGCCTGCCACTCTACCTCCCTTGCATGCCTGCAGGCCCCCTTGTGTGTGTGTGTATGTGTGTGTGTGTGTGTGTGTGTGTGTGTGTGTGTGTGTGTGTGTGTGTGTGTGTGTGTGCGTGTGCTACAGGGGCCTGTACTCACAAATATACATGTATGCATGTGTTTGAATCATTAGATAGAGTGTGCGTTCGTAATTTCCCTTCGGGGATCAAACCAGTCCTATACTCTTGGCGTTCCTCTTCTCTCTCTTCCTACGAACAGACTTTTCTCCTCTCCTTCTTCGACCAAAAGTAGTCCAATTTCCACCGGCACCCTGTAGGTCAACAGCACCGATGGCGGTCGTTGTACCTAAAAGGTATTTATTTATACCTTTTAGGTATAAATAAAAGGTATGTTTATACCATTCCTTTTAAACTATTGATTGTGAATATATCCTATAAAGATTCAGCCAGGGAGAAAAAAAGCTGTTTGTTGAGTCTCACGTCCACAAATGACAGTTGGTTCTTTGCTAACCCTGAGTTTTAGATAGATAATCTGAAAATGATTGTCAACAATCAAAAATCTTTTCTCATAGTTGTTGACAACAGTAAATACACTGAACACAGCAGAACTAATTAAAAATTCTGAATGGTGTCAACATAATGTACCCACATGGACCACGCACAATCAGCCTGTTGAGTGATTTCATAATGAGTGAGTAATAAAAACAAAAGCTGTACAAGATGTTGTGTACTGCTCTTGTGACAGGAGCACTATTCCTTCTGACAAAGTACAAATGTTATAATGAGCACACACTGTCAGCTGGACAGGATCAGAGCTCAATGCAGGACCAGACAAAAAAAGATATGAAGGATTCTTTCACTGAACACATTTTGCCCTGGATACACAGAACACTGTATATCATTTTGTCATGCTAATTTCTAGAAGAAACAAAGCATCATAGAATTAAACACTCTTGAAAGACAGTCTATTCAGATATTTGGTCATTTTTTTATCCCCCTAGACAGAAAGCAATGGAGGGATTATGGTCCAATAGTCCAACTGTGTGTCCGTCCATCTGCTCCTTCCTCCAAGCTATACACAGTACATGCCAATGTCACACATTACACACTGGCTTGCGCTCTGTTGCAGCTACATTAGACTTTTCATAACATCATTGCTGATAATACAATGGGTGATGACACACTGAATTTTGCCAAAGGTTTTTCAATGAAACTGAAGGATTCTGAGTTTGTGTTAATGTTGTACACATAAGGAAAAATCTTCTCGTAGACTGATTTGGTCTTTGATATCATTGATATCATCCAACAGAGAGCCATGAATGTTTTGTACCCCAAGAAAAGAATTGATTCTCTTCTTGCTTTGGTCCAAAAGAGGGCAAAGCTTTTTATGCCAAAGTAGCAGGTCTTAGATCCAACACATAAGATGAGGCCATGTGAAAGCGCAGTCAACTCCCAATCCAGGTTCCCCAGGAGTGGGCTATCCTTGATAATCTCACGGAGCAGACTCCTTGGTGTTTTTAAAATCTGGAAAGTTTTGCTCTTCTTATAATTAGAGAGACTGACATCTGAACTTCAAGTCTTCGAATCATTACTTGCAGGGTAATATGGAAAGCTGTGTTTTTTCTAAAAAAAACCCCAAAAAACATGTAGGTGACTAGTGCAATGCCCCAGCTGTACAAACTAATGTTATCACTGTTGCCACTAATGTTATATTTAGTGGCAACAGTTGGAGCTACATCAGCACGTGTAGAAAGAGGTTCTCCTGTTTATTCTCCAGGTTTAGCTAGACTTTACTGTTTATGAGAGGGATGACTTGAATACCCCATCTTGCCAGGTGACTCCATAACCCATGGATGAGGATTGTACACACTGCGTGCACCATCTACTGCAAATCTTTTGTGAAATATCCACCCTCTACAGCTCTTTTGAAATCCCTCTTCCCCACCACCTATCAGAATAGTTGAAGGTTCCCTAACTTGAATCAAGCATATGAGGATCATTGTCCAAGAATCATATTTCACAAAGTAAAACATGAATCCACTTTGTAAACATGATTACATAACCGCTATTAGTGCATGAGCTGTTGTCAATGACACAGTTCATTGCAAATTGTATTCTGTTTTTATTGTATACTCAGTTTCAGCTTCCCAACTGTTGAGACATTGGTTGTGTTCTAGGGCAAAATGAAAAATAAAAAAACTTATCACAATTGAATTAATAAATTATCATGTATAACTTTTATTTTTCAAAATTTTGCATAGTTTTGGTGTACTGAATTAGAAAATAATTTAGAATTATTTTGGTTATGTCAAGAGTATAATAGTTGAATACACCTAACAGTTGGAATGAAAGTATCAACATATTGCTTTATACTGTTAAATTCTTTATGGAATATTACCTACACGTACTTAGAGAGTGCAGAGCCAAACCAGGCACTGATACACTATCTCTCAATTTCCTGAGGGCATATCATGAAATTAAGACATGACAGACAAGCCTCTTCAGGTAAATAAGAATGTCAGCATCATCCAAAAAATTCTGCATTATACAGGTAACAACACTTTTTTTTATTGCTACAAGTACAGATGTGTACTTTGAACTCTTACATAGAACTTGCAACTGTGGTTTTACATTTATTGTATATTAAAGGTGTTACTTGTGTTTACCTATTTGTTTTGTAAGGCAGTTTGTAAGGCAGCATCCTGTATGGTGCATACAGGATGCTGACGCATGAATTACCTGCTTTATTTGTAAGGAATCAAGTAACAAAGTAACATAAGAAAAAACACCTATGAAAAAAATTAAACTTATTGAATGGGGCTGATATCAAAAAACATTTTACTTTCATCAGCTCATTTTTTTTTTCTGAATCAATATAGTAACACTTTTTCTTCATTTGTAATTCAGTTTCGAAAATACTTTAAATAGTTTATCCTGCCTCTCCAAAGCCTTCCATCAATCCATCCATCCATTTTCTTGTAGAGCCACGTATCAGCAAAGCTGACATCTGTTGCAGCATCTGTTGCAGCCCATCTCAGCTAAATGAGTGTCCAGTTCCAGCCCAAGCTTTCTGGTTTCATCAGGATTCCACCGCTGAACCTGAGGCACTAGGGTATGCCGGGCCTGACATACCAGACCTGCTCAGTCTGCTGCACAATGCCCAGTGTTTGGTAAAGACAAACTACTGGTGGAAATATGAGTTCTGTCATGGTAAATATATTAGGCAATGCCATGGTGTGTCTCCCTCTTTGTCATGGCTGTGACAGCCAGGCTGTGACACATTGCAAGACCATACAAAAGACAATTAACCATGCACACTTACTCACACCTACAGAAAATTTGGTGTGACCAGTTCACCTAAGTTGCATGTTTTTGGAGGTGGGAAAAAGCCACAGAACCTGGACAGAACCCACACATTAATCAACCCAAGAAAAACAAAATTAAATTAGATTAAATTAAATAATACACAAGGGATTAGGGCAGTATGTCACACCCTCGCCAATATCAAATTTATGGTTAATAAAACCAGAGTGAGAGGAAAATTTAAATCTGTGCAAATAAATCATGTGAACAAATGATTCATTATGACAGATTTTAACACTCTATTGGTCAAAGATTGATTTTGAGGACCAGTAGTCACATATTTCATCACATTATCTGTCAGATCAAATAAGACCAGTTGTGCCATACCAGGAGCAATTATGGACATGTTTAAAAGCTGTAGATCGAGTCCGTCAAACAGCAAGATGTATTCAGCCACAATGTCAGAATGTGACTAAAGCTGAAAGTTCTTATATTGTTATACAGTACATATTTGTACATTGGGTAGCACGGTGGTGCAGTGGGTACTGCTGTTTACTCACAGCAAGAAGACTCTGAGTACTTTCTGTTTGATGTTTTCCTGTGTCTGCGTAGGCTCCCTTGGGGTTCCCAGTTTTCTACCACCTCCAAAACATCGGGCCTCCATCCATCCATCCATTCTCATTCCATCCATCCATCCATCCATCCATCCTTCCATCCATCCACCCATCCATCCATCCATCAATCCATCCATCCATCCATCGACCGCTTATCCAGAGCCGGGTTGCGGAGGCAACAATCTAAGCAGGGACCCACATATACTCAACAAAAATATAAACGCAACACTTTTGTTTTTGCTCCCATTTTTCATGAGATGATTTCACGAGTTTATCCGATTGTCAGTTGTGGCCTGTGGAATGTTGGTCCACTCCTCTTCAATGGCTGTGCGAAGTTGCTGGATATTAGTTGTAACTGGTACACACTGTCGTATACGCCGGTCAAGCACATCACAAACATGCTCAATGGGTGACATGTCCGGTGAGTATGCTGGCCATGCAAGAACTGGGACATTTTCAGCTTTCAAGACTTGTATACAGATCCTTGCAACATGGGGCCATGCATTATCTTGCTGAAACATGAGGTGATGTTCATGGATGTATGGCACAACAATGGGCCTCATGATCTCATCACGGTATCTGTGTACATTCAAAATGCCATCAATAAAATGCACCTGTGTTCTTCGTCCATAACAGATGTCTGCCCATACCATAACCCCACCACCACCATGGGCCCCTCGATCCACAACATTGACATCAGCAAAGCTCTCACCCACACGACACCACACACGCTGTCTGCCATCTGCCCTGAACAATGTAAACTGAGATTCATCCGTGGAGAGAACACCTCTCCAACGTGCCAGACGCCATCGAATGTGAGCATTTGCCCTCTCAAGTCTGTTACGACGACGATCTGGAGTCAGGTTAAGACCCCGATGAGGATGACGAGCATGCCATTGAGCTTCCCTGAGACGGTTTCTGACAGTTTGTGCAGAAATTGTTTGGTTATGCAAACCAATTGCTTCAGCAGCTGTCTGAGTGGCTGGTCTCAGACGATCTTGGAGGCGAACCTGCTGGATGTGGAGGTCCTGGGGTGGTGTGGTTACACGTGGTCTGCGGTTGTGAGGCTGCTTGGATGTACTGCCATATTCTCTGAAACGCCTTTGGAGACGGCTTATGGTGGAGAAATGAACATTCAATTCACGAGCCACAGATCTGGTTGACATTCCTGCTGTCAACATGTCAATTGCACGGTCCCTCAATGCTTGTGGCATCTGTGGCATTTTGCTGTGAGACAAAACTGCACATTTCAGAGTGGCATTTTATTGTGGGCAGTATAAGGTGAACCTGTGCACTAATCATGATGTCAGATCAGCATCTTGATTTGGCACACCTGTGAGGTGGGATGGATTATCTCAGCAAAGCAGAAGTGCTCACTGTCACACATTTAGACAGATTTGTGAACAATGTTTGAGAGAATTATAGACATTAAGTCCATCTCATGAAAAATGGGAGCAAAAACAAGTGTTGCGTTTATATTTTTGTTGAGTGTACTTCCCTCTCCAGATACACCTCCATTAACTCTCAAGGCGTTCCCAGGCCAGCCCATTCACAATATCTCCAGCATGTCCTAGGTCTTCCCATAGGTCTCTTCCAAGAAGGACATGCCCGGAACACCTCCCCAGGGAGTCGTCCAAGAGGCATGTGAAATATCAATCAATCAATCAAGTTTTATTTATATAGCGCTTAATCATGACAGCAGACATTTCAAAGCGCTTTAACAGACAGAGAAACCCAACTGAACCCTCCAGAGCAAGCATAAGCGACAGTGGCGGGGAAAAACTCCCTCGATGAGGAAGAAACTCCGAGTGGACCCAGACTCTTTTGGGCGGCCATCCGCCTTGACCGGTTGGGTGGAAAAGAAATCAAAGGAAGATAAGAACAGCATCAGAGAGAGAGAGACAGAGAGAGAGTGACAGATAGGCCAGATAGAGGCAGTATCAATATGGTTAAGGTTGCTAAAGTCAAGGCACAATTACATAGATGCCCGAGCCACCCCAGCTGGCTCTGCTCAAGGCGGAGGAGCAGCATCTCTACTCCAAATGTCTCCTTTGTGACTGAGCTCACCCCATTCTATGAAGGAAACTCAACTGCTTGCATCCGGGATCTAGTCTTCTCAGTCATGACCCAAAGCTCATGACCATGGAGAGAGTAGGAACGTAGATTGACCGGTAAATCAAGAGCTTCATCTTTTGACTCAGCTCCTTTTTCACCACAACAGACATAAACAGCGACTACATCACTGCTACCACTGGACCAATCCTTCTGTCAATCTCACGTTCCACCATTCTCTCACTCTTGAACAAGGCCCCAAGATACTTGGACTCCTCCACTTGGGGCAAGACTCCCCCTAGCCCTGGAGAAGGCAGACCACCTTTTTTCAGTTGAAAACCATAGCCTCGGATTTGGAGGTGCTAATCCTCATTCTACTTGCCTAGCACTCAGTTGCAAACCAAACAAAATTAATAAAGCTTTGGTGTGACTCCAATGAGTTTGCATCCAGGGTTGTACTTGTAGCAGTTCTTTGAGTGCTGAGTTTTCTCCATTAGAGACAAACAATAACTTATTCCTGTGTCCACTCAAAGGCCTGAGCAAAATTTCAGAAGTTGGCTAAGGCCCCAACCACACGATGCCTGAAGTTTTTAAAAACGCAACTTTTTTGTTGCGTTTACGCCTTCCGTCCACACGACAACGCAGATATCTGGAACGAAAACGCAACTTTTTAAAAACACTGGCCTAGGTGGATTTTTTTTAAAACGCTGGGTCTGCGTTGTCATGTGGACGGTGTGTCCGCAACTTTTTAAAAACGCTGACGTCTTGCCTGCGACAAAAACCTCTGTGACATCATATTTATGGGCCTGTGTGTTGTGACAACAAAACATGGAGAATTCCTATTGGATAAAATTTGACTCAATACTGCCACCACATGGTTTGGCATGCTTATAGCCATCTTTGAAAACGCACTGCTGCGTTTACGTGTGGATGGAGATTTTTTTGAAATCGCTGTCGTGTGGACACAAATCGTTTTCGATTCATTTTTAAAAAGTTGCATCTTCAAAAAAATCCGTCATCGTGTGGACGGGGCCAAAGAGTACTAGTCATAAGGCATCTATATAGATACATTCTAGAATAGTCTTAGCACCCCATGATAACAATAGGTAATGTAATGCTTCATGTTTTGATGTATCCTACTGACCTGCTGATCATACTGACTTCAGTTTGGGTCAAAATTACAACATCTTGAAGCTTAATAAGAAACATGTTAGTTTCCATCAAACAGCAAAGACTGTATATTTTTCCACAAAACAGGAAGTTGGTGTTGAGAGGCCAGGAATGCTTGGAGAGTTACCAAGAGTGGTACACTCAACAGAGGTGGTAAACATTATAATCTGAAACTGATTTACAGAACCGTTTTGCACTGTTTGTGTTATTTGCTTGTTCATTTGTTTGGCCGGGTGTCCATATGTGTATTTGTGCATTTGGAATAGGGTAACTTTATTTGTGTGAATGAAGGCTGTGTTTGTGGTTCTGTTACATGAGATCTGCTTTAAAAAGCTGCAGCAATACATACCGAGCACAAATTAGCAAGAAGAGTGCAGAGAGAAGAAGAAATGCAGAAATGCATACACTGTCACCGACTTCACAGCTTCATTTTTAACATGGATGGTCAAAGAGCTTACGAATATAATAATAACATAATAACAGCATCACTAACATTTTTCATCAACAGCATTAGTGACGAATGTCAAAACAAGATATTAACACTCAAGTTTTTTAATCATAATGGTGATGAAGCAACAGTTAAATGTTGAGGTCACAGTCTGAATGACGGCTGAACTGGAAACACCCCTCACATTCCAAACTTGACTGAACCGGTGTTTGCATGTTCCTTGAAGTGATATTCAACCCTCAAAGGTTTTGAAAGACTTGTAGAATTTACAATTGTGAAGAATCCTTCAGATCCATGACTTAGGGAAGCAAAATTTTACGTTGAACTTCCACTGCAAATCATTTATCTTTTTAGATGTAATGCAGTTTGTGAAGGAACACTCATCCTGTAGGAGGAATGATGTCTATATGCTGTATTTTAAATACCAGGTACAGTAAATTCATTTGGATCACAGGCCTTTATATTTATTTTGTTATAGACGGTCTGCAACACTCCTCTGCAGATGATTTCAAACTTACAGTAGGGCACCTGTGTGTTTTTCAAAAAAAACATCAATCCATGGAGCCATACAAAGAAAAGAGCAAATATTTTACCAACTCTATAGATGGAAGGGCCAGAACAGAGAAGTTGTCAACACCTCAGCTCAAGTCATGCATGAATTTCAGGCTCCAGAAAAGCTTGGTGCCAAGGTCTTTATGATGAGACTTAGTGAAAGGGTACAGTCTTCTCAAGGTATTTGTTGAAGATGCATTTCCCATTTTTGGAGAGTTTGTGTGGGGTCTTTTATTAACCCTATGCTGTCGACAACAGTTTAAATTATGTATGATTTAAACACAGGCAGCCACAAGAAAACACAACCCAGTGTCTTATTGTGCCGGTCCCAAGACCGGATAAATGCAGAGGGTGGCGTCAGAAAGGGCATCCGTCATAAAACTTTTGCCAAATCAAACATGCAAATCAAACCTATGACTTCCATACTGGATCAGTCGAGGCCCAGGTTAACAATGACTGCCATTGGTGCTGTTCACCTACAGGGTGCCGGTGGAAATTGGACTACTGTTGGTCGAAGAAGGAGAGGAGGAAAGTGTTTTCGTACGAAGAGAGAGAAGGGGAATGCCAAGAATATAGGACTGAGAGTAGGGATGTTGAATGTTGGAACTATGACAGGAAAAGGTAGAGAGTTGGTTGACATGATGCAGAGAAGGAAGGTAGACATACTGTGTGTCCAGGAGACCAGGTGGAAAGGTAGATAGGAAGAGAAATGGACTAAGAGTTATCTTGAAGGAGGAGTTTATTAGGAATGTCCTGGAGGTAAAAAGGGTGTCAGATAGAGTGATGAGTCTGAAGCTAGAAATTGAAGGTGTGATGTTCAATGTTGTTAGCGGGTATGCTCCACAGGTAGGATGTGAACTGGAGGAGAAGGAGAAATTCTGGCTGGACTTTGAGGAAGTGATGCAGAGCATACCTAGAAGTGAGAGAGTTGCTATTGGTGCAGACTTCAATGGACATGTTGGTGCAGGAAATAGAAGTGATGAGGAGGTGCTGGCCAGATTTGGTATCCAGGAGAGGAACGCAGAAGGACAGATGTTAGTTGACTTTGCAATTAAAGATGGAAATGGCTATAGTGAATACTTTCTTCCAAGAGAGGCAGGAACATAGGGTGACCTATTAGAGTGGAGGTAGGAGCACACAGGTAGACTACATCTTGTGTAGGCTGTGTAATCTGAAGGAGATCAGTGACTGCAAAGTAGTGGCAGGCAAGAGTGTAGCCAAACAGCATAGGATGGTTGTGTGTAGGATGACTCTGGTGGTGAGGAAGATGAAGAGGGCAAAGGCAGAGCAGAAGCCAAAATAAAGGAAGCTGAAAAAGGAGGAGTGTTGCATGACTTTTAGGAAGGAGTTAAAACAGGCTCTGGGTGGTCAGGAGATGCTTCCAGATGACTGGACAACTACAGCTAATGTGATCAGGGAGACAGGTAGGAGAGTACTTGGTGTGTCATCTGGAAGGAAAGTAGATAAGGAGACTTGGTGGTGGAATGAAGAGGTACAGGAGTGTATACAGAGAAAGAGGTTAGCTAAGAAGAAGTGGGACACTGATTGAGGAGAGTAGACAGGAGTACAGGGAGATGCAGCATACAATGAAGGTAGAGGTAGCAAAGGCCAAACAAGGGGCTTATGATGACTTGTATGCTAGGTTGGACAGTAAGGACTGATCTATACAAGTTGGCAAGACAGAGATAGAGATGGGAAGGACATGCAGCAGGTTAGGGTGATTAAGGATATGGACGGAAGTCTATTGACAGGTGCCAGTAGTGCAAGGCTCGAAATTAACTGTTTTTCTTGGTAGCACTGGTGCTCCCAAATTTAGAAGTTAGTAGCACCAGCAAAGATTTTAGGAGCACCTACCCAAAAGCAAGGCAGTGACGGAGCGATAGAGACCGCTCCATCCATCTCCGTTCCGCGCGCCTCTCTCCCTCGCCTAGGAGAGCAGCCGTAGTTGCGCTCTCATTGTTTCCTGGCAGGACCGCAGGAGCACAGTCTCACCAAAAAAAGGCGCACCAGATTTTTTTCCCTAGTCGCACCGGTGCTCCCAAATACAGTATATTTAATAGTCGCACTGATAAAAATTTGGGCGCATATGTGACCAAAATGGGCGCAATTTCGAGCCCTGCAGTAGAGTGATGGGAAGATGGAAAATGTACTTTGAAGAGTTGATGAACATGGAAAATGAGAGAGAACAAAGACTAGAAGAGGTGACTGATGTGGACCAGGAAGTAGCAAAGATTAGTCAAGAGATAGTGAGGAGGGCATTGAAGAGGATGAAGAGTTGAAAGACAGTCTGTCCTGATGATATACCTGTGGAGGTTTGGAAGTTTCTAGGAGAGGTGACAGTAGAGCTCCTGACTGGGTTGTCCAACAGGATCTTTGAGAGTGAGAAGATGCCTGAGGAATGGAGAAGTGTGCTGGTGCCCATTTTTAAGAACAAGGGAGATGTGCAGAGTTGTGGCAACTACAGAGGAATAAAGCTGATGAGCGATACGATGAAGTTATGGGAAAGAGTAGTGGAAGCTAGACTAAGGGCAGAAGTGAGCATTTGTGAGTAGCAGTATGGTTTCATGCCAAAAAAGAGTACTACAGATGCAGTATTTGCTTTGAGGATGTTGATAGAGAAGTACAGAGAAGGCCAGACGGAGTTGCATTGTGTTTTTGTAGATTTGGAGAAAGCTTATGACAGAGTGCTTAGACAGGAACTGTGGTATTGTATGAGGAAGTCTGGAGTGGCAGAGAAGAATTTTAGAGCGGTGCAGGACATGTATGAGGACTGTAAGACAGTGGTGAGATGTGCTGTAGGTGTGACAGAGGACTTCAAGGTGGAGGTGGAACTGCATCAGGGATCAGCTCTGAGCCCCTTCTTGTTCGCTATGGTGATGGACAGGCTGACAGACGAGGTTAGACAGGAATCTCCATGGACTATGATGTTTGCAGATGACATTGTGATCTGCATTGAGAGCAGGGAACAGGTGGAAGAGAAGCTAGAGAGGTGGTTTGTCCTGGAAAGGAGAGGAATGAAGGTTAGCCGCAGTTAGACAGAGTACATGTGTGTGAATGAGAGGGACCCAAGTAGAAGAGTGAGGTTACAGGGAGAAGAGATCAAGAAGGTGGTGGATTTTAAGTACCTAGGAGTCAACAGCCCAGAGCAATGGAGAGTGTGGAAAAGAGGTGAAGAAGCATGTACAGGCAGGATGGAACGGGTGGAGAAAAGTGCCAGGTGTGATGTGTGATAGAAGAGTTTCAGCTAAAATGAAAGGAAAGGTGTACAAAACTGTGTTGAGACCAGCAATGTTGTTTGGTCTAGAGACAGTGTCACTGAGGAAAAGACAGGAGACAGAGCTGGAGGAAGCAGAGATGAAGATGCTGAGGTTCTCTCTGGGAGTGACCAGGAAGGATAGGATCAGGAATGAGTACATCAGAGGGACAGCACATGTTAGAGGTTTTGGAGATAAAGTCAGAGAGGCCAGACTGAGATGGTTTGGACATGTCCAGAGGAGAGATAGTGAATATATTGGTAGAAGGATGCTGAGTTTTGAACTGCCAGGCAGGAGGCTTAGAGGAAGACCAAAGAGATTTATGGATATAGTGAAAGAGGACATGAAGGTAGACCGTGTGACACAAGAGGATGCAGAAGACAGGGTTAGATGGAGGCAATTGATTCGCTGTGGCGACCCCTGAAGGGAAAAGCCGAAAGAAAAAGATTTAAACACAGGCAGACGCCATGAAAGATGGACTAAAATACCATAGTTAATATCATATTTTCAAACACCAAAGTTTAATACAAGCACACATATTTATTCACCTTTGTTCTCCAGCTATTTCATAACTTTGTATTTAGGTCGATTGGCGATCATTGGATTCTTGAATACATTTGGCTTTACAATAATATGGGACATGTGAAAAAGAGTTAAAACTCAAGCTATGTTTTTGTATCTGGCACGTTACTAGAAATCCATCCATTTTATGTAACTGCTTCTTATGTGCGATGGACCAGATGAAGCATATCCCAGACAACTCTAAGTAAGGTACACATGGGAGGAATCTCCAAGTCATCACAGGGCTCCTCTGCTGCATGTTTTTCATGGTGAGAGGAAGCAGGAAAACCTGGAAGGATGTCAGTCAGGCATAGCAGGAAAACGCTACTCTGCAGGTCCAAAATATGAACGCCAGGGCCTACCTACTTTGAGGAAATTGTGCTCAGTAAAAAAACCGCATTACCCATGTTTCCAGAGAATATTATTTTTGTAGTATGTATTATTATGTATTATGTAATATTTATTACAAATAATAAACTGGATTGTGATGTGTTGCTGCTGTTTTAAAGTTTTATTCAGAAATTTTACAGTGTTAATCACAAAAAGAAAAGAAAAACCATCAAAAAAGGTACCATATCAAATATAGATCTAATATCACAAACATTACAGTATTATTACAATGGATTTGTTCTCATGCATAGACAAACTATTTAAATATATCTTCACATCATGACTGTCCATTTCTCTGTGTATATTGTTTATATAAAGAGTACTGCAAAATTATTACAAATGTTATGATGACAGATGCAATTTCCTCCGGGATTTCCTCCGAGATAAAATAGCGCCTCATCAGATAAACTTATTAGATATTTAAGTAGCACAATATTATAGACTTTGAATAGATCATGGCACCTTCTCTCACTGTGGGTCTGAGAGGACTGCAATTTCATCTGTGCTGTATGTTGTGCATATACGGTACATTTGAGAATAAAGTTGACTTTGACTATATTTTTTAACCTATATTATAATAAATTATGAAATTGTATGGATCGAAAAATTCTTAATGTATTTCACTGAATGTATCTGTTTAATGCAGCAGAACATTATAAACCATGACAGGGGCCTTGAACCCACAGTGTATCGTCCAGATGTCTGAACAGAAATATTTCCCAGGGTACACTGTGGGAATAAAGTTTCTCTCTCTGAGCAATATTATTGGTGCTTTCGGCAGAAGGTTTCCATGTGGCTCCAGGCAAAGCTTATTGAGAAAGACTTGCGAAATTCCAGAAGGATCGGTGGTATTACTGTTCCAAGGGATGCAGTCGTTCTCAAGTCTTTGTTGTTTGTATTGTACAAAAACTCAGGCATCGTTGATGTGAAATATATTGTCTGATTTATAATTTAGAAACAACAAAATGAAAAAAGTTCATTATTGTTGTGATTTCTCTTATAAATCTTGCTCCATCAAGTTAAATTATTTTTCAGTCTTCGGAAAGCAAAACAATTCTCTTAACAAGATTATGGCAGGATGATTGTCTCATTGTCCTGAGAAAACCAAATCATTTTTTTGGATTAACCTCAAAATTAACTCATTTAATTATATTTTGTTTTTTGCAGAAAAGATAAGTTATCCTGAAAAGATCATTTGTGTTAATTTTTCTTTTACAACATTGGAAAAGATTTGCATTATGCAAGTAATCTAAAATTACACAAACATTGAGGGAGGAGCTGTTATGGCTGTAAGCTTTTAGATTTTGAATTAAATTTTTACTTTAAACTGTTATTCCATTGTCACTAAACATAGCTGATACAACTCTCTATAGAGTTGTATCTTACTTCTCTATAGTGTAGTCATAATTTTTCTCATGGTTCTATAGAAAAATATTGTGAAATTGTCCTAACAATAAATAAACTATGGTACACGATCTTTAATGCTTCTCTTGTTTAGGTAGGAGTTTAGGTAGTCATAAATTAATCACTCATTGATTATTCGTCAGATGGCAATCTTCCTCTTCTTTTCCTTTCGGCTTTTCCCTTCAGGGGTTGCCACAGCGAATCAATTGCCTCCATCTAGCCCTGTCTTCTGCATCCTCTTGTGTCACACTGTCTACCTTCATGTCCTCTTTCACTACATCATAAACCTCCTCTTTGGTCTTCCTCTAGCCCTCCTGCCCAGCAGTTCAAAACTCAGCATCCTTCTACCAATATATTCACTATCTCTCCTCTGGACATGTCCAAACCATCTCAGTCTGGCCTCTCTGACTTTATCTCCAAAACCTCTAACATGTGCTGTCCCTCTGATGTACTCATTCCTGATCCTATCCTTCCTGATCACTCCCAGAGAGAACCTCAGCATCTTCATCTCTGCTACCTCCAGCTCTGTCTCCTGTCTTTTCCTGTGACACTGTCTGGATATTCCTGTCTAACCTCATCTGTCAGCCTGTCCATCACCATAGCGAACAAGAAGGGGCTCAGAGCTGATCCCTGATGCAGTCCCACCTCCACCTTGAACTCCTCTGTCACACCTACAGCACACCTCACCACTGTCTTACAGTCATCATACATTTCCTGCTCCGCTCTAACATACTTCTCTGCCACTCCAGACTTCCTCATATAATATCACAGTTCCTGTCTGGGCACCCTGTCATAAGCTTTCTCCAGATCTACAAAAACACAATGCAGCTCTGCCTGGCTCCGGCAGGTCCACACTCACGTGTCCGCATCAAACAAACTGTCGCGGTAATGCATTCGAGGGTGCACACTCAGCTCCTACGCGTTTTCCCCACATCCACACAAAATTGTATGAGAGATGCTCACCTGAGGATGCTGCGTTGCTCCACCTCCGGGTCAGGGGTCAGGCCGAGGCACTACCTGGGTGTGGCTTAAATAGCGCAATGTGGCGCGCTGTCAGGCCAGCCCGGTACCTGGACTGAACCATTATGGTTACTATTGAATTGTTTTTTATTTTAAAACATCATTAAAAGATGTTTTATGTTGCCCCAAACTCCACCATGCCTTTAGTGAACATCGGTTGCATTTTTCTCAGTCATTTTGCCCTCAGCTCGGACTTCAGGGGATAATTCTGCGCAAAAGATCTGTGCTTTGTTTCGTAGTGGTGCTTCATGTTACCACTTTTAATTCATGCTACATGTTCAGACCATATGAGGGAAAATGGTTTTGAACTGCCTGACGGAGGAATAAACAAAAATTTCGTCCACTCATTGTTAACCAGTGGTTTTCCTCGTTAACCTTCCTTCGTTTGGAGCTATGCTGTCTCCCTTCCTCTGTGCTCCACTGTAGTGGTAAACTCACAGTGGTAGCGGCAGTGGTAGCGACAGCTGTCAGTGCAGTTCCTGGTGCACTGACAGCCCAGGGTAGACAAACAATCTGATTGGCTGAACTGAGTGGCGCCATTATCGGATTAACTGGAGGAGCAGCCCCTGCCATCTGTAGCCGCGAACTGCAAGTACAAATGCGCCAAGAAAATCTACTCTCGTGAATTTATCATAGAGTGGTCACAGGTCAGGACAGAACCATCATGTGGTCCGGATGTGGACCACGGTCCGCCATTTGGTGAACCCTGCTCTATGGAGAGAAAGAAAGAGCGAGAGAGAAGAGTAAAAAAAAAAAGGATCACCCGATTTTTTCCCCTAGTCGCACCAGTGGTCCCAAATATATTTAATAGTTGCACTGATAAAAATTTGGGCGCATAATGGTTGCAATTTCGAGCCCTGCCATGATAGAACAACTTGAACCCTCCCCTAAACTTCTAACCTTGCTACCTTTCCACCTGGTCTCCTGGACACAAAGTATGTCTACCTTCCTCCTCTGCATCATGTCAACCAACTCTACCTTTTCCTGTCATAGTTCCAACATTCAACGTCCCTACTCTTAGCCCTATACTCTTGGCGTTCCTCTTCTCTCCCTTCCTACGAACAGACTTTCCTCCTCTCCTTCTTCGACCAACAGTCGTCCAATTTCCACCGGCACCCTGTAGGTGAACAGCACCAATGGCGGTCGTTGTTAACCCGGGCCTTGACTGATCTGGTATGAAAGTCATAGGTTTAATTTGCATGTTTGATTTGGCAAAAGTTTTACGCCCGATGCCCTCCCTGACGCCTCCTTCTGTATTTATCCGGGCTTGGGCCCAGCACAATAAGACTGGCTGGTGTCCTCTTGCAGCTACATTAAGATGGCAATAACAAAGCAATTACTCAGTTAATTTAGATAGTACACAAATAACAGTAAAAATCTCACCATGTTATTTATCTCCTTATATAAACAAAGAGCATAGTCCAAATACAAGTTAGCAGTGCGTGGTAATGGCTACTTGAATAGTGGGAATGATATTGTGTAATACAGGAAACAACCACAGTAGAGACTGGTGTTTCTCATTATCTGTAGCAAAGCTGCAGTGATTTTTTTGTAGAACTGAAATAATCTGTATTTTATTATCTGCTGACAGTGTGGTATGGCTGACACGAATCAAAGGTCAACACACTCCAAATATTCTCAGTGAAAAATACATTATCAATGTTAATAACAAAACAGTCTTCTGTAGTGCGGATCAAACTTTACATTACAAATTAAAGGAAGAAAATGCAGTATATTATTTTAAAACTAGAGTTTGTTTGGTGAATACCAGCAATGAAGCTGCTGTCAGTACTTTTACACCAAAAATATCATCTCCAGTGTTGTGCATAGTTCTTTTATAGTTTTTAAGATATGGAAAGCTGAGGTTATATAAATCAACGATATGTTGAAAGGATATATGTAATTTACCACACATTTTTACTGTTTACACCACGTGGAAACCTATACGGTCATCCACTGAAGACCATCCAGATAAATAACTCTTCATTTTGATAGAAATACAAATTATTCACAGTTTCAATTATTTTTATATGCATTAATAAGTACTGAGTTGAAAAATAAATAATTGTATGGGGAGAAATGTAGTTATTTTAAAATCTAGAACCTCTAGACTAAAATCTATGTCACAAACAGAAACTAAAACAACAGTAACACTGAGAATTCAGACACATAAGGATATTGACTGTCAGTGTATTGTATATCGTCAGTGTATTTACAGTATATTGTCGCTAAATGAACCAGGCTACTGACAGATAACTCACTTAAGAGGGAGCTTATGCATAAAACATACATAAACACCGTTGTTGCCTCACCTTAATCTTACTACATCTACTACAGTACTAGTACAATCAGTTGTTGACAATGTCCATCTAAATAGTGTCTGGACACTGTGTTGGGTTACTGTCAGTTGATCAACCCAAAACTAAAACAACACAGTTGTTCTTCATCAAAACAGCATACAATATTCATAGACATGTCTATAAAACAAAGGTGTCTTGACTGCAAAATCAATTTTTTGCCAAAATAGTAACCTAACAGCCACGAAACAGGACCTGCAACAAAGGACCTTTGCTTTCTCACCCAAAGAGGAGGTGGGTGAGGCAAGTGTCAAGTATTAGATGATCCAATCTTCACTGTAAGAAAACAATAACGTATTTATTGAATAGGAAACAATATTTGTCCAGTAATGTCATAAACATGGCATGTTATATTCAAGTCCAGTAAGTACAAAATAATATATTTTCATTTGGGTTTTTTTCTTTCCATAAGAACAGTAAATGAACACATGTTGTGTACAATGTCATGTTTTGAAAAATCTCTGCTCATTTCCAAGGTTGATTCAGTCCAGATTTATTTATACCTTTAAGGTATAAATAAAAGGTATGTTTATACCATTCCTTTTAAACTATTGATTGTGAATATATCCTATAAAGATTCAGCCAGGGAGAAAAAAAGTTGTTTGTTGAGTCTCACTTCCACAAATGACTATTGGTTCTTTGCTAACCCTGAGTTTTAGATAGATAATCTGAAAATGATAGTCAACAATCAGCAATCTTTTTCTCATAGTTGCTGAAAACAGTAAATACACTGAACACAGCAGAACTAATTAAAAATTCTGAATGGCGTCAACATAATGTACCCACATGGACCACGCACAATCAGCCTGTTGAGTGATTTCATAATGAGTAATAAAAACAAAAGCTGTACGAGATGTTGTGTACTGCTCTTGTGACAGGAGAACTATTCCTTCTGACAAGGTACAAACGTTATAATGAGCACACACTGTCAGCTGGACAGGATCAGAGCTCAATGCAGGACCATACATAAGAGATATGAAGGATTCTTTTACTGAACACATTTTGCCCTGGATACACAGAACACTGTATATTATTTTGTCATGCTAATTTCTAGAAGAAACAAAGCATCATAGAATTAAACACTCCTGAAAGACAGTTTATTCAGATATTTGGTCATTTTTTTATCCCCCTAGACAGAAAGCAATGGAGGGATTATGGTCCAATAGTCCAACTGTCTGTCCATCCATCTGCTCCTTCCTCCAAGCTTTAATTAATGTCAATGTCACACATTACACAATTTTACACATACAGTATATTACTCATAATTTGTGGTTGTATATGTTTACATTTTACATATGTTCATGTGTTATATTTTATGGTTTCCATGAAAATATTAAAAGTAGATCTCTTGATGGTTGTATCATGTGGAGCATACCTAGTAAACTAAACCTTCCAGCATCACCAAACATCAAACATAAATGTACAATCATGAGCAGCTTACTATTTAGATTTTTTAAAATATAATATATAAGTTTAATGGAGACATTATTTAGTGTGAATCTGAAGGTTGGTCATTTGGTCTAGAGCAAATATTCATTTTCATATTCAACATTTACTACTATTAACTAGAAATTGAGGACATGCCATTTTCTGATGTATTTGTTGCGGAAAACTTTTAGGGAAATGTTATATAAGTCATATACAACTTTTCAATAATGTCAATAACCTGATTAATAACAATACTGGAGTGATTACCGTAAACATTGATAGGAAGAGCAGTTCATGCAGCAAAACAATAGAACCACTGAATTTTGTAAGTCTGTATTGCCATGCCCTTTATTAGGTCTGGTTAACAGTTGGAAAATGTAATTAGGATGTAATATAATGAAATGGACTGAGTGACATTGGCAGAGGCTTATGCTCTCCTACTCTATAAAGTAGTACCATGTCATCCAGTGCAACAACGTGGTTCTCTATTAGTTTGAGGAAAACAAATGGAATTATGGAATAGACAAATAAGACACAATCTTCGACAAAACAGCCAACTACTTGTCACTTGTAACAAAGCAGCTTCATGGTTGATTTTCATATTTTCAAAGGTTAAGAGTAACGTCAGCTTTACATGTTTACATATATGTAATCAAGAGCTACAAGCTATTTATGACAGTTAAAGGGCATGAACCCTGTTTTGTAATCAGATACACAGAACAGTTTTTGAATTACTTTGGCTGGCACTGAGCTTTTTCAAAAACCATGCTAAAAATGTGTCAGTTTGCACAGAGTCAAAGTTGGCCAGGAAAAAACAATATGACTGACAGCTTGGTAATTTATATCTATTGAATTTCTGGGAAAAGTGTTAGGAACAAAGTAGGTTCATTATAAAGGTGTGAATGTTCTCCAGAATGACAGCAGTAGTTCCATAAATCAAAGCTTAATATAATGCCCCACAACACAGGTGGTCAAAAGGTGGTTCCTGCTTGTTTTTGTGTACTGTTTTTTATCTTTCAAGCTGGGTTATCACAATGTCACATCTTGCTCATATTTCCAAGGGTTCCAATGGTTCAAGCTGATCTTTTTATTGTGAAGCTTCGTCTAAAGTACTCTGGTACCTTGTGTAAAGTATAGATTAAGCTTGACAGAAGTAAGGCTACTGCCATTTCAATTATGGCGAAAATAATCCTCATAATGCTTTCACGGGGAAACAAAAGGCCTCCAGGGATCTGTGGTAAAATTTGGTGGAGAGTTCTTGATATCACTCAGCCTGATGGAACTTGCTTTAACACAGAGTACTTTCAGGAATGCTGGCATTGTCAATCTCCAAAGCTCTTTTCTTGAATTTCAGTATACTTGTGGAGAAAAGAGTGCCAAATGGAGAATGAAGGAGCTGAAGAGGAGGAAGAAGTCCATTCACCCTGGGAGGAGAGCAGGAAATGGAGAGGCTTTGAGCTGTCATCCAAGACCACGGACTCTGTGGCGGGTCCTGATTGGCAGTGCCTGCAGGGGCCTTTGAAGAGAACATTTTATATTAAAGTTTTATTATTTAAAAGTCAACTACGTGCTTTAGTGATAAACTTCCACAAAGATTGGGAATCACAAGAGAAATATTGCAGAAAAAACACACTTGGTATTTGTTGGATTTGTAACTCTCTCCTACACAGTGAACAAATGAAATTGCACGGTCATCAAGAAACCTTGTCTCTTCAAGTTTCAAACTTACACTATCTAATTTATTAATTGTTTCGTACCAACAATCTAATTACTAAATTATACATGATAAAGGCCACAGACTTACAAAAAACATGTCCCTTTTTTTTAGTAGTACTTTATTCCCTAGGGACTCAGGTACTTCCCCATAGTAGCTGGGGAGGTTAGGGTTTGGCCAGATTGTATATGTGCTTGACAGCTAGCTTTGAATAAATGAATTTACACCAAAAAAAAAAAAAAAATCTAATAAAGAAATGACTTGTTTTTTAACTAGACATGAACTACTAAACATCTTTCTACAAAAGTCAAAGAAAGCTGTGTGCTTAGTTAGTTTGTAATGCGTTGGTTGATATTTTAGGTTGCAAATTATATAACTACTTTGTGACCAAACACACTAAGAAATACAACAACTTGCCTGATCAAGAATGGGCAAGAGAATCATATGCTTTTCTAGCTAAGCTGTATAACCAGCAAGGTGTCTTTTTTTACTAAACTTCACAAATCCAGAGATGCAGGTATCAAGACAAGTTATGCCATACCACACAAAATAGAAACACGGAACCATTTTCTGATGGAGAGATATTAAGGCTGTATTTGAGAATGTGCCCATATTCTGACACATTGCAAGGAGAATGATTGAGCACACTGCAGGAAATCTGAAGCTGCAGCTGCAGTACAGAGTGATCAACTTTGATTTTTTTGATTTGGTTATGTAAGTAAATGCATGTTTAGACATATTGAGAGAAAATGTGATTTGAATCACAGCTGCTTTGTTGCTCTTTTGGAGGATAATGAGACTGATTATGGTGATATATTCTACCACACATCTGTCATATGTCTCAGCCTGGGCAAAATGTTGAAAAAAGTATGGATTGGAGACTTCAGTTTTGCTGTTGATGTGACTGCACCAATAAATGAACGCAATGCCAAACAACAGTGCAAGGGCCTATTTTTGCATGAAATGAACAGCTTGGCAAAGGTTTTTATGAGAAACTTGCAGCTTCTCTTGAGCCAAATAACAACATTCTCACCCACTCGCCAACACTGAAGTCACACCTTGAGCTGACCACATCCATAGATACTCATCCATTTTAGAAATACTGCCTGTTGAATTTTCAAGGCAATTTTAAGACTGTTACTACAGTTGAAAATGAAAAGCACATGATTTTTTTCCCTACTTCATAAATGTACCCCAAAATCAAACAGAAGACAATTTATGCTCTACTTTAACAATAGATGACAATACAGATAGAAACTTCCCTAAATCTTTAGCATTCTTTCTGCACATAATCTGGACACCTTACGGATAGAAACAAGAGGAACAAAATCCATCAATCCCATGATTGCACTGTAGTTAAAATTCAAATAAGGCAACTGTGATACAACAAAGAAGAAAAAAGTGAAAAAGTGTTAAAGAAAAAAATAATCAAAAAACATTTTGTCCTCGGGTTTCACTGTACCTAACAGCTTCACAAAGTACTGTCAACTACAGTATATCACTCTGCCCACTTCTGTTGATCTGTACTTGATACATTATGACAAACCTTCTCTGAGCAACAAAGTACTTGCAATCAGATAATATGACCTTGTTCGTGTAAAGGAAAATACAGCAGTAAGCAGGTGATGAATAGACGATATATTGATGGATGTATCCTTTTCATATATTGAGGGATCTTAAATAGGTCTGTATGTCTGTCTTCTGTCTTTAAATCACTTTTACTTTTTAAAACGAATTACTTTTTTAAAATTAGTTACAATTTCACAGGATACTTGCTTGGAAATGGTGAAAATAAAAATGTCATAGGCCATAGATGATAATTTTTGCATAATTTTAAAAATTGCCCATTTCTGCTCGAATGAGTTACATGAAGTATTTTTGTATATTTGCATGATGAAATTTTAAAAAGTTTCTGAGCTGACTTTTCTGAAGATATTGCATGTTTTCTTTATTTTGTAAGTAGACTTTATAATTATTTGAAGTGGATAACACAAAGCAAACAGTCTTATAGAGTAACAGCATGCAGAAATGATTCAGAGCCTCTTGTATTTTGTCTCTTGAATATTAATTTTTGGATATTACCTCATGACACATATAGTAATATTAAAATGATTGTTTTTCATGACCATGAATACTAGAACTGAAGGATTTATTCAATTCCTGATAATGGATAAACATTGTTTTTTATATCCATGCATATTACCAAGAGCCATTAGGCAATGCATTTCCCCTGGCCATTGCGAAATTATATATTAGTGGTAAACAGCAGATGCACAAATGTATGCTCCCTCAGGCCAGGTCAGTCAGAAATACATGTCAAAATCATGCTTACAAAAAAACTGTGTACTGTATATGTAAAACTTAAAGCACATGTACAATATTTCATTTAAAATTTAAAATACCAAATTGATGTGGAAACAACAACAAAAGTATTATATTCATTCATTTATTCATTTTCTATATCATGGGTGGCAGGGTTGCTGGAGCTTATCCCCTCCGACTGGGGGCTTGAGGCAAGGTACACGCCAGGCGCGATGCCAGTGCACCGCAAAAAAGAATTATAATAAACTTTTTGGCAAAGACATGTAAAAAAAAAAGATAAGACAAAACTTTCTAACTAGTTAATGGCAACGCTCCAGCTTATGTCTGATGTGTATTCTAACTTTCATGAAAAATATAAAATTCTTGAGTTATGCCCCAGACAAAGCAAAACGTTCACAGACTTAAAGACAGTCAGGTATAATGAATAAAATAAAAACATCTACTTTATATCCCTGGCATTATATGATCTTGGATTAAAGAAGCAGAAAATGTAAACAATTACATGACATCAGGAAATAAATATACACATTACAGCTTTGGACAACATAATGAGTACTTCCAAACTGGCCATGCTTGGTGTTTTTCGGCTATTTGTTTTCTTTTATTTATTGGCACAAGGAAAAGATTTGATTAATGATTAGCATTGTGTGTTTGTAAAATATACACAGTGAGAATGATTCAGTCAGTCAGTCATACAGAGAGAAACACACTGACCTTGACTGACAAAAATCATGGCACTCAGTGTCTGTATCGAGTATAGCACAAACACAGCGTTGAGTCTGTTCCTCCTCGCATTCAGCTGCTTGTTTGCCAGGATTGCGTTTTACTCTCTGAGGTCCTCTGTAGCTTGACATTCCATAGGGAACAGTGCGTCTAGGAATTTCAAGAAAAAAACAGAGTCAAAATAAAAGAACTTCACATAGACACATGCATGCTATCCATCATGTGTCTCAACATGTCACAAAATGAAATGGAAATGACAGTTGGAAACTATCTGGGCATCAATCTTTTTTAACCTAAAGCCATATTGACATGGATAAAATACCTCCCCAACTGACTGACTGTCAGTCAGTCAGTCAGTCAGTCAGACAGAGACAGACAGAGACAGACAGAGACAGACAGAGACAGACAGACAGACTACACTGGACAAGACATACACTACACTAACAGACACATGCAGCACTAACAGGACATATACTAAACTAAAATATAAACAGTATAAAATACAATAAAAGGTGAAAGTGAAGATAGCAGGAGGCCCACATAGTGGGTAAGGTACGCCCTTCTTACATTGTCAGACATGTCACTATCTAATGTCACATCACAACACCTTGGCCCCTCTAACACTGCAGCACAGTGACACATCCCATCTCCTCCCCTCCATTCAACCGCGTGCTGACCTCACCGCCTCCCCCCGCTCCTCCTGAGAGTCATTGTACCTGATGGCACAGAGCACAAAGGAAGACCTCAGCCTCTCTGTGGAGGCACTGTATGACAGCAGTCTGATGCAGAAGGTGCTTCTCTGCTGGGAGAAGGTGGTGTGCAAGGGGTGGCTGGTGTTGTTTATGATCGCCCTGACTTTGGACATGGTCCTGCTCTCCAGAAGCGTCTCCACAGAGTCCAGGCTCAGCCCGACCACTGAGCCCGCTCTGCGGATGAGTCTCTATTCCTGGCTCCGCCGCCCCAACAAACAAGGGCATATGACAGCATACTGGAAAGTACGGACTGAAGAACACGAGAAGGACAGATGTTTTAGGAGGCCAGTCTCCTCAGGAAGTACATCCTGCTCTGCCCCTTCTTGTACACACAGTCCGAGTTGAGTGATCAGTCCAGTCTGCTGTCTAGCTGCAGTCCCAGGTACTTATAGTTTTCTACCACCTCCACCTCACTGCCCTCGATCACTGGCTGTGGAGAGGGAGGTGCCCGCCGGAAATCCAGCATCATCTCCTTTGTCTTGGAGACGTTGAGCTGGAGCTGGTTCTGTTGGCACCACTCCGCGAAGTCAGCCACCAATGCCCTGTACCCCCCCTCATCACCCTCCCGGATACATGCCACAACCGCAGTGTCATTGGAGTACTTCTGTATGTGGCATGTATCCGAGTTGTGCTTTAAGTTCGACATGTAGAGGGTGTAGAGAAGGGGGAAGAGCACGGTCCCCCGTACGCCCCCGTGCTGCTGGTCACCATAGAAGACAAAGAGTCCTCCATACGGACGTACTGGGGTCTGTCTGTTAGGTACTCCGTGATCCAGCTCACGAGGTAGGGGTCCACAGCCATGGAGGTCAGTTTATCCTGCAGGAGCCGGGGCTGGATGGTGTTGAAGGCACTCGTGCAAATAATTCACAAGCATCGACATATTTATTAGAAACGTGAATTACGTTATGTTGTTATTATGTTATTATGTTGTCTGTATGAGCTATACCTTGGACTTATTTTTTAAAAGTCCTGGTGTTAAGCTATGAAGTAGTGTGATGCATCCTTCAGTACAATGAAGGTAGCTTTAGCTAGCTGAGTGCGGCAGACAAAGCTTTTTGGGGGGACTGGAATAGCAACATTCAACCATAATTTATCTGGCAAGTATACAAAAACTTAAAGGGACAGTAAAGTTAATTTTAAGTGACATGTTATTCATCATTATGAAAAATAGAAAAAAAAATTTTTTTATGTGTAACATCATCTGGTTGGTCAAAAAGGCCTAAAATCTGTGCCGCAGCAGCTACTGCATTCAGTGGTCACGAGGGCGTCATACGTCACTGGGGCCAAACATAGCAGCCATAAGAAACAACGCAATTCTAGATGCGATTAACACCAAAAGTATCATGGTTACCTGCGCTGTGAACGGTTGTGTCAACAGAACAGCAA
Organism: Antennarius striatus; assembly: GCF_040054535.1. NCBI lineage: Eukaryota > Metazoa > Chordata > Actinopteri > Lophiiformes > Antennariidae > Antennarius > Antennarius striatus. Next base: position 17,553,836 of record NC_090777.1, on the reverse strand, counting down.
AAAGACGCAAAGACAAGGACCTGTCGTTCTTTAGGATACCTTCTGGGAAGGTACCGCGCTAAAAATGCTCACGCTCTAGCCCGTCAATGGGATTATCCTTATTATGTTAGCATTGAGCTAACCGCCATTTAATTACTATTGGACTGTGTGGAATTAATAACAACTCTTGTTGTTATTAATTCCACAGTAAATTTATTTGAAAGCCGCGTCTTTTTGCTGTTCTGTTTTTTGCATTTCAGCGGCAGACTGCTGTCATGCAGCGCTGCCAAAGAGAGGCTGAGGTCCTCCTTCGTGCCCCGTGCTATCAGGGGGTAGGTGGCGAGGTCAGCACGCGGTTGAATGGATTTAATTTAATTTTATACTGTTTATATTTAAATTTTATACTGTTTATATTTTTAGTTATAGTTTAGTATATAAGTCCTGTTAGTGCTGCATGTGTCTGTTAGTGTAGTGTATGTCTTGTGGTATGTCCTGTGATATCAGTGTTTCTTTTTCTCCTGGTGGTAATCCAGTATTTATTCGTGATGTAATGCCTGAGCAGTGGATATGTACAATTTCCTCCGGGAACAGAAAATACATACATACATACATACATACATACATCTATCTATCTATTTATTTATTGTTTCTTATGGCTGCTAAGCTATGTTTGGCCCAGGTGACGTATGACTCCCTCGTGACCACTGAATGCGGAACATTAACTTTACTGTCCCTTTAACGGAAACATATTTTTTAGGGCTGTCATATTAACACATTAATTAGATTAATTAATTACGCTGCAAATTAAAACGCTATAAAAATTAACGCAATTCATCGTGAGTGGCAAGTCAATGTTCGAGCATTTTAAATTTGGCCGATTAAGGAACCCGTAGGCTGCAGTGACGTCACTTCGTACCTGCGCCACTAGTCAAAAGCAGAGTGACTGACAACAGAGATGGACGCCACACAGGAGAGCGAGGCAAGCCCACTCTGACCTTTGGACGGAAAGTTTATTTATAGAAAGAACAAATACGGAACTATCAGCAAAAAAGCAGTGATTCTGCGCTGCCAATCTGCGCTGTAGACGCCTCCGTCAGTCTGCCCCAGGGCAGCTGTGGCTAAACACGTAGCTTACCATCACCAAGTATGAATGAGGACTGAATGAATAATGGATCCGATGTAAAGCATCTTTGAGTATCCAGAAAAGCGCTATATAAATCGAATCCATTATTATTATTATTATTATTGTTATTATTATTATTATTATTTGTACCTTTTGTGAAAGAATTTTCATTCACTGAAGCAGCTCCAGCCTAACGTATCATTTAAATGCAAAACATGTAAAGGACAAAGTGTTGAACGTTAGCTTACCCTTTTACATGAGAAGCCTTTTGGCATCTTGCGGCTGATGTTTCCTTATTTAGAGGCATGTTATACTATTCATTTTGAATTGCTGTATTGAGTCAGCTTTAGTATTCCTTTTGACTGAGAGTCTGCTTATGTGCCTATTTGAGACTCAGCCTTATTATATTTATTTTATTTAACTTATTTAACTGTATTCATATTGCATTTTTAAGAAATGCACCTGGCCTAATTGTTTGCTGATATGCTTGGCCTTTTTTCTTTCGAATTTCATTTATAAAGCACACTTAACCAATAAAAATGTGGATTTCAAATCTTCTCTTCTGAGTACATTGCATTGATTAGTCATGCACTACAATTTTGTAATGTCCTACAATTCAAATTCTTTATTTGGGGGCCCTTAGCAGGTATGAGATTAAAATGTGATTAATTAGATTAATTAATTACAAATCCTGTAATTAGTCAGTCAGTCAGTCATCTTCAGATTGCCACTGCTATTTCCGCCGCAGCGGGTCTAGGGGAGCTGGAGCCTATCTCAGCGGCATAGGGCGTGAGGCAGGGGACACTCCGGGCACGACGCCAGTGCACCGCGGAGCCACACACAAAGACATACAACCGTGCACACACACACTCAATCCTACGGGCAATTCGGAACGGCCAATCAACCTGAAGCGCATGCTTTTGGAGGTGGGAGGAAGCCGGAGAACCTGGAGAGAACCCACGCAGACACGGGGAGAGCATGCGAACTCCGCACAAGGCGGGACTCGAACCCGGGTCCGCCGTGTTGTGAGGCGGCAGCGCTAACCACTGCGCCACCGTGCCGCCCAGCACTAATATTTTTGTTTGTTTATTCGATTTTGTTTTTTAACATTTATGTAACCAGGTACAGGAGTTGAGAACATGTCTTCATTTTCAATGATGACTAGGCATTCATACATACATACACCACTGTGAGACACTGGAGGAGACAGATTCAAACTGCCAACCAGTATTCATTGGACAACCCGCTTGACCATCTAAACCAGTGGTCCCCAACCCCCGGTCCGCGGACCGGTACAGGTCCGTGGGTCATTTGGTACCAGGCCGCACAGAAAGAAAAAAATTATTTACATTACGTTTTATTTATTTCAGAGTCTGAAAAACGTTCAATTTTGAAAAGTGACGTCTGTGCGGAATGACGCAGAGAAGAATGCATGTGTCTGTCCCGCTTGGCAGGTCTTGGTCACGTGACAGGTTATCAGCCCGCACAATAAAGCACCCACAACTGCGCAAATGTTCTGGATTAAAGTCAAGTCAGATAATCCTGAGATCATCCAAATAGTATTGAAACCCTGCTTCCATTTCCAACCTCTTGTCTTTGTGAAGCGGGATTTTCTGCAGTGACTGTAAACAAAACCAAACTGCGAGGAAGACCGGACATCCAGAACACACTTCAGGTGTCATTGTCTCCCGTTACCCCTAGATCAGCCGTCTCCAACCCTTAATTCTCGTTATTGTAGTTATGATTTGATAGACTTGTTCACCCTATTGGAAATGATCAGTATTTCTCCTACGTTGAATGCACTGATTGTAAGTCGCTATATTTCAAAATAAACCTCATCAGTGCAGTCACTTCAATGGAGTTTTTAATATAATTATTTCTTACAATTATTTAGTTTACAGAGATGTTGATTATCAATTTTTGAAAAAAAAGGTTGTTTATTTTCTTTTGTCTGCGTTTTACGTAAAACCACTGCGGATGATTTATTATTAGACTACAGCTGTCCTGGCGTCTTTAATGATTATCGTGCAAATGAAGGCTGGTCCATGAAAATATTGTCTTAGATGAAACCAGACCGTGGCGCAAAAAAGGTTGGGATGCGCTGATCTAAACCACAGCTGTCCCATTAATACATTTAGCTGTACCACTCTACAGTCCATTAGAAGGTGGTTGAGAGCGGCTTCCCAAATTATAATGATAAACCAACAGCGAGAAGCTAAGCCCTCAAATTTACTTTCCACACTGATGTTTCAGGAAACTTGTTAGAAGTCACAGCATTTCTTCAGCATTTGGGGTCCCACACAGCTGTAGCTGTAGCTTTATATTTCTATACCCCTTCTGTCTTTTAAACTATGCCAATATGTCTCAACATGCTGAGCAGTAATAAAGTGTACTGTTTACCTGAAACAGCCCACAGCAGTCTTGGCGCAAGAAGATAGTAAAATAAAGAATGTTTTCCTGCTGTCTTGCCAAGAATTTTAATGTGTGATTAGGTGTTGCCCAAAAAAGCCACAAAAAAAAAAAAGAAAGTGATGGAATTTATGGATTGAAATGTTGCTACTAGTCTATGGCGTACTTGACCAGATGCATAAACACAGTCTGTGAAAAATTGTCACTTAGTGTTATGATGCTGGCTCCTCACATTTAATTTTGAACTTGCTACATGTAGCGCCAACATAACTCTTGGAGTACTTCCACCAGTCACCACAGTCACCACAGTCCAATAGCCTGTGGTGACTAGAGAACGACTCTGTTGGTGGCCCCTGGAACAACAAACCAAATGACTTCCACCACTACCTCGTCATATTGCCTTTCTCTGTGTTTTTCCGTTCACAATATCATAAATTATTGCAGTTCAGTTCTGTATCTATGTGAAGAGTTCATTCAAGTGTCAGCTGAGGTATGTTTTAATCTATTCATTTGGTATTGTTGGAAAGGACTACAACTACAATACAATTTCCTCCGGGATTATACAATTTCCTCCGGGATTAATAAAGTATCTATCTATCTATCTATCTATCTATCTATCTATCTATCTATCTATCTATCTATCTATCTATCTATCTATCTATCTATCTATCTATCTATCTATCTATCTATCTATCTATCTATCTATCTATCTATCTATCTATCTATCTATCTATCTATCTATCTATCTATCTATCTATCTATCTAACAACAAAAAATACCACTGTGGATATTTTTAGTCAGAAAAAAACCTCCCCTTGAATAAATCCAGCGCCTGTATGAGGTTTCATTATATTATTTCTATCTATTAAGGTCTTTGCAACCATTTAAACATTGTGAGATCATGACAGGGGAATTACCAGGACACCATATTTATTATCACAAATTACAGGTAACAACCATGATTAGGTGGAAGGCTATACTTGAGACACTCATTCATTGTTGAATTGTATTGCCAGGTCATCATTTGCAGATGGTTTGGGTTGAATACTAGGAATCTGACAAAGACTGAATGAATGTAAATTTTTCTAAACTGTCTTGCAGCTGCTTTAATGAGTCCTGCATCAGTTTGGCATCAGTGAGGGATACATTCACTGTGTTATATTAAAAATTTTGGTGATTGCATTGACACTCATCCTTCTAAATCAATAAAGTCAACTTGATTAACAACCATCTAATCATAATGCAAGAATTTTTAAAGATGCATCAAATTATATTTGATTTGTAATCCTCAACATTGCATGAAATTCAGGATGAGCTTGAAATACATAAAGATGTGCAAAAGGCCAACCATCACTACAGAGTAAGATAGATTGAATGGGCATAATTAGCCACATTATGACTTTACATTTTCCAATAAAAACATCCAGCTCTCTGATGTAAGACTGACCTGGCAGCGTTTAGCCTGTGCTGGGCTTGCCACCACTTGAACCATGACGGGCGCCCCAGGGCAAGCCTTGCTACATTAAACTGGCATCGGTAATAATCTCCTATTCAAGTTTGCAAACCATTCACATGCCACACTTTAAGAAACGTATTTAATTAGTACTCTTTGCCCCTCATGACAAAAGATGAGATAATCTATGGTGCAAGCCTGGAGATGAGTACACAGCACTGACATGTCAAGTAGTCTGCAGGGATTTAATGTCCTAGTTATTGATGGAGCATGTCTTACTCAGGAGTGTTGATCCAGATGATGTCCAAGTGACAGTAGTAGACGCACTCTTTGTCTTTATAGGAATAACAAGTGCAGCGTTTGGATCTGAACTTTGGCTCCGTTCCATCAGACAGCCATGAACCGGTGGAAGCTCTGGAGCTAGACACCCTGCGGGACTCTGGGAGACGTGTGGGGCTGACCTCGGACATGACCAAGGCATCAATGACACCTTGTTTTTCACAAGAAACAAATTACAATTTTAGTGCTTTGTAGATAACAAAACTATAATTGACAAATATAAAGATAAAAGTTTTCTTGAAAGGTTGTGTTATACTATGCCACACTTTAAGAAAGATATTTAATTAGTACTCTTTGCCCCTCATGACAAAAAATGTTATTATATATATATATATATATATATATATATATATATATATATATAATAACATATATATAATTATATATATATATATGCACATGTACACATATAGAAACACACACACACATATTTTTTTGACAATGTAAATACCTTGGAAGAGGATCAATGTGAGTATTTTGAAAAGCATTTTTTGCTTTGTACATAACGTAACTATTATTAACAAATGTAACTATAAAAATTGTTTTTGATAGGTTGTATTCGATATAGATAGATATGAACACATGCAGACATACACATACACACAAAACATATTTTGCAGATTTCTGACAATACACATACCTTGAAAGAGGATTAGTGTGAGTATTTTAAAAAGCATTATCTTCACGATGACGTATAAAATCCTTGACATGTCAAATACTCCAAAACGGAATCATATCTTGCTCAGGATGCGGCGCACGTGTCCAGGTCAATCTCCTACGAGCATCGAAGTGAAATCCATTAACTGCGTGTAGATGTTCTGTGCAGCTCCTCTCATGTGGTGCAGATGTCAGACAACGAAGAGGATGTTTTGCAACACTATTCCTTTCATATCAGATCTTTCATATCGTTAATCATTATTTTGTTTGCGCCGAAGTAGGAGGAAACTGCGGTTTCCCCAAATACGAATTACTCTCCCGCCAAGCGCACCTTGTGAGGGTGATTGTCAGGGCAGAGCACATCGACGCGCCTCACTACCGCGAAGTTACAGTTACACGATTCAAAGGTAGACCGGGGCGTTGGCGGCGTTTGGAGCCACCCTTCACACTCCGTCTGTGCAGTGCATCAGGACTGACTGAACTGGTCTGTCCTCCACTAGTCAGTCGGTGGAAGACAGAGGATCTTAAAGGGACAGTAGAGTTAATTTTAAGAGACATACAGCGGTACCTCTACTTACGAAATTAATTGGTTCCGGAAGTAATTACGTAAGTAGAAAATAAGAATTATTAGCCATAAGAAACAATGTAATCCACGACACGATTAAGTCCAAAATTGGCATGGTTACCTGTGCGGTGAATGGTTGTGTCAACAGAACATCAAGAAAACACAAAAAGAAGGGCCTATCGTTCCTTAGAATATTAATTCCACACTGTCCGACAGTAACAAATGGCGGCTAGCTCAATGCTAACATAATATGGAAAATCCCATTGAGCGGCTAGCGACCGGTTGGCATCGGTACCGATCAATGGAAAACCTGGGATGAGTCGCTAGATGGTTTACTGTAATGACACAGTAAACCATCTAGCGACTCAGCCCAGGTGTCTTAATCTGAATCACGTTGTGACAGAGATATCCAGCTAGTTATAATGTCCCGTTTTGGTTTACTGTTGTATGGAAAAGTTAATCGCGCTACCGATGCTGACGCGCCAGCATCATCAGTAGCACGCCAGCATCGGTAGCGCGTCAGCATCGACGTGTACATCTATTAACATTTCTAATAACTTTTATCCAGATTGAGATTATTATATTGATAACAAAAAAAATTATGAAGGAGTCTTAGTTCCACTCTTTTAAATCTGTTAAAAATGAGTGCGACGTTATCTGTTTTATCTGAAGAAAGATGGTATCTGGACTGCTTTGTAATTTTTAGTTGACTTAATTTTAAGAAAAGTTAAGCTGAACAGCCAGACAGCCAGGCAGCCAAACACAGACAAACAGACAGCCAGGCAGCCAAACACAGACAAGCAGACAGACAGACAGACAGACAGACAGACAGACAGACAGACAGACAGACAGACAGATAGATCGTACTCTGACATTTAGTCTTCTTTTATGCTTCACTATAGTATCTCTTTGCATGAGCAGCAGTGCTCTTAGCGTGTGGACTGAAGGGGCAGTCCTTGAAAATCTGAGGTTTGAAAGGAAAAAAAAAAAAACTTGTCATCAAAATGTCATCTGTTGAAAACAAGTCAAGTTGAAAATAAGGACAAGTGACAAAACTGTCCCGGGTGTGGTTAGGACCCAAATGCAGTACACCACATTCCACAGTCCAAGTCCACATCCATAGCTTAATTCAAACAAAGTCCTGCAACGGGTTGTTAGAAGATCAGGCAAGGAACAGACAAACAGGCAAAATCACATGGAATTCCAATAACCTAGCAGTGAAGTGATGTCTGAGCAGAGCTTAAATAGAGTGTACTGTAGCCTGATTGGAGATGGGGACCATGTGGCTGCAGCAACACAGGTAACAGGACTAGGCTAGACTGAGTGAGAGAGAAATCAGGATAAAGAGCACGGGAAGAAAACTGGACAAAAACAATTAATCAGTTCAAGTATGAAAAGTACAGGGAGAAAAAATTGTGTCATCATCTGTGGACAGAGGAGGTCCATAAAGTGGAATGTTGTTGACTGACTTATTCAATTGAGCAACTTCAGTACAATTTTAATGTGTTTCTTGTATTTTAATTCAGACATTTCAAGTTTGTCATCACCATAAAAACATTTATAGTGTCATATGTCAGACTGAAATGAATCCAAATATAAAATTCCAATCTAATTGTGCCAAAGCCATTGTGTTTTAAACTGCTTTTTTTTTAACTCAAAAAATGCTGGGGTGATCAGACGCTTGTCATAGTCATTTTTATTATTTTTCAAGATTTTCCAAATTTCATTTATGAGCATTTTGTGTCTTCATGGGTGCAGATGTGTCTCTTAGAAATTTTGAGCTTACTAAACACAATAAACTCAGAAGTCAATAGGAGGTGGAAACATTCTGCACAGAAGAAAACTGTATTCAGGCCAGGGAAAATTTGACAGTACAGATCACACAATGAACTCAAACAGGCATATACACATTTCCTTTCACATCGCGTTGCCTGCCAAGGTAATTTTTATTGTCAAAACCAGGCTGTGATGAAAGTGAATCCTTGATACATTGTTATATTGTTATTCTAGCCCCTCTGTACTGTAAATGCAAGTTTTTAATAAGGTAAAGTCTTTTGTGGGAACATTGGGGACTTTGTTTAGATCCTTTGGCAGGATGAGCTGTGGTTTCCCATTGTGTTCACTGAACCTCCTCATTCTCTGGGTCATATATATTAAGTTTCCTGAAGTTATACTTTGCTTCAGAGGCATCAAGTAAACCTAGATCTGAAATCTCTTGACTACCCTCTAGTTCTTTTTTTTAAATTCTTCAAGGGCAGGGTTTTATGTCATACTCAATTTCTCTAGCACTTCCCCCATGCTGGGAAGCAGAAAGGCATTCCAGACAAATGAAGACCATATTCTGTTTTTTTTTTCTGCTGGCCAGAGTTGTGGGGACATACTGCTACCAGAAAGTTGACTGCATGTTGCTCATAAATCATGTGATGGATACACGCTTTCATATGTGCATTTTTTTTTAATGTGGAAAACACCTCTTACAATCTGGTCTGTTGAACCTGACGCTTCGCTGAGTTTGCATAATGACAAATGTGTTTTTACACGAAATGGCGATCAAAACTAGAATACACAAAATATTCATTCATTCATTCATTCATTCATTCATTCATTCATTCATTCATTCATTCATTCATTCATTCATTCATTCATTCATCCATCCATCCATTCATTCATTCATTCATTCAGTCAGTCATTCATTTTCTCAACCCGCTTCATCCGCTTGCTCAGGTTGCGGGAAGCTGGAGCCTATCTCAGGCTGTGAGGCAGGGGAAGTACTGGCGCGACGCCAGTGCACCGCGGAGCTAGACACGGACACACACACAGCCAACCACACACACACACACACACACACACACACACATACACGGAGACACGAGCAGAACATGCTCCGCACAGAGCGGGACTCGAACCCGGAACCTCCTTGCTGTGCGGCAACGGCCGCCCCATACACAAAAAAATACACAAAACAGTATCTTAGAAAGATTTGTTTGGCATGGGTCATCATGGAAATAGCACTAGATTGTGGTTTTACTTGCATTAGTTTTACTTGTCTAAATTATTAATGTTATTTTACATATAAAGGTAATGATAATAGTAATAATAATAATAATTATTATTATTATTATCATTATTATTATAATTATTATTGTTTTTGTTGTTATTATCATCACCGTCATCGAAATCATCATCATCATTGGCCATTTTTTGACGTCTTTGCTTTCTGACATGTTTTCATACCATCACACAATTAGTTTAAATTCGATTAGTTTATTACCCAATGACCTTATTACTTAGCTTATTTGGGCAGGTGTCCTTTTTGTAGTTATCTCCATACAGAGCAATAGGATGTGGGACGGTCCGTCTTGTCAAAACAGTAGTTTGATTTAATATGAATATAAATTTCATGATGATTCTACAATTACTTCCCGTATTCTTGATCTTAATCAGTGATCAAACAGGGAGATCTGAACAGGACTTTACAGAAAGTTCTGTGACTGGCCTCAAGTCTTCACCAAATTGGTCCTAATTCCAACGGTAGAATTATCACACTTAAATAAGCAAGATGCTTCTCTTATGAGTAACAGCTGATGGCCTTGGATCAAACAGATCTCCCACTTCGTGGCTGTTGCTGAGGAGCATTTGGATTGCCAAAAGTGATGAGCCATCAACCTCTGGAAGTTTTTTTTACTTCCTTTGTAAGTTCTGGTAGTATTTAGATTTATGTGTATGATAAAAGTGTGATAAAATCTGTACTGACAATGACTGTCTGTCAAATGGGGTATTTCAAAGAAAAATTCTCTATACAAGGGATTTAGTGTATTGATAGTGCAAGAAAATAACAAACTAAATTTATAATCTGTCGAAAATATGCAAAGTTTTGAAAGAAACATATGATTTAGACCTTAAAAAACATTTATATTTTGTGGCCCTGGAAATCATTAAGTTTTTTCATGCTGCATAAGGATAAATTTTTAAGTGGTTGTGTACACAAAAGTATAGTTATTTCTAGGGACTGAAATTCTCTTAAGGGGTGACTTCCAGACCAAAAAGTTCTGGCTGAGGATTTGACCTCCTCTTGTGGGTTTACTGGTTACAGTGGTTAAAAAATAAAGTGTTGTGTAGGCTGGGTTTATTGTGGAGGGGCTCAGGGGTAGAGCAGATGTCTTGAAGACAGATCGCCCAGCCATCGGTGGATAAATTCCCGCTCCCGCCAGAACATCTCCGGAGTGTGAGCTGACGGTGGGAGGCGTCAGCTCACCTCCCAGCCACTGCCGAGGCGCCCTTGAGCTGCTCTAATGAGGCACATTCCAGAAAGCTGCTGCCCGTCACTCTGCCTCCCGATGTACAGCTTGATGTTGTGTATTATGTGTACTAACTGCATGCTTACAGGCCCCCTCGTGTGCTGTGGTTGTTTCAGGGGCCTATACATACTGTGAAAAACTAACTCAACAATGTAACAAAAATGTACACCTGTGTGACAAATGTAATTTCCCCGAGGGGATCATTAAAGTATATCTTCTTCTTCTTCTTCTTCTCCTTCTTTTTTTTTTGATTTTTGCAAAAACACTTTAATCTCATTCAAACATTTTGCAGTTTTACATTAGATGAAGCATTTAAGTGCCTCAGAACATCTTTTCCAAACAAACTTCAATCACATTTAACATTCAGAACATTTAGAACATTTACAACATTTTACAAATTTTCATCAGATGAAGTTTCAAAAACACTAAACACTCAAAAACATTAAACACCAAGAAACACAGGGAAATACAATATAAGAATTAGTGCATTATAACAGGAAGTTTGCAAAAGTGAGGTGGTCATCAACTAAAGTGCATAGGACATTTTTGTAACACCAGATGTTCCTAAAGTTATTCAGGTCTTTTGTCAATTTATAGAAACCAAATTCTAGTTTTAAGCGACATCTGATGTTACAGCAAAAAACAGTAGCTGCTTCTTGAACAGTATTGTTTTCAATTTTCCTCTTCCTGGTCACATGAATTGCAAGTTTTGCCTCCCCAGAAATATAATTTAAAAGCTGCCACTTTCTCTGATTCGATCTATTGTACCCAGCACCGTAGATGAATTTCCTGATACTAAAGTTTTCATTGAACAAGTTAAAAACATTCGTTAGAAGAGTGAAGAGCACTGCAAGTCTCCCACACTCACTGAAAGTATGAAAGACTGTCTCCTGAAGAGGACAGAAGGGACACTGGCTGGACACCGCAGGGTTAAAAACAGAGACAAAAGCATTGGAACCGACGGCACCATGCAAAATCCTCCACTGGAGGTCGGCTGGTTTTTTCTTGAGGGGAGGTTTGTACAGAAGTCTCCACTGTGGGTCAGGTCCATTTCCCCTCATCCTATTGGCCCAGGTAGTAGGTGCTCTGTTACACAGGTTTTTCTTGTTGATCACTTTTACACATTGTTTGTACAGTATTTTTTTGTTGACCGTGTGCAGGCTGATTTGTCATTCATCTCCGAGGAGAGGACCCTCCAGTTCTCCAAACAGGGGACTGATGTGGACCTCTGGGAAAGGATCTTTGCTGTCTGGTACAGTCCCTGTACTATAGTCCAGGAGGAGGCTTTTCTCCTTCCAGGAAAGTCTTTGCCTCCACAGTTGTAGCACCCTCTGAGCCACCCTGGTGGACTGGATGTTCAGCAGGGAGCTCACAGCCTGGGCATCCGCCAGCGCAGGCCCGACGTTGTCTACCAGTTGCTGGAGGGTCACGGTCCTGGTTCTGCAAAGCGCTGCAGACAGACCAGGTGTGGCTCCACTGCAGACGTCCAGCCTGGCCCCATGCACTAGTGGTTCCCTCAGTAACCAGAACAAAGAGTCAGAGCTTTTTCCTGGGCTGCTTTTAAAAAGGGCCCACGACTTAAAAACACCATGATAAAACGGAGGCAAACCATTTAACTTTAGAAGCTTAGAGTCCATTAAAAACAGTGCAGCATCCAGGTCCAAGTGGCTCACTCGTCTGAATATGCAGCCGGCCACCTCTCTCCACGTCAGATCCGCTGGTCCGGTCAGAAACCGCTGGATGAACTGTAATCTGAACGTGGCTGTTCTGCTAGCCAGGTGGATGAGGCCCTGTCCCCCCTCCTCTCTTGATAAAAACAACACTCCTTGAGGCACCCAATGCAGCCCATCCCAGAAAAAGTTAACAAGTTTGGTCTGGATTTGGGCTAGAAACCCTGATGGAGGGTCCATACAGGCCAAGCGGTGCCACAGCTGCGAGGCTACCAGATTGTTTATCACTAAAACTCGACCTCTGTACGACATTCTGGGGAGCAACCATTTCCATTTTTTAAGTTTCCCTTCTATTTTGTCAATGACGCCCTCCCAGTTCTTCCTGGTTGTTGTCTCATCTCCCAGGTACACACCAAGATATTTGAGACCATCAGTCTTCCAACACAAGTTTTGAGGAAGAACTGGGAGGTTGCCATGCCACTCGCCAACAGCAAGGGCTTCACTTTTGTTCCAGTTTACTTTTGCAGCAGTTAAAACATTGAATGAGTTTGTCAAACCCACCAGAACATTAACATCCCTTTGGTTTTTGATAAGAACAACAACATCATCAGCATAGGCAGATAAAAGAATGTTCTCTCTCACACCAGGTAAAATCAAACCATCGATGCTTTTGCGAATTTTACACAGGAGGGGTTCCAGAGAGAGTGCATAGAGCATCCCAGACAGGGCACAACCCTGTCGGATGCCCCGATGCACCCCGAAGGGGGCACACAAACTGCCGTTAAACTTCAGAATACTCTCAACGTCACTGTACAACACCTTGATCTTGGCAATGAACTCGGTGCTGAACCCAAACCTCTCCATGGTTGTCCAGAGGAAGCTGTGCTCAACACGGTCAAATGCCTTTTCCTGATCAAAAAATCAAAAAATCTTCTTCTTCTTCTTCTTCTTCTTCTTCTTCAAAGCTACGGATTGACATATGTCCCTATAAAAAATGATTTGTAGCAATGCAGGGTTGATGAAAACTGAAACTCCATGGAAAGGACTGTCTGTGATTTTGAAAGAAATTTTGGATAATACAATCATTTAGATACATTACAGCTAAATGAGAGAAGAAATGCTGAATTGTACTTCCAGTAAAAATTTCATAAGTCATAGACGGCCTTAATTTGAGCATCTGGCAAATTAAAACTTTGGCTCTGATGAGCTTTAAATACAGGCTATAAGTTTCATACATATTCGAGTAGATTGATTCCCGGCAAACATGTAGTTTTTTATGAAGTGTATTTAGACAAATATAATATCACTTCAAAAGGCTATATTTATTTGAACATTAGGGCACCCAACCAGTTTATATCTACATTGAAACAGTACGACAACCTAATTTCCAAAAAATTTAGGATGTATAATGTGCAAATAGACACATATTATGGTGATTTGTAGAAAATTTAAAACCCATATTTAAAAAACATATCTAAAAACAGATAAAAATGCTGAAACTTACAATGGTTTAAAGTTGATTTGAAGTAAAGATGAGGAAGGGAGGGGTTCCCTTCTATTGGAACCATCTAGTGGCGGGTCCCTCTGAAGAGTTCCTCAACATTGAGTCTCAGTTTTATTTGATAGATCAGTGATTATAGGTTTTGGGGCCTAAATCATCTCAGCCTACTGTCAAACTAGGAAAAGAAGCCTGTTTTCTTTGGCTAACGTGTTTCTGGGCATTGTTTAAGATGAATCAGCCAAACAGAACAAGTCTGGATGTATTCTTTGAACTGACATCATCATACCAGACAGTTTTTGTAAAACTATGTTTTGTTTCAGCCTGAAACAGGAAGCAGAATCAGAGGTAAGCACACAGCCTGTGCTTAGTAGAGCTACAGTAGATACCAAGCTACATGTGGGATGAAAATCTTAGAGCTGGGGGTGAAAAATGACACAGACATGGTTCCCTAGTTGTGGGCTTCAATATTCTGACAGGCCAAGAGGGAATCCAAACACTGCAGCATTCTCAGGGAAACAACAAAAGAAGTGTTGTTTTTAGATCGACAGGAATTCCATATTTTAGCAGCTGAACTAGAAAAAATATGCTAGAATCATTAGTAGAGTGTCCATCTAAAGAAACATCAACAAGAACTCCATATCTGCTTAGAACAGAATGTTAAACTGATGTTTGTCCTTTTGTCCAAGGATGGGAAAGTGAAACATTTGAGCGAAACCATCTAATGTGGCAGAAAATGGAAGCCTCAGCAAGCCGTAAAGGAAGCGGAGTCTCACTGGAGGAACCAGGAAATCATGGGTGTGGTGTGCAAGGGACGACTCGGCCTGGGGCACTACAGAGGTGGAATAGAGCAGACACCAGAACCAGAAGAGGCCTGGTGGTGCAGAGAGTCCGCCAGGCAGAAGAGGAGGAGCGCCAGGTGAGAGCCATCGGACTAGCCTCCCAGGGCCGATGGACTCAATGGGACCAAGCACAGGAACGCCCACTGTCTTGGAAGGAGTTGTGGCAGACAGATCAAGGAAAGTTCAGCTTTCTCCTGCGCTCTGTGGCTGACCTACTGCCAACTCCAATAAACCTAAAGATCTGAGGTCTAGAGGAAGACCCTTCGTGCAAGCAGTGTGGCACAGCAGTATGCACACTGAACCACATCCTGACTGGCTGTCCGAAGGCGTTGGCGGAGGGCCGATATAAATTGAGGCATGATAAGGTCCTGACTGAGATCACAAAATGGTTGGAACAACAGCGAATCAAGGCCAACAACACTCAAGCCCAACCACTGAAAGGCGTAGCCTTCATCAGGGAAGGATCCCAGGCTCACGGAAGGACCGGAACAGCAACCAAGACCCGACCCAGTACCTTGCAAGGCTCTTCAGATTGGGAGTTTAATGTGGACCTGAAGAGGAAACTTGTTTTCCCACAAGACGTGGCAGTGACTTCTCTCCGACTAGACTTGGTATTGATATCGAGGATAGTCAGCCGTTGATGCCCCACTCAGGAGAGGTGTGAGGGTATGCGGCCTCGTTCAGACGGACCTGGCTCAGCGAGTGACGCCCCTGCCTTGCAAAGTTGCCCCCCCCGCCCACGCCGCCTTTGGATGGAAAGAGCCCACAGGTGGAACCCTTCTGCTAGTGAAGGCTGGTCAGTCTTTGCTGCACCACTCAGGAGAGGTGTTCAGGTTAAGGGGCGAAACACCTGCGACCCTGAGATACCTGCTGACGATGCGGAGGGGTTCCAACTGTGGGATCAGGGAGTCGTGTCTCAGGAGATCTGCATCAGTTAGCGGAGGTCCTAGTTCCAGCTTGTAGCGAGCATCTCTGATGTTTACTTCACCATATGCCACATGCATGTGTTCAAGCTTAAACGTTTTCCTCACATGGATGGGTGCTTACTTGAAGATTTCATAGTACATGTGTTTAAAAAAGTATCTTTTGAAATAGTTTGGGATTGTTTTACACTTCTGGACAGAATCACGCTGTAAAAGCTGTTTATAGTTACGTTAATTTTTTTTTTTTATTATTCATTGTTCACAACTTTATTCATTTTATCAAAGAGTATAGTTCTATATTTCTGGGTAAGCTCTCCCTTTAATTTAAAAAAATATTTTAACTTTTTAAGCCACTAAAAAATATTCCATTTGCTATCCTTAGGGGTTTCCTGAACATGGAACTTGGAAAAAATTCCAAAGATTGGCTACAGATTGGTGACATCTCAGGATATACAGCCACTTTGCTGAAACATCAGACCAAATTACTGCTGAGGACACATTTAAGAAATGTTGAGTGACATGTATATTATTTAGAATTGACACAGTGAAATATTGGAAACAGGTTCACCTACACCCATATTGTAGCGACTTCCAAACCAATAAGTCGCTGAGAGGCTGACGACGGGGCCTTCCTTTGTCAGACGCGCTTCCAGGCAAAAATCACCACGATACATAAAAATACGTTTAATCCTTTATTAACAAAAGAAAAAAAATAATCAACTCATAAAAAACTGTTCACAAACTCATATAAGTGACTCACAAAGACGTATCAATAAAAACGTTGCGTGATGTGTTGCGTGTTGCGTGTTTGCGGCGGTCAACAAAAAATACGGCAACCCCGCTCACCCTCTCTCTCTCTCCTCCACACAGGTGAGAAGATACCCTATTTAACCTATATTGACGTTCACGCCCACATCCATTTAACCCACTTATTCCTTCAATGAGATCACAAAAAACAACAACATCACAAATAACAACAAATACAATATTCAAACCATCATCATATCATCTCATAATACAAAATCATGGCCCCTACACATATGTTAGCTAAATGCTATTTCTTCTTTATATACAGGTATAATATATATATATATATATGTGTATATATATATGTATATATATGTGTGTGTGTGTGTGTGTGTGTGTGTGTGTGTGTGTGTGTGTGTGTGTGTGTGTGTGTGTGTGTGTGTGTGTATATATATATTGACATTAAAGCAGCATTTCTCTCGTAGTTCAATGACTATGGAATTGTAATTAGCTCCTTTGGACTGTTAAGCTTCAACATTATTCTTTTCTGAAATAAACCTGAATAGACAGACAGGCAGACAGACAAACAGACAGACAGACAGATGGCAATTCATATGGGGGACAGTAATTTTTCACATATACAGGCATTGCATCCATGTGATTTGCAACAGATGGGCTTTCAGCTGATTTATGTTCTTGTGGGTGCTTTGGTAGCAACAAAAAACACATACAAATTAAAAACAGACTTTTTTAGTCTGTGACTTTTTTATCCCTTTGCTCTCAAGTGATTCACTGTCTTATTATTAGGGGATAGATAAGAAAAAAGCTCTAAATCTGCACAACACTAACAACAAGCTGTTCAAATGAATACATAAAGGTGCAGAATTAATTGATTATGCTGTGATTTGTAAGTATGATCTATCATTAACAGACAGAGTATTCCATTGTGGACTCCCACCCAGTATTATTGTATCAAATAACATCCAAAGAATAAATAAGGCATGAAGACATTATTTTCAAGGAGGATAATACATATTTAATAGGTGTTATTTTTCAAAATGCCACAGTGAAGGACCTGCAATAATGACAGGTGTAGGCGTTCATGTGTAGGGCCTGGACCATTTGACCGTTCTGAAGGTAATCTTAATTAACTTTAGCAAAAAAAAAAAAAAAGTAAGTTGCATTTTTATTTCAGGGAATTATGCTAATAAGAATAAAACTGAGACTAACTACTTGTTACAAATCGAGCCATTCTTTCTTTCAGATGAGGCTTTGGCGCCACTAAGTGGAGAATTGTGTTACAGTTGATGGTTGACGATGGAGGACGTGTTGTTTCTGGATATGGCCTGATGAACCGTACCTGCATCCAGTTTAAACTTAACTAGACACTGAAGGCCATAGTGTAAATTCAAACTTCTGATAATTTAATCATGTTAAACGGACTGTAGTTGTTTACTTCATTTTGAAAGTACAATAATTCAGACCTTCAAATTAACGGGGGAGAACGTTTTGAAATCATATGGGACAAAAATATTTCTGTAAAATAGTGATAACTCCTTTTTGAATGATGTCATTATTTTTGAAGAAATGTGAACACGGATGTGACATGTTTATCTACCAATCCCTTCATTGACTGAGGATGTTAACCCTCTGAGGTCATCGGTACCTCCAGCTCTCTAGTACCGTCACGCCACGCGCGCGCGCGCACGCAGCAAACGAATCCCTTTCGTCACGTGTCGATGGTGTTGCTATGACAACAGATACCAAACACGCTAGCGCTTGCTAATCTTTCGCTTTAGCTGATGTTCCTTGTTATTCACGTGTTTGTTGTTTTTTAAGTGTAGCAGTGAATTTATTTAATGTTTCCTGTTACGTTTTTTGTGTGAATTCCATCAAATCTTTGCACTTCCACGTTTTTACTTATTTTAAAAATTGTAGCATACGCTGTAAATTTCGCGTATGCTAAATGTATAGCTACGCTGTTTAACAATGATCATTAAGGTTTAGTCCAGTCGCACAGGACGCTGTTAACGGGTAAGCTGCCATTCCTTTCTGCTGTTGGAAATAACATCGATAAGTTATACAGAGAATTAGTTCTTGAATAGAAAACACCTAAAATAAATTACATGATCTTCTGTGGGTGTTATTTAATCAGTTGTTGTCTTTTTATAACGAATATATGAAATAATTCACTTTGGTTTCTGTTAAGATGTAAACATTATCCTAGCGTCTAAAATCTTACCAATGTAGAATACATGGCGCTATCATCGTTCAGCAATGTATACCGTGACAGCTGGTAATCGTAATGTATAAGTTTGGTGTCTCCTGTTTGTAAACCTTGGGGTTATGAAATTGTCACTTACGTTGTTCTTCTTTTGGTGTGTAGGGAATGCGAGAGAACAGTTGTGAAGCACTTGCAATAAGTCTCCATTCTGTTTGCTACAGGTGTGAACCTTTCTGAATAATGGTTCTTCTTGTTTCTACCTATAAATGGTTCTGTCAGTATTCATATGTATTGGGGATTATTTTTACATTATATTGCCATATATTATTATTACATCGTTATTGTAATTATTTAATGTCAGTGACAAGTTACTCCAATTGCAAAGTGAACACTGTTAACAGGGAATGCCAGAGAACATATCAGTGGCATATCCTCCGGGATCAATAAAGTATCTATCTATCTATCTATCTATCTATCTATCTATCTATCTATCTATCTATCTATCTATCTATCTATCTATCTATCTATCTATCTATCTATCTATCTATCTATCTATCTATCTATCTATCTATCTATCTATCTATCTATCTATCTATCTGTGTAAAGAGGAAATTCTCCTGACGGTTGTTTTATTTTCTTTGCCTGTGCAGATGTCAGAAAACAAAAATCAACGTGACTGTACCAAAACCAAGAAGCGGTGAGCGCTGCTTCTGAATTATGGTGGACAGCTATAGTACACTAACCCTGCTAACAGATGACGTTGTCTCTTCAGGGAGAGTAGAAGTTGTGTTTCTTACAAATGTAGCCCATTCAACACCATGACAGATGTACTGCGCCACAGACCAGGTTGGGTAGAAGTCAAAAAGTGAGTTGAGATGTGTTTTTACAGTCACATCAACTTCTATGTCATGATAGTTGTGCTAAAAACATATGCTAAAAACAGAGGTATACTTTCTCATGTCACAGTGATGGAGAGTGGGACTTCAACTGGTGTGATGTGGCTGGGCTCCGGGAGAATTTTGATCAGTGTTACATGAAGGAGCACATGAGAATAAACCACTTTCCTAACCATTATGAAGTGAGACAACATCAGTCCACCATGCTTTGAGATCATAATGAAAATTTCAAAAACATTAATAATCATCTGTTTGTGTTGTTAATATGATTCAATATTTTATATTTTAGCTGTCCCACAAAAACCTCATGGTGAAAAATCTCAAAAGATACCAGAGAAATCTGGAAAGGGATACTTGCCGCTTGGAAGCATCTAAATGTGATTTTTTCCCTTCCACCTTTGCACTGCCCAGCGAATATCATCTCTTTTTAGAGGAGTTCAAAAGAAACCCTGGCAGCATCTGGATTATGAAGCCGGTAATCAAAAACCTGCACCTCAGACGCTTGACTGCAATGAAGTCCTGTTGGTGTGATGCAGAAAAATAAGTTAAATTAGCTTCATATTGTGTTTGTATCATGAAAACTAACTGCTATGTTTATTTACTGTAGGTGGCAAAATCTCAAGGGAAAGGCATTTTCCTGTTCAAGAAACTGAAAGATATGGACTGGAAAAAGGTATTGTGCATCATTAATTAAAAATAAAAGGAATTAAAGCTGATATACTACATACAGTACCATTCAAATATCCAGACTGATAATATTGTGTTACACAGGATAGAACCCGTTCAGAGGAACAGAAGGATGCGACCCAAGAGGAAAACTATGTGGTTCAGCGCTATATTGAGAAGCCCTACCTAATAAATGGTACTGAAATGAATAAAATGCACTTTGTTAATCTATATAGAAAATGATTAAGGTTAATTATTCAAATGTGCTAGAAACTAAATCAATTTTGGCTAAAAGTTGGCAAATGGACAAGTGTGAAACTTCCGCAAGTATTTCTTTATACTTTTTCTTCCCACAGGCAGGAAATTTGATCTGAGAGTTTATGTGCTGGTCACATCAGTATGTAATGAAGCTTTAAATTCACAGTGCTTTATACACAATGTAAATTTAGCTACAAAGGCTAACCAGTGTGTTTATATTTCAGTATGTTCCCTTAAAGGCCTGGCTGTATCGAGATGGCTTTGCACGCATCTCCAACACGCGCTTCTCCCTTAGCTCTATCGATGACAAGTGTATCCTTTTTGTGATGTAATTCAACTCCATTCGTATAAAGGTTGAGAGACTTTTCTATAGTCTGATGTGTCTGGTTTGTATTACCATTGTGCCAATCATACCTTGCCAATTTAAGCTTTTGTCAATTGAAATATTCAAGCACAGTCAGTTTTAAATAGCTTATTTTGACCCAATTTTGAGGCTGTTTCTATTTTTGTCATTTTCATCCTCTTCCCCATGGCAGTTGTGTGTCATTAAAATTACCTACCGGTAATTCTACTTAGTGTCTCATTTCAGATATGCACCTCACCAATGTAGCGATTCAAAAGGCAGCTCCAGACTATGATCCTGAAAAGGTGTGTAAGCCAAAATCTCACACAAGTAGCACATCATGTTGCTGCATGTTTCCATCAGTTTTTTTGCCAGAATGAATACACTTTAAAATGCTTCTATTATCTCTTTATCATTAATGTGTTGTAATGTTCATTTCTAAGTAGGGATGTAAGTGGCAGATGCAACAGCTTCGAAGATACCTGACCGCAAAAAATGGGAGAGACGTTGTAGAAATTCTGTTTAAAGAGATGGACAACATCTTTGTGAGCAGTCTACTGAGCGTACAAAAAGTCATTATAAATGACAAACACTGCTTTGAGCTCTATGGTTATGACATTCTCCTGGATCAGAACCTCAAACCGTAAGCTCTTGTTTGATCAAATGGCTTACATTCACTTGCAAAGATTGCTTAAGGCTTTCAATAGCACAGACAAGCTCACTCACAGACTAGTATGGCACACATTTCACATTACTTCCAGGCTACTTTCCAGCATAGTGAAACCGCTAATGTTAGACTAGTATGAATGAAAACCTCTTAAATCTGTCTGAATATCCTGACCTGTATACAATTATTCTGACATAAATAAAAGATACTATAATGACACTCATACTTTTGAATGTAGATATTGTATCATTCATTCACTAACATAGCAATCTTAGAATTTTCTGTTTCTTTTGCAATGGTGCAGAAAGATAAATATTTTGAGAGCCATCCTTCATCTCTTTGCAGGTGGTTAATTGAAGTGAATGCCTCTCCATCACACACAGCCAGCAGTCAAGAGGATTACGAAATGAAGTACAGGCTGCTGGAAGACACGCTGAATGTTGTCGATATGGAGGGAAGGTAATGTCTGCTTTTCATTTTGTTCACCTTTTTGTCAGGTGTGAGAGCTTTCTATCCTTCCATTCATCATGTCTATCATGGTCTTTATTGATATTCATTCATCTACAAACAAAAACTCTGAAGCTTAATATTTTTTCGCCTGTCATGGCTTATTTGTAAATTGAGAAAAAGGTACAGAAAGTAACTGCTACATCTAGTACTACTACTATTACTACTACACCAACAACTGGTTGCTGCTCCTCCAGTTAATCCATTAATAGCTCCACTCAGTTCAGCCAATCAGATCGTTTGTCTACCCTGCGCTGTCAGTGCACCAGGAAGTGAGACAGCTCGCTGCCGCTGTGAGTTTACCGCTACAGCGGAGCACAGAAGAAGAGAGACAGCATCACTCCAAACAAATGGAGGTTAACGAGGAAAACCGCTGATTAACAATGAGTGGACGAAATTTTTGTTTATTCCTCCGTCAGGCAGTTCAAAACCATTTTACCTCATATGGTCTGAACACGTAGCATGAATTAAAAGTGGTAACATGTAGCGCCACTACGAAACAAAGCACAGAGCTTTTGCACAGAACTATCCCCTGAAGTCCGAGCTGAGGGCAAAACGACGGAGAAAAATGTAAACGAATGTTCACTAAAGGCATGGTGGAGTTTGGGGCAACGTAAAACATCTTTTAGTGATGTTTTAAAATACAAAACAATCCAATAATAACCAAAATGGTTCAGTCCAGGTACCGGGCTGGCCTGACAGCCCGGTACCTGTGCCTCGGTTTGGCCCCTGACCCTGAGGCGGACCAACGCAGCATCCTCAGGTGAGCGTCACATACAGTTTTGTGTGGATGTGGGGAAAATACATAGGCACCAAGTGTGCACCCTTGAACGCACTACCACGACAGTTTGTTTGATGCGGACACACAAGTGTCGGAGAATGTGCGCGAAACAGTCAGAGCGGGACCGCGGTCCTGCCAGGAAACAATGAGAGCGCAGCTGGGGCCGCTCTCCTGGGCGAGGGAGAGAGGCGCTCGGAACGGAGATGGACGGAGCGGTCTCTATCGCTCCGTCACTGCCTTGCTTTTGGGTAGGTGCTCCTAAAATCTTTGCTGGTGCTAATAACTTTTAAATTTGGGAGCACCAGTGCTACGAAGAAAAAAAGTTAATTTTGAGCCCGGCAATACATTGTGGGATGTAATAATAATAAATGACCAATTTGAATTACATAGTACTTTTCAGGATACTCAAAGATGCTTCAATTCATACCTGTGGGTAGAGAAATAATTCATCTCTAGTATCTACGTTACAGTATTCTTATGTTCTGAACAGGAGATAGTGAGGTTATGCTGAATTCTGACATATTTTTCTGTCTTGATAGACTTACTGGAAAAGAAAAAAGGGTGGGCGGCTTTGATCTCATGTGGAACGATGGACCCGTTTATGTTGAGAATGCCGACCTAGAAACATTTAGCATTTCGGGTTACACTGCAAATACACATTTAGGTATGTTGACTGTACTGCTAAAGCCCATTTTTTGAAACACAAAATTTACAAATCTTTTGAGGCACTCTGATAAATGTGCCAGAGTATGCATGGATTTTAGACCCTGAAAGCTACATATTGTGAATAATTGTTGAAATTACCCATCTGTTTTTTGCTTCAGGATGCATGAATGACAGAGAAAAACAGCTCCGCCAACTTCTAAAACCATTTCCAGGCCAGAAGAAGATGTGACAGTTTATATCCCTTCACTGGTGCATCTGAATTGTTCCTGAAAGAAGACAAAACTACCAAACACAAATAAGTAAAAACCACTAGCAATTCTTCAGACAAAACAATCGCTGTGGTGACGGATTCCAAGCACATACAGCAGAAATCTGAATATTCAAGTAAATGAAAACTACGTTATTGAAACTGCAGCAAATCTTATAACATTTTTACTTGCAGAGTTCAAAGACAAGCGCACAGTCACGGGCAGACATATTGAGTAACAAGTTTATTATTTATAGCTGACAAAGTGAAATATTGGAAAATAACTTCACCTACACTCATGTGTTAGCCCGGTGTTTTTTAATTCTTGACATCCAAGCACCTTTACTTTCCTGGTTCATTGACTATGAAAAGATTACTATCTGAAGTGAAACAAGAGCGATCCATGACATTGCAGGTCGCTCTTTTCCGACTGTTAAAGCTGCAACATTATCCCTTTCTGAAATAAAGCTTGCACAAGTTTGAGTGTTTTCATATCTCGCAAATGAGTAAAAAGACATTTCAGAAACTGCTGAAGTGTTTGCTCATTTATTCAATTCAGTTCAGGTGGGTGGGTGGGTAGATAGGTAGGATCAATAAAGTATACAGTATCTACATTACAGGTCAGGGGAGGCAGGTGAGGCACAGCCTCTCCTGCCATAAAGAAAGAAAAAAAATGAAAAATGGAAATAGTTTTATTCTTCTTCTTTTCCTTTCGGCTTTTCCCTTCAGGGGTCGCCACAACGAATCAATTTCCTCCATCTAGCCCTGTCCTTTGAATCCTCTTCACTCACACCAACTATCTTCATGTCTTCCCTCATTACATCCATAAACCTCCTCTTTGGTCTTCCTCTAGGCCTCCTGCCTGGCGGTTCAAAACTCAGCATCCTTCTACCAATATATTCACTATCTCTCCTCTGGACATGTCCAAACCATCTCAGTCTGGCCTCTCTGACTTTATCTCCAAAACCTCTAACATGTGCTGTCCCTCTGATGTACTCATTCCTGATCCTATCCTTCCTGGTCACTCCCAGAGAGAACCTCAGCATCTTCATCTCTGCTACCTCCAGCTCTTTCTCCTGTCTTTTCTTCAGTGACACTGTCTCTAGACCAAACAACATCGCTGGTCTCACCACAGTTTTGTACACCTTTCCTTTCATTTTAGCTGATACTCTTCTATCACACATCACACCTGACACTTTCCTCCACCCGTACCATCCTGCCTGTACACGCTTCTTCACCTCTTTTCCACACTCTCCATTGCTCTGGACTGTTGACCCTAAGTACTTAAAATCCTCCACCTTCTTGATCTCTTCTCCCTGTAGCCTCACTCTTCCACTTGGGTCCCTCTCATTCACACACATGTACTCTGTCTTACTGCGGCTAACCTTCATTCCTCTCCTTTCCAGGACAAACCTCCACCTCTCTAGCTTCTCCTCCACCTGTTCCCTGCTCTCACCGCAGATCACAATGTCATCTGCAAACATCATAGTCCATGGTGATTCCTGTCTAACCTCGTCTGTCAGCCTGTCCATCACCATAGCGAACAAGAAGGGGCTCAGAGCTGATCCCTGATGTAGTCCCACCTCCACCTTGAACTCCTCTGTCACACCTACAGCACACCTCACCACTGTCTTACAGTCCTCATACATGTCCTGCACTGCTCTAACATACTTCTCTGCCGCTCCAGACTTCCTCATACAATACCACAGTTCCTCTCTGGGCACCCTGTCATAAGCTTTCTCTAGATCTACAAAAACACAATGCAGCTCCCTCTGGCCTTCTCTGTACTTCTCTATCAACATCCTCAGAGCAAATACTGCATCTGTGGTACTCTTTTTTGGCATGAAACCATACTGCTGCTCACAAATGCTCACTTCTGCCCTTAGTCTAGCTTCCACTACTCTCTCCCATAACTTCATTGTATGGCTCATCAGCTTTATTCCTCTGTAGTTGCCACAACTCTGCACATCTCCCTTGTTCTTAAAAATGGGCACCAGCACACTACTCCTCCATTCCTCAGGCATCTTCTCACTATCTAAGATCCTGTTGAACAACCCAGTCAGAAACTCTACTGCCACCTCTCCTAGACACTTCCATACCTCTACAGGTATATCATCAGGACCAACTGCCTTTCCACTCTTCATCCTCTTCAATGCCCTCCTCACTTCATCCTGACTAATCTTTGCTACATCCTGGTCCACAACAGTCACCTCTTCTAGTCTTTGTTCTCTCTCATTTTCCACGTTCATCAACTCTTCAAAGTACTCTTTCCATCTTCCCATCACACTACTGGCACCTGTCAATAGACTTCCATCCCTATCCTTAATCACCCTAACCTGCTGCACGTCCTTCCCATCTCTGTCTCTCTGTCTTGCCAACCGGTATAGATCAGTCTCTCCCTCCTTACTGTCCAACCTAGCATACAAGTCATCATAAGCTTCTTGTTTGGCCTTTGCTACCTCTACCTTCACCTTACGCTGCATCTCCCTGTACTCCTGTCTACTCTCCTCGGTCCTCTCAGTGTCCCACTTCTTCTTAGCTAACCTCTTTCTCTGTATGCACTCCTGTACCTCCTCATTCCACCACCAAGTCTCCTTGTCTACTTTCCTTCCAGATGACACACCAAGTACTCTCCTACCTGTCTCCCTGATCACATTAGCTGTAGTTGTCCAGTCATCTGGAAGCACCTCATGACCACCCAGAGCCTGTCTTAACTCCCTCCTAAAAGTCATGCAACACTCTTCCTTTTTCAGCTTCCACCATTTCGTCTTCTGCTCTGCCTTTGCCCTCTTGATTTTCCTCACCACCAGAGTCATCCTACACACCACCATCCTATGCTGTTTGGCTACGCTCTCGCCTACCACTACTTTACAGTCACTGATCTCCTTCAGGTTACACCGTCTACACAAGATGTAGTCTACCTGTGTGCTCCTACCGCCACTCTTATAGGTCACTCTATGTTCCTGCCTCTTCTGGAAGAAAGTATTCACTACAGCCATTTCCATCCTTTTATGTTGTTATATTTATATCCAGTGATGTGTATTATAAAGTTATTTCCTGTTTAAGGTCACCAAAAAAAACGCTGAATTTTCACATTTACTGCTGAAATACTGAGAAGAGACTGCAGTGAGGCACCAGCCAGCTGATCCTCACCATGGATTGCACAATGGCTCAGTGAGCTGTGCTGGCATGCTAACTAGTGACATTAGAATATTTAGGCTTTAGGATGATCTGGTTTAAGGATTCAATTCAACTCAATGGTGTGTCGGTTAGGACAGATGAGCACATGCAGGAGGTTCCACTTTAATCTTTTATTTTCAAGGTTGTTTGAACTTGTTTCATCTGACAAGGGAATGGTCAAAGACAAAAAGATAAAGAATATTAACTCTACTTAATTCCTAATTCTATAATTAATTTACACCATTAATAATCAAAAAGGTCATTTAACTTCAAATATAAACACTATAAACCTAATAATCAAGAAATTAATCATCACTGAAAACTAAATCATAGTCAACTAAAGTAACTTTACAACTCACATGTAATGTACTCAATTCAAACATTTCCAAGTAAGGCTGAGGCATCCACATGCTCCTTTGTTCTCCAGAGGTAAAGGAGTGGCTGCATGTGGCCTGGGCTCCGCCCATCCATTGGGGAAGGCAGGTAGGAGTGGTTGGGGATTTTCATCCAGGTAAAGGTAGAGAGAGAGAGGGCTTGGGGGATTTTTCACAGAGACCGTAATGCTATCTCTCTATATGTCGCTAATAAAACTTTCAAACATGTTTGCTCTATGAACTAAATTCCCATTATTTAGCTAATGTATATAATGTACAGTGTGTGTTTTTTTTCAACAACTGTATGTGTGTAACGTCTTTCTTGAGTGGAGCGTTCGTGAAACGACTGGGAAAGGCATAAAGTGAGTCACGCAGTTCTCCTGCCTCGTGGTAGGGGGCGCAGGTGATCCCAGGGATACGGCCAAGGATTCCTCTTCCTCGGCCAAGGACGAAGTGACAGTAAACTACAGTCTATAGCGCCTGAAGTTCAGCCATTCATTTGTTTTCCGCTTGCCTTGCTTTACTCTAAGAATGGAGGATTACATATCTCAACTCAAAAATTTTCCATCCTTTTGTTCAGAAGGAGGGGCACATGGACTTCATTTATAAGTAAACTTAACATATAGGCAAACGTGTAGGAAACAACATAACGGGTTCTTTTTAATCAAATGTGCTAATTGTGTGTTACAGTTTGTATGTGTATATAATTCTGATCTGAGACTTTAAAAATGACCTGTTGCTAATTAAATGGTGAATAAGCTAGACTGTAGGTTCATATTTTTGTAAATCTAAATATGATGAAATCAGTGCCTCACCAGGCATGAACCTCACCGATACGTCATTGCTACTTTCTGGTGAGCAGCATCTATGAGCCCCAGCGTTCCCTCTAAACTGAGCGCCTCCGGAATTGTGCAATGCTCGCACAGTCTCACCGCACAAGAAATTCTGTGCTGTACATTAATTAGAAATTCAATATACAGTAAAAGTATTGTGATATCCCGTGTGTTGTCACTGTTGTGTGTTGCTGCCCTGAGTTGTTCTGCGCATGTGTGAGTTGAGTGTGTGAATTCTAACACAGGTCTCACGATCAGGTTCACTGATGCTACGCAGCTCGTTAACGACTGGAGATGAACGGGCAGCGACACATATTTTTAATATATGTTAAAATAATGAATACTGATTCAATTTATTTATTAGCTACTGTGTATGTAAATATTGTGGATGGGCAGCAGAAGCCTCATAAAGCTTCCACAGGTTCATCTAATCGTGTTGGAAAATGAATGCACCAGTTTCGGGGCTTGAAAGTTTGGTGCATGTCATACAGAAGAGTGACATCCGGTGGCGCAATCCAAGTATATCATCTGTTTCTACCACCCTCTCAAGACGGTGTCCATATTCATGGACTTCCACATGTCAGCTGTCAGGTTGACGGCAGAGGCCTTGCTCACCTTAGCTAAACCTCTCCTTCGTCACCTTGTGCTTGTCCTCCACCCATGGCCTTCCTATTAGGGATTATCTTTCCTATTAGGGATTATAGGTTGTGACCAAAAGATTGATGACAGTCATGATTAAGGGTGACATTAAATAAAATAAAGACAGCCCATTAGGTAAACATGAATCAATACTCTACATGCTATTCTAGACCATTAGCAATCCTTCAGACAATGATATCAGATTCCAAGCACATAGATAGAAATCCGAATATTCAAATAAATGAAAACTATGTTATTGAAACTACTACAAAATGTTATAAAAATTACTTGCAGAGTTCAAGGACAAGTGCACAAGCCATCAAGCAGTTTTTCTCATGAATGTGGTAATTAGCATGATGAGTTACCGCAAGTTATATTTGGGAAAATAGGGGTTTCTATTGCAGCAGTTTAATAAAGGCAGTGCTGAACTGTGTAGAATTATTTCATGGGTTCCACAGAAATGAAAATGGATCTATGTTCCTTGAGTGCAAAACATTTATTTATATGCATTACAAATACTCGCATTCAACATTGAGAAAAAACACACCACAATCTTTATGCGTGCGTGTCGACATAATGTACACCTCTGCAGTAACATTTCCTTTCTGGTCCCTTTTCTATGGCTTTACATGAATATTAAGAAGTGCAACCAGAATAAATACAGTGTCGCATTAACTATATTAATGTAGTGTTCCCATGAATGAAATACACATGGTGGATCACAAGAAGTAGATAAAACACGAATGTAAACAATTGCGGAATATATGTGTGTAAAATTGCCACAATACATGAATAGCTTTGATGTCTTGAAATTCTATTGAATCCCAGAAATGGTATAGTGCTGAAAACATAAAGGTACATTCACCAATTTTGCCTTAGACAAGTTCTCTCTGAGAATGACAACTTAAACAAAAGGATAGTAGTGATGAATACAAGTCAACCACAACACTTTCCATAAATATAACTATGGTATAGAAAATTTCAAAAAATATGCATTTACATTCGTAGCAAATGTTACTGTCTTCAAAGACAGAAATAGCTCAGCTCTAGGCAAAATACATTATCATAGACTACAATTCAAGCTGTTCGAATGTGAAAAGCCCTTGTAACAAAAATGTAATAATTGCACAAATGAATTTGTAATAAATTATATTACTGCTTCCCACCACTGCAGAGTGCACCTCCTCTATTTCAGCAAAAGATTCTTCAGCTAATTTTTAAAGCAAGAGGCACTGAAGAAAAGACGAAAAGCAATATCAAGTAAAGTAAAAGCAATGTAAACAACCACATTCCAACATCAAAAACAAACAATTAATATTTATGGTTGTATTTGATGATTAAAACACAACCTTGACTCAACAGAACAAGGTTACTGTGTAAAGTTTAAGTCTCAGTCATCCTTTACAACTGTTTAAAATAATGGTTTCCCAAGGTAATCCCAAGCTGTTGTATTGATCCTTCACACAGATATGTTTCAAATACGTTTACCTTTACGCTCCTTGAAACACATTGCTGCCATCAATTCAGAATAACCATTTATTTACAACAACAAAAAAGATATTGATGAGTAAAACATTTTCAGTTTTAGCCTTAAATTTTCCACTATTTTTCAACAAACAGGATTGTAATGATCTGTTTAACTTCACAGTATGTAACTTATGCTGAAAGTTGACCAGTGATTCAGCAGATGCTTATTTACTGCTTTTTTAAAATGTTGGTAGTATGTGAGATCGTGTGCAGTGCACCACAGTTAAATATATAAAGAGACAGAGTTTCTCAGATCCTATCAGGGATTATGGGTCATAATGAGCCATCTGTCGAAAACACACCAAACATGACTCTGCATATATAGGTTCTCTATTTATGAGTCTTATTATGCTTTTAAATCATTGTTGTTTAACTTGGTACTTTTTACCTCTTGAAGGCTGTACAAGAGTGACTTTGACTGCTTAAAGTACAGCATACAGTTACAACAAGTTAGTATTACACAGATTACACAGAAAAAGCAAGCGTACAGCAGGTTCAAGCTCCTGCACCAGGTTATTATTATGTAAAGTACTGTACTTTAGCCTTACATTGGTTACTTTGCAACAAAGTGCACATTTTTTGTTTTGCCATTCTGCTTATTACTAATTGGTGTTTTAGAGACAGACTGTGAGTCTTTAGCAACTCTTTTCATTACAGTTTTAGAGGCCTGAGGCCCTGCCTCCATTCTCTCTTGGTCCTTTTCTACTCTTTTGGAGGCAAGCACCTCCTTCTTACTTGCGGAAACTACACGTTTTTCTCCACCAGCTGCTTTACTGCCACCAGACTCCTTAACATCTGTTTCAGAATTAGCTCTGACACGGCTTTTTTTCATCTGACCTCTGCTGTTTGAGTTAGTTCCAGATTCCTGGTTTGGTTTACGGGCATTGCCTGCTGACTGCATGTGCCTGAGATGACTCCTTCCACTTGAAGGACTGACTGGGGTCTGGGCTCCTCTGCCTCCTCCACTGCCTTGTGCTCCTTGG
Organism: Antennarius striatus; assembly: GCF_040054535.1. NCBI lineage: Eukaryota > Metazoa > Chordata > Actinopteri > Lophiiformes > Antennariidae > Antennarius > Antennarius striatus. Next base: position 17,522,542 of record NC_090777.1, on the reverse strand, counting down.
CTCCTGCCCTCTGTGGAGGTTGCTCGTGTCTCACTGCTGCTTCTCTTCCCTGGTCCAGGCCTGGCTCTGCGCTCAAGCAGAGGGCTAAGCCGTGAGTGGCGCTGGTAGGCATACGCTGAACAGCTTCCACTGCATAATGGGTAGCGTGTGTGACAGTGAGGGCAAACTGGGAGGCGGGAATACTGGTGTTGAGTTGATGCAGGCGATGGGGGGTTATTGACGGATGTGAATGGGAAGCCACGCTGGCTGTGCCACATCCCTTTTGGAGAGTTGAGTCGGGATGATGGAGCTGTGTGAGGCCTCGGTGGGTTAGCAGTGGTGGCAGTGGAGAATCCCTGTGGCTTCGAACGGCTGCCTGGCAGACGGCTGCTTTCCGCTTGGACCGTTTGGATCTGAAGCCACTCCAGTTGCAGCAGCCTCTCCAGGTACTTTTCTAAAGGCCCAACAGGCTTGGGCCGGGGAGCACCACGTCCTTCTGTATGTAGAAACAATGCTAGCTGTCTAAGGCTCCAGCTATTGAACGGAGGAGGCAGAAATTCAGGATAACCATAGCTAAGTTTTTCATTTTCATCTTCATCATCTACAGTTCCACAGGGTCCTGGGAAGTCTGGAGGCAAATCATTACTGGTGAAAATCTCAGCCCGGAGATTAAGATGCGGTGGAGTGCAGGGAGTACAGGGAGAGGGCAATACAGGTAGCCTCTCAGAATCCGACAAATCACTAGCACTGTCATCATCTTTCTGGTTGTAGTGCTGTTGTAATGCAACAGAGGTGGAGGCTGGGAAGTGTGTTGTGGCGAGTAGTGGCATGTGTCGAAGACCTGATACAGGTGAGAGAGGCAGGGTGAGAGCTTGACGATTTTTACCCACTCCCCCTCGAATATGGTGGTGCTCATTGCTGCCCTTTGGCAGCCGTTGATTTTCTCGTTTGTCCTCTTTCCTAGTCACAGGTATGTGTTTGTGGAGTTGAGGTTTCAAATCTTCCTCTGGGCTGTGATGACAAAAGACAGAAAAAAAATGTCAGGAAAGGTTTTCTGGGTTTTTAATAACTTAAAAAAGTGGTGCAGCTGTCAACCTTACCTAGAGAGTTTGCTGGTATTCCGTGCAGTGCCAGATTTAACCCTGCCACCCATTAACTGTGCACTCTTGAGAATCAATCATGAAAGATATGGTTGGATTATTACATGACTATTAGCAAATTACATCGATCAGAGGAAAATATCTGTTTAACATTGTGACGTTCACTTACGCTCTGCACTGCCGTCAGCGTGTCCTTATCCTGACCTGGAGCTGGAAAGCCATTTTTCATTTGGCCCACTGTTTTCTTCATCTTATGACTTTTCTTTGCGCTGTGAAAACATTTTGTGAGACTTGCATTAAAATTGTGTCATTGCTAAATCAAAACTCTTTATTTTTTTCGTAGCTATGATCATGTACAAACAGCCGTACCTTGTTCCTGGCCCGCTATTTTCACTATTTTTTACCCGAATCTTGTCTTTGGAGATGACGCGTTTGAGTGCCGTGGATGCTGTGCGTTCCTGCATGATGGGTCCCATGTTACAGGTCGTCTGAAGGAAGGCAGTCTTGATTCCAGCAGGATGTAAGGATACATTAGCTAAAGAACCAAACCGACATCTCGTACCAGATAGTCTATTCTGAGAACGAAGCTCAAAACACCCATTTTTTCTACGATGCTGCAGTGCATCATGCGCAGACGTCGACTTCTTCGATGCAGTTGAAAGTCTTTGCCTTAATGTCGGGTCGTCTCTCTGTCGACCAACAATTATATGCTTTCTAAAAATGTACAGACAATATACCGATCTGTTTGTCGACTGGCATCTTTCTTGCTATAAAATATGCAGGGTTGGTCGTCCCAGTCAGGTTTGTTTACCTGCTGGTGACTGGGTCCAGCGCTTGTGTCGAAGTGGGTGTGAGCGGTGCATTGTGGGTATTGAAGTCACTAAACTAGTTTCTCTTTCAAATAACTAACACAAATTGTCCTTAACAGATACAAAATCCATCATGGAAAGATTTCTACTTACACAAAAAGAACATTCTCACTTTATATTTGGGAATAACAACCATCTATAATTGAAACAAATGCATCTATTGATTGGAAAATACTCCATTTCCGAGTATACACTGCGAGTCATGTTCTGGTCTGTACGGAGTATCCGACTTGCTGCGTGAACATTAGCAGGTTCCCATCTATGTCTTACTCCAGTCACGTATGCTAGTTGAAAAGACATGAAGGCGTTTACTAGTTAAGAGGTTTTTTGTCGGGAAATTGACGGCTGGCATATGACGCACGGAAACGCGTAGCTCCCAATAAACATAACTTTAAATGGAGGGACATAGTCGGGATACATTTTACAGCAAATGTTTGATATGGTGAGCTACTCAACACTGCACTTTATGGTTCCTCAGTATGAGAACACGTGAAACGCTGTAAATAGTTGGTGTGAAAATAGTCAACTGTATGCGTTCAGGCAGGTACTCCAAAAGCTCAAGTACATTCTAACTGCTTTTGTTTTATTACATCAGCACTGCTATAATCGTTGTTTATGGTACAGCGCAACAACATGTTTTTAGTTAGAAAGTAATATGACTGCTTAGTTTCTAATCAAATGACATTTCTCTGCAGGAGACTAAAACATCAGATCGCACTCTGCACATGGATCGAGGGTGGTTTATTGGACGTGAGAGGATTCCCGAAACAACATCTGATGGGGATTTGTCTAGCAGTGCTTCAAAACATCGTTTGACAATCAAGCTGACTGAAATGCTCCAATCTGACAAACCTAACGTATTAAAGAAACCAATTCCAATTCGCCCCCCAAGCCCCAGAGTCTCCCTGACAAGAGGAAAAGAGTTCCACCACAGTTTCTCCCACGAACCTGCACCCAAACCCATCATACGACAACGTTCACGCTCTCTGTCCTCCGCCACAGAGAAGAAGCATAGCAGAAATGTTGGTGTGCGGTTCGTTGACTCTTTGGGGATTGATCTAGAAGACATCAGGCTTTTCAAGTCTGGAGAGGATCCATTTGTTCCTCATCACGTTACATTTAGACTGTTGATGGCTGCAGAGTTGGCAGATGGAAGGAATCTAGAGATATCTTTGCCATACCTGAAGCCAGTTTTTGCCCTGCAACCTGGAGACCAGCCAGAATTCCTGTATCGTCTTCATGAGCAAAAAGTCTGTCTAGAGAGAATCTTGTGTTTTGAACTTGGTGTCATTGGAATCACCCAAGTCCTCAATTTGGACTTTGAGAAGGATGTCACTACTCGATATTCATTTACAGAGTGGAAGAACTGCACAGAAACGAAGGCTTCTTGGGTGTCCAGCTCCACTAAGACCTGGGAAAGAGGAGGCCAACTTAGTTGTGATAAATTTCGATTTCACCTGCCTATTCCTCCATTCCTGCAGCCAGGAGCAACATTACAGTTCGCTATCAAGTATAAAGTCTGTGGGGCTGAATACTGGGACAACAATAATGGTGACAACTATAAGTTAGTTTGTCATAATTACAAGCTAACTGTGCCAAAAGAATGTGAGGACAGTATGGTGCACTTCATATAGGACACTATTGAGAGCACATGTTTGTCAGCAAGACATACACAAAATGTATCACTGCATTGTAACAGCTTCGTTTTGTTTGAACAGCACAAACACGGCGATTTCTTTGTTATGTCTAAACACAGTGTATAATTAATGCACTTACCGTATACCTAATTTCAACATTATTCCTATTTTTTCTTTCGTCTTCTATGATTAGATATAGTCTGTAAAAATTGTACCTTTTTGCCAATTTTGGAATTTAAAATTCAGGAAATCTGAAATTAATGCACCATCCAGCTGGGTATTTGAAAGTTCAGAGACAAATCAAGACTTCTGTTGTGTTCAGAATTTTATTTTTTTACACATTAAATATTGTCAAAACAATGTATTATGTACAGTTTGAACCTGTTATTAACCCAGAAATGCTTGTTTGCTTTTCACAATAAAGCACAGTTGATTTTGGTTTTATTTAATTGAATTAAATTAGATATCTATTAAAAAATAATGTCAGGGACAAGATTTTCCAAAAAGGAGTTTATGTTTTGACTTCGACTGAAATACACCTAGCAGTGTTATATATAATAAGTAACGAGCAGGTGCTGTTGTTGCATAGTTATGAAAGAGAAGGAGAAGATTTCTGCTGGCGGAGGTCCAAGTTTCTCATATTTAACCCAATGGGAGACGTCTTTGTTGTCACGAGACTAATTGCACAGGTCACGCGCCTCCGTCCGACAACGACTTGTCGCTTATTGCGACGTAACTAAACCAATCGGCGAGCTAATTACACATCAGGACACGGTGATGATCGTCGACAATACAGTAAGTATATTAACCAATAATTGTTGAAAATAACACTTTTTTTTTTCCTCAACGATTTAAGTTTGATGTAAGCAATTTAGGTTCTGTTCGCCTACTACACATATAAAGTTTTGAAAAGTAATTCGAGTCCTAACGGTGAGGTCGTGGACATGAAGGTGGCTAGCTTAAATGATAGACGTCATACATTTTGAATAGCGTAAGTAAAAGCCAAGTGGGAGTTTTTAAAAAAAACTTAAAAAAAAAAAAAAAAGATTTCGAAAAACAGTTCCTGTCTTCCACGTCAAGGTCTCGCTACGAGTCAGCGAGCCAGACGAGACAGGGATTGTTAGCTTGATAACGATGCAACGTCAAGATGGTGCACCATAATCGTGGTGACAGACTTGTGTTACAAGCTCAATCTGACTGGTTTGCCACGGTACTAAGTCAACTCAACTTGTCCATTTCAAGGTAAAAGTTTTAGTAATACGGATGAGACTGACAGGTGGATTTTTGCAATTCCCCATACAGTCATTTTGAAGACTTTATTCTAAGTGGAGGTGAAGTATAAAAAAGAAACGAAGAATGTCACCGGGCCAGGACGCACAGGTTGGGAAGGAAACCTTGAAACTTGACCGTACACCACTTATTTATTTGTGCACTAATGTTGACGTAAACTTTCATGTCCAGTTGGAGAATGTCATCGATAAGGTGTTGGAGAGTGGGAACGTCAAAGCACTTGCTGTATTCTTGCAGTCTGACATACAAGACGGAAGCCCTATAAAATGTTCCCAACAGTTTTTTACCAAATTGGATGAACTTGTCAGTTCGGTAAGATGTTCCCTACAAGCACACATACAAGTGCAACAATGTTCTGTCTGTTTGTTTGTTTTTTTATCCCGTATTTACATGAAACCATCACCTTTGTTTTTTATGAAGAGTTTAGATACAAAAGATTTAAAATCAGCCAGTTTGGGATTTGCTGTCCTCGTCAAGCATGGGAAAAATCTGAAACTACCTGGTTGTCAAGGACTGCAAGGAATAATAGCTAAAGGCCTGCATAAAATGATAAGTATACATATACATTACAGACACAACATGTATGTGGGTTTTATAGAAATGACTACTGTGTCAGTTTTTAATCGAACCTGGTTTTGTGCACTTGGTGAAGTGGTTTGAGAAATGCAGGAAACTGTGGATCCAGTGTGGCCCACATTGGGATGAAGCATTGTTTAACCTCTCTGAGGACTTCTTTGACGTCTTAATGGTGAGCAAATGTCTAACAGCAAAATACAATGTATCATAAAACTACTGTGGTTATTCACATTACTATGCACAATAGAAAAAAAATCTTTCCCTTTCTGTTACAGGTGGTTCATGACTCCTGTGAAGAGGGTACACATGTTTGACATTTCTTGTTTTTAATTTCATTATGCATATTTATACAGTGAAGAATCCAAATTAAATGTATTATCTATCTGCAATATTTTGTTTTAAAAACTATAGTATGACTTCATAGCATTTGTTTATTCCATAAGCAGAACAGTGTTAAATTGTTAATGATAATAATAATGATTTTATTATAATTATTATTTCTGTTGGGGTTTTTTTTTAACTTATGGGAAGAATAAGTCAGACCTTTTTATCGTTTTCAGTAATTCATTAATTGTAGCCTCAGGGGTTGTATATCAAGAGATTCGTTGGAAAAATAATGGTACTTGTAAAGCTTAAATTTCACTTTTGTCTGTCATGAGAAATAGCTTAGTCTGTGCTGACAACATTGCCCAGGACATTTTTTTTTTAGGAACATACCAAATCACAGAGTTATTCCTGTATCCTGTTGGCGAGTTGGCAGTCGATCCAAGAATTTACATCTTGATCCAAAAAGAGGTTTGAAATAATTTTACTGTTTTCTTTTTTATTTTTAGAGGGCTGTTAAAAACCTTGGATTTGTTATCTGCATAAATTAACTTGCAAAAAAACTTGCAAATTATTTTTAAACAGGCTATTCGTAAATTCAACCTGATTCTGGACAAAATCCCAGCAGCACTTAAGAAAAACAGGAAGATCTTAACATCACAAGAGGCTTCAGATATCATGTAGGTCATATTTTTTTCGAACTGATTACTACCCTTTTTAGAGTATTAATGTGATCATTATTTATCTGTTCATCACAATTTTACAGGATCAAGCTGGCTGGTCAAATACTGGATAGCGGTGGTAAGTTTATTCATGATTAGTATTACCCATCCCTCTTCACCTAGAACAGTGGTTCTTAACCTTTTTGGAGGTCCGAACCCTACTGGTTTCATATGTTCACTCACTCAACCCTTCTTTAGTAAAAAAAAAAAAAAATTGTTTTTTTCAAATTTAAGACACAAGTGTATGTTTTACTGGTGTATTTAATGAATTGTTCATTAATGTCACCTTTTTCAAAGAACAAAACCAAGACAATACATGAAATTACCTACCTGCAAATCAGTGTGATTTCTGCTGTTGTTATTTAGAAACCAGTTCAGATATGCGTGGCTTTACCTTGGCAAGTGCTACTCATATGTCATTTTCACAGCAAAGTCTGTTTCTTTTGTTTTCCATGCAGTTTAAGGAAATGTTCCTTTATTTTTGCCAGTGTGAGACTAGAGTTGCTCAACTTGACATTGCAAATCATGCAGAACACTGACTCCCATCACGTTCCGTTATACAGTACATGTAAATTCACGTTGCACCTATTTGTCCGACCACCTTCTTTTTTTGCTCAACATAGTTACTATGAATTAAAATAATAAGAAAGCAATCACTTGACGTACCATCGTGAGGCATAAATCGACTACTGAGTGCGCAAAATCCCCTGTATCACAGGTGGGCTAATCAATGTAGCGTGATCACCAGGCAGTGATGGCTAAGGGGGGCGTGTCATCACAAATTGACACAATGTGTCAAACGTACACAGTGATTCTCCTATGTTCGGTTTTGTCTTGACCTCCGTCTCCGCCGAACCCCTGAGACCGACTCACCGAACCCCTAGGGTTCGATCAAACCCAGGTTAAGAACCACTGACCTAGAACCTTACAAAAATGCAGAAGTTGTACAATTATGGTGGTGTTTCAGATTTTGACTTTCAGACAGCCCTGATGGAAGCGTTATGCAGAATGACCACCCCTAACCAAAGGAAAGATCTGGCAGATCAATGGTTTAACATGGAGCATGTGGCCAGTGCCTTTGTCAAGATCCGTGATTCAGAGTTTGAGACAGTAAAACATGCAATTTATTAACGTGCATTACCTTTGATTTCATTTTGATGTGAATTAAGTTGCACCAAAGCTATAATAGGTCATATTCTTACAGCATCATTGCATTTCCACTGAATTAAATGTTAATGTTTTTGATTTCAGGATTGTCGCAAGTTTCTGAATTTGGTAAATGGAATGCAGGGTGACAGGAGAAGGTACATCAACATGACTCGGCACCCCTTGAGACATGTTCTTGGAACCTCAGGGGTTATTAGAGTTTCCTGTTACCCCACTTACACTGTATCACACATTTATTGAAGAAAGAGATGTTTTAATCTATTCATTAAATTCTCTAAATGTATCCAGAACTTTTAGTCTCATGATTGGACACATACAGTATAGGGACATAGTCAGTGCTGATGACACAACATAACTGAACAAAACCATCTTCCCTGTGTACTCTAGAGTATATTCCTACCCCTGTTTGGAAGCATACATGGACAAGCATGAGGTCAGTGACTAGAAGAAAATTTTCAGTTTTTTAATTGTGACGTGATTCAAAACACATCCAAAGTAACGATTTAGAACACGTAAAGAAGACATTGTCTTCTTAATAACTTTTATGCAAACTTTATAATGGAATCTCATAGTGCATTATGTTAGGAGATAAGTAAATAGCATCAAATAAATAAATTAGTGAATGTGTCTAAGAGTTTTTGGGTATATTGGCAGCTGCTGATGCCGGCTGATGAGAAGCTGGAAGAATTTTGGATCGATTTCAACCTTGGCAGTAACAGCATTTCCATTTACTTCTCTTTGGCTGATGGAGAACCACAGGTGCCTCAGGATCATGATGGAAATCTTGAATCGTAGCATTTGATATATGAGCAGAAGGTGTAGATCCTTTGGAACCTAACATTATGGTATTGTCTCCCTTTCATAAATGTTGGCCAGTGGGAAACAATATGCATCACTGAAAATGAAGTCAAAAGCTACACTATCACAGGTAATGAGAATTCACTGATCACTGCATTTTCAGTCACTTGCTCTCATTTTGTGCTGTAAAGACTGTTCCATATCTCTAGAGGAAGGCAAGAGGTACATCTTGCGAATAAACCTGTCAGAGGTGGTGGTCATAGGTGCCGTGGAAGGATCGAATCTTACCATCCACTTCAGCTCCTCCCTGGACATTCTGCATGCTGCTTGTAGTGTCTATGGACAGAGCAAAAACAAAGTAAACCATGGTTTATTCATATCTTACTGACTAGTTTTTATTTAGCAGTTTTTAATCACAGACCTCTGTCCCTGTCAGAGCTTGCTGGGAAAGGCAAGGACATCCATTGTGGAAACTAGGGTTCAAATTAAAATGGAAGAGAACAGCTCACAGGTAAATAATGGTATTTTATAATGTCATACTTTACAATTTCTTAGGAATAGATTAAAAAACAAATTTGCTTCATATAAACAACTGTGTTTTCCTACTTTAAGTATTGTCAGCCAATATTATCACAACAGCCACCCATCATTCAGCAACACAGAGCTAAAATTAGGTAGTTAACTGGCAACATCATGGTATTTGATGTGTAATAGTGTTCCTCCATCTTGTCCTCATTTGTAAATGTCAGAGAAGATAAATGTCACAGGAACAGATTGAAGATAAAAGTTCTGTTGAATAAACAATATGGAAATTTACAAAAATGTCTTTGCTGGCATTTGGCATTCTAGTAGAAGTTCAGATCAATGTAAAATTGTTCTATCAGAAGTGCATCTGATAAAAAGCTCTCTAAGAACCAACCAGCATTATGGATGTAAAGCATGAGTGTGCTTATTTTAAACTCACTTTCCATGCAGGTTGTCCCAGAGAGTCAGGTGTCCCTTGGTGAACAGAAGAAAAATGTTGTCCATCACTCTTTGCCTGGCCCATCTGCATCTGCAGAGGTGTATTATAAGTTTGAAGTGTTTTACTTTTTTTTTTATGTAGGGGGGCAAGATGGTACATGACAGCTTGTTCTGCTCATTAATATAAATAACCCAAGGCTAGCTTTATTTATTGGTTTTAATACATTTGTATTTGATTTCTGTTATAAAAATCAGCACCGCACAAACTGAGGCACCTGCCCATTGAGGCCAGTAGGGGGTGGAGAGACCAAAGGAATCAAACTGATTAGATTCATGTCCGTGCACTGTCAACACTATTGTTATTGTCTTGATTAGACTATTGTTACAAGACATAAGAGATAAAATACAACTTTATTAATTCAGAGAGAAATTATGCTTTCATATTGCTCCAGGAGTTACAGGAAAAAAAAGCGGCACATTCAAAAATATGAATATAGGTATGAACAGCATAAAGATAACATAACAACAACACAATGAAATGGCAACAGAACGCAAAACTGATGAATTAAATACAGAATGTTAAGTGTTGGTGAGTAATGATTGCACATCAATATTTATGTTTCATGATAATTGCTAAACATTAAAAACGTCCCCATCTGACATTGTTCAAGAACGTGACAGTTATCAAAAATTAACAATACCTGTTTCATTTAAAAATTTCATTAACTCAAAGTAAACAGCAAAAGACGTGGATGATGACAATTGAGGTAACATTCTTTTGAGTATTACATTTAATTTAAACATTTGATTTTGCTTGTCCATCCAGATGGTGACCCCAGCCAGAATGAAGATATTTGAAGCTTCCATAGTCCTCAACAGCAGCACAGGAAAAAGTGTGAATTGTCAGAGTTCATTTGCTGCTGTGCACTCAAGTAGGTACATCATTAAAAAAAAACTACAGTAATCCCTCGTTACTCGCGGTTAATGCATTCCAGGACCAACCGCGAAAAATGAAATTCCGAGATACAGCAACGATCTATTTATTGTATTATTTACAGTAATTTAAATGTTTAGATAGATAGATAGATAGATAGATAGATAGATACTTTAATGATCCCAATCCCTACACTGATATTAAACCACTGTATATCCATATTACCTTTGCCCACACTCTTATGGACTGTTTAAAACAAGAAAAGTGTTTCTTTAATACACAAAAGTGCCCAATGCAGCGCACACGTGGATGCTGTCAGCCAATCGCATGATTGTACGGTATCGCCAGTAAGCGAGGGATTACTGTAATGTCATACCAGTGTTATTAACTTGCAAAAATACAAGTGTGAAAGTATATGCTAACATACTATATCACAGATTAGACTTGCATAACTAAACTATTTTATGTGCCTTATTGCATTTTATTACCTTACCTCCCCAATCTGTTTAGTCTCAAATTATAATTATCAACAGTCCAACAAACCATTTTATGCTTTATTATCTGTTTCATGTCCAATAAATTTCTCGGTTAGCTCGACAAATAGTTAATATCAAATAGCAAAACATTCATAATTGAGCGTTCAGAGGTTAATTCTTTTGTGCAGAAACCTAACCCGATCAACATTGGTTTTTATATCATTTAGCTCCAATTAGGAGCAAAATTATGTAATTATTTTAAATAATTTAATTATTACAATTTTTTAATAAAAATTATTTTAAAAAATAATTTTTCAAATTATTTTCAATAATTTAAAATAATCTTTAGCCTCATATTTGCTGAGTTATTTTGACATGACGTGAAATCTTATTCTATTGGGTGTTAATGTTATGCTGCTTGGTGTGGGTTGTGGCTGAAAGGGGAAACAGTATTTAAACATGGCGGACTGCATTTGTTCGTATCTACGAATGTTCGTAAGTTGAATATTTATCTTGAGGGCTACTTGTATCTATTTCTAGTTTTTTTAATATTTGTGAAGTTAAATTAAAGCAAATATGTCAATCTCTGTATCATACACTCAAGCCAAGGGAAAAGGGAAGCCATCTCTGGAGATGGTCCGCTCATGTGATAATGTAAGAGCAACTCCTAAGATCTGCAGCCTTGGCACAATTACAGATGGCATGGTGGAGCAGGTAAGACGCAAACTGAATAACTTGAAAATGTGATAAAGTATTTTCTTGTAGAATACAACTTAAACTTCACCTTGTCAGTCTCAGAGTGACACACATCTAGAGAAAATGGCTTCCAGACAGACTGGCAAAAAGAAAAAGGTATACTTGTGAAATCTTTAAATTATTATAAGACTGAACTATTAGAACAAATTTAATGCACAAACAATTTTTTTGTTATAAATTATTAAGCTATTATCAAAGTCGAATGTGATTACCACAGGTCCTGAAAATGTATGAGGCTTTGAATTAAAAAGATCCATGTACTATAAGTAGGAGAAAAGTCATTTTGTACAAATTATTTGTTTGTTTATCTTATCCAATAGAGCATACCAGAATCAAAAGGAGTTGGCATGGTTCAGGTTGGACAGAAAGAACAGACTACGGGTATCTTAAAGCAACAATTATTTACTTTTCGTGTTCCCAGAAATATTGCTGCACTGTTTTTCCTTTGAGGAGCTTGAACAACCACCTATCCTTTACTTACAGAACCTACTTGTGTTCCTGACACCCAACCCATAAGTAGGAGAAATCTGTAAGCCATCGGGAAACCTCTGCACTGTTTCCTTCTATCAGAATTGTTAACAGTTTGACTTGATTTTATCGGTTTTTGTGTATAAACAATGTCAATCCAGACTCTTTACAAAAATGTTTATTTAAATTACAGCTGTTCCAGTGGGAGCAAACCCTCTGTTTCTGGTTAGTAAAGGAATCATAAATTGTCTTTGTTCTTTCCAAGATGCCTTTAAACGTTTTACATTAAAAAAATATCTTGCTTTCCTTTAGAACATTGTTTCAAAGACCAGGAGGGCCGTTCTTCAAAACAGACATCATTAGTTCCTGTTTTTGGCTCAGTGAGCCAAAAGCAACTCCATAGAGAGGTCACTCAGCACCCGCAGAAACTTGTCAGTGAGAGGAACCAGAGTTCTGCTCAACCCAACCACAGAGCAAACTCTGTGGACAGAAGCTCTACAGGCCGCTCGAATCCCCAAGAGCTGAAAGCCCAGACAGATGGCATGAGCAACGTGAAGAACAAAGGACAGATGTTGCGAAAAGTAGATGCTTCTTTAATTAGAGTTCCTTCCCAGGCCTCCACAACCAGAGTTTTTAAGGACAGAAAATCACTTGGCGTTAAGGCTGAAACTAAAAAGGGCCTTTCAAACAAAGAGAAGGTGTGTATCCATTTCATGTTTTTTTAAGTTGTACAGGATATTGTGATCATCACACCTTTTACCTTCTCTCTTCAGAGAGATGCTGAGCTCACAGGGAACATGGTGAAGTCAATCTCAAGCCGTTATGGGTCCACATCCAAAGATGCTGCAGAAAATCTACCAAAGAGCAGAAATGCTCCATCAGTTTTCAGGTGTGTACAGTGATGATTTTGGGGCTACTTCACTTAACTTCGCAGCTACTTACTGCATTCCGCAGTAAATCTACACATACCATGCCTAGTTAAAAACTGTTCCAATTATTCATGGTTTAATGACTGTGTTTTTTACAGGCCCAATTTCAACATGACCTGGTTATCAGCCGCTAAAGTAAGTGAACAATAACATGTGACTATTATTAATTTTTCACTTTTCTAAATGATCTTTATTTCTTTTAGAAAGATGTGGCTGTAGCTGGAGGGCCAATGAGGGTCCACAAAAAACCTGTGGCAAACATCACAAAACACAAGTAACATAATTTGGACAAATTGTTCTGATATTCAGGAGATTTTTGAATGAAGTGTAAATTTGGATGAATTTACTGCATTTTCTTTCTGTTGTACAGAGAAGATGTTTTTACATTCAACCCTCAATCATCGTTAAACACTGAGATAAATGTTACTGATGTGAGTTATTTAATCCTTGGAGGAAAAAGCATATATTGGTACTTAGTGAGCTTGTATTGATTTAAGTGTTTTTTATTGCTTTTTAGGGAAAGGACAAAACATTCCCTGACACCTCAGCTACATTGAGCAGGTATCTCAGATAATAGCGAATGAAATAAAAAAGTGCAGCATTTAAAGAATAGCATTTGGTTAAGGGTTTGTGTAACTCCTGTCTAAATTCTTATTCCTGACATTGTTTGACAGTGGCATCCATGGCTCCTCAGCAGTTCTCCTTTCAACTAAGAAACGACAGCCAGTGGCAAAAGTATTTTTATTCTTCTTTATTGTGTGTGTTGTGTTGTGCTCTTGTGTGTGTATATTTCATGAATGTACACAGAAAAAGGGAAACCACACAAATTCTACATTTTTAAGGAATTATTAATTTTGAAAAATCATGCAGAACAAATTGAAGTAGACTGAGCTAGGGCTAGATTAAGGCTCACTGACTTTATTTACCTCATATCATGTCATCAACTTTCCACAATGTATGTAATGGTGAACTGTCCTCAAAATAGAATACATCCCAACGAGAGAGGCTTATAATTGAAAAGTATGATGTAGCTGTGCATCTTAACTTTGAAGAAGATGACACAGAAAAAAGAAGAAATATCCCAGATTAAACAGTGTTTACAGTCTTTGCAAGCTGTGTTTAAAAAAGGGTGAATTTCTTTCTTTCCAATATGTTATGTGTTGCAGGAGAAGCGGCATGTAAAAAAGCATCTGTTTAGCGACACAGACACAGACTATGCCATGACGGAGGTCAGCTGGCTGAGGGAGTCAAGCAGGAAACCCAAACCCAAAGTGGCTAAATACTCAAGACAGATATCCGTCAAGCCTAAAGTTCTGTCTGCCCAGAGTATGAAATCAATTGTACTTAGATGGGATGTTCATAAATTTGAGAGTATAATTATTTACATTAATAGAATGTGATTCTTTCATTGCAGCTGAATCCCCAGATTTAACCATGTTATCTGAAAAACTTTCAAAGTGCAACAATCAGCCCAGGAAGGTGAGACAGTATCGTTGTTTTTTTGTAAATCATTTAATACAAAGTCATATACAAGAGTTATTCATTGTTAAATCAGAACAATCCTGTTGGGAAAAAGAGAAGGAGGCAGCCAAAGAAGATGGAGATGACAGCAGGACCAACCCGGCCTCATGCAGCACGCAGGAGGCCCCAGAGAGCTGCAGCCACCTGTACCAAAAGCTACAAGGAACAAGACACCGATGACAGCCAGGCAGAACCAGACACACCTTCTGTTCCCAAGGCAAAGTATTCCCCTTTATCTTTTGCTCCTTCATAATTGTGTATCTTTTGGGAGACAAACTAATTCTTGTCAATACAACAATGAAATCCTGTCACTGATACCACTCAGTGTCTTAAGCAGCAGATGTAATTGACCATATCATACAAGAATTCTGTATAATTTTAAAGGGTTCTATAATTTAAGGTAATTATAGTAATGTTACAAATAAACTTAAATCACACTCTCTTTGTCAACTAATAATAGTCCTCTCCTAATGCTGACACGACTCATGAGGCTGCTCAAGCTACCAAGAAAAAGACTGGCACAAAGAGTCTTTTTAAAAGTTGCACAAAGCAGGAAAAGAACACCAATATACATTCAAAGGTGGTGTCGGAGCAGCCACTATATTCTAAGGTAGGTCGGTGAGTTCATATCCTGTGTTCCACATTACTAAATAGGACCATTACTACGGCTGTGTCATAAAAAAAATGTGTTCCATTCATTTCACATACAAAGTGTATCTAATGCAGTGTTCTCTTGTAAAGCTGGGTATTAGCCATACCCTTGAACATAACATTCTGTGCTTGCTGATCATGATGTAATACAAACACTTTGTTTTTCAGCATCAGCGCGCTGAGAATGTTGTCACAAAAACGTCAAAGATCAAAAAGAAAATTGTCTCTCCTGCCCAGGAACAGATGAAGGCATTGACAGATTCCCAGCCTGTATGCCAGTCTTCATCCAGTCCGTCTTCTCCTTTAATTGAAGTGATGCGATGTAAGACTGAAAAGCCCCGTTCTATGTTAGATCATAAACATTTAACAGCCGATATCTCAGCCGATGTTTAATAATAACAATGGATTAGATTTATATAGCGCTTTTGTGGACACTCAGACGCTTTACATTGGATCCGTTATTCATTCAGTCCTCATATGGTAGACTACATGTGTAGCCACAGCTGCCCTGGGGCAGACTGACGGAGGCGTGGCTGCCAATCTGCGGCTACAGCCCCTCCGACCACCACCGGAACAATCACACACATTCACACACCAGCGAGTGCCCCACTGGAGGAAAGTAGGGTAAAGTGTTTTGCCCAAGGACACAACGACAAATGACTCGGCAGGAGCGGGAATCGAACCTCCGATCTTAAATCATTGGACGACCCGCGATACCACTGAGCCACGGTCGCCCCAATGACATATTTCATGACATATTTCATGGTGGATGAAGTAGCTTGATTGTTGGTTCCACCACAATGCTCTTACATAACTTAATAACCCCTCTGACATTTGATTACCAAACTCATTTCCCATCACTGGCAAACATTTTTTAATTGGGTTCTTTTGTAAGGTTTTTATTTGACTATGTCCAAAGTGGAATGGATACTTGTATTATGTTTGAACACCTGTCTGTGTTTGCACCAGATGCATTCATTCTCACCATTTTTAATGAGAAAGTTTTATAAATGTTATACAGATGACCTATTCACACATCTTCACTTTAAATTGATATGTAGAAAAGTATGCACTGTATATATATTGACCTTCTAGTCTCTATCCAAATTTTGAGGACAGCTGTGTGAACATCTGTGTTTATTTTCGACTCTCACAGCCGCTGAGAGGTCAGACCCAACCTGCTCTCACTCCTTCACCCTGCGGGGATCCCCACTCCCTGCCTCCACCAACCCATCCAGTCATGACTCCCTCTCTCCAATCCTGCTGCTACCCAAATCTTGCTTTACGGTCAACAGTAAAGAAAACATCAAGCCCTTCCACTTCAACAGCACAGAAAAGACAGTGAAGAGTCAGTTCATCCAGCCTCCCCCAACTCCTTGTTTATCAACCCCCGTGGGCAAGACTCTAGGTGTACCAAATGCAGGCGAGGAAAAACAGAACCTCTCAATAGTAAGTCTCATTGTCATGAAGTTTACAGAGTCTGTGTCAGGGATTGGTAACACTTTCAGATACATACCTGTAGCAATAGATAAAAGATGTTTAATAGCTTAACCCTGAGTCTAATACAGGTTTATTACGAATCAGTTCCCTACAGATTATGGGAAGTTTTCCCAGTCACCCAGCAGTCAGGAGTTTCCCTTAAAGGAATGTATTGATTGTTAGATGACTGAATGATTTGATCAACAGTAAAAAGGATGTCGGAAATCTAGTGTGTGACTTCCTATTTCTGGTTGAAATTACCATCAAAAGCTGAGAAAAACATTAGCAGAAAAAGTTACATCTTTCCCTCTTTCAGCAGCCATCTGTAGGGTTTGACATGTTCTCTTAAGGTAGTTTGTCAGATTACAGGGACTCCCAAACCACTTAACCCACAACTGATAAGAGCTGTTACTGCTAACATTAGATGAAACCAAGTCATTTGGTGAAAATGTGTGTACTTAATAAAGGGAAGAATGTAATGCCGTGGAGATAATATTATGATCTGAATGTTTGGGAACCCTAAAGAGATCATCAGACTTGATCTATCCCATTCAATACATTGTAGAAAAGGTATTTTATTGTTTTATTATGAGCTGCCATATTTCCCTTTTGTCCATCATTTTCTCAACAATTTCTGTCATTTTTTATGTTTCCAGATTAGTCCAGCCCACCTTCTCACAAGACCTCCATCTCTTCCCCTGTTGACATCCACACTCCTTGAGCAGAGGAAGCCATCCCTGTCTTCTCCTTCTCATTCACCATTCCCCAAAGACACCGTCAACCGTGGCTCCAGTTATGGTTTTAATAAAGTGTATTCAGTATCCCAAATTTCTCTGAGCCTGTCATCCCCTCACTCATCAATGCATATTACCAACTTCAATGACAGTCCCACTGATGCCCCTGGTATCACAACAGAGGTAGGGCTTTATTTCACTTTTTTACAATTAATTAAACATAATTGGATAGAGAGATGAATGGGCTAATGGCTTTGATTTTATGAAGAATGAGTTTTGAATAACTCCAAGTAACACAAAACCACTAATGCATTTCTATTCTAATAGAAGTCACCATCTTCAAATCTTCTGTCAGGTGAGAATCCTTTTGTGTTGAACTAAATACATAGATTGCTGCTGTCAAACATCGGCGGAACATTCCCTCTGCACTTGAGCAGTGTTGCAGTAGCAATATTTATTCTTTTAAATGGCTCTTGTTACAGGACCCAGTCGCAAACGTCAAGTTTCCTTGTCTAGTGATTTTGAAGAAGATGATAAGGAAGAGATGAAGAAAAGCAAGATGAGAGGGCAGCATTCTCCTCGAATGAAACCAAGGAAATTGTTTCAATCTTGTAAGATGCGTTATTTTCACTAAATGTCAAACAATCCGGAGAATAACTTGTGTTTAGAAATCCATAAAAGATGCATCAGTGGCCTTAAAATCACTTACAAACTCAATTAAATGAGAGGTTGAGGTCTCTACAGATAGAGGCAATGTCACACATTTTTTCGGGAAATTTTGATTGAATGAATCCATGGGTAGATGCATTTTAAAGGAAATCATTGCATCTTATTACATTAATTTCTTTCAAGTACCTTTTGGTATTTAGCCAGAATACTCTCAAGTCATCTTGTACAGTGTAACATAACAGTGGATTTGTCTGTCCTCAGCTCCTGGCAAGGCTGCTAAGAGCGAGATCAACCAGGTGACGTGTTCATCCCGCTTGGTGAGTTCTTGGCACTGGGGGGCTGAAGAGGGGCATGAAGATGTGTACCTGGAGCAGGATCTTGAGTTGCCAAAAGGCGAAGTAACTCCAAGGCATCTCTGCCAGAAATTCAGCTCTGAGCTGAAGGAGAAGCTTGAGGTGAGATCCACAACATGCATTTGAATAGTCAACAGGGCATTAAATTACTGATGCACAACATTCTCAAGGTCTCCTTCTGTCTGAAGCAGTTTGTCAGGCACTCAACCCGACTGAAAATAAAATTGGATTAGTGTTTAGTTTGGCCACAGGTGTTAGCAGAAGCACAGATTATTAGTCTAGATTATTTTGCTTTTCATTTGTTGAGTACTTGTTATCACTTGTCAGCTGTTAATGCTGAGGGACTGAGATGCATACATAACTTATTCTCTATTGAATTTGTTTGTTTTCAGACCCGTTACAAGATAACAGAGATTTACAATAAGCAGTCTCTGAAGACCATCCAGCATCACACCTTCTCCCTAAACAGACAAGTGGCTTCAGACAGGTCAGTTAGCATCTAGCTAGTATTGTTTCAAAGCAGAGCTAATGTTTTCAATCATTGATGATGGACCAGGAAATAGATAAGTGTGAACATACAACTTCAATCCAATGGGAATTGCAGCTTTGTTGGATTTTAGATTTAAAGTTAACTCATCAGTTCTCTCTCCTCTGTTAAGGACTCAGAGGCACCAACAGCTTCAGGAGTTCCTCATGGAAGAGATCAGCAAACTGGAGCAGAATGACACTGTGCTAAAAAACATAGAGAAGGACCTGGCTGTATGCTCCTGTTTTTTTATCGGTTTTGCTGAAAGAGTCATTAATAAAATATTATATTATAAAACAACGGTGTTACATGGGATTCACCAAACACAATTTTCTGTTTGTAGACCAGCATTTCATTCCTGTTTTGTCTTTGTCCTCTCATAGATGTCCTGGAAAAAGCAGACCATAGCGTTCCATTCTTTCAAGGAGCAGGAAAGCAGGAGGTGAAGTTTACACGTGTTTGTTACTGTGAGCACTGAAAGAGCCACATTGTTAGTTTAGTACTCTGATAAATGCCATTACCACATGGCCAACCACATGCTCTGTTTGAACAGTTGAATAACACCCTTGTTTGTCTAGTTGATCAAAGATTTACTGGAAAATATATGTTCCTTACACTTATTATCCTTGTAAGTAAGATAAACTTCCAAAAGCACAAGATATGATTTGGAAGAATGTGAAAAGTGCATCTTCATAAGACAGTTAAGTTTACTATGTTGACTCAGCATTCCCTTACCACTATCCAACAAGACACTGCTGCTGCAAAAGGCCATCTTGTTGTTAAGTTTCATGCTTACTGTTGTAAAACAGTAAGCATGATTAAAGTCAGTGTGATAGTTCTTTTTTTTTAAATAATGCACGAATGGACATGAAAGGAGCTGATCTTTGTATACATATCAGGCCTCCACATTCATCACAACCGTGTCCTTGGTTTTAAATAGCATGCTAATCTCAGAAGTGTCTTGGCTAACAACTCCTTTCTGTTGACCTTAGTTCTTCTTCCTTTCATCATTGTTGTTTCTGCTGAAAAGTGTGATATATGTGATCGGTCATCATAGACACTAAGTATTGAACTTTAGAAGTTTGATTGAGTAAATCAAACTACCAGTGAAGCCACAACAAAACCATTTTGACTTACTGTGCACTTATTCTGTAAAGCAAACCATAAAGCTTTTGTCCCATGAAGTGCACTTTTAAAAAATGCTTATCTCATTTTCTCGTTTCTTTATTTCTTGTGCCTTTCTGCTTTGATTTGGCGGCTTGGCTATTTCTTTTTTTGCCTGCAGAAATAAGACCATGAAAAATGCCTTCCAGAGTAACCTGTGTCACAGCCTGGAATATGAGGAGAAGGTGTTCACATCCCAGGTCTGATCCCTGAACTTCACAACTGACATATAATATGTGCTTCAAATTGTTGCCCATGTGTTAGGCTTCTAATTGTCAGCGTGTCTGTCATTTTTGCTCAGTAGCCGCAACAACATTTTATGTTCTCACGTGTCATATCAGCCACTCCTGGCCATGTCATGGATTATATGCGATTATTTTTAAAAGAACGCTGCTGCCCTTCCTGTCATTTTCAGATGTGTCTTATAAAAAAAGACATGAAGTCAGTCCAGGGCCGACTCCTCAGTCAGATGGTAAGTCGACATTTCATTTACGAACTTGAGAGGAAATTTGTGATGCAGGTGTTTCTTTTCTAAATCTCTTTGTGTTTGTGTAACTTTTGTAGCAAAAGGAGGAGATCCAGAGTGTTAAGAAAAGTCTGCATGCTTTGTTTTTTCCCTGATGGAGTCCAGTTTTCACTTCAGCTCTGTTGCCGGACGTGTCTACATTTAAAACAAGGTTGTGTATTCCAGCAGAGACTCTGTGTTGTGTACTACAGCTGTTCAGAGTCCAGGTTCTGCTTTTACTGAATTGGATTTGTTGTTTGCTACATATTTATTTGTATTTATTATACAGACTGTTATCTGATGAAGTTTCTCAATGTAACTATTTTACTGTTCTTTAAGTGCAGAAACAGATGTTCTTCTCTCGAACTTTTTTTGCTCTGTAATACTTCAAGACAAATTTAAGATTGACCTAATAATTTATTTAAGTATGTTAGTTGGGAACTGAAACATTAAGCCTGAAATATGTTCAATCCACCAATCTTTGTACCTCTCCAATCTGTTTCTCGTTTGAAAATAAAATGATTTGAAAAATGAGATGAGCCGTGCTTAGAAAAGACCTTGTATTTTGAAGACAAGTGGTGCTTACAAAGGTATTTCTCTTTTCAATGAAGACAATGATGGTCTCAATCAGATCAACAGACTGTATGTACAGTTAATATCAAATTCATCCGTAAGTAATACCTCACCAGACTGCTGCACAGTCTACACAGTCCACGTGACACATTATTCATCAGTTAAGAAAAGGTGAAGCTGGTCACATGCACGTCTTCCTCCCACGACATGGATTCACACTGCCTTGTCAAAGGAGTCCATGAAATAGTTTTAAAAAACAGACTGACTGACAAGATTGTTTTTTTATTCCCTGTGCTCCCATCTTGAGAGGGAGGGGCGCCACAAAATTCCTCTCCCACCAGCTTGTGTGGCGATGCTCAGTAGTCTCCAGGACACTTTGCCACAAATATTACCATCTTCTCCCCCACACCCGCGTCCTTACACTAGTAGAACGATCATCAAGGGCACTGGCAGAATGTTAAAGACACTGAAGACGAGAAGGCTCCAGGCTCTTTGAACCATCAGTGCTGATCAGCTTGTAGCAGCTTCAGAAAATTTTTCTCAGCTTTTCTTCACAGAAGAAACCCCTTGCTTTCATGGCCGGTGGAACCTGGAGAGATAAATCACACAGACTGCGTGTAAAGGGGAGAAGTTTAAACTGTGAGAGCAGAGGGGCCTTTGTCATTGAACCCAGCTATGATCGCAGCTATTAATCAGTTCTGTGAGGCTATTTTTAGCACAGCTATTAAACACACTGAATGGCTGAACATGTCACATCCCATCCTCCCTCTGGGTTATGATGCATCCCACAACAAGGACCACCGCTTTCCAAACAAGCTTATCCAAGGACACTAAAGCATTTTATCATTTGCCTGCCTGGCAGTGTAAACTCTCTGGAGGACACCTTGCCTGTAGTACCTCCCTCCCCCATTTAGTAACACTCCCATCTATCTTTAGCTCCTTGGTCCATCCATGGATGAGCAAGGAGAGCTATATTTAGGCTGCTGCATCCCAGAATAGAGTGATCATGAATTCCCCGGCACATACCACACACAGACACAATACTGACCTCGTTAGATGTTTGCTTGAGGCGTGCACTTCCATCTCGGTGCTTTTAAACTCATTCAGCTCTTTTCGGATAGCAGCCTATAAGCGGGGAAAACATATTCTGTTAAGTGCATCCTGATCCATTGGGATGCTGTAACCTTTGATCTGCAAAGTGACTGCTTGGAGAAAAACACATTCATAGCTCTTTGCAACAGGTCCTTGACTTTGGGAAGTAAAAGTGTTACAATGGGTTACGAATGACACATATACTTTGCATTGTACATTGTTTGTTAACCATCACATTTTATTTGTCCTACATACACACCTTGTCTGCCGCTGACAGACGAGTCCAGGGTTTATCTGCTCTCCTGTCATAGTCCTGAGCTTTGGCAACCTCCACATAATCACTGAAACGGATCAGAATCTTTCTGTCTCTTAATTCATCTACTGTGGGCCGCTGGTTGAGCTGGAACACATGAGAAAAATGGACAGACACATCACTGGCTGTTATTCACTGTTTTTGAACCCAGTTATCTGAAGCACAGTGTCTCTTTGAGAGATACTGTTTTAGGGTTAGGGTTACAAATGCGTGTAAATATATACCTTTCGGTTTAGTCGCTGTTTGATCTCCCTTCTCTCCTCTTGCTCTGTCTGATCATTTCTCTCTGGAAAGTAGAAAAACAGAAAAAAAATAAAGTTAATTCAAACTTTAACACTTAAAAATCACTGAACCACTAGTTTTTTTCAATTATTTTGTATTAATTACAATTGATCATGTTATCAAAAAGATTTAAAATCCCAAATAGGAGATTAATGGTAGTGTGTTTTAAATTCTTTTAAATCGGAAGAATTCAGTTTCCACCAGCTTGAACTGGGTTTACTGTGAAGAGGATGAATGTGCACTCATTGGTCCTGTGGTTCCCGAGTAATGCACTCCTCCACTTGGAGATGTGTGCCATTATTAATGCAGTATTTTAGTTCAGGGCCTTTAAATGCCAATTTATCTGTAATGTGAAAATGAGTGGAAATGGATGAGGGGGTTGGAAACATTATGGGGTGGGGGTTTTTTTTTTTAACTTACGTTTCAAGATGTTCCGACTCTCCAACTCCTCCACATTAGGTCTCTGGCTCAGCCTCCTGCGGAGAAACACCAAAACCACGTTTTGAACCATTGTGATCCAAAGCGCATCTGTCCTCACTAGACCGGCTGGAGTTTCTTGACTGTGCGCGTTCTCGTGAGGAACCCCCTATGTCTCCATCTGGCATCCAAACCGCGGCTGTGGTGCTTCGGCAGAGGCGCGCCCCACATCTGGAACACTAGCAGATCGAGTCCCCCCGCTAGAGAGTTCTCAAATTATTTCTCGATCTCGAGATGCTGCATCTCTTTGCTTCTTTCCCCGTTGCGTTTACGCCAAAGCAGCTCGGAAACTCTCTGTACTATCCGCCACGGACTACAGCCGCTTTTTAAGTGGGTCGTGATGGGCCACTGGGGCGCAACTCCCGCAGTTTCCCCGGTAACTGCATGCATAATACGTAGTAGGCGGAGCTTAACGGGCTACCACTCACGGCATCCCCATCCTCCTCCTGAGGCACACTGGGCTACTGGCACACTGTGGAACCAGTGCGTTTTATTTTTAGTCACGTACAAGACATTCTTTTTTGTTTTCTTGTAGAAAAAGGAGACAATTTCCAAATTAGCAATAAAATATCTGATGGATTCAAATTATCGTGGATTATTATGGGATCTAATATCATTTCAAAATCTTTGTTTCAAACACATTGTAGCCTAAAGTGATTTCAAGCAGGTATTTCGTCATCAAAGCATCCAGAAGGTCTCTGATGTCCGGTGTTTTCCTGGAGTCCCCTGAGCATCTGAACTGTTCGTACTTAGAATAAATAATAAATGTGAGCTGCAAAACAGGGCTCAGCTTTGACCAGCATGTGGTACAGCACACCTCCAGAGGTAGAAAGGACAGAGAGGACAGAACGGCTTCATTCAGCAGGACACTTTATCCCCTGGACACTTTATAGTCCTGTCCTGTAAGGCATCAAAGTTAGGTCACACGTGTTGAGACCAGGACACTAACACAGCAGGCAGCACAATCGGTGCAAATGGCAGTATAGTTCATGAAGACCATTTCATCGATTAAAACTTCATAACAGGCTCATGATAAAAACCAAATTAGTGTTAAAATGAATGCCAGAGAGTCCAACTCAACTGACACAAAAGCAGTCAGGAGCAGTCTCTGACTTGCACATAACGTGTGTAGCTGACCATTCTTTTTTTTCCAAACACACATCTGTAATCACACTTTGCTCTAAGAGCACTTGATAAACAGAGACAAAATGTTCCCAGCGCTCTAACAGAATGATGAAACAGAAAATCAGTTCAGAGTCTTGATGAACACAATTTTCCACCGTTTTATTGACCAAGTCCCAGAGTTGCTTAGCAACAACACTTGGTATCTTTGAGACAATAGAATCCTGTTTCAGAAATTCTCACGTCTGCCTAGCAACACACTGCTGTGGACTTCACTTCCACACAGGCTTCACACAGAAGCAATGGCTATTTTTAGAAACAGACCACCTTGCTTTTTTTTTTTTTTTTTTTTTTTACATCTTAACCGGTTGAATAAACCAGAGTTCAATGTTTATTGTTCAGAAGCCAGAATTTTTCATTTATGAGACAAGTGAATTCCAAAGATGATTTATATGGAAAAGTAATTAATGTAACAATACACATTTAAAATTCAAAATGAGATGTACTTTGCATGTAAATTTGATTTTAAGTAGCTTTATACACTTACTTCTCTACATCTTGTACTTCATAGTGTATTTTCATTGGATTTGTCGGACAGGTTTAATTAGAAATTACTTCTCAAATTAGATAGAGCTAAAAAATAAAATAGTTCCTGCCCAGTGAAAACCATCCACCTCCAGATTTTTTAATTATTTTTTTTTTGGATGAATGCATGGATTCTCAATACTTGTGACTCGAGGATGTGCTTTATGGGTTGAGGAAACTCTAAAACTAAATATGATCATATAGAATATGATGCAATGATGTCGATAAAGTAGTATTCACACAGTAGAATTACTACCTCAACTTAAGTAAAGGATGTGAGTTCTTTTCCCCTTGCTGATTCAGGATTACTGACCACAAATATCTGGAGGTTTCTATTACCCACTCAGTTTTATTCAGTTTTATTCTAAAAAGAACTAGAGCAAAATATCTTACTAGGCCAACTGAGGGAGGAAGAAGAAAAGTCAAAAAAAGAAAAGAAATAATGAGTGGGTGACACATTCTTAAGCATTTTCCTTAATATAAGCTGCCAAATGTGCAAGCAGACAAAAATATTGGCCAATCCAGACTTTCCCTCTTTTTAATACAATACGGGGTCTCCAACACCCACCTCAGTTTTTCTGCTGATATAACTCTTCAAAATAAATTTGTGGAGAGAAGGGTACACAAGAGGAGATACATTATTGAACAGTATTGGTGGCTAAGATTGGAAACAGCAGAGTGCAAAATATTCAGCAGAAGAGGTAGGCGGGTAGTCTAAAGATAGAAATGTCATCTATCACTGACACGATGGACAAGCAAGGTGTCATTATCCACCCCAAGTCCTGGTGTTGGTTTTTGCTTGATTCCTTTGCACATCCAACAGTAGGATTTCATGGAGAGCTGTAGGTACGTTGAAAAAAAGACCAGATTGAATTTATTGAAAGAGTCACCGTGCAGAAGAAATCCATCCATCCCAATCAGGAGTGTGTGATATATTGTGTTGTCATTCAATCAAAAGTCCCAGGGGAAATGAGCATTTCTCCCCTTCTCTTCCCTATTCTGTGCTATATTTAGTCTGCATTTCCTTTCAAAATGGTGCAGTATGTCTTCAATTTATGCACATACTGTACCATAAGATGCATTTTCATGAATATGCATGCTTGACTGCAGTTGACAAAGCATAGAAATAATGCTAGTGGTGAAAATATGACTGCAGACAAACTGACAACAAATTCAACAGTTGCCTTTATGTGAAGCCTTTCAAACAATTTCTGAAGTAGAGCAGTGTGCTCCAGCAGCATGAATTCAAACAATTAAGTTGCTTCAGGGATTCTTATTGATCTTCCTGATATCATCAATTACGAACTTGCAAAAAAATCTGAACAATGATAAAAGCCTTCGCTGAATTCCTTTGATTTTATTATGTCAAGTGGTTGCACAAGACCATGTAAACTAGCATCACAGACATTTTTAAAGAGTAAAACGGTTGAACAGTGCTGTTGTAACACTGAATCATTACGTAACACACAGCTTCTCTCTTTGTTGTGCCTTGAGGAGAACCTCCCTGGCTTTAAGACACAGCCCTCTGGCTCTTATGCTAGCTTTTACCACGCTCCATCCTCATCTTCACAGAAACCCCCTGCATTGTGAAATAGTGTTCAGCACTACGTCTTTCCTCAAATGCACATTGTTCTTCCAGTAAAGCTTTGAATAGATCTGGAAAGTGATATTCTTAGACTTCTCACAGACAGACGATAGCACTTGTTCACTAGAAAGTGTGGGTGGCACTTTGTTCTTGGTTGTGTTTTTGCACAGTCGATTATGTAATGGTGTAGCGTTTCATAAACTAGTGTTAGAAAACCTGGGTCTTGTGACAGAGTAGTGGTGACTGTTGCTGTCAGTATTTGGACACTACGTTTGACAGTTGTTTTAGAAAAGAAGTGTTACATCATTAATGTTCAAGCAGCAGAGGCCAGATTCACACACCAGCAGTGGAAGAAACATCTGTCTGCACTCAAACAAACTGATGACTTCTCTGAAAACATTAAATAATTCATTTAAAATGAGTACTTCTTGTGCCGAAATATGTAGAAGAGACAAATATGGCACAGAGACTTCCCAATGGCCAGTAGGATATGAGATGTTATTTTAATCTCATATCCTACTGGTCATTTATTGCTCATGTCTGTACTGAGTTTGAATTATTTGCACGGTGAGTGACTTAGAAATGATATAAAAATATTTCAGTAAAAACTAGATTTAATTCAGTTACTGTTGTCTAAACCTGTTTATGACCTGACAAATTACATTAAGATAAAACTATTTTATGGCTTATTATAAAAAAAAGGGGGGAAGAGTATAAGAACGAAAGGGTTCATCCGTGACATTTTAGTCCTTGTTCAACATTCTGAAATAACTGCAGCCATTTAACTCAAAATACTATGGACAAGTTTACATGAACAGCTAGACATGTGGGATGGAGATGGCCTAACGGTCGATTATGTTTGGCATGAGTCTGCCCAGCAGGACAGGAAATGTTGACCCTTCTGTCTTTTTTCCTAAAACTAACATTTAACATTATGGATGGAGAGCACTTTACCTTTCCAGAGTGACAAAAACCGAACAGAGGTGTTACAAATGAACACAAACGTTACTCCAGTTCGGGTTGGAGTTACTCAACACTACACTACCCATATTCTCCACCAGGTGGAGGTGGATCTTTATGTTTGTGAGGTTCTAGGATAATTCTCAAACTACAAGACTTTTTCATGACTAGTTCAGCTGACAATATGTAGAAAACTAGCCCTAACAGTCTTTGAATGCTTCATATAATCTCTCCTGGACCCTGGCTGAAAACATAATTAACCAGGAATAACCAGGATCATCATGTCTACCCATTGCACCTCAGAACCAGATTCTAACCAACCACGGTACCCTTAAAAAGCTTATTCAAAATAATGTAATACATAATTCAAACAGTCCAACTTATGCACCTGACTGAAGATCTCTGTGCAGATTCTGATTGGTCCAGGTCATATTAAATACAGGAAGTCAAACAGAAACAGGTGGTCTTCATTTCAAGGCTGATAACATTTCACCTGGTACTCAAAAGGGATCCTAATTTCTCTCCAATAGAAATCTATAGAATAAACATTCTAATATATGAAAGTATTGTCATGTAATTTTTGTAAAGTTTCCAGTGCTTCAATGGTTAAGATAAAAATGGGGAAAACAGTGACGTGTTTGTGTTTGGGACTTTGTGCCTCAAGCCTGAGGTTGTGGCAGCCATTAGTTCTTCTTACTCAGACATTACTAATACTCCAGATAAACAGACTGATAAAAAAATGAAGACATTATTTTGTTTCTTACTTGGCCAGCTTCATTTCAATCTGCTGGCGAATTTCCTGGCGTTCCTGGTCGCTCCTTGCTGGGAAGATATTCCTGTCCTCCAACTCTTGCTTACTTGGCCTGTTTCGTAATTTTATCGCCAGCAACTCCTTCCTTAGCCTGCGAGGAAGTGTGCCTGCAAGAAGGAAAGCAATTATTAACAAAATGCAGATATGACCGAAATATCAGTAATACACATCATCATCATCCAGCATAGACTCTACTGTATTGCTAAACTTCAGCTCAGCATGTGACATTGTAGACGTTATTGTTAAAAAGTATCTTCATATTTGATAGCAATGAATGGGATGAATAGTTCTTTGTTTGAAAGGATGCAGTCTGTTTTTAATGGTAGTTTTTCTTCCTCTCATTGCTCATATCGCATCATGCGCCTTAGGATGTTTCTATTCTCACTACTTATTGATGACATGCATTATGCTTTTGATGAGTGAGTTCGCATGAACTACCATAACTGAATCAATCTGAAGTGTGATTTCTACTCGACTGGAGTGAATACCAAAATCATGGCGTAAATTCTCTTTACCAATAACATCACGTCAAAGAATCACACACTGAGTAGTCGAAAGAGGCAAAGCTGATGGTGATACACTCAATGCAGTTAGATCAATGTATAGATTATCATAATGTAGAATTGATTATCAATGAGAGATATTTTTTCACTGTTAAACTGTTACACATTAACCCTAGAGAACCCACATTCATTTATCCTTACAGGAAAATTATGTGGGTTATACCACAGGCCAGGTGGACCATTTAGAACACGTTTCTGAGGGTTTTTTCAGAACAATTTAACTTAGTTTTATTATTATTTTATTACTATTTTGGAAAGATCACTTTCTGTCACAGACACATTACTATCACATGGTCATGATACCAGGATGTTGAGTATACGTCACATAGGGACTTAAGTTAAAATCAGACATAAAGCTTTATAACAAATCCCGTGGGTCCTCTCGGGATGATGTCATATTAAGTGACTGGTTGGCCACTTAACTGCTGAAATTATCGATGATCTAATTTAACATGTATCTGATACTTAAAGAGCAAAACCAAAATTGGGATCAGAGCAAAACTGAGAGAGCACAGCACAATGTGCCTAAATGCCCAGAGCTGCAGGGAAAAGCTGAGTGTTCAGACATTAGTACAAAAAATAGATTTCTTTAGTAGTTTTAAATTCAGCTAAACACAAGTGTGTTTCTCAATCTGATTCACAGAACAGCAAAAATCATCTTCATCTCCTTCAGCCCACCAGAGATAACGGATTCATTCCAGCCGTCCAAATCAGTAGGAAGCCCAGAGGTGTTGGAGAAGCACTGGTCCAGCCGCACATTCTCCTTATTCTCCTCTGCCTCCTTCTTGGGCCAGTCAGACCCTCCGCCTCCCACACAGCTGACCCCCAAAGACGATGAGTGTTGGTTTTCTGAGCTGCAGGAGCGAGAGAGCCGTATGTCGGTACACCACAGCCGTGGGGGTGAGCCCTGCTCACACCCGTCGTGGACACTGAGGGCACAGAGGGAGGAGGAATTAATATTAACAGCACCAAGAAGACCAGAAGAAAAGAGCTGGAATTTAAATATTTAAACAATATTAGGGATGTAATTCAACAAAAAGTTTGTGTAGTAAAGTATTCAGAGGGAATTTTCAATAACTGGTATGTCTGAAATTTAATGTATGTACAGTATTTATGTATGTGTGGGGTCAACCTGAGGACTCACCTCTCCTGTCTATTCTTTGAAGCGAAGGCTCTCTGTAGTTCCTCCATAATGCAGCTAGGTGGCATAGGAGGGTGCATCATATTGCCTAGATGTGGAGACCCTGAGGAGTTGGCCAGTGGACCTCGAAGCGGCAGGGTCAAAGAGGATAGGCTATCCATGGCTCTGGGAGGAGGCTCCTTAGGGAGGTAGGAGTTGGTCAGATGAGCAGGGAGTAACGCAGGGCCTGAGTCTGAAAGGGAGGCATGAATAGAAGAAGAACAGACAGTAGATTGGTACCAGACACAACATGATTCACAGCTTGTCTAATTAGGTCAATGCCCTGGGGGAGGAGACTAGATAGCAGTCAGAGACAAGGTAGTTGTAAACCAGCAAAGAAGTACAAAAGAGAGAGTCGAGCATTCAGTTTTTCAAACACACTTCAAAACATGAGCGGAAATATTTTGATCCAGATAATAAGTGAACGAAGTATCTGAATTTGACTCACCATCTCCAGCGCTCAGTTGGGACAACGGTTTCAGAGGTACTTGAGGTGGAGATGTTCCTGGAGGAATGTCAACTTCTGATCTGTCCTCTATCTGCTCTCCTAGATCTTGCAGTCCCTCAGGTAAATCCCTGGTAGGATGTGCCTCCTCGCTTCCAGCTTCCTCTGGTAGCGGTCCATTATTCTCCACCTGTTCACAGTCCTGAAGAGGGACAGCTAATGGAGAACAAAAACATCATTATTAGGATCAAAGTTGATGAAAACACCTCATGAAGTAAGTTCTGAAGATTAGATTTTATTAAGTACAGTTTATGCCATATTACTGAGCTGACGACAGCTTTTATATTCATCAACCACACCAGTATAGTTCATATACTATGGACTGTGTTGTACAGTACTGGATTCCTGCATAGACTTCTAAAACTGAGTACATTATTAAGTTGTCTTTGCTGCCCTCTAATGACTCATGAACTGTGGCTCGATTTACATACAGATTTATTTTTTATGCTTCTTTGTTGATTGCATGGAAAATGAGTCCATATCACAATTGACTAATTCATTTATTTATTTATATGTTTGTTTGTTTATTTTATTTTTATTCCAAAAAAAGCATTTAAAAAAATGAATCAATCTCAGTTCGGATTGGTTTGGATATTGATCTCATCTTCCAGAGTTTAAATTTTATCTAATATAAAAAGTAAACACTTCCTGCAACATTGAAAATCTTTACAATTTATTCCATGGGTGACAGTGAGAACAGTTTCCTTACTTGCAGGGGGATGCTCTTCCTCGGGACCCAGGTATTCCACGCTGCTGACTGTGAGGTTTGGATTTAAAGGTCCCCCAAATCCTCCAATCAGAACTGCTCCATCTGAACAGCAGCCCTGGGTGGGGGAGCTGGGGTCATGGCATAGAAGGCCGCTGGATAATGCTACATCTGTGAGATGTCGACAAGCAGAGGAAAGTGCATATGTCAACATGAGGATAAAAAAAGGTATGTGTAACGCATGTCATTTAATTAGCAGAATCTGCAGGCATTAATGCTGCACGTCTTGTTTGATCCACTTCATCAGACAACTGATACATACAGTTACAGTGAAACAATGTAAGCTCAAAATTTGAGCTAACCCTAACCCTAACAACAACAGACCTATGATGAGACTAGCTGTGGCTGTTTCCCTGAGTTTCTGTCACCTTGAAGCCACAGCTGTCTGCATTACAGTAACAGCATCATATTTAGCCTTGACATATTT
Organism: Antennarius striatus; assembly: GCF_040054535.1. NCBI lineage: Eukaryota > Metazoa > Chordata > Actinopteri > Lophiiformes > Antennariidae > Antennarius > Antennarius striatus. Next base: position 17,490,711 of record NC_090777.1, on the reverse strand, counting down.
ATAAACCTCATGCTTTATAGCGGGCATTTAGAATGACAAAAGGAAAGTACAGTTTTCCTCTCTCAACGGGAGCAACATTACTGTCTTATTATTTTCTAAAACATAGATGACTAAATGGATGATTGGATTGGAAATTTAGTTTGGGATTGACAAGAGGAATTGAGAAAAGAGATTTTGTTTTACATGTCTCAAAAATCTCTCCTGTGTTAACCAATGAGTCATTAAGCTGAGCCTCCAAATTTTCTCAGAGATAGATACCAGACAACGTTTGAAAACCCTTTAAATGCCATTTAACAAAGCTTGTTGTTAGGCTACAGGCATTTCTGGAAATTCCACAGTCTCATTTAACCAACTAAAAGAAAAATATATTCTGATTACATGCTCGTCTCTATTTCGACAAATTTGAAAACATTTTCCATTTAAATCTGTTGCAGTTGGTGTTACTTTCTCCGATTCGGTATTTCTAAGTAGAATAAAATGATCCAATTTGTAATGGGTAAAACAAACAACAAAACAGAACACCACCTATGTCACATCTGGCCTGCTGGATGGAAAATATTTTTAGAAATTTTTGCAATTCAAAATTGAGGGACATTGCAACACAGTTTATTTACTTTCAGTTGTTTAAGGTTGTACATTTGTTAGAAAATACATAACAAAATCTATAAACCTCTTCTCCATTGTAATACAAATGGATGAGGATTGACTAAATTCAGTTAGAGCGTGACTTGCCACATATTTTCACCCCTGCTCTCTTGTTATCTCATCCTAATCTAATGCATCTGAGTGTGTGCACTTCTCTGTATGGATGTGAACTGATCTACTGTAACCCAATCCAACCCTCCACTCACCCACCCATCCAGCAGCGTACCTGTGGAACTCTGCTTGAGCTTATCATTTTTCTTTTTCCTCCACTTCCAGGGCTTGAAGATGCGCCCTAAGGAGGCCAGTTTGCTGTTGCGTCGGATGGGTGGAGTGTGGACCCCGGTAACCAGGCAACCAGTCCTTAGCACCCTCTGCTGGTCCACCAACTCCACTACAGTGACAGTGAAGATGAAAAATAAAAACATGAAAAAGAGGTGTGACAGGAGGATGAAATGAAATAAAGGAAGAGTGGGTGGGGATACGTAGAGAGGGGATGGGGAAGACAGTGTGTGTTGCAGTATGTAAGTGAGGTGGGAATGGAGTAGTGAAGAAAAAAATTAACAAACATGTTAAAGTTGATGGGGTAGGACAGAGAAACAGTGAGAGACAGGAACCATAGCACAATTAGTACTCTCCCCTTACTGAATAAACTGTGATGGACTCCAAGTGCTGTGAACAGATTGAATTATAAAGAGTAATTTGATCAAGCCACACTCCCTCATGGCTGTTATTTCCCAGTGAATCCTTCCCACTGAGCCGTGCGTCATGTTTCAAAATAAATAACTCTCTCTGACCAAATTTGGAAGATACATAAGAGCACAGAGACACAGACAGGTCTCATAAGCCTGTAAACACACTTATCCTTAAAGACCAACAGGTGCAGCAGCCTCACCGCTTTCCCAGAAGCTGCTTTCTGCCTGCCTGGAAAAACAGGGCTGATAGTTTTATTTTTTCATTCATCTTTTTAATATTCTTAATAATAATATTCACAGATGTACATATGTATCATGTAGTCCTTGGTGGGGGATCACATAGATGTAACTGCTGACTCAGGACATCTATGTGTTAAATATCTTTGCAAATGTTACAAAAGAAAACAGACAAAAAACATAAGCATCAGGAATTACACATTTCTGACTTCACCCAATAAAGTTGATGGTTTGGTGTTGTAAACATAAAGGTTTTTTTTTTTACATTTGAAAAAATACCTGCAAAATTGTACAGCGGTACCTCTACTTACGAAATTAATTAGTTCCGGAAGAAATTACGTAAGTAGAAAATTATGTAAGTAGAGACGCGTTTTACATGTAAATGCCCTAATCCATTCCAAGCCCACAAAAATTCCGACATAAATGTTTTCTAAAGCATAAAAATGCATCAAAACATTAACAAATACATGTTACGATTAGATTATTGCACAATAAATGAGAGTTGTACATAACGTAAAAAACAAAGAATAGAGTAAAGAATAAAAATGACGGTCATTTACCTTTTAACAGCTGTCCCCTTTGTTTTTTTGCCCTCTTTGGTTCATGCGCTCCTATCTCACGATGCCGAACAACAGAACTTTGAACTTCTCCAACCACCCACGCAATGCCTTAAACTTCTTAAACTTCCTTTTGTTTTAATAACGTGGCGATTGTAGATTTTTGGCCATATTCTTTGGTGAGATCAACCAAACGCATCCCTTTCTCATGCTTTTCTATGATGTCTTGCTTTGTTTGCACGGACAAAAAACCTCTTTTCTTCGTCTTTTCTTTTCCTCTTTTCTCCGTCACTTTCTTGGGGTCCATAGCGAATACGTACTCAAAAAGTTATTATATTTGCGCAAAACTATCAGAACACCTCACGGGTCGAGTACCGAATGCCGAAACACTCCATAAGCACGTTCTTGCTCCACACAGAGCTGGAGTGACATCCCTCTTAGCCAATGGGATGCCAGGAAGATACGTAATAGGTAATAGCCAATGGCAGAGCAGAAATGAGAATGTTGCGTTCAGGAACCTGTGGGAGATTCGAGTATCAGCCGATACTGTGTTTTTACATTACGTAAGTCGAAATTTCTTTCGTAAGTAGAGGTAATATTTTCCTGCTGAGAAATTTCGTAAGTAGAAAATTTCGTAAGTAGAGACATTCTTAAGTAGAGGTATCACTGTATTGGTCTCGCTGAGATCAGAGTAAAAAAACACAAAAGCAAAAACAGTGAAGTGTCACAAATACTGAGAAAACTAAGACAAGAGCATTAAAATATTTAGCAATTTTATTTATTAATGTTTTTATTTATTATTGTTTAACTACAATAGTGACTGAACTTTCCCCTCTACTGCATTGTCATGGAGACCTTTTCTTTCACTTTACAAAAATTGTATTACCATGAATGGCAGCTATGAGTCATATCAAAGTGTGGGACTACAGATCCATGTGCGCACATGGGTTGCTGGGTTGCTCTCATGAAGTCACACAAAAGACCAGAGGAAGAGGAAATGTACAGTAAATGTCATGTATTAAAAGGCTTCACACGTCGATGTGACAAATACAGAGTGATATCTTCCTTCAAGAGACTGATCTGTTTGTTTAAATATATATTTGAGGGAGCAATGATTTGTGATGGAAGAGATTTGGAGGGGGGTGCAGAGTGGTCCAGGATGAGTAGAGTGATGGAGGAGGAAGAACTGCCTCTTGTATTGTCCCTGAGGCACATGTGTTTGGGAGGAAAAAGAGATTCGAAACAGTGATTTGAGAGGAAGAGGAGTGAAGAGCAGAGGAGGAGAGGACAAATAAGGAAAGGAGTGGGTAAACAATGAGAAAAGGAGAAAGACGTCAATGGGAAGAAATATGGAGAGGAGAGAATAAACAAAGATGTGTGGCAAAAACAAAATGGAGAAACAAGGAAAAGGAGTCAAGAGAGGAAAAAGGAAAGGAGACAAACAGATGCTAAAGAAAAGAGAAAAGAATGGAAGGAAAGGAAAAGTAAAGTAAAATGACAAAAAATGGAGAATTATTAAAACAATGGAGGTACTTGCAATTTCAATGTTTGTAGAGGAAGTTTTTGGAAACAGGTCAGTTGACCATGCATACCCTTTTAACCAAGTAATCATTACTACTGTCACACATGGCGCTGTAGCAGCCATGGTGCTGTATACTGAATCCAGGTCAAGCCTGAAGGAAACGCTCCCAATCACACAGAGAAAAAAAAAGCTTAAGAGAAGGAGAGGGGGAGAAGGAGGGGTAGAGATGCTGTGTTAGAGAGAGAGAGAGAGAGAGAGAGAGAGAGAGAGAGAGAGAGAGAGTGTGTGTGTGTGTGTGTGTGTGTGTGTGTGTGTGTGTGTGTGTGTGTGTGTGTGTGTGTGTGTGTGTGTGTGTGTGTGTGTGTGTGTGAGTGTGTGTGTGTGAGGAGAGAAAACAGAAGGGGAGAGGAGGTGGGGTCAGGCCCGCTGCTGTTGCCATGGTGACCACATCCAGATGCTGCCGCAGCAGTGGGAGCCAGCAGGAGGAGTGGGTAGGTCTGAGGCTTCGAGGAGAGGGGGAGAGAGGAGCACAGAGCAACCCCCACCCCCAGCCCCCACGCCCCTGCCTGCACAGACAGTGTCTGCCACATCTAAAGCCAATGGCAGCACCAAGTGTATTGTGGGTAAGGAGTTGAAGCCACGTGGAGGATAAAATCTGTCTGCATTTTGAAAGAGGGAAGGAGATGGAAGGGGGGAGGCGGAGGAGAGATGGGGGATTCCAGGGAGAGGAGACAAGAAGGAGAAATGGGAGGGGGCTGTTGCTATACGGAAGAGGATGCAGGAGAACCGGGGTTTGTCCAATCACGAAGCAGTTATTTTTAATGCATATCAAGTAACTCTGCATTTTTCATCGAAGAGGTGGTTGTTCAGAGGAAATGACAGAGTTTGGGTAGAACACAGGAAGGAGGTGAATGTTAGAGGTGCACATGGAGCTTTCTCTTATCCGTTGGGGCTGCATTGAAATGTGTGTCAGATCAGCATGAATGGACTACATGCACCATGTGGTGATGATATATGATTCTAATTAATATGCGTGTTCTAAATGGGATTTGCTAAATCCCTGTATCATCCCTGCTGATACAGTGGACCAATAGAATGCAGCATGTCGTAGTACTCTACAAGATAAATTCAAATATATTTTAGCTCAAATGGGGGCGGGGGGTAATTCTTGGCTTTACCCATCATGAAAAATTACAGTTCCACCATTAAAAAATAAAATACAATCATACAAAATACAGGGAAACCTGAACTACATGATGCTACACTCTACACTTCATCAGCACAGCCTGAACTCTTTAATAATGAAATAGAGAGGGTGATGTGATCATGTGAAATGGCAGAAAACTAAAACTGTTGCCGTACCACCAGGGACCACACCCAACTTTAGCCACCTTGTCAGCAAATTCAGGAGCACAAGATCTCTCCTCACATGCACGCTCTGTACACATTCCCTCTCCCAAGAACCGAGGGCACATGTGCCAACAGGAATGAAAAGCAACTTTTTATCAGACTCCTCCATCAAGGAGGATATGTTTGTTGAGACACTGTACAGTATGCCAGAGAAAGGCCATGAATGTGAACGAGGAATGAATAAAATGAAGTCAGTCTGTTACCTTTTGCACTTTTGATGTTAAGTATGAGTGCATAAATGATATAGTTTCAGCAGGAGGCTGCACAAGACAAAGCATGGCTTCTGTGATTTCACTCTGTCAACATGTTGCAGTTTACAGACTCTTGTTTCTGTTATCGTCCTGCTTTTATGACGGTGTGGTACATTTAAAACACACTTCATGTAACAAACTTTTTTACAAGGAAGTGTTCAAACCTCTCATTCATTCATTCATTCATTCATTCATTCATTCATTCATTCATTCATTCATTTCCAATACCCGCTTTTTCCACTGTTGTGGGTCGCGGGGTTGCTGGAGCCTATCTTGGGGCGTGAGGCAGGGAATATTATGGACATGACGACAGTGCACCTCTCAAAAAAATCTCATCAAATTACATTACATCATTTAGAGTTTAAAAGACAAGGGGTTACGCAACCATTTTATGTCTGTTGTTCTATTAGTTTAATTTTGACAATATTAGAATTCTTTGAATTAGTTAATAGACCAGTGGACAGGATTACATGGCATTCACTAAGGGAATCCATAGTTTCCTCTGGGATCGATGGATCGATCGATCTATCCATCCATCCATCCATCCATCCATCCATCCATCTACACATCCATCTATCATCAGTTCTGAATTTAACAATTAAAACGACACGTCCACACAGTTCATCTTCCCCCAGAATGAGGGAATAAATTAGCTCCATAAAATGCTTCTTTAGGTCAAGCGTTTTCAAGAAACTTTCTTAAAGTCCAGTGGGTTGATTTAAACAGCTTTAGATAACCATGATCTGGATAACTGAGAACCTACACATACATTAACATGGAAAAATAGAAGCTTACCATGCTGAATAGACTATGTACACAACCTAAATAGAACATGTACACATCCTGAATAGAACATGTACACAACCTGTATGTCCACAGCTACATATGGCAGCACCATAAACCACAAGTATAAATGCTGTAAAAGTCGGTCACACAATGCAGCAGGATATCCTCGTGACTACCAGCAGTTCAAATTTGTCCTATGTGGCGGACCTTTGTCAACCTGAATATCTCCAACCCACAGCATACTACTGCATTACCTCCTTTTGCTATCTACAGAGGACATTTAGGGCTTTTAAATGATACCAAATTTAAAAGGGTGGGCCTTTGATACATTTCACTTTGTCATTATTGAAAATGGCGTTCATCAGTGCAAGCACATTTTATGGAAAAAGAAAAAATAAGAGCATTATACTTTTTATTGAGCAAATTTTGGAATGAAGAGTCACTCACATATTATATGTTTCTTAAGAAAACATTTGAATTATTTCAGTTGCATTTTAGCATCTAATTTAAGTGCTTAAGGAATGTCCTCTGTAGTAGACATTTGTCTTTATTTCTTCTGTTTTGTTTTTTCTTCATCTGTAGCTGCTTCTGTCTGTGAGTCCTTTTGTCCGTCTATAAAAATATTTGTCTTGGGCTTGACTTTCTACTTAACATTCTACTGTTTATATGTTTAAGAAAAGTGGCCACTACATCAAATTAATTATATAATAGAAGTAATACAAATAATTACATAAATACTGTCACTTCATTCCTCTTGAATTGGAGGCACACAAAATGCTAACAATATACTGATAAATACTGTTCAGTCTGTTAAGAATTCCCAGTTGATTGTGACCCAACACCCTTCCTTGAAGATGCCCAGAGCCTACAGACCAGGAGGTCCTATTTTTGGCAACCAAATGTAACTAAACAGCTGATATGCTCCACCACCATCAGTGCCTTCCACACAAATAAACACACACACACACACACAAACACACACACACACACACACACACACACACACACACACACACACACACACACACACACACACACACACACACACACACATACACACGCAATTTCTTTTTCCATATCAAACATCAGGTATTCCTTGACTCCCATCATAGCCTCTTCTCCTCCTTCCAGCCACTCTGTTCAACTGACAATGTGTCCTTGAATAGACCACCTCCTTACCCGCTGCCATGTCAGTGAACCCCTTAACTTTACCCCCTTGGCTTTACAACTGTGCTGCCATCTGTTTGAAGCCCTGTTGCCCTGGGGGCATGGCTGCCGTCCGGGCACACATCTACCGACTCACAGGGAAAGAGTGAAGAGCACAAGGAATGGGATCACGTAAAATAAGAATGCAACAAATGAGAAACAAATACCTGAAGTCAAGAATAGTAAAAGTTAAGTATAGAGTGATTTATTAAAGGAACAGCAGCAAGAATAATGAACATTGTCCCACTATCATTTCATTCAGGCTATAAAAGGAGCAAAGTCTAACCCTGACATTATTAACGTCTGACAGCCTTGTTTCAGAACACATTGTTCTTTCTTCTCATACACTAAAACTTGTACCAGACAATTATCCAAAGTACAGATTTATACATTCAGTACTCAGCCTATTAAACTGAATTTCAAGTTTGCACCACTGAAAAAAATTACTAATAAGCCAACAACATTTTTTAATGGATTGCAGATCCATTAAGCAGAGGACCTTAACCACTACTGTGGACACCAAGGCTATGCACTTCTTTTCGTGTTTCTCATCTTTGTTCATTTCCGTTTTTCAGACCATAATACATCTCATGATGAGGGGAAAGAATAGATGTGTCACAAATGAAAGGACGATCTGCATCTCATTTCACAAACTACCCTTAGGTCAATATACAATGAGAAAAGAACCTTCCATATTAACAATCAATAAAGACTGTACCTTCTGCCCAAAGAATGCAAAAGAAACAGTATGTGTGTAAAAGAATGAGTTATAGTTCCACTGACGTTGTGTACTGTAACATGTTAGGGAATGAAAACAGGGTATTGTAATGTAAACAACAAGAACTTGCATAGGTCGAGCCCCCAGCTCTTCAAAGCGATTACACCCCAAGTGTGAAATTTCAGCATGTGGGCTTCTGCCATCACAAGAGTGAAATTATGTCATTTAGGCCAGCAACCTAAATGAGGAGCCTGAGGCTCATGTTTTCTTTATCATATGTTGGTATTGAGAATGAGGACTACATACTGTGCGTGGGCTTGTACTGTATGTGTGTGTGTGTGTGTGTGTGTGTTTCTGCATGTGTATGAGTGTGAGTGTGTGTGTGTGTGTGTGTGTGTGTGTGTGTGTGTGTGTGTGTGTATGTACATATATACAGTATGTACGTATGTTTGTCTTGAAGTCTTTGAGTAATATTCTGGATATCCTGATCTGATACACATTACTCTCACAAAGGAAAACAGGGAAAATGTAAAAAGCTTCTTCTTCTTCTCCTTTCTGCTTTTCCCTTCAGGGGTCGCCACAGCGAATCAGTTTCCTCCATCTAACCCTGTCTTCTGCATCCTCTTCTCTCACACCAACTACCTTCATGTCCTCTTTCACTACAAATGTAAAAAGCTAAGTAATGTAAAAAAAAAAGAAAAAAAGTCAAATGATACTTGAAATATCCTCTGGAAATGAAAACAAGCCCAAGAATAGTCCAATCTAAACAGGGAAATTAAAAGAAATAGTTGAAGGAACCACTTCACGATAAGCATGTAATGTTTCTTGAAAGAAATACGCGCTTGAGTTTTGCTTCAAAATCAAAATGTCATGGACAGATGGAAATAAATGTGATGTGCCCTTGCACTTTATTCATAGAGGGGTATAAAAAGAAACCATTGTTCATATATTACCCAAAATAAAATGAATGATCATTTCTTCACATACACATGCTATAAACTACACTGCTGTCTAGAAAGTGGCAGAAGGGCTTCTGTATATACAACCTGGACCCATTTTAAAAGGGCCCTTGAACATCATCTTCTAACTCAGTCTTTTTTAGCTCCTCCAAATAACATTCAACGCAGGCATCCACAGCTTTTTGTAAGCTGCTGTTACTATTAAAGTGTATGCACAGGTGAGTTAGCTGTGGATCCTCAGTAGCACGTGGGTGTTTTCAGTCAATGAGGCTGGTAATAGATTCTAGTATCAGAAGTCAGGAGGATGAGCAATGGTGTATAATTTGTTCCTGACTTTACCACTACTTCAGACCAGTCTCTGAAGCATTTACACAAGGTTTACAGAAGAAGAGCTTATGAGAGCAAATATTCACTAAATACCCACTGACTGCTCAAGTGTTTGTGGACATGTTTTTGTATCTACATTTGATACAGAACCCGCTACCTGGGTTCCACTGGGCTTCCATTGCTCTGCAGAGAAAACACTTCATAATGGTCTCCAGGCAGGAAAAACAATGGGAGGTGCACAAAGCAACAGTACAAATCAACACTGTTAGCACTCTAATCTGAATACATGTTGCCAAAACACAGCTGTCACTCACATTTTGATTCTCTCAAGTATGCATCGATGTAAGCGTGGGATGGTTTGAGCCAATTAAAAATAACTTGATACAACTACAGTAGAAAATGGAGTCAGTGTACAGTACTGTGGGCAAAAGCTTTTACTTTTCAATGGAGCTGAAAGAGTAAAAAATAAGCCGTGACCACCGGATCATTCTGTGATGCAGGACAGAATACATAGATGAGCGTTGACGCACTAACTCTGGAATAACCTAATTTGTTATGGATGTACTTAAAGAGTTCACAAAGTACATGCATGCTTATATTCATCATTAAACCATGAAATCATTTCAGTAATTATTTTATGTATTTAATGGAAGACATACCGAGGCCACAAAGTCAAACAAACCGGTAGACAGTTGGATCAATAGAGATGCAGTAAAAGTGATGTGTTGTGATATTTGTAGTTGTTTGTCTTTTAAAAGTAGCAAATTTAGATCCAAAGTAATGTCAACAACTACATTCTGTATCTCTACCCTGAAACTGATTTCAGTGAAAGAAAATGCTACATTCTGAAAAATGTTCTGTTCTGACTGGAGGAAAAATGAGTCAAACTTACAGCTGATTCCTCTGTGAGCGCTGTCTGGGGTTGACACTAAAACTGCCTGCATAGATTTTTCCCCGTTCCCCCAACACATTCACTTGTTATACATACAAGCTTCCCTGTGGTTCAGAGGGATTGCTGGTGAAAGACACATTACTTCATATTGAAACAGATTTGAGCCATGCAATGAATCGATGTTGCTAAAGAAACTGCTGGGAGCCCCAGTAATCATCACCACTAACTCTGAGCTACAGACATGGACATGGTTCTAATAGGACTATTAATGCGATTGGATTTAAGCTTTCAGTTTGCATGGATGTATGGAATAATTAAATCAAATGGGATTTGTACCTGGATCTGAACTCTCATTAATGTGGCACTACAGTAATGCAAAACAAAAAAATAAATAATTAGCAGATGAGTGATGGTAGCTGAGCTGTGACATCTGTGATCCAAGGCAGATTCATCAGCACACAGAACACGGATCTGCTCGCTCCAGCAGCCTTTTGAAAAGCAGAGGCTGGTGCTGTCCATGGTGCTAAAGTCCACAGCTAACATGCAACAAGGGCTCAGTCCACAAGTACAAAATCATTCTCATTGCACCTTATTGTGATATATTTCCTTTACAGCATGACTGGGTTTTCAGATCATTAGCGTAGAAATACTCTTCAAAAACTGTGTCAGCAACAGTCTTAGTGTTCAACAGAGGGGGTGGAACAAAATATTTTCATTATTATTTTATTTGATTTTCATAATGTAGTTTACGATTCTTTTGGAAATGGGTAAAAAAACAAACAAACAACGGACCAAGTTTTCAAATTGGAGACGAAGCTAGAGAGGCAAGAGGGCAAGAGGAGAAGCTGGAATGGGAGTTGTTTGGTATTTTATCTCATAAGTGACTGATAAATGCTTATTCATCTATTATCTCTGATAAAGATAGTTAGCCTTTCAATTTTTCTAGTCAATAGTTCTAGTCTGTTGTATCCACCCCAGTCTGAAAATAAACATTCAATACTTTTGGGTTTTGGACTGTAGGTCAGACAAAATAAGTTATTTAAAAATGTGATCATAGGTTCTGAGAAAGCCTAATGGACATTTTTTATTATTCCACTACATTTTCCTGACAGGGCTCAAAGTTGAATCAATAGTGAATGTAGTAGTGTGTTGTCTTCTACATTACTTTATATTCTGGCCTTAAACCATCCTACAGTGCAACCTAGTAAGTAGTGAAGGTTCTAGTACTTAACTCTCATAGTGGAAAAAACACACTTTAAAAGCTACCAGCGGAGAGAAGGTAAGCTCTATAACAGATTCCTGTGTCCTGGTCTTCTAAAAACAAGACAATTCCCTGCAAACAGTAAATGTAAATGTATTAAAGCTTTCACCCACGCTTTGATAGATATGAACACGATGATTATGTGGTCCTACGTCAGTTGTTGCGTAGGTCCACCTGTTGCTGGGTGACATCAGTGACTTTAGATGCAATGGTACTTATGAGAGACTAACATTTCAAAACATAGCTCGTTAGAATCTGTGACGTTTTGAATATTGAATGAAGAGTGTCTGAACTGAGATAAGCATTCACTAAGCCTCCATTCACATTCCTCCTAGATATCCCTTCTACCTTAAAGTCAGTCCAACAACAGAATGAAAAGCTTCGATTCATTTCCTTTTTATGATGATGGCATACCGTCTAGTGCAGTTATCTGATCTGGCTATGTATTTAATTTAGCATCTCCTGAGCGGTCCCAGTGGAGATCCTCAATAATGCTGTAGTTTAAGTGCCTATCAAACAGTCACTCTATGGAGGGCCTCAAACCACTTTCTCTCATCTCTGTCGCGGTTTAAAGTCTGTTAGTCCACCCAATCCTGCCTCCTCTGAAGTAGGTAAGTTAGCCTTTTCTTTCTCACCTCCAGCCCTCCTGCTTGTCTGCTATGTTTCTGCTTCCTAGACTGGAGTGCTAATCTACACGTCTTCCCTTTTCATCCATGTCTGACTGAATCAGACAGGTCTGCTGTGAGAGAGGGAAACTGTGACTATAAACAGGTGTGCGGATACAATACATCTATTTATGAAGGTCTCTGTGCAAGAGAGCAAGAAGATGGAATGCTTTCAGAATGTTAAAGACATTCATGATTTTGCAGTTGTAGCCTTAATAATCAAAACTTTTCTCTAACCAATCCCATGTCTACATGAAATAGAGAAGAGTGACACCTTTGAACCATGACTCAGGTCCATGAGGATTTATAATACTTTTCAGCTCATTGTTTTAGTTTTATGGCTGGAAACATTTATACTTTGGTTCACTCTCATTCTACTCATAGTTGCTGTACGATACTCAAAAACACCAAACAACAATTACCAGCCCAAGATATATTCCTCAGAAGATTGCGGAGTAAATGACGGAGCACCTGACCTACATCACTGCATGAAGTGAAATATGACTCCAGCTGAAAATAACAGCTTTGTGTCTGATGCAACTATTATATTAGCTTTTGAGTATTATGTGCTATGTTTGACTGATATGTCAGTACTGTGTTCACAACTTATTTTTGCTGCTTTTAAGTCAAAATCTCCTCGGTTATCCTGGTTTACAAGATGATACCTACTGAGTTCAGCCTGTTACAACATATTTACTATAAAATATTATATAGCTTATTCTATTGTACTTCAGGCTAAGATGGATCTTTATATACTCCTGGACATTCTCTTGACTCTTTCCTTGAGAATGTCTCCACTATTTCACAGAATTGATGTAGGAATGCAGAGGAATTTAAAGTCTAAATGTGGTTATTACATCCTGCCTTTATGCTCAGATCTCTGACAGGTGTTCAAGGCTGCTTTGGTCTTCATTCTCTGTTCTCTCAAGGCTCTCTTTTCAACTGTCCGATTTTCTCGTTCTAGCATATTCCTGCTGTGATTTTGAGATACTCTTTTTTTGCATTGGTCTGCATAAACCTGCCAGTTTTCCTGCAGATCAGTGCATGCACGGATGCACATGCCAAATATCATGCAGGCACACAGGTGTACACATGCAAGCAACAGCCGCAGCCACACATGGCTCAAACACTTTCGAAGGCCTAATCTGCTCCTCTTTCTACAGGGAGTAGAAATTATGTAGAGCTTTTAGTTGTTACCATCATTTTTGTGCTACATTTTCACAGACAGCTGAAAAACAGCAAAAGTGTCCACAAAGGACAGAACTCAATAGCCATCCAGATGCAGCTTAACACCCACTGACTATTCATTGTGAAATAAAAGATTAAGACCAATGCCAAACATCTGAATGACTTCATTAACACTCTTTAACATAACTGTAACTTGCTTTGGACTTTAGAAGTTCAAATAAGACACATGAGTTCTCTTTTCTGATGACATTTGAGACAATGACTATCCACCAGTCTTACGGATTGAATAATTATTTGAAAGGTGAATAGATAATAACATTTTTATTATAAGGAAAAAATTTTATATCGAGTAGAGATAGTGTGAGACAATTTCATATTTATATATGCTGTAATTGGCTATTTGTAACTGCATCAACTTATTTCCTAACCTCAAATACTAAGAAGCTAACGCACATGATTAAAATATCACCTTCCCAAATTGTAGAAGCCAAATAATGCTTTGGGTCTCATGGCGAAGACTGGTCAATGCGTATAAATAGAAACCAATTGGTGGCTGGGTGGGGTTTCTCCACCTAGAAGCATAAATAGTTTTTGACCGTTGATTGGGTATTGATTGCGATGGTTGAACGCCAAATATTGTGATGTTTCAATATGAACTATCTAACTATTGGAGTTAAATGTTGAATAAACGGAACATTCATGTAAAAGGTTGGCGTATCGGTTCTTGATTCAGGAATCGCGTCAACACGTAAACTACTCAAGAGCGGTGGAAACCTAAGTGGCTTCAAGCGTGGCTTACAAGGAATGAATTTATTATCCAGAGGAGATAGTGTGAGACAATTTCAGATTTACATGTTCTGTAATTGTAAAATATCAAGAAGTGTTAACACACATGATTAAAATATCCCCTTCCCAAATTGTTATTTTCTCTGTTAAAACATTTTTCCAATTACATGTCCAAAAATGTAAAAAATAATAAATAGCTGGCTGACAAATGAAAAAAATAAAACCAATATTGAAAAGCTTCACTTTGGCTTGCATCTGAGCCGAAAAAAGGGTCACCATGCCAACAAATAGTCCCTCTTGTGTGGAGAACTCTGATAAAATAAAATCATTAAAATCTCCATGCAGAAGATACTCCATTGAGTCATAATGATTAATTGACTAAATGGGTCAATGTTTGTAATCCTGGACTAACTGATATGTATCACTAAATATATTAATTTAAAATGACTGAAGTTCATATAGAGAGATATTTCTGACAGTCTCAAATAAATCAATTCATAACAAACCCAAAAAGTCAAAAGTGCATGATATGGGAGTTTATATTTTCTCAGGGGAGCAAGAAGCTACTATTAGCTAATAGATAGCTGCCTGTGTCTCCTTGGCCTCAGTTGAGACTCCTGAGCATCATGATGAAGAGAAATGAATAGCTCTTCAGTGGCTACTAGTACCAGGTGGCCTTGATGCCTCACAGTCCCTTAACACTAATAATGATGGATGAGTCATGACTATGACGTGAATTACAGCTTGACTACTCAAGTAAAAGCTTAATTAGCCTGGGCCTGATGGTGGTGAAGGTGGTTCATCTTGAAGGCCAATTGTGAATTTGGCATAACTTGATGCTGCAGTCTTATCCATGTCCATCATCTCTCTGTGTGTCTGTAGATGTGTTCTTGATGACAACTTGTGAACGATAGGAAAAAGAAGAGGGGACTGGAGATGTTTACTTGTTTATTAAGTGTGCATGAAGCAGGAACTTCGGACAGCTAAGAATCAGGTATTCCTAACACCACACATTGTGTGAAATATTCCTTCGTCATTTTGCTAAATAGCGGGGTTGCATTATATAAGAAGAACTGACTCAGAATTTCCTGTATTCCCTTCATCATGGGCAAAGCATAAGGGAGGTATTATATACAAGGCATTGCCCTGGTTTGGGGTGAGTCATAGTCGCAGCTCGATATCAGCTTTCACAGGCTCTGATGCACCGTCTTGTTCATTGGGGGGACTCTACGAACACCTGCAATCCTTAAAGATTCTTCTGATGTCAGATCTGAGAGGATTAACTAAATATCAGTGTGACCAATAGAAGAGGATGAGACCTAAAGGACATACTGAACAGTGGACACTTGTGATAAGAGACGTTTTCCTATAACTGAACAAATTGGCTCTGACTGTTCACTGACTTAAGATGTCATGTAAGCTAAGATTCACTAAGTTGAAGTCTTTTTGAGCAAAATGACTCTAGGAACTCTGTTCTTTCATTTACCGTGGTCTTTACTTTGCAATAAGAAAGGCAACACATTTTATCTTTTATTCTGTCAAATAAAATAATGCATTTACTATTTTTCAATATTCATCGTGTCTAACATTTAATGATTATTTCTTCATTTGGTTTACTGACAAACAACAATGCCAAAAAGTTACGGGGTCTAACATATCAAGGTAGAGAATTACCTCCTTTCTGTTTCATAAAGTTACAAATGCCTAATTTTACATTTTACATTTTGTGAGCTGAAAAGCAATATAATATTTCTCATTTGGCAATTTAAATTTTTCTCAACTGAAAAAATGCAAAATGTAGCTTCTTTCTGTGGTATATTTGTACATTCATTTTGAACTAGAATGACATTGTTTAGAGAACAATCCTCTGCCAAAGTCCAGCAGGCCCCTTTAATGTACTGTAATCAAACCCTACCTAAAATAAAACCTATAGCCCTGGAAATGTGATCAACGACTGCTGGATTTACAACAGCTAACCTGGTGAATCTAGGTTTTTATTTGGATCTATTCAAAACTACAAAAACTCAATATCAATCCCCTAAATTTGTTGGTTATTTCCATCAAGATCCAAGTCAAATTCCTGGAGAGATCAGAAAAACATCACTATTGAAAAAGTAAAAAAATAACATGATGTATCTATCCCTCCACCCTGACCCACAATAAAATTTATGGGGTGTATTCTGGCCCAAGACCCCATTACTAGGTTTCATGGAAACCCCATCAGTAGTTTTAGTACAGTCCTGCTGACAACCAACAAACATAGTGACACAGGTGAAATCAAAAACACTTCCTTGGTTGATATAATTAGTACTGATAATGCTCTGTCCTGACTTTATATCTAATGTGACTAATTCCAAGCATCCTCCATAACCCTTCCTCACCGGTGCTTGTCCAGCTGTGATCTGGGAAGGAGGAATTGCTTTATGGAATGAAGCCACACAGACAGCCCTGCTTTGGACACCCTCCCTGTCTGCAGAGCTTCAAGGTGTCCTCTTCACACCATTACCTTGGTTGACACCACAATGACTAAGTGGAAGTTTGAGCAAAAGAGACATTTTACTAAGGGGTAAATCTAAAAAAGCCTTGTCTGAACATACTCGCTAACAGTGTTTCCATTACTTGACTTAGGTATCCAGAAACTCAAATATAAATCAGCAGATCCAACACAATGTGTCTATTTAAAAAGAAGAATGGAATCAAAATTCAAGAAAACATTACTAGAGTCAAGAGTAAAGAATATCAAAGCAAAGAATATCAAGTGTGATTTCTCTTAGTGAATACCTAACAGGATTGGATTGCTGATTTGGACTGGATTCAGTTCTGCACTGACTTGTCCTTCTTTGAGACACTCTTAGTGTAGCTTCATTTCAGTGGCACTGCTCTGAATCTTGGCTATGGACAATTGTAACTGCTGACTGTATTGACTGTTACTCACAGTGTTGAGTTGAGTGGATGAATTCAGTGTCAGCCACTGCAGCCGCAAGGGCCACTGTGTTGTGGATAAAAGGCAGTCTCCGCCAAAGTAATCCTCTGGCAAAGACTAGTGTCCCAGACGCCAGTGCAGTGATAATCAACAGGCAGAAGGGTTGGACCATGTTGTGTGCTGCAGTAGCAACTGTATTTATTGTGTCTTTCAATTACATAGTAAAATCACACGACACTGAAATGCAGAATGTTCGTTACTGGCTTTAGCTCCCATTAGCATTCCTGATCAGTCAATCAGCTGGTATTTTATTAATGCAGGTGTTTTAAAGTCCAGTATGACATGATTTCATCCACCTATCAGTGGGTGAAATCATCCATTGGAGGTCTGAGTTCAGAATTGATCATTAAAATAAGATATACATAAATGATGAGTGCAGTAAGGAGTGATTTCAGAGATGTAAAAAACAAACAAAGGGCCTTATTTTTTTAATGAATCATTCATTGGGCATTCTTCATTTGCTTAAAACTCACCATGTGTAAGCAATGACTTTCCTAGCCACACAATATAGCCATAAATAGCCCAAGTAACCATTACACTGGTTACTGGAAGGAAGTCATCACTGAGAGCAAACACAACAATAGTCGTGGAATCCAAGATATAATAGCCTTTTGCAGGAATTCGTTAGAGAAGTGATGAACATGACTTCTGCCTGATGCCCTTTCATAGATGCCTGCATATGCATGAGGAAGACTAATAAGTCAGTGATAAATAAGGGCTTCGTGTTAGACATAGAACCTGGTGCATCCATGAATTGCAGATCAACCCATTGCGAGTACTGTGCAGAACAGGGAGTATTTCCACCAACAGGCTACATCACGCCACTGATCTCAACAGTGATCAGTTCAGTGTGGAGACGATGTGGTTAGTGGAGTGGGAATGTCACTGAGCTGTCAATAAGCAGTGTCAGAGCTCTAGGATTCATGCAAAATCTTTAAAAAAAAAAAAAAGAAGTACTCTTTAAATGTAACACAATGAAAATCTAACGCCAAAAACCATGTGGCTCCTCGAAACTATCACGATGACTTTCATAAGAAAACAAAATATACTACGTTCAGGCTCCGGCATAGAGATGATAAA
Organism: Antennarius striatus; assembly: GCF_040054535.1. Classification (NCBI taxonomy): domain Eukaryota; kingdom Metazoa; phylum Chordata; class Actinopteri; order Lophiiformes; family Antennariidae; genus Antennarius; species Antennarius striatus. Next base: position 17,472,546 of record NC_090777.1, on the reverse strand, counting down.
TATACGCGCCGACCAGGGAGGCTGGCGCCATGCAGCAGGCGCTACTGTCATTTCTGCACACGTTAATTTCATATTAAAGGGCCTACACACTGATTATTAAATACTAGCATACTAGCAGCCATAATAGCGACATACATTAAGCTACAGGCTTTTTTTTTTTTTATAAATCGGAAATCAGGAGAGGCATATAAACATCAACAGTCTGATGCGGTACATTAATTTTCAATTTGTTGCTCCACAACTGGGTGATACAAGGTTGGAACCATACGCGCTAATTATCCCGCGTTCTCTCATCCCACTGGGGAAAGCAGTGCCTTCTGAAATCCGATGCGTCTTCAGAGAAGCAATATAAACAATAAAACAGTAAAAAAACAATTGCCCATATCAAAATTTAAAAAAAACCAAACATGATCTGATATAAGGGTAGGATAGACGCTACCTGTGCCGTGAACCAAATCGATACCCGGTTCGGTGAGTATGTTCGGGTCACTTTGAGATCTGCCTCTATGCAGACAGCCGTCTAGTCCATCCGATGTAGCCATAGGGAGACTGCACAGGAATCCTGAATAAAATATTTAAAACCCAACCAGAGGCAGGGAAGGTCAGGAGGAAAGGAGCGACCGAGTGAAGATTTAATTCTCTCTGACAACAGCCGCTTTCAGCATCTACCACAGAGCCATGGCTGAGCAAAAAAATCTGTGTGTGTGTGTGTGTGTGTGTGTGTGTGTGTGTGTGTGTGTGTGTGTGTGTGTGTGTGTGTATGTGCGTGTGTGTGTGTGTGGGCTGTGTGCATGATGATGTGTGAACGTGGGAGGGGTGTTATGCCCCCGATGATGCCCGTCCCTGTCCAGAAACACGACCATACATTCAGCACAACTAGCATGCTGCACACGTTACATTTGGAGCTTACAGCGCACAGATTTATGTGATACACGGCGGCATGCTTTCACACCCAGCGATCGTTTTTATAGGGTCTGTAATTTTATTATTGGCTTTAGCAGTGAAAGCTGTGAAATCAAACAAGCATTGTTACGGACCAAATTAAACTACAGTTTTACACGGACATTACTTTAATCGGTTCATAAATTTTGATGTATCCACAGACAATAATAAATTACAATGAATACTGGGGACATTTGAATAGATTTCATTGATTGATTGATTATTTCCATTTTTCTGACGTCAATTCTCTGCAAATTATACCATGTAAGAATAATTCACAAATCGTTTTTTTTTTAAAATTTCTTAATCCATGACAGAATTTGTCAGTGCATGTGAAAAAGCGGGGCACGCAACAATCTACAATTTAATCATTACTATGATATGCGATATGTTTCAAACCTTAGGTAAAATACGACAGTTTTAATAAAGGCATGGTTTTCAGTGAGGGTATACTAAACTGGCAATATATGCTAAAAATTAGAAAATAGATTTTGTATATCCGTTTTGAAGTAGCTGATTGGCTGGTGCCTCCTATGACGTGTAGATGCGGAAGTAATTCACCGGAAAAGAAAAATGGCAGCTCCCGGATGTTGGCTATCACTTGTGTTGTTTATTCTTTTTAATTTGGCAGTGGTTAGTGTCGCAGTCAGCGGAGAAACGATACCAATTAACGGTAATAATGCTACAGCGGTTCATAATTCAGACACTGAAGCCGCAGAACAAACGGTAGCAGTGGAAGAGAGGCGGTGGGAAGAAACTCCAGCTGGAAGAGCGTCTCCGGACGATGCTGCCACCGACGAGGAGGGCGCCTCAGCCCGTGGAACCGTGGTTCCCCCAATGGTGCCGCGGGCTAGAGATGATTTTCAGGAGGAATTAGTTATCAGACCGCTGCACTCTGGAGATATTTACGCAAGCTTCCACTTTCGCACTCTGTGGGAAAGCGACTTCATGAGTAGAAACAAAGGTAAGCTAACTGTTAGCAGTCAGAAAGCACGGCACCAAATATGTATAAATATGTAAATATATATAGAAGGCATGGTTGGGGTCCACGCCTTCTGCAGGTGTTAGACCACTGGGTTTTAGATAATACCGCACTGCATGCTTCTGTCTGCTGACTGACTTTCTAGAGATGCTGACGTCTTTTTCAGTGGAGCTTGGAATCCGCTCAAAGTCATGTAACTCATCCATGGTGTTACTGTGTTTGATTGCCTGAAATACTCACCTGACCTGAGCCCTTTGCAGAATCTGTGGGTTATTGTCAAGAGGAAGAGTAGAGACGCCAGACCCCACAGTGCTGATGAGCTGAAAGCCGCTTTTAAAGCAGCCTGGGCGTCCATAACACCTCAGCAGTACCACAGGCTGAAGTTTGGCTTGTCTGTATTATAAATACTTTTTTTTAATATTTCAATATAATGTTTATCAATATGATATAGAATCTTCCACTTTCTAAATTAAATTATTATAAAAAATTAAACTTTCCAAACCAGCCCTGGTTTGTTCTGAAAAACAAAAAGCTACCCCCTTGGAGTGTTTGTGACCACGCTATCAACAGGTTAGCTATGCTAAGTAGCTTGTTTTATAAAATAAAATCATCTGAGTAATTAAAAGCTGTTTTATAGTTTACTTGAAATGTAGGAGAATGTGGAATCTCAAATTGAACATTTCAATGGGACTCAATGTGACTGTCAGCAGATGTGTTAAGACACGTTCAGTGAAATGGGTCCTGCTCTCAAATCAATCACAAAGGAAACACTTATTAGACTATTCTTCGTTGCCTGAATAAGTTTTTCCTCTTGGAGGTGCTTTAAAAACTATGTCATATAATTAATATTTTTATTGAAACTAAAATTTATTTTGACTTTTTGAAAAGAAATCATGTTCTAACCAGATAACTTGATTAAGGTGGACAGCAGAGCCCTCTTGTGGAAAAATCATAAAATTACAATTCTAAAAACTACCATTACTGTACTCAACAACATCCAGGCACCCTGGACAAGCAATCACATATTTATTAGCCTTTTAAAACGTTAGTATGCCGAAAAGTAATGACAATTGGTGTTATTACCTGCCCTGAGTGACTGTGCCTCTCTCCAGAAGACAGCACAATCATGTTTACTGCTGCACTTTAACAATAGAGCTGTGTGAATGCTGACATCTAATCTACTCTTATTTTGCAGAAACAACTTTTTAAAAAATTTGACCACATATTTAGATCTGTCATTCATAACGAGTAAAAAACTATAATTAAAAAAAAAAACTTTACATGATTTTGCTCATGTTCACTCAAAACTCTGGTATGTCCTTGCCTTGTTTTTCAGTTTCCCACTACCGCCTCTTTCCCAAGTCTCTGGGCCAGGTCATCTCAAAGTTCTCTGTGCGGGAGCTGCACATCTCCTTCACACAGGGCTACTGGAGGACCATGCAGTGGGGGCAACCGTATCAGCCGTCTCCACCTGGGGCTGAACTGTGGGTCTGGTTCCAGGACTCTGTGACAGAGTGAGTACAGCTCTCTGGAGGAAGAGCATGAGAGGTTAAATAAATCTGCTACATTTTTGGTGTTAAAACAAAAAAAGGCTCTGGTGATAACTGGTTTCAGGACTTTGTGTTAGTCATGCATGAATATCAATGCCATTTGGAGCACATCATTATGCACCATCACAAAAAGATAATTGGACTTGCTTTCATACTTTCAGTGCCTAGGCTTTCAGTAAGTTAGGGAACTTCATGATAACTGAAGTCCTTCCTACATAGAAAGAATAAATGTTTGCACATTTATAATAACGCGGTGTTTACCTTTAATGTTTCCATGGTGTAGTGAAAAACTTGCTTGGTGGAGAGGATCTCTTGCTAAATGAATCAGTTAACTCAGTAAAATAAAAAGAACAAACATTTAAAATGTCACAAAAATCAAATGAACTCCAAACATAAGCTGCAGAATGGTTATGATGAAGAAAAGCTTCAAGATACTATGTTTTATGTTTCCATTACAAAGAGAAAAAGATCAGTGTCTTAAAAGAAACTGACAGAATTACATTTCCAGTACATTTTCTGTGTTAGTCTTTTGCCTCCTCAAATTGTAGAAATGTGTAATTTGTGTGCTTTTTATTACATTTTTGTCCTGTTACTCTGCCATTTTTCTAGTGTGGATAGCACATGGAAGGAGCTGACCAATGTTTTGTCTGGGATCTTCTGTGCTTCGCTGAACTTCATTGACTCCACCAACACAGTACAGCCCAGTGCATCCTTCAAACCACTGGGTATAGTCAACGGTACAGATGGGCTCCTTCAATCTCCTTTCTCCTGTTTCCCAGTTTTTTTTAAATGAAATTACATAAATTAAAATAAAAATATAAATATACTGTAGATTAAATGTAGACTGATTGTTTTTGGTTGAAGTGACGGAGCACCGCTTCCTCCGCTATGCCACTCTCCCACGGGAGATTGTTTGCACTGAGAATTTGACACCCTGGAAGAAACTCCTGCCATGTGGATCCAAGGTAAGCCTTCACATGGATCTCTGTGTGTTTGTTTATAACTGTCTCTCTTTTAGATAAACACAACAAGTCGAACTTGGAAGGAAATATGTGCATATTGTGTATGGTCGCATACATCCATGATCTTAAGTCTGAAACTCATTTTTAAGACTTTCTTTCAGCTTTTTTTGTGATTGGTCACTACAGTGAAGTCGTTATATCCCCTCTCTCTCTTCCTGTGTTTCTGTTGTCCCTGCAGGCTGGTCTTGCTGTCCTATTGAAGTCAGAGAAACTCTTCCACAGCAGTTTTCATTCCCAGGCAGTTCACATCAGACCCGTTTGTCTGGACCAAGAATGCAAAAATCCATCTTTAGAGCTGAGGCAAACTCTGAATGTGGTCTTTGACATGTACACCTCTGCACAAGGCAAACGTGGTGAGCAAAAAGGGCTTTCTTCCTACATTCATCCAAGGGCTGAGTAATAAAATGATCTTGACACAAAATCATATTCTTTTTTTAGTCAGAAATGGGCATATTCTACCCAATATGGAAAGGGTTACACAGAATTTAAAACCAGAAAACAGATAATCAGTCCTCAGGTTTTGGCTTGTTTAAGTATTTGTCCATTTTTAGTACGTAGCATCATTTAGGCTTCATGTGAATAAAGTAGGATGGATGATCTGGAAAGAAGGAATAAAGGTGTTTCACCTAGGGAAGGAAAATAACTTTTGCTTTTGAAGAACTGCTCCTCACTCAAACAGCCGACCGAAGTCAGGAACAACAACCCACATTTATCTATTAGCGCAATAAAAGGGAGATTGAATAATTAATTAATCAAATACTTATTGTTATTCATAGTAAGTTGCTTACCCATTTTTTGTGGTTTCTTTATTTATTTTTCCTGTAATTAATCCTAAGTTTAAGTTAAGTGTTCACATTTGTTGCATGTCTCGTGAGTAAACTTTCTGCTTGTTCCTTCAGAGTGGTCTCTGTTTAAGATGTTCTCCCGGACTCTGACAGAAGCTTGTCCTCTGGCCTCATCTAGTAAAATTTATGTTGACATCACCGCCGACACTCAGGTGGGATTCCTACATCGTCTATATCCACGTTAAAGCCCAATCTAGTTTTGTTGCGTGTGTGTGATATGAGTATGACAATTTTAACTCATTCAGGGGGAGCAGATTGAGGTGAGCCCGGCCACTCCTCTGCTGAGCCAGAATGTGGTGCTGGGAGACCGAAGAACCTTTTCTGTCTACGATCTGACCCAACCAGTCACCTTCGGCACTGTGCGCTCCCTCAACCTACTGATACGGTGGAAGGCCAGTGAAGGTGAATAAGAACAACGTGCGATTTTTTAAATATGTATTAGCTGTAGCTGTTTGTCTTATTTGGTTCGCTTGTGTCTCACACATAAGTGTCAACCTTTCAATCATGATTTAAGAACCCTTTACATTATTCCATATTGATTTTCTGGCCAATGAAGTTGCTGTTTATTTTTTGGCTACCTGTTCTACACTAACCTATAAATTTTTGGTGATACTTGTTTAGTCAAATATTTTTAACACATTCAGGAAGACGAACAGACTGGAGTTCTAATTTGTAAAGACCGCTCAGTCAATCATCAGATTCTATATCTTATACATGTGAACATTGTTTTTCCCACATGGTTGCTCTTAAACCTTTCTGTCTATTCCTCACTCATCTGTAGGTGACATGCTGCGCCCCCTCCTCCATGCTGAGCGTTATGTGGCCGGTTATGGGCTGCAAACCGGAGAGATTCACACAATGATGTACAACAACCACCCCTACAGGTCTTACCCAGTACTGCTGCTGGAATCGGTGCCTTGGTATCTTCGTCTCTACATTCACACCTTGACCGTCACTAGTAAGGCAAAGGACAACAAGCCCAGTAAGTTGCTTCAGGAAAGCAGAGCTAAATGAATGTGTGTAACTTAAAATGATGAAGTGGCTGAAATGAACAACTATCAACAGTGACTGTTTAAAAGTAGACTGTTTGCACAACAGGATTGTATGTCTTCCTTTTAAGTTTAAAATAACATTAGAACGTAGGAGTGTAGATGTTGTAATGTTTTTTAACTTTAAAGTAATCTTTTATCCAGGGTTACAATTGTACTCCTTGATGATTCAGTTGTGTTTTTATACAACCTCTCAAAAGTTTGGACTCACCATCAAAACTAATGGTTTTCTGTATTTTTATGACCGTTTACATTTTAGATTTTGACTGATGGATGGATGGATGGATGGGTGGGTGGGTGGGTGGATGGATGGATGCTTTATTGATCCCGGAGGAAATCGTACGTCGACTGTGGTTGTCTGTAATTCAGCTGATTGATTCCTGTCATGATGTGGATTGTAAGAGTTGTCAAATAGGGCTGTCAACTGTGTAACCAACCTGACTTGTGAGCAACACAACTGATGTACCAACCCCTTTAGGAAGGCAAGAAAATCAACAAATGAACCAAATGTAAACCAGGTGATTGCCTCATGTAGCTCATTGTGAGAAAGCCAAGGGTTTACAAAGATGTCTCAAAAGCAAAGGGTGTCTACTTAGAGGAATGTAAAATATATTAGGAATTCTTTCAAAATTTTTGTTTGCCAATTTTTCTTGTTTTGTAGTTTTGATGTATTCAATTAGAATCTACAATGTAGAAATTAACAAAAATAAAAAAAAGAAACATTAAATGAAATACCTTTGACCTGTAGTGTATATAAATTGCTGTTTTAATTTGATGAGTAAAACATGCTTGACTTTCCAAATGTTCCTACAGAAATGGTTTTCTTGTATTTTAATGCAATGTCTTCTTTTCACCAGAGGGGGGCGAACGTGAGCCATATTTCATAAATGTAGTTGATGATTGTACTTTTTCCTGCTCAACTTGTTTTGTTCTATCTTTGTGCTTTGATAATACTGTATATCTATTTTTCTTTTTATCAAACAAAGGCTAGTTATGCAGATACATCACATTTTGTATATATACAACTTTATAATTATACTGCCATGTTGATCTAGGACTCAGGAAGAAGTCTTCTTGTGTTTCAATGTAACCTTCCTGGTTAAAGAAAGGACAAATAAAATAAGATAAATGCACGTAGAACTTTGAAAAACTACAAAGGACTATGGATAAACATTAGAATCGTTGATTCTTTAACTTTATCTTCTTCCTCTAGGCTATATCCACTACCAGCCTTCTAAAGACAGAGTGAGGCCCCATCTGCTGGAAATGCTGATCCAGCTGCCTCCCAATTCGGTCACAGAGGTCACCGTTCAGTTTGAGAGGGCGCTTCTCAAGTGGACTGAATACACCCCTGATCCCAACCATGGCTTCTATGTCGGGTATGCTAGTAGAGATGTCTTCAGACAAGAAGCAACACACGTGTTACGTCTGTCAATTCAAGAAATTGTTAATAATGAATTTGGTTGAGGGTGTGTCAGCAGATGAGAATTCTGCCAAAGGGTTTTTTATTCTTAAATGTTTTTTTTCCTTTCTTTGTGGTTTTCAAATTCTAAAATTAATTTCCTGAACACTTAGGTCTTCAGTGATCAGCTCTCTTGTGCCGAGTGTAGTTGCCATGAATACAAACATCACAGAGGAACGCCCACTTTTCAGTAACTTGTAAGTATTGACTTGTTTCTTTTTGTGGGACAATGCTAGCTGTTGCTACCTGCTCATTCATTGATTTGATCTCCAGTATAGAAATATTTTCTGGAAAGGCTGACAATTTTAATTTTTCTCAGTTTTCCCTGTAAAGAGGAGTCCAGCTACTTTGTACGCATCTACACAGAGCCTCTGCTGGTAAACCTGCCCACTCCAGATTTCAGCATGCCTTATAACGTCATCTGTTTGACCTGCACTGTGGTGGCAGTGGGCTACGGCTCCCTCTATAACCTACTCACCCGGAGTTTCCAGGTAGAAGAGCCCAGCCCAGGATTGGCCAAATGGATAGCCAACTACATTCGCAAGCTGAGGGGTGTACCGCCACTGTGAGGCTGGAAGGGATTCCCACTTAGTTCTATTTGTACAAAGGAAGTTTTCTTTTTGGTGAAGGCACTGATTACATGACAAATTCAGGGAGAAATTGAGACTGGCAGACGTGTGAATGTTGAATGATAAAAATGGGCAACTTTAAAGTTTTTGCTTTGGTTTGTCTTCAGGATGAGTTCCTGCTGGCCCAGGATATTGTATGAACTTACTGACATTTGTTCACTACTATGTTATTAAACAAGTAGCGGCAACCAAAGCTGTGCATGTGCACTGTAGTTGAAACTACATCAGACTGTGTTTGGTTTGTTTTTGTTCTGTGGATGTTTTTAGGCCACAACTCAAATACATCCTAAAGCAGACCTGAGTTTTGTGAGGTATTGTGTTCCTGTGAGGAGACTGTGGTATAATTTCCACAGGTATGAACCTAAGTGAAGAACACTTGATGTCCTCAAGTCTCAGAGCTTGGAAGGGGGAGGTTTGCACACATTTGTCTGCCTTCCTGACCTGTTGAGCGCTACCTCCCTGCCAGGAAAGACAAACTAACATTTTCCTTAAAGCTCCGATAAGGAAACTGGATGTTAGTTTCCTAACTAACTGTATACCATACCAGCTTGGTATCCTGGTATGGTATCCAGCCATACTAGGATACCAAGCTACCAAGTTTATCACATCCAACCCTAAATTAACACCGCATCAAACTTTAATTATGAAACTTTATGCTTCCTCTGGAGGGCAGCTCCTCTCTCTCCCACTAGAGCGATTCTTTCGTGTGTTTTTTTGTACTGCTTGTAAGTCTGAGAGGACTTTAATTTCATCTGTGCTGTATGTCGTGCATATATGGTACATTTGACAAGAAAGTTGACTTTGGATTTCATCTCTTTATTGAATGGTTGCGGACTCATTTGTGTTATCTGATAATATTTCTAATGTTTTTAATATTTATATAGAAATTTTTACCAAAACTCCAATTTAAAAAAAAATTGAGTGTTGGAAGTAAACATGACCAATGAAATGTCTCTTTTCCAACTTATTCTGTTTGCACTTGGGTGGGTTGGATGTGTGTTTGAATGTTGATAACTGTCAGCTGTACACTCCATGGCAAAAAAAAGGGAAAGTGAAGTAACCTCTATTTCTTCTTTCTGTGCAGTTACTTTGTTTTACTAAAGCAAATCGTGTGACAATAAAATATGAGTACAGTTGTGTGTAAGTATGTTTACATTTTTTTGTCTTTTTTTGTTTAATTGTTTAATAGACTTTATGTGAAAGTTAATCATTTAATCACTAATTTAATGTACCTACATGCATACGCACAGGACAGTACACGGGTGTGTTAACATGTGAAGTACAGTTTTTGTGAATTCAAAAAATCACATGTCAGGCTAATGGACTCATGAACCTATTGAGCTCAGAATCGCTCCAGATTTTTGTCCTGCTTAGGTCAGGGGATAAACGTTGAAGGTCTCCCTATCAGTGAGAAACATGGTGTAGGAATGATGTGGGTGTGTTGTCTGTATCTGGTGAGAGATATAAAAAAAATCTGTTAATGAGAAGAAGTACCCTGTTATATTTCTGAAAGTTTTTCATGTAAGTCTGTTTTTTTTATTTAAATGAAAAGTCCATACTTTAATTCATTAGATGGTCCCCATTACTTGTTTCGGACGAGGATTGGCATCCCTGCTCTTTGCGATGTCAAAATAGATATATACTTTATTAATCCCGGAAAAAATTGCACATATCCACTGCTCAGGCATTACATAATGAATAAATACTGAATGAAAAAAACACTGACACCAAAGGACATAACACAAGACATACACAACATTAGCAGACACATGTAGCATTAACAGGACATATGCTAAATTGTCACTAAAATACAAACAGTATAAAATTAACAAAAATAAAAAGTGCAAGTGAAAATTAGCAGGAGGCCCACATGGTGGGTAAGGTACACCCCTCTTACAATGTAAGGCATCACTTTCCAATATCACAACATCTAATATCTAATATCTATCTCACAATAGTCAAAAATATAAGGCGTCACTAATATCAAAACATCACAACACCTTGGCCCCACTACACTGCAGGACAGGCTGACATCTCTTCCCCTCCATTCAACCGCATGCAGACCTCGCCACCTCCCCCCCCGCTCCTCCTGAGAGAGTCATTGTACCCCCTGATGGCACGGGGCACGAAGGAGGACCTCAGCCTGTCTGTGGAGGCGCTGTGTGACAGCAGTCTGCCGCTGAAGGAATTTGCTTATACAATTTTTTAAAAATACATTTAACTGAACAGGGAATAGCACTTTTGATTGGAAATATTTTTTTTCAAATTAATGGCTAAACAGATCTGTCACTTTATTCAAGCGATTACCTTTGGCTGAATGTTTGCAGCTCTAAGCTACCCTAAAGCTTGATGCCCACAATTTTGTGTCAACAAACTTGGGCCCCACTTCTGGCAGGCAGGGTGAACAAACACAGACGTCTCTGTATTTAGCCAGTCAGCGTCTCTTAACTCTGCCCGTTTGGTTACAGCACGGAACAGATACAAAGGGAAAGGAGCAGCATTCCACATAAATGATGTTTCAATCTGGTCAAACTGTGTCATCAGACGAAGACCGCTCCGCTGGCTCAGGCCTGTCTACATTTCATATCCATCAGTGGCTCTCTGTGACACAGCCTTCAGTTTGTTTAGCTTTCAGTTGCTATTACAGTATTTTCCTCACTATAAGGCTCGCCTAAAAGCCTTTAATTTTATGAAAAACCAACAGTGTACCTTATAATCCAGTGCGAAAACCGTTTTAAAATAGGCCATTCATTGAAGGTGTGCCTTATAGTCCAGTGTGCCTCATAGTGTGGAAAATACTATAGTTATTAGCTAGACGTCAACACATTGAGTCAATTGCAAACGAGATGTTGCTGTAGATGTAAAAGGCATTCCTATGTAAAACCTCTTTAAATATTAATTTCCTGCTTATAAGTAACTTTCCATACTCATCCATACTCATACTCATACTCATTCCCCCTAGGCATTCCTCTAAAAAACAACATGGGCATCCAGCAAATGAAATGCACAACTCGTTTTCTAGGTTTCAAGAAACGTTTATTAAATACAGTTGTTATTGTTGTTAAATACTATGAAACTAAATTTGAAGTTTATTACCATTGAAAAGTTCCAGACCACAGATATGTTTTCATTGTCACTTCTTTCAAAGAACATAATACAATGTGAAGTATAATGTACAAAGTAGTACTTTACTACTGAAGCACACAATCAAAAATAATCAAATCTTTGTACGCACTGAAAGTAAAAGAACATAAACAATTATTAACTGATTGTTAATTAGAACACTTAACTTTTGTTTAAGATTAGTCTTTATGCAAATTGATGCCCAAACACTGGGACAAGGTGTGTTGCTATAGAGCTTGAATGGAGAAGAAGAACATATACTTTCTCATCACTCCATCAATTTCTGCATTGACCCCATGAAGTACAGCTGAATCTGTCTGACCAATCAGCACGGCTTTCTGCAGGCATGGCCGCAAGTTGTCTTGCAGCACTTCTGCTGCTCTGGACACTGGCCATCGTGATAGCAGAACTCAGCACATATGGAGACTCCCTGGGGCAGAGGGCAGCGGCCTGGCTTCACTGAGGCGTCAAAGAGAGAAAACATGGTTGGAGAATACTCCTGCATGTCAAAAATCAAACATACACCCTGCTGGATTTAGTGTTTGGTGGGGTTTGACACCTTTGTGTGGGGTAACACAGTCATGTCCACATCCATTGTGGCAGCACTTCTCCTCATTGGGGCAGTCGTTGTCATCAGAGCAGAATTCAGCACAATGCCCAAAGCCGACGGTCCTGGATGGACACACTCCTGGCTTTTCTGAAACCACAAGAGAGATGAGATTATCACATGCAGAGAAGTAACACAATTCAAAAATCAAGCAACATTTAAAACCTTTTTTCTCATATCTGAGAAGACACCAAACCTCTAACAGCTGCTAACTAGAGAGAACGTTGTGGCACATACTGAAAGCAGGAGGGACGCAGACAGCTCTGCCGTTATAGACACAACATTTGTGGTCAGCATGACAGTCTGCATCGCACTCACAGCGCGTCTGTGATGGAGTAACCATCAGAAGACGTGGGCAGTGGCCTGGCTTTGTGAGAGAAGCTGTGAGCGAAGGAGAAAAGTAAAATGATCAGCTGTAAAGCCCCTAGTTTTTTTCATAAAGTATGGAACAAGCACACTTGTACTAATTTCAGTGTGAACACTAAAGTAGAAGATTACAAATCAAACACAGAGACCTTCTTAGTCTAAAACAAACTTACCTGTTAAAATTCCATCAGCTTCTACAGGTACAACTATGTTGATGTGCACAAATACACTGAGTGTTATCAGTGCACACACAACAGAGCAGCGTTTCTCCATATTAAGTTCTTGCACACAAGAATGTGCTCCTTTTGGGACAAATATACCAGCACAGGACTTGGAGGCTGTACTAACGCCCCAGTCAGAGGAGGCTGGGTCCTGGTGCCTGTCGGCTTCATCCTCCCTCATCTTGAACTTCTGACGAACATCAGATACTCTTCCCATTCAGCTGCTTTGAATGCAGTTTGGGTAAAACTTATTGACAGATAGGGTTTATTTGTATTTTGAATTCCACAAATGAAGAAATGTGTTTATTGTTTCTGTTTACAGGATTACTCAAAAAGTAGACACATTTCAATAAAGTTTTGGAGAGTAAGTGATCCATGGGGGGAAAAAATCCACAATTACTTTACAGAGTTCTTTGTCTTTGTGGGATAGGATGAGAAGGTTCTAACTTTTATAATGATGCCTATAAATTATGAAATTTCTTACATTATACTAACTACCACATCTGAACCTGATCTGGATCCAAGGGATATTCCAGATCTTGTGATCTTGAATGTGAATCAATAATTCTATAAAATTTACAGTAAATATAAAACTGCTTGGTGACTCAAAAACTATTTGTCAGACCTTTGAGGGAGGATTGTCCACATAATAACGAAGGACTTATTAACTTTAGGAGTTAATCCAGGTAAAGGGGCAGATTTTTAGATTCTTTGTGCTGAGGCTTTTAAGCATCTGCTAGAATGATCAAAATCAATAATTTATTAGTATAATCTCATATTCTGCTCCTTGTCTTTCCTCTGTGACTGTTACATCTGTAGTTTGCAGGGAAAAAAAGTCATGAAATTCTTTTGTCACAGTGGTTGATGCCCTTAGGTTTAGAAACAAAACCATCCAGTCAGCATCTTTAACAGAAAAAGAGCCATGCTTACTAAACTAAGAAAAAATGTCAGGTTTACTGTGACCGCTTGTTCTTGATTTTAGATGAGTCTGACTGGACTCCCTTTGCCGAGAAACCAGACTGCTTATGTCATTCAGTCCTCCTGATCCTGATAAGATGGTGCCAGTGCATGCAATCCGATGCGCCAGGTCATTGTGTACTAGCACAGAACAGTTCATTAAAGAGTCAACCAACGTATTTATAATCTCTTTTTATGTCATTCAAAATATTTCCACTGACTGGTCATCAGTTTGATTTTAGATCTGTCTAAATTCTTCAATACTATTCATTCATTTCTACCGTTTCATCCGCCGTAGCGGGTCACGGGGAGCTGGAGCCTAACTCAGCTGACATATGGCGTGAGGCGGGGGACACTCCAGGCACGACGCCAGTGCACCATGGAGCCACACACACACACACACACACACACACACACACACACACACACACACACACACACACACACACACACACACACACACACACACACACACACACACACACACACACACACACACACACACACACACACACACACACACACACACAGTAAGTACGCTCATGTGTTTATTGTCTCTAAAACCAAACTGCATGATGTTACAGAGATGGATGCTTTTTGAGATGCAGTTCCACCAACAACCTCTGGATGGGGCTCACTACCTGAGAATCTGACTCGTTCTCCATTTTTCATTTTGTATTGACCAATCTGAACATTATTACTGAAGTATAATATGTTCTCTTGTATAATAATTTTAAAGCCCAAACACTTACTTCCTAGTCATTGTTTTGATTCAATATTATATCAGTTAAAATTCAAAATGATAAAAATTTGATAATATTCAACAATTCTTTGGTTTGATTCTGATCATTTTACTGGGACATTTTTTTCAGGGTCTCTCCTGTGTTGCAGTGCAGTGTAAATGTATTCTGTCTGGGTTTGATTTGACTGACAGACATCCCCTGAACTCCAGTGTGAAGAATCCAGCGGGTTATTATACAAGGTGCAGCGAGGAGTGGGGAGTGATTTCACCCCAGGAGTGGAAAGGCCATGCAATTTACATGTCCAATCGCTCCCTTACAGCGATCTAGTTTTGTTTCTTTTCTTTTTATTTGTTGATGAAATATTACTTTCACACAATGTCAGAAATATCGGACACTTTCAAAGGTGTAGTATGTTTGTATGTTTCCATAAACACGTATGTTCAGAACTTATGTGCTGTAAAAGAGGCTGCAGTATTTTCATATATTGGTGGTTTTATAATGCATCCCTGTCACAATAAACCTTACAGACACCTTGCTCTTTCTCCTTTCCCTCCCTCTCTATTTCTCCATTTTCCTTTTTTCCCCCCTTGTCCTTGGGAATTCAATCATAGAATAATGTTACTGGAAACCTTTCCTCTATGTATTCATGCAACAAGGCTGGGCTACCGGGTGTTATTGTGTGTCCTTGAAATGATGTAGATGCTATCAGTTTCACTGCTGGCTGTGAATGCTGAACATGTGAATGAGGAGATGGAAAGATGGTTCAGTATAACTGTAAGTAAAAGTTAGAGCACATATGGTGATGACTGAAGTGGTGGACTGCCTGTGCCTTTTCTATTGTTTCCACAGTAGGCTGGTGGATGGAAGATGGATAAAACAACAGCAAACAGATATGCTTGCATTAGGAAAGGGAAAGTACGGCTGACGTGAACTAAAATGAAGTTGCATCAGCAAATATTAATATTTGACTGCAGTTTTTCAGCATGACTGGATCTGGAAAATTCAATAGCTACTTCCTGTGTGACACCTTACAGATAACAGCAAATTTTAAAGCCAATTATTCTTTTGAAGTTATGAGAAACTGTCTGCAGACATATTTTAGTTACATTGAATGTGCAGAAAACATCGGGTTTGGAAACAAATTACAGTGTAATACATAAGTCTCTGTGCTAAAATTACATGACAAACAAGATAAATGGACATAATTCCCTACCTTGTGCTCCTTTTGTTTCCAGAATGACCAAACACAAGTTCAAACACCACCCTTTGACCTCAAGGCTCCTCCCAACTGGGCTCCCATTATCAATCATATATTGTATTGTGCATTAACCTGCCATTGACCTCTGCATGCTAAACCCAATTGCCATATCATTTCCTCCACAATGTTCTACTCTTAGTTATCTTCCCATGACTGAATCAGATTTTGTGCCCTCAAGCGTCAAAAAGTCTAAAATGACTGCTAGGATGGAGGGATGTGGGGTCGGAGGACATCTCATCTAAATCTCATCTAAAAATGAGATCTGAGGTAGAAGTTGCATCAATGAAAAGAAAAAGGACTTTCTTCTTTCATCCTGTCTCGCATGACAGACATTTCAGTTTCTAGTTTTTATTTTCCCAATGAACCAGTTAATTTTTTGAAACATTTAGCTCTTTAGAAAACTCCCCTCTGACGCTTATAATGTCCCTGATTACCTCTTACTGGATTTAGCAATTATTATGTTTGTTATTATGACCAAATACACTTGACCAATGCTCCCCCTATTTAACCAACTAATACAGAAAATAATGATAATCCCATAATAATATCTTGAGTGCATAATAATGCTAATACTGCTAATGATGAAGCATGCTAAGAAATCCTTCCCTGTCATCCCATTGTCTCCAATGGAGAAGGAGGTGGCCCCCACGGCCCCTTGGGAGATCTGTAATGTATTCAGCCAGTCCTTGGGAGTAAAATGAAAACAAATGTGGTGTAATAAAGGAGAGAAGATGAAGCGATTCTGTGATGATGCTCTCCACCAGCCTTATAAATCAAAATAAAACTGGAGCAGGTCATATGTGCCCCCACCCTCACTGGGCACACACACCTACATATCAATGTATACATTCTCTCTCTCTCTCTCTCTCTCTCTCTCTCTCTCTCTCTCTCTCTCTCTCTCTCTCTCTCTCTCTCTCTCCACACACACACACACACACACACACACACACACACACACACACACACACACACACACACACACACACACACACACACACACACACACACACACACACACACACACACACTTGTGCCTGCATGCTAATACAGGACTGGGGGAAGAAGAAAATGAATGCAGATAGTTATAGAGCATAAGAATAAAATCTGTATTTGTCTATTTGTAGACAACATATTTCCATGCCTTAACATATTTACTAGCATAACTTTTTACATCAAATGTTACTGTAGTTTACACTCCATCTACATCTGATTTAATGGAGTTAGGTTTAAGTTTTAATGAAATGTTTCCATTCATAATATTCATGCATTTTATATATTAGTGTGCTATGAATGTGTAAAGATATTTTACCCACATTATATTCTAAGTAGTGTAAATCAAAGCAACACATGACTTAACTGTGGTGGTCAAAGCAGGTAGTCATTTTTCTGACTTATATTTCTTTAGAGGAACGAGGTAGATAGATATTCCAATAATTCAAAATAAGTGAGGGAGAAGTTAAAATCATTTGAATAAAAGAACAAATATCTATTTCCTCTTTAATTTTCCCAATCATTTAGATTTTTCTAAATTCCCAATTTGAAAAACCAAAACAAAGCTGTTAGTGCTATTAACAACTGAAGCCGAAGCCAGTGGTTCTACCTCCGTCACTCCATAGGGGACGCTGTGGTGTCAGTGTATTTACTGTATGAAGTCAGTGGTTGAAAACAGACAGCAGGCTTGGTGGACATACATTTGCGGCAATCATTATACAGAAATTCCAAAATATTAAAATTGGAAAAAAGAAAAATGACGGTCTGGATTTGAAGCATGAAGAGTCAGTCATTTATTGCTGTATGATTGGGCTTGATTCAAAAATTGTCCTCCTCATATACGTGTGGTGCTTCAGGTTTTGAGGTCAATAAGAAGAGGTGATTTTTTTTCTTTTTGTATTACCATTATGAAATACACTCCTTCAATCCCTTTCAACCCTGCAAACTTTGAAGATGGATTTGAGACTTTCTCTGACAAGGTGGCTGCTTATTACGCAGATAAAGAATAGTGAACAGAGAGCACAATAAATAATTGATGCCTAATAAGTTGAGAGGGAGCGCGCAGGGGCTCCATTTTTTATTTTCGGCCAAAGAATAGAGAAAGCCTCCTGAGTTGTTTATTTCCTCCATCCTTACTCTCTTTCATGTCCTTCTCATTTTACGAGCCATGAGTCAACACAGCACACGTAAATGATATTTTGACACACAGAGCCATGAATAATGCATTTGAATTTACTTTTATGCCAGAGTCAGACCCCTCTCAGCACCCTTTCTCTACCTCCCCATCTCTCTTTACTTTCTTCTTGTTCCTCCCATCCTCTTAGTACCCACCCCCTTCCTCACAATGCAATCCTCCTCTACTTTTTTTCCTCTTCCCCTTTTCAAAAGTTGAAAGTAAAGACTGACTAACCTGCTTGCTACTGATTTATTATTGGCTGACATGAGGAAAGTATAGGAGAAAAAGAAATGAAGAAACGTGAATGAACAGGGATTTTAGTGAGATTTAAGGGCGATTATGTTCAGAGTGACATTTCATCTCTTCTGAAAAACTAGGCATTGTAAAAGTAGAAAAGTATTTTACCCATGTCACTTTACACCAGCTAATGAAGGCCTTGAGGTCTGCAGGACCCTGATGAAGCCGACGGCACTTATTGATTCAGTGTCTAAATTAATCACCCATAACTTGATCTGTTCCGATAAAGTCATCAGCAGCCGGCATACTGCCTGATCAGCAGCAATCATTCTTCCCCTGCCATGTTGCTGATGTTTAACCCCGGGCCCACATACTACCAGACATGGCCACATTTTAAAAGTAAATGAAAACCATTTATTTTGCTGCTAAATAGCTCGCTTGTAGTCGAGACAAACAAATGAAATGAGGATGTAGGATTAAGGTCTGGCTTTTTCATTTCGAGGGATGATTATGCTCCCCCACCCGCTCTTCATCAGCATCATCACCATCATCATCATTGGTTGTTTATAATTTTGCAGAATTTGTGTTGAGTGTGACTCACATTTATTACACTCCACTAATACCAACCTGTTTTTTTTAAGATCCTCAACTTTTTGGAGTGTCAGTTATTCTATTTTGCATCCAATAATGTAATTTCAGGAGGGGACGGATCCAAACGTCTGCTACCGGTACCAAATGGTTCTTATTTAGAGAGACCATCATGTTGTTGTTACTTTTCTGGAATAAACGGGAATGACCCTGAAGAAAATCATCATCTGAATGGAAGCATATGTTGTTACCCGTAACACCAAAGATGCTGGCTTTTGAAACGGAGCGTCAAGTTTTCACGAACCAATTTGATATTTGGGCTTATCAGCACATTTTTGAGCATTTAGAGGATGAAAGGATGCCCTTCTCATCACATTGAACTTGAAATATATTGGACTCTGTTTGCTCAGAGCTGATTTGCAAATGCTTGCAAACTGCTTGTAGTTACATTTTGCACATTTGGAAACTTTTGGAACTTTTGGAACTTTTTGGAATCAGGGTCGTATGTAGTCCTTTTGTCATTCTTTTTTAATTTTTCTCATTCTGCTCTTCAGCTGTTGCCCACCTGCATGCTTGTCGCCTTCAAGTTCACCTTCTTCTGACTGTAAAAATAAGAAACTGTATCTTTTTCTGACCTTGTCAGGTGAGATATATTGCAATAAATATCTTTTTTCAAACCCTATACAGTAGAGTGGCCTTTCATTGTGAGCACACCTGTGCTATTATCATGTGGTTCAGTCGGCATCCTGTTGTGCTCCACCTGCCAGGAGGGTGGATCGTCTCAATGAACAACAAACACTGAGCAACACATTTAAACAAATCACATCTTGAGTGCAAGGAAAATGTGTTATTTAACTTATTTGCATGAAAAATTATTAAATATTTTGCATTTATAATTTGGAAAAACATATTTTTAATATTTGCAATAACACAATATAGCTATTACATTTAAAGGATAATTAAGAACAATCAAAAATCATTTCCGATATAATCTCATTATATAATGTATATCCATATGATAGTCCACAGCATTAAAAACTTTTGAAGCCTGTGATCCAGACTAATATCCAGATGGAGATACCAGTTGCTGGCTGCAGCCTGTAAGCTACTTACTTTACATTTCTAAGTAATACACTTCTCATCCTTTTGGTGTGAAATCCTTCTTCTGAGAAGTTGCTTTGAAGGAAGCAGGGATGAATAATCTGCATCATCCACATCGTCCACAGAGTGGTTCTTCATTCATAATTTAAGACCCCCCATTACAGCTGATGAAACCACTGACCTGAAAGTACAGAGGGAATGAGCTCCTTCAAGTGTGGTGTTAACATTGTCTGTCGTGTACATGTTGCCAGCAAACATCAATAAGTAAGTCTATGTCAACACTGGCCTCTCATGTCATTTTTGTTTATCAGCAAGGGGATTTGATTTCTATACATACACATTATAATGGAGGATTGTTACCTCAAAGTACCTCGAGGTCATCAGCATAGATGCACATCATCAACATAGATGCACAGTTAATATGACATAGAAATATGTAATATAATATCTAATGTTTCGTTTTTTTCCATTTTAACAGGCGACTTGTCTAGGTTGTATACCCTGCTTCTCAATCAGCTGGGATAGGATCTCGCTCCTTTGTAACCACATACAGGATAAACAGTGACAGACAATGAATGAATGGAAATTTCATGTACAACATACAATGCATACGTCCATGCAGAACAGGAAAGTCAAGTGCTTTAAAAGCATTTCTCTGGTTTTTCTTTCCCGTGTTATGACCCAGAAAACACACTTTAACAAGTGGAAAAAATACATTATGTAGCTATATTCATTATAACTGTAAAGAGCTTTATGTATGTGTATTTATGTATGTATGTGTGTGAGATGAGGAACATACTAACCCTGACCCTAACCAAAGTTTCCAAACGTGCCACACATTTCCTTTGCTCAAACCTCTGTCAGCAGGCTTCCTTTTGTTCTGCTGAATGACTGAATTGAGAGAAAGAAAAAAAAAAAGTCTTACCCAGCAGTTCCGAGCAAACTATAAATTAGTGCATCATTCTTTACCCACCATGCAGTGCCTTGCACTGAAAGCACAAAAAAGCTAAATGGTCATTAAAAATACTGACTGCTCATATAATGTCCTACAAGTATTTTCTTGAACACCACAAATTTGATGCACTACCTTTTCTTTCTCAAAAAACACAACCAGTTTTCACATTAAATATACAGACTGTTTAATCACAGCTAAATGTATTAGTCACTGTGTTGGCCCCAGGCAATGACTATGTTCACAGCGCATCATTTGTTGTGATATCTTAAGCTACTATATCCCTCTAGGCTAGTTTCACAGAGTGTGTTTCTTGTTGTAGTTAAGTGCATATTTAACAGGCTCTCGAGTGTCTCCTACAGAGTTATTCATATTGAGCTTTTCAGAGATAAGCCCATTTTAGAGCACAGTTTAAGAACTTCTACTACCCTCCACCCCAAACATAGTTAAAAAGTGGAACAAAAAGAGGATGTAGTCAACAACATGCCCATCCTGTAGCAGCATGAGAACCAGGGTACACTGAGAACCTCAGTATGACTTCAGTTCCCCATCATCTTGGATTATGAGTCAGAGTCTGCTTCTACAGCCCAAGCTTCACCACACACCTACAGACAGAAAAACTTTCCACACAAGTAACTGTCTCAGCATGTCTTCACTAAAACTGGGACAGTTCCTCTTTTTGTTAGAGGACAAAATATTCTGAGCAACTGTGAAGATGTATGTACAGTATGTATGAATATATGTATGTATGTACTGTATGCATACTACATACGTCTGTCTGTCTGTCTGTATGTATGCATGTATGTATGTATGTATGTATGTATGACAAATCTAGCTGAAATGTGGTTAGAAAGATCATATACAACGTTAAATTGCTGTTTTCTTTTTCACTTACGCTCCCCGTTTTTCACATCACAATGAATTTCCTTTTATGTAAGTGTGACTGGCAGTCTCATGAGGCTGTGTAATGTAGATCATACACTTTTTTTTCATTGCTGTTCTTGAGAAAGAGCGTAATATATTAGCATAATGTTACTTATCCCTATGAAAAATAAAATATCTGCATACTTCTTGGATCATTTCCTGACACTGTCTGTGGCGCTGCTGTGATGTCTCATGAAGCCACAGTTTGACCCCTTACCTCCACTCTTTCTTCACCCCCACAGCAACCCCCAATAAAACTGATTTGCTCTGGCATGTATTGTTTTGGAAAATAAATCAGTCGACTCTTTCCACTTCATGCACTCATGACATCATTTTTTAGCCCTCTTAAGTCAATTATTGTCACTTAGTTCATCTGTATGGTAACAATGACCTGTAGCTACAGTACACAGGGCCCTTCCCACTCTCTGCACCATGATAGGAAAGACTAGGAAATGGTTACGCTTTGAGCCTGTAAGTTTGTCAAAGTTAAATACAAGAGAGCATATTATCCGCCTTATTTTTCTGTCACACAATCCTCCTTTTTCCGCTTTGAGAATAAGCTTCAAGGTAATTGTGTCATTGTGTCATAAGGCGCACAAAAAAATGATAATCCATTAAATTGTATTCCATGCTCTCTGTTGCTTTTGTAGTATAGCACGACACCATGGGATTTTGGAAAGGTGAATTATGAATAATTGCTTTTGATCCAAAAAGCCTGACAAGTAATAACATTTAATGCTATGGCTGATCAACAAAACTGAGGCATGCTTTTCACGGTTGAATAGACAGTTTGGCAAAAGATACCACCCTGCTTGTTGCTGTATTCACAGAGAGATTGTGATGTAAGGTTGTTTAGTTTACTTTAAGACACTTTACCTTAATTTAACCTTTAAACTTTGGTGCCCAAAGTAGTCACCAGTGCTGTAATATAGTAACGGCAAATTTGAATCCAAAGATGTCATCCCGGTGAATTATTCAGCTTAAAACATGAGAGGGGCCAGGTGTTACTGATCACACACATTCAAATAGGTCTTTGTTGTTTCAATTAGTTGATTAAGTATCATCTACTCCTCTGTTTTCTCTAGAAACGTGATCTGTGTTAAACAGATTCATATTACAGGGACAGCAGAGAACAAGAAAAAGGGGGACATTTTCAATTACATGTCAGCATATTCCTGACTGTCAGCCACCATTTGATCAGGCTTTTACTTTAATTGCTTGCATTTCATTAAGTGTAATCATTGGTGATGGAATTTAATCAGTGAAGATTCAGCAGAACACTCCATAGACTGTTTGAAGCGATGCATTCAATGACCGTGGGAGAGGTCTCATCAACAGTAAATCTAATGTAAACCTGAGCTTAAAAAGTTATGTCCATACTGCAAAATTCCAGACTTTTTACATGTGAACTAAAGCAATTAGCTCAGTAAATAAAGAAATAACTGTCCAATAAAAAGTTATGCAAATATTCAACACGCCTCATGAGTCAACCATTTGAATAATTCAAAAACACTTGTTTTAAAATTATTTATAACCCATTTCGAGGAAAGGATGGAAAAGATGTGAAGCTCCAAAAATGCAAATATATAGGTATTATGAAAGATAATTATATTTATTATGTCATGTATTGGAGAAGGGTTATACAACATATTACTTCACTGTTCATACAAAAAAACATAACCTTTATCCATGCATCATATTTGACTTTTCAAAATCTTGGTTTACTTAATACAGAAGGTTGTCATCATAATATTAACTGTGTCTTTCTAAAATGTTGTGGAGTAAAGTATTAAGTTCCAAAAAATATAAATAATGAAGTAATGATCAATAAGTAAAATTATGTATTTACATCAACTACAGCAAGACATCAACCTTTAAACTGAGCCTTGAGATGAGTTCCTCAGCCCTGCAGGAAGTCCTCATCCTCCTAAATATTTAGCAAGCACCTGATTGTCAGCTGATAGTCCAGACCCGGCCATATAAGGTCAGGAACATCACAAGACCCGATCCTCTACCATCTGAAAGACACACATCAGTAGCTTGTCTCATTTTCTGTCAGCTTCTCTGGTTCACCTGCAAGGAGGAAATAATTTTGCAGACACATATCATCCATGCGACAGATAATATAAAGATGTGTGACCTGTGGATTTATAAAATCCAATGTGAATCCATATAACTGCTGTGAAGATTGTCTGTCTATAAAGCAGGGAGAAGCAATCAGCTTACAAAACTTCTTTTTGCTGTAATCTTTATACCTGCAGATATTTTCTATTCTGTTTTCCTGTGATTTGGTAAAAATTACTGACAGTGTTTTCAGTAGATTTTCGAAGTGACTGGGTTTGTAGCACCTCGAACACCGCAAACAAAATTCACCTCTGATATACTGGAATGGAAGTTTTTCAGTTCTACATCAAAGCCTGAGTGAATTTAAGCAATGAGTGCAGCTTGGTTCCATGGCACTGGAGACACAATTTTATTTACTTTTTATTTTATCGTATGCTATTGGTACGAGGCATTTGATTGTTTGTCTCTATGTGTTTGAAAGCAAAAGAAATCACCACATTTTGAATGGATTGAAGAATAGGTAATTAGATTTTCAGTCTTATCCAGATCAAGGATTTTTCTAACAAATCCTACTATTGTAAAGCCTTGTGCCAACCCACTCTACTTACAATTGGCTAACATTTCTCACATATTTAAAGTTCTCTCATTGAGGGGTTACATGAGAAAAACATCACATTCCCTTAGCAGAGGTATGTGCTTTCTGAGTGCTGTCTGTTTTTTAGCCATGCACATGACACGGATCTATTGCGTCAGTTTGTCAAATGGTTCATCTCTTTGATTCAGCATGAAATATTTTGACCTCTGATAAAACACCAGGATGTTTCCACAGATATTCAAGGTCATAATGAATGTTAGATCTGCTGACTTTTCTCTCCAGCCCCTTCGTGTGTGTCAGAAAATCTAGCTCCAACATTTGTGATCTCTTCAGAATGAATTGTTTGTGTTCCTTTAACATTTTACATTTGTCAGTAGTTAAACACCAAATGATAATTTCAATAACCTCACTCATACTCTTGGGATTACTCACCTACGTTAGCATGCATACACACTAATCTAAGATGTTAAGCATAATATAAATTAAACCTGCTTAACAAGAGAGTGTTAGTGTTGTCATCATATACATGCCTGCATGCTGATCAACATTTATCTCACAAACCACTTGGTTAAATATTCTATACTTCTTCACAAATTTCAGTCACTTGCTGGAACCGCACTGGATTTACGATTTTTTAGGTTTTGTGGTCTGTGAACTATTTTCATCAAGTGTCATCACAGTATAAGTCCTTTCAGTTTGGGCTGACATGCCTCACATTAACAGAAATTGAACAAAAACTGCAGGGGACAGGTATAAACAACACAAATTATCTTTGACTGCCTTCCTTGACGTTGTTTCTCAGCAAGAAATGGGGAAAGCACAAGGTTTCATTCATTCTATATGTACAATGCTGCACGTGGACCTTCACCCAAAAAGATGGATGTCCTGATCTAAATTGCAGTCAGGTTATCCAATAAGAAAATGAACGGCTCATCATTGGTGGTCGTATAATTTGCATAAAAAGCACATGGTGTGACGAAAACACCCATTGCCTGTGACATATGCCTTCAGTTCACTTCATCTAGAAATGCAGAGGGCCCAACTCATAGGGTGACAAGACAACAGAGGTTAAGAAAGATTCACAAGAAGCACTGACGAGGGTTGTATTTATTCATATACACTGCAGGCCTGACCTGTGTTAATATGTTTGTACCAGTTTGTTCTTGTTTGTCAAACAACGTTTGGTTAACAGCTTCTGGGATTTGTCTACATTCAAACAGGCTTGTTCCTCTCTTTTTCTGTTTTCTGTCAATTTTGATAGAAGAAAAAAGCCAGGGATGTCAGCAACAAGCAACTGCACAGACGTGTGTCATCTCTGATGCTACTGTTTCCTGACACATGTAAGAGTTATGTTTCTTCATAATAACAAAATCTGCATTTGAGTGTAAAACACAGAGGCAAATTTTTTTTTAGCATTTATTAGTAATGTGTGTTTAATTAAAAGCTTGTATCAGAATTAAAATGTTGAATCAGGGGAGAGAAAGACAAAATGTTGTTGTGTTTATCGTCTCAGTTTCCTGTAGCTACTCTTTTGTATTTTAATGGTAATATTTTCACAATGTTCCCCACCATCTGTGGGAATGTGATACCTTTCTACAGCTGAGTGAAAGAGGGGTGGGGGGAGGAAGTGGTGTTCTCTAATCCCAGAATCCCTCACATCGAATCATGCAAATTTGGTGCACTTTGAAGCGAATCCAGCTCCTACCATATGCAGAGTGAAAACAACAATCTATTATGCATGCATTGCACCAAGCTTATGGTAATGTTATTTCACTGCTATTCCTATAAAGTCAAATTTGCAGATGCACAACATATCTAAAGATTCTTTTAAAATAATATTTGTCTCATTGTGGTATGTGTTTGAGAATAACAAGCAAAGTGTGTAGAGGTGGCTGCTGAGATCTCTCTGTGCCTCACCGTGGAAGAGATGCTTGAAAAGTGGATATTTTCCACCTCCAATCTGTGTTTGAGAAGTTATATTTTTCCTGCATTCACTGAGTGACTTCTTATGTTATGCTCCTCAAAGACAACAACACAATTGGAAACTTCCTACAATGTTTGTCGCTCCCCAGCCCTGAGGAACCTGGCGTTTATGATGTCGTTGCATCATGTTATCCATTAGGTACACTCCATGTTATCTAATCAGAAAAACATAGTTAGAGATCTGCATTCAGAGTAAACTTTTAATGAACAGGTATGCATATAAGCGCTCAGGCTACTCATCACAATAACAAGCTGTTCTGTTCTGTCACGTTATATTTCATGA
This sequence comes from Antennarius striatus, assembly GCF_040054535.1. NCBI lineage: Eukaryota > Metazoa > Chordata > Actinopteri > Lophiiformes > Antennariidae > Antennarius > Antennarius striatus. The sequence continues at coordinate 17,445,896 of NC_090777.1, read as the reverse complement.
GCCAAAAAGCTGTCTGCAGGCTTTGTTGCTCTCTTTCTACGGCTGGATTAAGAACACAACATCAATGATATTTCCATTTGTTCAATGGATAATTAGGGCGCATGACATGCCAAGAATCATTTTCCATCTTGGCTCATCCTAATTTGGGGGAGGCATCAGGAAAAGTGTAATTGGTAAGACAAGATGTGACTGGTGTCTCCCTGGTGGATCCATGCTTTGTTACAGCAGGTAGTTCTTAATGAAGAGGCCAGTGGTCTGCTTAATAATGCATCTATGTATGTAAGTCTGTCAGCCTGCCTGCCTGCCTATCTATCTATCTATCTATCTATCTATCTATCTATCTATCTATCTATCTATCTATCTATCTATCTATCTATCTATCTATCTATCTATCTATCTATCTATCTATCTATCTATCTATCTATCTATCTATCTATCTATCTATCTATCTATCTATCTATCTATCTATCTATCTATCTATCTATCTATCTATCTATATATCTATCTATCTATCTATCTATCTATCTATTTATCTATCTATGTTGTGTTGTTCTCAACTCAAATAGTTTCATCTTTTTCTCCCTCTGAGTAGATCTGTAAAAAGAAACTTCTCTGAAACCACCATCAGCATGTTTGAAACTGTCTGGGTGATGCTGAAGAAAGGATGACAATGTTGACCAGTGTTTGGCTGCACATAATAAGTTTGAAATAACTGGACCACTGAGCGCAGAAAGGCTTTGACATGTTAGACCTTTTCAGTATATGGCACAGCCCTGTGGTGCAAACATACTGTACATGGTACTTACACAAAACTGAAATATACTGTACACAATCATGCATCTAGCATTCACAGCAGCACAACGAGCCTCATAGATTGAGCGTAGTCCTTATGAATCCACAGGATTTAGTGAATAAAACTATTAACCCACTGTTACGAGTGAGTATGGCTCAACAGGGGTGGCCGCATATCATGCAGGATGACAGACGGGACAAGGGGCGGCTTTATCACTTAAACTGGCCTCATGGAGCCTAGTGCTCTCGGCCAGCCAGTCTTCAAGTTATTCTATGCCAGTGGAGCATTGATTTTCCACACTGTTAGCTCACATGATTCCCCCTTTCCTCAGGAGAAAATTGTCGGGACAAAAAAAAAGACTCCCTGTGATCGATTGGTCCACTGTGCAACTGAATTCAGGTTACAGACTGAGGGAGATGAGGAGAAAGGGAGAACGGGGGGGTGGGGGGGGGGTGGAGATGAAGACAGTACACAGCAGGGTATTTGTGTGTTAGTCTCACTGAGGTAAATATGGACCTGTAAAAGTAGAGCTGAAGCAGAATAGGTTGTAAAACAGCAATGCACAGGTTCTTGTTATACACCCTTCTCAGATATAGGATTGACTCTAGGAAGAAAACAATATTTCTCACTGTAGTGACAAGAATCCACTTGTTTCTAAATTCATCCCTAGAGTATTGTGTATCTCATAAGATCAACCAACCCTGAAGAGGACTGGAAAACTCTCCAAAATTGTTGTTATTTTTGAAATTGTTTTTCACTTGGTTCTTATAGTTGAGGTACTTTCATCACAGCCCTGAACTACGAACACATATTTGAATCTAATTTGGAGAGACTTTCTTTTGCAAAGCAATTTCATGCATAAAACAGTGCTGCGTAATTAAAAATTCACACATCAAACTTTTGAAGAACAAAGAAACAATCGAAACATATTGGCAGAAAAATCAGCAATGCTAGTAGTATCAGAACACAGTAGATAGCACCTTAATTATGTAACATATATTATTAGCTTTTGAAATACTTACTGTACAATCTACAATCCTCAAAAAAAGAATGGCATAAAGTGTAGAGCATATTCGATAATAATTTATGTTAAGCAGGTTGCTTATTTATTATCAATAGACTATAATTGGAAAATAAGTAGGGAACTAATATCAATGCTAATAATCAACTGTTTAATGGCTGTTGTGTTTCTGAATCTGAAAGTAAACCAGGTGTGACACTGTTGTTTTGGGAAAAATTCAAGATCTCACTATGATAATGTTTAGCAATATAATGGTCACCAAGAAGTTTTAGCTTGTCAGCATTAATCCGAACAGAACACAAATATAAGGCTGATTGTCATCACAGTTGGCCCGTTTCACGAAGGCAGGGTTAAAAAACCCTGAGGTAAACCTGTGGTACTGGGTTGACTTGTTAACCCAGAGTAAGCTGACCCAGAGTAAGCTGTTTAATAGCTAACAAAAGCCACCATCAATGGAGCCCCAATTCGACGATTCACCATGACGATGCTTTACAGGAGTCAAAGTCCATCCATCCATCATCTACCGCTTAACCGGGGCCGGGTCGCGGGGGCAGTCTCAGCAGGGATGCCCATACTTCCCTCTCCCCAGACACCTCCTCAAGCTCCTCCGGGGGGAGCCCGAGGCGTTCCCAGGCCAGCTGAGAGACATAGCCCCTCCAGCGTGTCCTTCCTCGAGGTTTCCTCCTGGTAGGACATGCCTGGAACACCTACCCAGGGAGGCGTCCAGGAGGCATCTGGAACAGATGTCCGAGCCACCTCTGCTGGCTCTGCTCAAGGTGGAGGAGCAGCGGCTCTACTCCGAGCTCCTCCCTGGTGACTGAGCTCCTCGCCCTATCTCTAAGGGTGCGCCCAGCCACTCTATGGAGGAAACTAATTTCAGCTGCTTGTATCTGGGATCTTGTTCTTTCGGACATGACCCAAAGCTCATGACCATAGATGAGAGTAGGAATGTAGATTGACCGGTAAATCGAGAGCTTCGCTTTGCAACTCAACTCCTTCTTCACCAGGACAGACCTATACAGCGACTGCATCACTGCAGAAGCTGCACTGATCCATCTGTCAATCTCACATTCACTCCTTCCCTCACTCGTGAACAAGACCCCAAGATACTTAAGGACTCTCCACCGACCTGAAGAGGGCACACCACCCTTTTCTGGTCGAGAACCATGGCCTCGGATTTAGAGGTGCTGATCCTCATCCCACTCGCGTCACACTCAGCTGCAAACCGTCTCAGTGCACGCTGAAGGTCCAGGTTTGATGAGGCCAACAGGACAACATTGTCTGCAAAAAGCAGAGATGAAATCCTTTGGTCCCCAAACCGGACTCCCTCCGGACCCTGGCTGCACCTAGAAATTCCGCCCAAAAAGATTATGAACAAAACCGGTGATAGAAGGCAGCCCTTCCGGAGTTCAACATACACCTGGAACAGGTCTGACTTACTGCCGGAAATGCGAACCAAGCTCTGGCTTCAGTCATAGAGGGACCGGACAGCCCTCAGCAAAGGGCCCCGGACCCCATACTCCCAAAGCACTCCCCACAAGATACCACGAGGGACACGATCGAACGCCTTCTCCAGATCCACGAAACACATGTTAACTGGTTGGGCAAACTCCCATGAACCCTCGAGCACTCGATGTAGAGTGTAGAGCTGGTTCAGTGTTCCATGACTGGGACGAAAACCGCATTGTTCCTCCTGAATCCACGGTTTGACTATAGGTCTAATCCTCCTCTCCAGTACCCTGCAATAGACTTTCCACGGGGGGCTGAGGACTGTGATCCCCCTATAGTTGGAACACACCCTCTGGTCCCCCTTTTTGAAAAGAGGGACTACCGCCCCGGTCTGCCAATCCAGAGGTACTGTCCCCGACTGCCATGTGATATTACAGAGACGTGTCAAGCATGACGGTCCCTGCACATCCAGAGACTTGAGGTACTCAGGGCGAATCTCATCCTCCCCCGGTGCTTTGCCACCGAGGAGTTTGGCAACCACCTCGGTGACTTCAGCTTGGGTGATGGACGAGTCCACCTCTAAGACCTCAGCCTCTGCTTCCTCTGTGTAAGGCATAACAGCGGGATTGAGGAGATCCTCGAAGTATTCTTTCCACCGCCCGACAATATCCTCAGTCGAGGTCAGCTGCTCTCCGCCTCAACTGTAAACAGTGTTAGCTGTGCACCGCTTTCCCCTCCTGAGGCGCCAAATGGTTTGCCAGAATTTCTTCGAGGCTGAACGATAGTCTTCCTCAATGTCCTCCCTGAACTCTTCCCAGATGTGACTTTTTGCCTCTGTGACTACTCGAGCTGCAGTACGCCTGGCCTGCCTGTACCTGTCAGCTGCCTGCGGAGTTCTACAATTCAACAAGATTTGATAGGACAATTTCTTGAGCTTGACGGCATCCCTTACTTCCGGTGTCCACCACCGAGTTCGGGGGTTACCGCCACGACAGGCACCAGAGACCTTGCGACCACAGCTCCGAGCAGCCGCTTCAACAATGGAGGTGGAGAACATGGTCCACTCTGACTCAATGTCCCCAGCCTCCTGTGGGATCTGGAAGAAGCTGTCCCAGAGGTGGGAGTTGAAAACCTCACCGACAGAGGGTTGTGCCAGACATTCCCAGCAGACTCTCAAAACACGTTTGGGCCTGCCGAGTCTGTCCGGTCCCCTGCTCTGCAAGCGGATCCAACTCACCACCAGGTGGTGATCAGTTGACAGCTCTGCCCCTCTCTTCACCCTAGTGTCCAACACACACGGTCGGAGGTCTTTTGATACGACAACTAAGTTGATGATCCACCTCCGGCCTAGAGTGTCCTGGTGCCAGTTGCACTTATGGACATCCCTGTGATTGAACAAGGTGTTTGTTATGGATAAACTGTGACTAGCACAGAAGTCCAATAACAGAACACCACTTGTTTTCAAATTGGGGAGACCGTTAATCCCAATCACCCCTTTCCAGGTCTCACAGTCATTGCCCACATGAGTGTTGAAGTCCCCAAGGAGAACAATGGAGTCCCCAGTCAGAGCACTATTCTGTACTCCCACCAGGGACTCCAGGAAGGCCAGGTATTCCGCACTGCCATTTGGCCCGTAGGCTGAAACGACAGTGAGACACCTGTCCCCAACCCGAAGGCACAGGGACGCGACCCTCTTGTTCACCGGAGTGAACTCCAATATATGACGGCTGAGCAGCGGGGCCACAAGCAAGCCCGCCGCCTCTCACCTTGAAAAGCACCTCGAAAAACATCAGAAAAGTGGAGAGTCCAGCCCCTCTCAAGGGTATGGGTTCCAGAGCCCAAGCTGTGGGTGGAGGTAATACCCGACTATATTTAGTCGGTATCTCTCAACCCCCCTCACAAGCTCTGGCTCTTTTCTCCCCAGTGAGGTGACATTCCATGTCCCTAGAGCTAGACTCTTTGTCTGGGGATTCGGTCATCGAGCCCCATGCTGACGACTGCCACCCAATCCACACTGCACCCGTCCCCTACGGTTTCCTCGGGGGGTGGTGAGTCCACCAGAGGTTGGGCCCACGTCGTCCTTTTGGGCTGAACCTGGCCGGGCCCCGTGGGCAGAGGCCCGGCCCCGGTCCTGGCTCCAGAGTAGGGCCCCGGTTGCGCCATACTGGGCAACGTCACGGTCCTTGATTTTTTACTCATCATAGGGGTTTTTGTTCTGCTCTTTGTCTGGACCGTCAACCATGACCTGTTTGCCAAGGGAGACCCTAACAGGAGCATAAAGCCCCTGACAACATAGCTCCTGGGATCATTCGGGTACTCAAATCGCCCCACCAGGATAAGGTAGCAGCTCTCAGAGGAGAGGAGTCAAAGTACACATTTTAATTTATGTCAGAGGAAACCCTGGGTTAATGGAATAAAACCTGCTCCTGACCAAGTTAGCTTCAGAGAGTCAGTTACTCCGGTAACAAACCCAGACCTTCAGTTTACCTCACTTCATGAAACAGGTCAGGGTTACTGCTCTAACTCTGGGTTAAGTTACCTCCCTTTTTGAAACCGAAAACCCTGGTTTTCCCTGATTTCAGGGTTAACTCAACCAGGTTTTCCACTAAACCTGCTTTGTGAAATAGGCCCACTGACTGGGAAAATTGGCACATGAAGTCCAGGCAGCTGATGGTGCGAATTGAAAATGAAAGGTTTACCAAAGCCTGGAAAATTTTTCTCAAGGTAAACATGCGTGGGTGTACCACGGATTCTGTGCATCAAATTGTTGAGACAATTCACTCAAAATGGAAATGTCAACCTCTCAATTTACTAGAGGGAATGCCAGAACACAATTAAATTGTTCAGGTTTCCTCCTCTTGAGACTATATATGTATATGAAAATGAAAATTACACTAGCCCATGCTGTAATTGTTAAGAAATTTTTGTCTGATGGACCAACTGACTTAATCAATATTGCTGTCCCCATATGGTCATACTGCCAGTGTGCCTAAATCTCTCCCCAATATTGTATGTAGAGGATGTATATACTGTATATGAAACATGCATTGAGCTTTTGTTTTCACACCCGTAGATGACCTGTTGCATGAGGTCATTGTGTTTCTCTCCCATCTTTCACATTAATCATGTAAAAATGAGTTTATATGCATCACTGTTAGCATAATGGTCTTAAGAGCTGAGAGACAGGCTAACCTAACAAGCAGAATGGCATAATAAAGAAGGACCCACTGACATTAATGAAAATGTATATCATTTAAAACTAGCTGAAGCAAAGGCTAAGAGGGAGAAAGAACATTATTTATTAATAGTATTGGTTGATGGCGTGGGCTATTTTCATTCCATTTCCATGCACTTGATGTTCTTTCCTTGTGGTTTTTCATCAAGAAGGGAAACTACATCATTGTGTAGGGAAATGCTTCATATTACTTTCCTTGTAATAAGCTGTAGTGAGGGCTCAGTCAGAAACACTATAGCACTGGACTCTTAGACCATTGTTTATTCTTGGACCATCCTGTCAGTCCCACCTCTCACGCATGCTCAGTCTTAATTTCCTGCTGTTATTGTCTGGGGCTATCAGTTGAGATATCTGATGATCACATCTGTCCATCAACACGGTGATGCACCCTCATTGTTAGCTTATCATGTTGCTACTATATATTTAAATATGATTTTCTCTGTATCGCTAGTTCGTCCTGTTGTTATGCGTGGCCCCCACCTCCTCATCACCACCCAGTCTTTGCAGATTCACCAAAAGTAGTTTTTCATTAGCCTCGGCAGTGTCATCAGTCACCACCACCAATGTCTATACTCCAAGGTACAGATCTTACCGCTGCTCAAGGCAGACACTCTTCATTGGCCTAGCTGCAAAGTTAAGCACCAAACACTTAAAGGGACAGTAAAGTTAATTTTAAGTGACATATATGTTATTCATCATTATGAAAAATTGAAGAAAAAATAAATTTAATGTGTGTAGCATCATCCACTTGGTCAAAAAAGCTTAGTGAACAGTTGTGTCAACAGAACAGCAAAAAGACGCGAAGACAAGTGCCTGTCGTTTTTTAGAATACCTTCTGGGAAGGAATCGCGCTAAAAATGCTAACACGCTAGCCCGTCAATGGGATTATGTTAGCATTGAGCTAACCGCCATTTATTACTACTGGACTGTGTGGAATTAATAACAACTCTAGTTGTTACTAATTCCACAGTGATTATATTTGAAAGTCGCGTCTTTTTGCTGTTCTGTTGACACAACCGTTCACCGCGCAGGTAACCATGTTATTTGTGGTGTTAATCGCGTCTAGAATTGCATTGTTTCTTATGGCTGCTAAGCTATATTTGGCCCCAGTGACGTATGACGCCCACGTGACCACTGAATGCGGAAGCTGCCGCGGAACAGATTTTAAGTTTTTTTTGACCAAACAGATGATGCTACACATATAAAATTATTTTTTTCTTCTATTTTTCATAATGATGAATAACATATATGTCACTTATAATTAACTTACTGTCCCTTTAAAAGGGAAGCATGGGTTAATGTTAATTCAAGAAGTACAGTGGATGTAAAGAGTCCACACACCCCTCTTCAAATAAGTTTTCACGATGCAAAAAAACTAAATCAAGACAAATGATTTCACAACTTTTTCCACCTTTAATGTGACATTTAAGCTGTACAAGGCAATTGAAAAACAAACTGAAACCTTTAAGAAAAAAAACACATTAAACAAAAAACTTCAAATAACCTGGTTGCATTAATATGCACACCCTCATACTAATACTTTGTTGCAGCACCTTTGGCTTTTATCACAGCACTCAGTCTTTTTGGTTAGGCGTCTGTCAGTGTGGCACATCTTGAGGTAGCAATATTTGCCCTCTCTTCTTTGCAAAAGTGCTCCAAATCTTTCAGATTGTGAGGACATCTCCTTTGCACTGCACTTTTCAGATCACCCCAGAGATGTTCGATGGGATTCAGGTCTGGACTCTGGCTGGGCCATTCCAAAACTTTAATCTTATTGGTTTCATCAGACCATAACACATTTTCCCACAAGTGTTTGGGAGACTGCAGATGCCTTCTTGAAAAATCCAGCTGGGTTCGGCTTTTTTTTATTTTGTTAGATAAGGCTTTTGTCTTGCCACCCTACCCCATAGCTCAGACATACAGTATGAAGAATACGGGAGATTGTTGTCACATGCACTATACAACCAATACTTGCTCGATATTTTTGCATCTCCTTCGGAGTAGCTGTCGGCCTCTTGGTAGGCTCTCCGACTAGTTTTCTTCTCTTCTTATCATCAATTTTGGACGGACGTCCTTTTCGTGGTAATATCACTGTTGTGCCATACTTTTTCCACTTGATGATGATGTCTTCACCGTGTTCCATGGTATATTTAATTCTTTGGAAATTCTTTTGTAGCTGATTGATGTCTTCGAATAATTAGATCCCTCTGAAACTTTGGAAGTTCTCTGTGGACCATGGTTTGTGCAGGAAGATGTGGCTACAAATATGTCAGGAAAAACCTAGTAGAACAATTGAACTTTATTTATGGTTGATCAGAGGAACCTTCATTGGTGAACGGTGCGTGCTGACAGCAGTTAAACATGAGTTTGAATGTTACTGGTCCAATCTGAACACAGCCATAATCCTCAGTTATGACAGGGTGTGCACACTTATGCAACCATGCAACCTACCTGACGATTTTAGTTTGTTGTTCAGGTGTGTTGTACAGATTATAGGTCACATTAAAGTTAGAAAAAGTTGTGGTTTTGAAGCACAAATAAAATGTTTTGTTTCTTTACTACTTTGTTGCAGATACAGAATGAAGGTCTGAGTATTGTGCTTTCAGTTTAGACAATGTTATGTGTGTTTTGAACAAATTAATCAATGTGGAAAAAAATATTATTAGTAAACAAAAACACAGAAGCAGGTGAAGAGGTTCAGTTCCTAAAAAGACTTGCAGCGTTACCTGCTGTATGCACTGTGACTGTGATGGGAACCACTTGTTCTGTATTTGTACAAATATTTATAAATGCAGTAAATGCCAACATTAATGTTCCATCTGGATCCAAAAAACCTACAATCATTTAAAAAAAAAATCTAAACAGGGCAATTCCTTTTTGGGGAGCAAGAGTGGGTGATAATCTTTTATCACTTTAATTACATCAACATAAATATTTCATATTGCATAAATCAGATCATGTGGCTGCAACATTCTTGTAAATGGAATTTTATCTGTAGCTTGGGACCATTAGTGGCACTGAGTTCTGAGGGAGCCTGAGTGGTAATTAAGTCCACTCAGCTGTGACTAAACATTTTTGACATTTTTCCTAGTCCAGAATGAACTGTCAGTGTGCAGAGAGAGTAACCATCTTGTCACTTTGTGTTTGTATAAGAATAGCAGAAAACTGGGTGCTACACTGAAAGTCACGAGTTTCATATTCAAAAAAAAGGAATGAAATACAGAAAAAGGGTAAAATGTAGGTGGGTTGAACGTGTGTTGTGTGTGTGTGTGTGTGTGTGTGTGTGTGTGTGTGTGTGTGTGTGTGTGTGTGTGTGTGTGTGTGTGTGTGTCTGTCTGTCTGTCTGTCTGTCTGTCTGTCTGTCTGTCTGTCTGTCTGTCTGTCTGTCTGTCTGTCTGTCTGTCTGTCTGTCTGTGTCTATGAAATGTGTGACTGAGATAGGATAAGAAGACGAAAGACTGTAACCCATTTTTAATTTCACAACAGTGCTCAGGGGAGGGTGGCCTAAAATACAGTATGTGCAAAAATTTTGAAATCTTTGGAACAAAGTTATTGCACGGAAAAGTAGGATTCATTTGATTTTACTTCGCATCACTATTTACTGATGGATCAACGCTGTCAGAACAGCCCAATTTATCAAAAGTCCATTTTCTTGGACCTTCAAGCAAGATGTGTGTGTCTGTGTCTCAGTATTAGCACATTCCTGAGTCAATGCTGAGGTTGATTTCAACAAAGTTACTGCTTATTGTGATACTTTTGGCATCTCATTTCAGTGAGGTACCTGGATAATAATACATTTCTTCTCTTGTGCATGCAGATATGATGAGTTACAGTGATATCCAAGACAAAATTCAGAGATAACAAGGTGACTTTGAACCATCCTCTGAAGATATTCCATTGGCATCTCTTAAAAGAGGAAAACAACCAATGCCTTAATAGCCAATACAAGCATTCCATCAACTTTTGTATGCTTGGGTAAATTAAATACCCCTGCTTTGCCTTTTGTTCTAGAAAATGCATCAAATTGATTGAAAGAAGCAATTACTGTAGCAGGGAAAGGTATTGATTTTATAAAAGTGTGCAATTACTTTAATTGGGATAACCTCGTCTCGATTAAATGTTCAAATAGGCTATGTTAAAAAAAATGTTGGCATTTACAGTTGTGATTTTGAGCAGACTCTATTTCCCATGCAGCCCAACCTTTGTTCCTGATCAGCTTGTTTATTTTTCTCTGGAACCATTTTCTCTGGGGATTCAGAAGACATTTAATCAACATAGGATACCTATACAGAAAAAAAAAATCAATGTCATTAGTGAATGTTCTTTTCAATGTCATATGTTTGAATGATTCTGGATTTGTGCATCATGCACAAAAAGCACTGTGATTACAATAAAAACTGTGCTTTTTCCCTTGAATGTGTTCTTTGCCAGGTACAGTTTAAGTGCATCTTCTGTTCCACATACACTGAGTTAGAATGCAAAAAAAACAACAACTGAAGCCTTAAATCTGGCTGCATACTATGTGACTTGACATGGAGCAACAAAATGAAAGAGAGAGATAGAAAGAGAAAAACAGCAAAAGAGATAGAGAGGGAGCGAGAGAGAGAAAAGGAGAGAGAGAGGGACAGACAGAGAGAGAAAGAGAGAGAGCAATACCCCATAAAACCATCTCTGCTTTCAGTTCAAATAGGTCCTATCATCTCCATGACAACAGTCGTAATGGTAACATGGAAATATATTAATGTAAAACCATGGCAACGTTCTCCAATTGAATTAAGCAGCACCTGTGCACATTACACAAGAAGATAAAAGACAAAAGGAGCCAGCTTCTGCTTGCCAAGCAGCTGTGGCTTTCAGACCTCAAAAACCCATCTACATTTCCTGAACACATTTGTTTTCCAATGTTTCTGCAAGGCAAATTACCGTAGCATTGCACATTTTTTTGAGGGGTTTTCCGTCGTATTTGTGCGAACAGACAAAAACTGGATAATTACGGTTTTTCCTCCCCACAGATTATAAACCCAGTTCGTCCACCAGAGTGGTGTAGTCAGATTAAGAGTTTGTGTGTTTTACCATTAAATCACAGAATGGTGGGGCAATCATTCAGATAGGTAAAGAACTGTGGTGTTTGTGCACTAAAAGACACATAAAGTGGGTACACTGTGCTCCCTTTTTTTAAAAAAAAAATGGAGGGTGTGAGAGAGTGAAAGTGGTTGTGTTTTGCCTTCTTTTCTCTGAGCAGAGCTGAAAAGAGAAAACATTATCTACATCACCATGCCATCAAATCTGATAGATTTTATCCCATCTCTCCCCCTCCCTCTTCCTTTTCTGTTCCCCTTAGCCTCTGTGTTCACTGGTAATGGCAATGTAGCATTCTTCCACCCTTGAAATATGAGTCTGTATATTTGTGTCTTTAAAAGAAGAGAAAAGGGTGTGCCTAGTGCCCAAGTACATTTACTCTTTAAAGGATATTGTTGTTTCCACAGAATGTTGAACAGTTTTGTCATCAGCCATATTTTATTCATGTGGCCAGTATTGTCCATCACATACATCTACACATAACATAGATTGTCTCAACTGTTTTTAAGAAAATAAATATACTATAAGAGCCAAAAATAGAAAAGAGAACAATCCTCATCATCCTGCAAGCTGACATAAAAGACAACACTAATCTCCATTTGAATATGTGTAATGAGAAAAAAATGTCTATATAATGTTTTCCATTATCTGCTTCCCCACAAATGGATGTCCACACTGTCTGCACATAAGTGTGATTATACCTAACAAGACGCTGAGGTATCCCAACAGGCATTGCTTTGCAATAGGTCAAGATTGCAGTCAAATCTTCCAGTTGTTCATTGCCAGAAAAGAGAAGTCTAGACTGGCTCTCCATCAAGTACACATTACCTCAGTGAACCACCTTACAGTGTACCAGACCTTGGATTGCTCATTTTCAAGCTGTCGCATAATGACAGAGAAAAGTTACAATAAATGTTTGGATATTTCTTAAGCAAAACCATTACAGTGAGCAGTTATGCTTTCATAAAAATTTGACCATGAAACACATTTTTCTGAAATGTGCAATCGTCAGTTTTTCTCACCTCACAAACCTTTTGCAATTTGACATTATATGCACCCATGAGATGTAGCCTTGAATTGTGAGCACACTAAATTTGGTCTGTCTTGAGCTGACTGAAAAGATTAATTCCACTTTCTTTAACTCCAGTGTTTCTTTAGGTCTTTCTAAAGTTTCCAGTGAAATGTTTGATATTTTTGACCAGTGGCCTTGAAAATGAGAAATGTTTTGATCTGATGCATGACAGAGGAGATTTCAGATTTCAGATTAATCAATCATTCATGTAAAAACAGAATTTATATCTTACATGTTGGTATGGACGTCATAAAACTGACTCAAAATTAAGTCCAATGAAACACAAGATCAGTCTTTTTTTTATTCTCATAAATTATAATTTTTCTATACATTATACTTATATATATTATAGGTTTTAAATGGTTTCAAATTTACACATGATTATTTTATAACAAAAGTAAATCATATATATTTGGAGTGACATTATTTTAAGATGACATTTTTCATCACACTGTCTGGCATGTTAAGTTGGTAGGAATCACTGATTGTGTGCTATTTGTCATGGGCATTCACCAGATATAAATGTTTAGCTGTTACAAATCCAATAACCTCAAACTACTATTGGGGCTATTACTTCAAAGTTAGTATAAGAATTGATTGTACTAAAGAGGAGTGTCAGACCTTGATGGAGGTATGGACTCAACTGAGTAATATCTACTTTAGGATGACACAGTGTATCCCAGAGGATAGCAGATTATATTCAACCACTGAAGTTATTTTTATTCTATAGTATTGAGAACGTCTCTCTGGAATGATCACTTTACCACAGGGAAACTGCAGTGAGCGCTCAGGTACAAAGTTCAGATAATGACAGGGACTGAAGTACACACTTTCGGGTCATGCTTCTCTTGGTATACGCTCAGGCAGTGAGAAAACACAGTGACACAAATAGCTAGACTAAAGTGTTGTATTGGTTGTCATAGCCTTGGAACACCAAATAACATTAAAAGAAAATACAGAAGAAATAGCCAAAGGTAGTCTCATAGCTCAGTAAGATACAAAAAAAACCCCACGAGACCTTCAGTCTAGCTTTGTTAGTAGAGTATTGTAGGCCTAATGACCTCTTTGAGTTTGACTGTCCCTTTGATTCCTCCTCTTTAACAGAGCAAAGCTCCAGGAAACATTTAGACCAAATTAAATGTTTCAACAAAGATAGTGTGCTTTCTTTATGCACAAATGTGTGTATTACAACTACATAATACTGTATATAATGATGGAAATAGTTGCATGGGCTCTCATTACCAGTGCCTGGTAGAGTTACCTACTAAACCTGGCAAGGGCAAGAGAATCGAGAATGGGGGCAGGTGGAACAGCAAAGTAAAAATGTATTTGCCCTTTGGGGATTTCTGCTTTACCATCAAGGTGGCATGCAATAATTAATTTGTGGTTAGGAGGTCCTGTGTGCCATCACAGACTTGAGCTCAAGTCAAGAAGGATGTCTTCTACATGCAACATATTATAGGTCTGCTTTCACAAGAATCGGGTTTTCTTTTACATCCAACTTCCCAAGGTAGTTGGTAGTTGGCTTGGCCCCTGACCTGGACTGGCCCCCCACTGTTTGGTCTGTTACTGTAGTAGCACAGACTCTCCAGATAGCAGCATTTTAAGGTAAGGAATTCATGTCAGAGGCATGGTGCTGACTCTGCTGAGCAAGCCAAGCTGACCCAATCATATGTGAGACCAAGGAAATCATCTTGTTTTTGAAGGCACATTTGATTGTAAGAAGTCCATTAGTCATCACTAAGACCGCTAACATTGGGGCAATGCAGACTTCTTCATTGCACAATTTTGGAGAAATTCCAGGATATTGGAGACTCAAATTAGAGGTCCTGCTGGGCCACCTTGGGACAGAGTGCTGGTTCCCTGGACTCTGTAATACGTAGTTATAGTTCTTCAGCTTCGTCCCACTTTCAACACTGCCCCTCACCAAAAAAACCCAAAAAAACATACAGCTTAGGTGAATTAGTGATACCAGATTGTCTGTAGGTGTGAGTGGTTGTATGTCTTTTGTGTGGCCCAAAGATGAGCTGGCGATTTATTTGTGGTGCACCCCACCTTTTACCCCTAGTTAAACTGAGGCAATTGCGATTGCCTTTTCTATCAGGAAATGGATAGATAGATAGATAGATAGATAGATAGATAGATAGATAGATAGATAGATAGATAGATAGATAGATAGATAGATAGATAGATAGATAGATAGATAGATAGATAGATAGATAGATAGATAGATAGATAGATAGATAGATGGACTGATGTTTTACAAGAATAGAGAATACATGTTTAATTTTTTTCAGTTATTTTTCTGTCTAATTGAAAAGTTTTGTAATTGTTGTTAAACTAGCTTATTAAGATAGCATAAGCGCCAGAACTGAACTTTTGAAGATTCCACCTAATCTTAAAACGAGACCCTGTAAAACACTATCTTGTATTGGTACTTTTTTGCTTCATGTCTTTGTTAAATTACATTTAATGAGCTGAAGCTGAAAAAGTTGGACATGCTCGCCAGCTAATGATCTACATAGATGACAAGGAAGCAAAGAAATGGCATGTTCTTATATTACAGAAGTTAGCTACTTGGCTGCAGTGTTAGAGCCAGCCGTCAGGTCTATGTGAGCTGTAAATGAAGGCTGCGTTGCTGAACTGCTGTGGGTCACATTGCCATCTGTGTGTCCTCACGGTTGTATTGTGGTTGTTCTGTGTCTCATGGGATTTGTTGTCGTGTAAACTTCAAAACTCCAAATCCAATAGAAGGCGAAGGTTGCTGTCTGTGTTACCATTTCTAACATAACTGGACATCTGTGGCTGAAGGAGATGAGTTATCAGTATGCAGAATGATGATATGTCTGCTTGACAATATCTAAGTAAAATAATCCCTTTGTTGCTCATTTTCCAAGTTCATCTGCAAAATAAGTACATACAAATCATTTTAATATCTCTGATAAATTTAACGTGTTTGCCTTCATTTTTCACAACCTTTAGAACCTGGATAGAGGCCAGTGCCGGCATCATCCTTCAACCCAGATTAAGATCAAGTATGCCTCATTTAATCAGTGGATGAAACATGCATTGTTTCTCCACCATGCATGATAGAGATTACATGAGATGTGCATGTCCTGAGTGAAAATTGAGAACGTATTTGTATAAAATAAGGGTTGCATCACATCTGCAGATCTCCATCAATAGAAGATTATATCGGTGGCATGTTGGCGGACGTTAATCTCTTACGGAAAAGGACCCTACAAAAATAAATTTTGTCTTATGAAATAAATTCCAAATCATGCTGTTACTGGAAAATAAAATGCTGTTGTCATTACTTGTCCATGCCAAAATTGAAATCAACCAAAAATTTTTTTCCTTTCTTTCTCTTTTTCCCACCACTTGATGGAAACCTCCATAATTTCAACAACAAAAATGGAATTCCAATTTCTCATCTGAAAACGACCATGATTGGATGCTTGAATTTTTCTATATGGGAATTATTCTCTATTCTTTTGCTTGAATGACAAACAATTTTGTCTGCCAAATTATACCATGTGTCTCATCAAGTAGCAATGGGTCCTATTATCTGACATTCACAAAACATTCATTCAGTCAAATGCATGAGATAAAATGTGTCCAAAATGCAAAAACTACTGACTCCCTACTCTTTAGACAATGCTCAAATGCATAAACTTGAACTCAATTGACAATATCAACTCATGTAGATGTAAGCCTTTGTCATCATATGGAAACATTGAGTTATGGAAGAACATATTGAATGCTGCAATATGTTCTTCCTCCGTTGAATGATGAAAAGCTATAGGCAATTAGAAGACTGTCTAGAATTCCTCGAAATGAAGTGCTAAATGAAACGTGGTCAGACTAACAAGTCTGGTCTCTTTTTCACTGAGCTTCTTTGTCTTCCTGCAGCTCTTCTTGGAGAAGGGAAAGGTATACACATCTCTTTTTTACCAAATCAAGAGTCAGTGCATGTAAGCCCTGTGGTGATTTTCCTTAATTATGCTTCAGGGTGATTTGCAAGGTGGATGACACAATGAGGACATAATGTCAGTCAAATAATATCCCGGCATTTTTCTTCACTGTGAACTCAGTTTTACAGGCATACTATACTGATCTGAGTTCCGTTAGGGAGTCAGCATTTTCCACGTATGGATTAAAACGGGAAAAACTCCACATGGTGATAATCTCAGGTCCTATTCCTTCCTGCAAGAAGGAATAGGACCTGACCCCTGGGGGAGTTAGGTTATGACCTCCTTGTTTGCAGAGCTGAAGTGAGGACATTATGGGATCAGTACGTTGATTCAAGTCCGAACTTTGGAAGAAAAAATAACTACCAGTATACAATATTACCACAGTTAATAAAGATATAATAATACTATCATTCAACAGTTTGTCCTGGAGTAAATAAATCATCTGAAAATCATTATGTTAACTGATTTTTGTGCTCCTAGATCACATTGTTGACACACTGACTCTATATTGCTAGTTCCATGCCCTCCTGAAATAAGCAGGGTCAGTTTTACCTTGCATGAGGATCAAAGTTCAGCAGGCTGCACCAAAAAAATTATCTCAAGTCAGGTGATTGTGAGATTTGTGTTTTTGGTAGTCCAGGAGTGCTTCCATGTGTGCTTTGCCCACATTGCTAAAGCATTATCCTAATCTATTACTCCATAAGCAACCCATATTTTTATAATTCAACTTCTTTTTAGCAGAATGTAATGGTGGGTGGGGACATGGATATACTGATTTATTAATGTTGATTCTAAGCAAATGAATGAAATGACTAGTAGTACATCGTGGCTTTAAGACAGCCTCAATTACAGACAGATCCAGTGCGTTTCACAAGAAACACTGATGACAATTTTTTCATACATACAACTCATTGTAGCATGTTATGTGTTCTCAGCTAATCCTGATAAACAAATATTGTGTTTACTAAACCCAAATGGGGCAAAGACAATCACATTGACTATAACTTACCTTATTTCTATTTCACGAATGACTAGCAAATCATTATTAGCTCACTGGGTGAAGATATTGTGTGCTTTAAAATATGCTGAGAGAAATGACTGAATGGCGTCATTTGTCTTAATCTGCCTGCAATTTTTATAGTTTGCAGGCAGATCATTCAAAAGAAAACATATCTACTGTATTTATGTCCAACTCACATTCAGAATACATCATAAAAATACGAATTTCTGCAATCATAAATTAAGGTGACAAAAACGCAACTGATGACAGTTCCAACAAAAATGCTACTTTTCTCTAATACGGTGTTATTATTGCAGATTTCTGGCTGCCAGCTGTTGGAGTTCATAATTCTTGAACAGCTGGCAGACAGAAAGTCATAATCTCACAATATAAATACCTCTGGGGTAACTTGACATGCTAATAAAGGAAAAAATGAAATAACACATTCCTTCTGAATATCTCTAACACTTATATTTTCACCCACTCAACTTTCTGCTTGCCAAAAAACATTATGCACCTTTCATTGGTATCACTCTGTGTGACACAGATGATGATGAAGTCTTAATTCTATTCTAATATCACCAGATGATTACATGAGCTGTGGCTTCGTTTGTGTTGTGCAGAAATCGCTTAGTATTTTTAAACTGTTTTGGTGATGCATTAATTAGGATTAGTCAAGTTAAAAAATGACAAGAGTATCGTCAATAGTTTTCAGCGACACACTTGTCGAGAATGCAATCAGCCACCGCTGAAAGCAGCAGGTCCTCCATGCTAGGAGACTGTAATTTGAATTGTAATTCTCAGTTCAGTCAGTTAAATAATTGTATTGATCAAGATGTAATTTTTACAGTTATCCTGTATGGTTCTCCCACTGAATCTACTCAATTTATTATTCCATGTGGTTGAATGCAATAACTTTATCAAGATTTTTTTTGTACTAAAGTCCTTCTTATTTGTTGGTCATTTTAAACTAAATTATATTCAATATACAGTTACCTATATTGCACGTGTGTAGACTATGGAAGGAAATAAACACATCGGAGGGAGCAACCAATAGCTGAAAATGCGAACCTGACAGAGAACAGTCTAGGGTCTGGCTTCAAATCCAGGAACTTCTTGCTGTGAGGACAAGATGCTAAGTGCAATGCCCCATGCTGTTAAGCTTTTAAGTATCAAGAGTACAAATTATCCCAACGTCCAGAAAAATGGGAGCATAAGGTTTGAGAAGTGCGGACTGGACACACATGACAATGACCTTGCACTGAAATTTTCGGAATAGTTTCAATTAGGTGAAATTAACTTCTTAAAATCAATGCAGTACATTTTGAAAAGAAATTAAAGATAAGGCAAAAACTATTAAAACAATCAAAGATTTGCAAAGTCAGTGTTTTCTTTTACTTTTCAGGTAAACACAGACAGTATACTCAGTAGTGTATACCACAAGATAAATTGAGCAATTTACATCGCTATGATACTTTCAGGTGTTAATGCTCACCACACCAGCTCCACACAGGTTGCTCTAGTCTAGAATATAAAATAAACCTCATGTGAGAGTGAACAAAACTATAGACTTCATGGTAATAATAGCTTTGCAAGTCATAATTTGAAGACATCTCAAACTGATTTGAGCTTTTCTGTTGTAACTTTAGGAGAGAAATGACCAACATGCACTTTTTTTTAGGTTAGCTACCCAAGGTCATAAAAGTTTCCCATGCAATTGAGTTTTGAGATGATTTTTGCTTTAAACCTTTTTGCACAATTCTCAGCACTTCTTTTGTTCTCTCATCGCTTCACTCAAATCAGCCATTCTTTCTGCAGGATGAACCGACAGCCAAATTATCTTATCTACCTTTCATCTCCCAATTTTTTTTTCATCTGCATCACATTTTATTTGAGATTAAAGTAGGCTGTGTTTTTGTGCAGCACTAATTGCCATAGAGTTTCAGTAATTAAAGGACAATAAAGCCTTAGTAGTAATTAGTTTCTCTTGTTTGGTTGCTAGCCCATCAATTGTGCTTCAATAATACTGATCATTAGCATGCGCCTAAGCAGTGAGGGATGCTGGGAAAGAAGCCCTGCACACACAGCACTCCACATTCCATTCCCATGAAGCCATGGCACCGAGCCATGTGGTTAACTCTCTGTGTGCTGGGCCAGTGGAGAGTGGCAGACTGAACCTACCAACCAAGACTGACAGTGTAAAATGCACTGTAACATAATAAATCTGCTGAAATAATGACCAACTGTTTACAACTCTGAAGGTGGGGAATGTACATAAGAGCTACAGCAGTGGGCAGATGCTGCTCTCCAATGTTTTCTCTTAACACAGTTGACTCAACCCAGTGCCACATTCTCCCTTAATCACTAGCTAAGTTGACCTAATTCAACCTGTCTTTAAAACCATTAAGCGGTGAATAAGAATATTATTAGTATTAAACGTTAAAACAGATCAAACTATCTGCACAGAACTGCATTAAGACACCACATTCCAGCTTTTCTGTTCAGGCAAGTTGTACTGATTGTGCGGCAAACTGTGGCAAAAGCAATAGCGTTAGGCAGCAGAAAATGTGCTCTGTTCTGTACTTTGCCTTGACATGATTGAAAGACAATGGTCCCGTGGATAGGCCATTTCAACATCAAATGTGCATGCACATCACAGGGCAAGGGGTGTGCTATCCATCACATTCAGTGAGCTGTCAGAAGCAGCTCTTACAGCCCAGGCTTCTCTCTGTACGCATTTGCACTGCATGGCAATACAAGATTAAACCTCTCTGTACATATCACTGCCTGTGCTTACTGTATTTTTACACACTTTTCAAATAGCTTCTTATTAGACTTATGCTTATTTTTAACATTGTATGTGGTTTCCACAAAGCCTTTTATTTCTACATACTTATCTATGCTAGTATAGTTAAAGAATAAATAAAGTTTAGTCATACTGATATTTTCTAAACATAACAAAAAAAAAATTAGCTTTCAAAAAAAAAGACTACACTCGCATTGAAACTGCTTTGACCTACTCTTTGGCTTCTGGTTAAAATAAGAGCACAGGGGCTTTTCTCAGGTTTTGAATGATCCGCTGACATCAGCATCAAATACAGAGGTTTTTATTGCAGCCATTCAAATGCAAAATTAAAAATACATAAAAACATAGTCGAAATGCAGAGATACTGTGCAAACTCCTCCCATTCGCCGAGGCACAATAACCCAAATGGAAGCCTTTCTGAAGCACTGATGGAAGAAGAGTGCGCTTTATAATGCACAGACGTGCACACTACTACATTTCCAGCTAATCAGAGGCGCGCAGTTGCAGAAAGGAGAGCGGTTGCCAAGGCAGCCACATCTCCCCTCCCCCTTCTCCATCCGTTCCTCTTACCCGTTTATTATCGGCAGAGGTCGCATGGCAGAGGGAAGTCTTACCACTTCTCTACTGGAACCAGTGCCAGAATATGCACCTCCATAACAAAGCCCGTGTGGAGTCCTGAGAGCAGTGGGGGAAAAAAAAGAGGCAGCAGATGTATGGGTTGTTTAAAAGGTTTCTGAAAGAGAGGATCTAAATTGAAGCTTTTGCTTTTATTTGTCCTGGAACAGCGGGATAGTTTTGCCAACACGTGTGCATCCATGAAATGTGTGTTTTGTTTTGAGTCAGTGAGTGTTTCGCATCCTGGTGTGGGGCTCTAAGGAGGACTGCGCATCACTAGAGTTAGTGCCGAAGTTCGGCCGCGAACGGATGTGAGGGAAGAGTACTCCGTGTAAACTCCTCCACTTCTTTTTGTGCTGTTCTCCTGTTCCGGCGTTGTTTTTGCTGAGACAACAGTGAGTTCAATACGCAGAAAGTGATTTCATGCCTTCAGTCTCGCACAACCTGAGATGGACGTGAGATTTTATCCTGCGCCCCCGGCAAATGTGGGTTCATGCTCCCTACCGACTGAATCAAGTTGTCTGAGCTCGTTGGACTATTACCACTCGAACAAGGTAAATAACAATCTGCGTGTCCTCTTACACTGAAAATGTTGTGGTCTCACCTGTCTCTTTACATGAGCCCCATGCACCGTGCAATATTCACGCAACGCCAAAGGTTTTCTGTGCGTAAGGGCGCTCCGACTGCTCCAACGCCGCACAGAAAAACGTCAAGTGTCAGTGAGGAAAAGTGACCGGAGCTGGGATGGACTGCTTTTAATTTAAGACAGATCATTTCAACTTGTGCTACTCTAACTACAGACTGGTAATCATTCACTTTTGTTGTTGGAAGACATGTCTTAACTTTTTTTTTCCTGAACCAACATGGTTATTATGTTATTTCCCCGTGAGATTACGCAGTTGTGTTGTGCAGAAAGCTGACATTAAGCGTCCCGCCCGATGTGGAATACCATAGGCTGTATAGAATCCATACTGCCCCACTCTGCTTTCTGCTTCAACATTATCTCTCTTCTCAATGATTTCTTAGAGCTTACATGATTTTTCCACTGGGGGTTCAACTATTAAATGGCTGTGTGCCAGCCATGTAGTTAATTACTTTGTAAGGAGAAGCGACACAGCCTGGCTTGTACAGTAGAGTATCTTTCTGAGTTTTGACACCTTACAGTTCATGACTTGTGACTCTAAGTGCGCAGGTGATATTAAAAACAACATTATTTATATGGTGCAGCTTAATATATGTTTGCGTGTAAAACCTCATAAAAACACACACACATGCAAAGTAATCTTGTTTTAAAGAGTAAAAGGATGGAGCAAACCTTGAAATGTTATATTGAAAGTGAATAACAGCAGATAAAACACCACAAAGTAAGATAAGCTTGTGGCAAAAGTACTAGTGAGTAGCACAAATACTAGAAGTACCCAGTGAAACTGATAGGAAAACAATTTTAAACCTTTTTAATAACAGACTTACAGTGTCCAAGATCTCAGCCCCCTGCAATCGCAGAACAAGACTTTTTGTTCTCACTTACCTTTGGCCTGCAGTTGTTGATAAAGTTCTTAGGAGATGAAGGTGGTTAGGCTTGCTGTCACAGACAATGCGGCTTTCAGGTATGAAAATGAAGGTGGTGATACACAGTTGGGTATATTTGCCTTTCACTGTGAGGGTAATGGAAAATCTCTGTAACTGAATGTACCTGTATTCAACAAACATGATCTCCCTGTTTAGATATGAATTAGTGCTACAGTAATCTTTGAGCATGTTTGGTGATGCAAAGCTTTTTTTTTTTTAAATGCAAAAAGCCGAAATTATGAACAACCAGGAATTGATCAGATGAAAATGATCTTCATAAAACACGTATTCATGAGGCTGGTTTCCATCTGGTGGCATACACATGCACTCATATACAGTAACTCTCTCCTCCACAGGGAACTCATTGTAGGTCAAGTGAATTAAGATCATCCTCCATGCTAATAATAATCTCTAGAATATGTGTATGTAGGCACATTGCATTTACTAGATATTTAATGATAGAAAGGGAGAAAGTTACACTAATTACTGTCACTGATACAAAAGTGTGGCGGTCCTCAAAATTACAAGTGGTCATTTGAATTATTAAAATCTCTCTGTGCATGAGGGAGTGTGTGTGTGGGGGGGATTCTTTCAGCAAGGGGAGGTATAATTTTCTAACATGAACTACTTTCACTATCAATTCAAATGAGGCTGATAGCAACAGAGATCATTTGACCTGTCCTGTTAGCACAGCACGAGGTCAAGATCTCCCGTGAAACACTTTTCAAAGTGGCATTAAAAGTGACATCTGATTTGTTGTGTAGGTGCTTTATCCACCAATCAGGTCTGACTGCTCCTAATCATCCATTATAACCCTGGGTTCCCAATTTTAAAGTCTGCTCAGGTCAACTTTTCAGCTGTGTAGAGGCTAATCATAACATTAAGGTCAATTATTCTTATGAGCTTACTTTGCATATTCCTGTCAATTTAATGGGTTGGAGCAAACTTTTGCGATGGATTTGTTGGCTTCTTTTTTCACTTGACAATATTCTAGTGGGATATTATTATTGGAAAAGAGACAGAATAATTTGCATAAAAAAAACCCTTTGGTCGGGTGTTTGCAGTTTGGCAATCATACCGCGATTTAGCACAATTACTCCTTCTCAGTATCTGTAGTTTTCTTTTTTAAGGAAAAAAAAGCAATTAACAGCCTGAGAAAGCATTTCTCCTTTCATCACTGTGAAATTTACAGTGTTAATCTGAGTCACACACAAGCTTAATTGGGTAAGAGGAGCATGTGTTGGTATTTTTGCTTTACACCCTGTTTATTTGCAAACCTGTTATGTGTGCTGCTGGCTCACTGGATGCTGTGCATGATCACATTCCCAGTTTAAGTAATTAACAATTTTATGTGGTTTTCATGGAACACATGTGCTCCTTTAATGCTTTCAACCTTTGTCACATTGCTCATTTGGAACTGTAGCTTTTTCTGCTCATAACAGTTGATATGCACAAACTCTTCTAAATGCATTCTTTCTTTTCTTTGTTATGCATAAACTAATGTGCTGGTGATCACCGAACACTGCGTGAATCACTTCTGTTATAGAGGCAGTTTTGACCATGACTAGTAAAAACATCTTGCAAGGAAGAAAAGTGAATCTTTTGTAAGATTTGGCAGCCAACAGCTGTCAATGACTTGTGCTGAAATAACATGAATCATTGTGTGAAGACTCTGCACTGAGCAGTAATGCAGTTACAAGAGAAAAAAGGTGAAGAATACAAAAAAAAATGCATAAATGAGTAACGAATGTACTTGAAATGCATAAAGAGATGATTCAAAGATCCATAAATAACCCTAAAGATGTCTGTTTCAATACTTTCAGTACTCACTTTACTTCACTGTCAGTGTGTCTGTCTTTTATAACTCCTCTCCCACAGCCACACAGGAGGAATTACACAGAACAATAACATAATAACAGCATTATTCTGCGATGATAAAATTAAACTGTACCATGCCAAAACCCTGTCTGCAGCCTCAAAGGCTGCATAGCGCATATAGAACGTATGTATTATAGAATACACTGAAAATATAAACATGTATGTTGTATTATTGAACAGGAGCAATTGTGCTGTGACAACTTGTTCGCCAGGCACTTTTAGTTTGCTCTGTGAAATGAGGACACAGTGTTTGCTCCTTTATTTGAATATCTTAATCAAACAGTAGTGACAGTTGCTGCCTGTGCTGAAGTGAGGTGCTGCCTACAGTACAGCAGCGGCATAGAGTACAGCAAGAGAAGGCCCCCATGTTTATACATCCTGGCCCCACCCAGCTCATATATCCTTCCAACAACTGATATCTGCTTACACAGAGTATGACTGAAGAGCTGACTTTGTTAGCTGGTGATCTTTGTGTTTGATAAACTGGAGACTGATGCACATCATTTGAATGCCTCATCGTAGTTTAATTTTTTTTATTAAAGGATTGCTTTGTGCATGGTGACTAAAGGTTTCATTGCTTTGCATTGATTAACATATCCAGTGACAGTTTCCATCGTCTTCTGGCTCTTGAATAAACAGAGATCTGATTATTATTAGTTGTTGCTAAGAGTAAAAGGGTTATTTTTAATACCTTCTTAATTTTGAACAAAGCTGACAAATTACCTATTGCCTTTAAAGCAGTCCGTATTATTGTGTTTGTGTTGTGATGCAGTCACTATTAGATAATGACAATGTGGCATGTCACAGTGAGGCAGAAAAGGAGAGTCAAAGGCTGGGTGAGTCACATAGGTTGAAGTAATAAGTGGCCCAGTATGGGGACATTGCATTTATGTGTGTGCCTGAGCATGCTAACTCGGGGCCATTCAAGCATTTTGCTGACTACAGAATCACAATCACAATTGCTGTCATAGCCCCATGCAGAAGAAGGCCGTGCATACCACACGGTGACACACAGTGAACAGAGGCAAAAACAGTCACTAACTCATATTCTCCATCCCCCAATATGCACATACGATTCTTAATAAGAATTCCAACCATTTGAAATCATTTTAATAAAACTGGCGATGTTAGCTGACTCAGAGTCAGCACACGGCAAAGAGATATCCAACCTTACTGGTTTTTTTTACTTGACTGCAGCACCCCCTTTATAGCCAACCACAAAGTGTCTACTTTTGTTTTTCTGACTTTTTTGGGGGGATGATTGACACAGTTTCTGACAGATGAAACATACAGATGAAAGAAAATGTGACATGTGATGCTTTAATACCACATGTGGCACCATGAATAAATTTTCCACCATTCAAATACCCTGTTTCTTTGTTTGTCTTTTAAATGTTTGTGTTTGATGATTATGAGTGTGACAGTTTGAGTGTGTGTGTGCGTGTGTGTGTGTGTGTGTGTGCATGTGTGTGTCTGTCTGTGTATCATTGATGGTGGGGGGCTAACTATGTGCTAATTATTGGCCCGAGTATTGCTAAGCTACTTGCTTGTCGTTGGGTAGCAGTGCGTCCCCCTCAGCGTCTGTTACCGTAATTAAGACCAGCCGCCCCACCGTAGTGTGTTTACATTAGTCAGCCTGGGCCTTCCCATGGGGCACTGGAATGGCATTCTCTTTCTAACTGCAGAAGAAGAAAAAAAGGAGAAACAGAGCCAACACCTGCTGCAGAGTCGGCCCCTGGGTGTTTAGTTAAATTTTGATTATGTTTGTTAATGACTGCAAACACTCAGAAGGAATGCTCGTTAGTGTGGAAAAACTGATGAGTAAATAATGTACTGCATCCATCAGTCTCTTAAGACTATTATTTTCTTTATGGGTTAAAGTGTAAATTATTTTTATTATCATTCAATTACAGTTCCTCACATATTCCCCAAGTTCAAAGTGACATCATCTCAATTTTGTCTTTTGTGTAACCAGCTGTTGAAAACGTAAAGCTTTCATTCACGAATATTAAGTAACAAGTCATAGATAAATAAGAATAGCAGCATCTTACTTTTTTGCATTTATCCGAGCACTTCAGAAGCTGGAGTCAACTATTGGCGTTTCTTTGAACCCATCAGCAGCACTGTGTCCAGGGATCACTTGGTGTTTCGAATTTTCCAACATCAGACATCCTTACCTACACGACCTAGCCATGTTTGATCAGATGACTTGTATGCATGTGGTCCTGTGGATCAATCCCCGTGGACCTCCTCTCCAGAACTAGAGCTGCTTAAAGGCTTTCTCAGCTGCATCAATGATGGTCTTCATGGCAGTGCTCCTTACAGGTCGTGCCATGCTGAGTATATTGAAGGAATGGTGGACTGAGTGCCTTGCCTTTCTTCTGCACCCTACATCCATAGACATGCATTTAGCCTTTCTGCCCTCCATTTATTTGGATCTCTTTCTTTCACGGACCTCCATACAGTCTTCCCATTTCACTTCTGGCTTCATGGCAATGGCCTGAAAATGGTGTCACAAGAGAATCTCAGCATTTTCTCCAAATTCACCAAGAAGTACCAATCCCAAGAGGTTGTTAGGGCCCCACCTATCTACCTGCCTGCCTGCCTGCCTGCCTACCTACCTACCTTTTAATCTTTAAAATTGAGCAGCATGAACAATATGTTTTGCGCTCTGAGGGGTCGTGTTTTACCACAATAACTCCATGTAACTCTGTTTCAAGTTTATTTATTCTTATATAGCCCAGATTCACAAACAATGTCTCAAAGAGCTTTACAATCTGCACATGGACGATATCCCTCTGACTTATGTGCACTGCGAGCAGTACGACCCTCTCATCTGTCTCTGTCTATCCCTCATCAATCCATCCATCCATCCATCCATCCATCCATCCATCTATCCATCCATCTATCTATCCATCCATCCATCCATCCATCCATCCATTCATTCATCCATCCATCCATCCATCCTCCGTCCATCCATCCACCCATCCATCCATTCATTCATACATACATCCATCCATCCATCCATCCATCCATTCATTCATACATCCATCCATCCATCTATTCATTCATCGATCCATCAATATATCCATTGTCCATCCATCCATCCATCATCCATCCATCCATCCATCCATAATGCAGAGAAATCAGTGGTTAAAATCATCAGTAGGCAGCCATGCAAGGCATACATGGTGTGCGTATGTAGATATGTAAATATATAGGTATATGTACATATCTACATGCATGCCTACGTAGGTATGTGTTGTCTGAATGTATGCATGCATGCATGTTTTATGTATGGTATGTATGTATGCATGCTCTCATGGACCCACTTACGTGCACACGCATGCATGTACAGTATACGTATGTAGGTATGTACATGTATGCATGTGTATATACATGCATGGAAAAGGCTGAAGCTGGACAAACATTCCCAGTTGTCTTAGCTTCCTGAGGTATGTCCTGTGCAAACACCATGAGCCATGCTATAAGCTCCTTGCCAGGAATTTAAGCCTCTTTCCCTCCCTTGTTTTCCCTGAATATCGTTAACAATTATTATCGGCCTAGTGTCAGTGTCATGTTTACACCATGGTCCAAAGGGACAGCAGCCAAATGAAAGTTCAATTAATGGGTCAAACCCGGACAAACAATGTAATTATTTGAATATAAATTAGACTCTATCTGAAAAAGGTTTACTTTTAGTCTTTCTGGTTAAAAATTTTAAATCTTTTTTTTTTAATAGTTGCTACTTTGTCATAGGTCTTCGACTTTTTCTCACTGCTGATGTCTTCCATTAGTTCACTGACAAGCATTGATGTAAATCACCAGAGGTTTCCACTCGAGGAGGGCAGGGCAGATTAATCCGTACGATCCTGAATTTGTTCTTTCCTTTTCCCCCCAGCTGTGAATGTCTGGCTTTGTCCTTTGTCTGACAAGAACATGTGTTTATTGTGTGTGACATATTTAGCAGGCAGATATAATTGCCTGTGCATGGCTGTAATTGTCTGTGTCCATTTCAGTCTGCAGAGATTGTGGTAACCCACAGAACCACCAAGATAATCAAACTGTAGCTCATTCTTCGTTTTTCGAGTGCTAATGATGAGCTCCCTGATTGTTTACAATAACTAGTGAAGGGTGAGAGAAAGTGCAGGGATTATTCCTTGGTTTTAGTTCTTTCAATGTTTTAAACTTTGGTTTAAGATAGGGGACTGCCTGAAACAGCGAGAAAATTAAAAGGTTGTTGTAGACTTGTAGATAGTGAAAGAATGGCATTTTTTAACAAGGAAAAAAGAGGTAAAGCACTTAGTGGAGACTTGTGGTTTTAGAAAAGAGAGGGAAAGCGAGAGAATGAGGCCCTGTCTTTGTGCTGTTGACCTATTTAGTCTCACTCTGGCCATGAGCCACATTGATGACTGATGTCGCCTAGCAAAACAAACACAGCAAAGAAAAGTAGGAATTTGGAAATTATGATGTCACTGGTGTTATCCTATCAGGGACATTGTTTTTCTCTTAACTAAGCCTTGAAAACCTCAGAGCACCTCTGTGGAGTTGTTAACACAGAGACAAGGGAAACTTGAACCAAATTCTTTATAGAAATGCTAATAACACAGTAGACAGTTGTGAAAAACCATAGCCACAAGCAACACTTAGTGGGACAACCCACATTACTTAGCAAATATGTATATTTGTAAATGTGTGCTTGTGTGTGAGCTTTGAGAGTGATGACAGACATACTCAGATCCTTTGTAAAATAAACACATGGTAGAAATATATGTGCCCCAAGTATAGGTACCCATGTCACTTTTATAAATAGTGATGGAATGTACCCCAGTACAGTTAACCAAGCTGCTTCACTTTAGTTTTGAAGGATTTTGCACTTTGTGAAAAGTCCCATCATCCATCCATCCATGCATCCATCCATCTATCCATCCATCTATCCATCCATCCATGCATCCATCCATCCATCCATCCATCCAACCATGCAACATCTTGTAGAAAAAACAATCACAATCATCTAGTCTACAGCCACTTTCCAGCTTTGGTTCCGATTCATTTCATTGTGACTTTAAAAAAAAAAAAAAATCTATAAATAGTGAACCTGCCCTGTAGTGACATTAGAACTTGACAATAACAGCGCTAGTTCAGAGGAAAATAGAAAAGTAAAAATGATTATCTCATTTTGCCAAATTAAGACCGCCAATCGTTCCATGTATTACTGATTCTGAGGGACAGCAGTAACAACAGCAGCAGATATAGTAAATATCGGTCAATTTGTTACACATAACTCACTGCACTTGTAATGTTTTACACCCAGGAACAAATGTTTGTGGCAGTGGGACAGGGAAAGGGAGAGCAACAGAGATGGTCATGTTTTATTAAGCCTGATAATCTGTGACTCAGGTTACAAAGTGCTTTGTGGGTAATTAGAGATCATGTCGTATGCCTGGCATGCTGAAAATTTGCACTCCGCCCTAATCCCCTCCTATTTGCCTTTTACCCACCACCTCCCTTCCTCATTCTCTCTCTAAAAAAAGGCCCTAATGCTTTCAAATGAGCTAGCTTCCTATCAGGAAAATGGCCACATAAACAAACATGGCAGCTGCACTTCAGGTAGCAAATCATCAGAAAATATGTACCTTGCTTTAAGACATGTGCTTATGTACTCAGAATTCAATAAGAGGAAGTCGACAGTGGAGCACTTTGTGATTTGTTTGGAAGAACTTGTTAGATGAATGACTAATGTCTTCTGGCAAGTGCCCCTGGTTTACTATTACCAAACAATAGTATTTGATTTAGAGCACCATAGCCTTGGTTTTCACATAGACAGAAGCTCAGCCTGCTGTTTTCTTTTGAACCCTACATGCTGACTGCACATTCATGCAACATCCCCGGAACACAGGGACACACAAAGGAAATTCTCAACTGACATGGGCACTTGTTAAAACACACACAAACACGCACCACACACACACACACACACACACACACACACACACACACACACACACACACACACACACACACACACACACACACACACACACACACACACACACACACATTCATTGTCTTTAATTTTTCCAGTCCCAAGAAACTCACTACCATGCATAAAATAGTAATGATGTTGACAAACACTGTAATGTCATTACAGGCTTTGCTGGGATTATGATACCAACTCTATTAAACTGCAGTCTGCTACAGCATTTGAGCAAAAGCATTTACTCACTCTCATAAATTTAAAAAAACAACACGTTTGAGCTGTAACTCACTGAGTTGAGTGAATGCTGTGTTTCCCTAAACATCCCCTTTGCCTAAAGGAAGCCACAATAGTGAAAAAAGTGTTAATATCTCTACTGTAGCTCAGGGCTGCCAAACATCCTACATTTAGCACGGTATGATCACGGAGGCACAAGTTGAATTTAGTTGTTTTAAATGTCATCATGATGAGTACTTGTGACAATTACTGTAGTAGTAGACATTGGTGATTTTAGACTCTGGGGCTACGAGGCCCCTCTGCAAAACCCACTCCTACCCCACGGCTCATTCATTCATCTTCTGCCGCATTGTCCGCCGTAGCGGGTCACGGGAAGCTGGAGCCTATCTCAGCTGGCACAGGGCGTGAGGCGGGGGACACTCCGGGCACGACGCCAGTGCACCGCGGATCCCACACCACATTTAAAAAAAATAACAAGTAGCATCACACAGACACAAATGTATGGATACTGAATACACAAAAAGTAGGCATAACATGAAACTATATAGTCATCACTTGACGACGCACCTCTGAGTTTTGGGGTGCCAGTGGTCCAACAATGTATAGCAGCTTCATAGAGGGATTATAGTTCCCATTGTAACATAAATTGTGTGTGTGTGGGGGGGGGGGGCAATCCTATCCCAATTATTTTGAGGGTCCCGCAATATTTTCATGATTTCCTTAATAGCAGGCCTTACTCATTAACCTCCTCAACCTCCCTCCGAGCCTCAGGAGGATGACCTGATTGTTCACTTATTCAGATGTAGAAATAGCTGTCCATTTTGGTGCCATGCAGGAACCAAGCTTTCAGCAGCTCATACAGCATCAAGCATCACATTTCCATAAAATGCATCAAAATGCAAAACAGAGCTATATTCAAAGTTTTAAGTAGCTTGGTGATTTTGGCAGAGCTAGAAGGCTTTTAAGAGTTTAGGGAACTAAAAGTTACCAGTGGCTCTTTATCTCTGTTTGCATGGAGTTGTTTTTGTGGGTATTGGAAAAAGATATAGCTCTTGAGAACACAAATGAAGCAGTAAAGCAGGAGACCATTTGGACTGTACTCTAAAGAGGGCAGACCCAAGACTTCAACTTGTATAAAGTTGAAGTCCTGGGAATTTAATTTTTATCTCCCTGCCAAAGGAGGCATTGCGATGTACCCTATTTCAGAATACAGAACACTGTTTTTTGTCTTTTACTCACATTTCTTCAAAAACTGAGCTTTTGTTTTGCTGGGATCCAAACGTGTGCATGTAGTAATAGATTTTTTAAATTTCCTTTTTTTTTTTTTCCCCGACACTTTGAACTTTGGCAAATTTCAGCTATGTTAGATCCACCTAGATTCATCCCCTTTCATCAGTGGGGGTTAGGTGGGGGGCTTTCTATTTGCCTTTACTACTTAATTTCAACCATTTCTGCTGCTTAGAATGCTCCATTGCCCTTTCTCCCCCTCTCCCTTACACACGCACGCACACACACACACACACACACACACACACACACACATACACACACACAAACTCTGGATCATGCTCACTTTTACACCTCTAGATCCCTACCATCCAGGCACACACACTTGCCATACAGCTTCAAGGCATTTCATTTCCTCTCGTCCTATGACAACATCACAATATAATGGGACACGGTGTCATGTGACAAGAGCAAGAACATGGAGCGATCAAATCGCTCTCTGTGTGTCTCTCTCCAGATTCAAGGGCAGAATGGTCAGTTGTTACATAAACTAGAGTTGGTTCAATTACAGAAATATGTGCTTTGTGTCCTTGTCATAGGCAGAGTGATGAAGCAGATAAAAAATAAGTTATTATCTTTGTTCCTTCAAGATCCTTAGGATATACCTTAATTCCTGTGTTCACTCTCTGTGGAACCATATTCTCTTGAGGATCAGCCATTTAATGCAGGTTTCACTGGCAAAGTGAAGACACAATACTTAATGTTTAATGTAAAAGTATTTTTAGCTTACCTGACTCAACAGAGCTGGCGTATACAAGAGGATCCCACCTTGGCCAGTAGCGATGCTATAGATTAAAGATTTTACTTTTTTCAGTTTTGCACACCCTTCCATTACCTTGTTCTATCTTGTTTAGTAGGCATCGGTGTGAAACGAGATGCAGAGCTGCACTAAAATTTTTTATATCTGCTTGATAATTTCTCTGAATGGAAGTTAATGTTTATCAAAATGACCTCCTAAAACTCTTTAGCTTTCATTTTACCAAAATATTTCTGTCGTAATAGTGATATTTTCCGCCTCCGGTGCACCTTCTTACTATTTTCAGCAATTAATTCTTCATAAGTAAACTTTTTAACGTGTGACCCTCAAACCAGTATTCGCCATGTGCCTCAGCAATGCAGCGCAGCACAGTTTTCACATGAGCCTGCGATTAAGTCATCTCCGAGTCTTGAGCTGAGACCAATTTGCCACTAATTGTCTGGGGTTTTAATTTCTAATGGAATAAGGGCCAGAGGGAATACTGCCTAATGAGATGCAGTTACTTGTTAATGTATGTGTGTTTGGAGGGGGAGGGGTGTGTGCACACTCTCCTCGTCTGTTTACTGTACTTGCTAGGCCCTAGTGAATGAAGAAACAATGTTCATTTTTGATGGCATTTAGTTAGATTGACTTTTCATCAAACATAGAGTCAGGCTATGACTTTACAGATACCTGTGTTGTAAACTTTACTGACCAAATGTGGCACAGAGTCCCTTCCAAAAGTGATGTGTGCTTTTGCACTTGGCTCTTAGGTTATTGCTCAGAAATCATGGTTGTGGACTGGAACTAGAAATGTTGTTTACATAGCCTTGGGAGTGTTTGTGTCATGATTTAGATTCCAGGCATTTCAACATCCAAATAAATCGGTTTAGACTTCTGAGGACAAGTAAACGTCCAGAAGAAGAAACAGACCAGCTGTGCTTAAAAATCTGAAAGGTAGCCTTATCTCCAAAGTTCAAGCAATCCTGTTTTCAATTGTTACATGCATAGGAAGTGAGAGTCAAAGTGTTGCTATATGATTTAGAATTTGTTTTAATCACACACACACACACACACACACACACACACACACACACACACACACACACACACACACACACACACACACACACACACACACACACACACACACACACATAGGATAGGATTTGTAACTGTTTATACAGTTACAAAACGCACAAGCAACAATTTTGGCACCTAAGAGAGAGAATACACAGAGTGGACAAGCGCCTCGGAGAACACATGACTACGTGAATCTTTCACTTTGGTGACTTCACTGTCATTTTTCTACCTTTATCGCCTGGAATGGAGTTTGCTTTTACAACTGACTCAAGGCCCTTCCTCTTATTGTTTCAATATGTCAGAGCATTGTTTGAATGAGGTCACCCATTACCGATCTGGCCCGGGGCCAACTTGACTTCAGCTGATTTAATTGAATCTACAACATGAGTAAAATTCAAACAAGCACAGACTGCTTTGCCATGACAGCCTCATTACTCCACATTAAGAACTCATTTCAAAATGCATTGTGACTTTGGGGTTGACAAATGGTGAAACAGGATGAAATCAAATAAGTGACTACATTTTGGAATAGTACTCCAGAAATGCAGCAGTACTGTACATATATTATAGCAAAGCCACAAAATAGTGCTTCTGCTGTTTTGTGTGAGTTAATGTGAATGCCTTCTGGGTTAAAGTGGTTCCATGTTTTCCCTCTGCAGTAATGGAATGACATTCAATGCCATTTTCCTCTTAAATGGAATTTTTGTCAAAGCTTTATGAATTCAACCTGCCTTGTCACTCAAGCCCCTGACAGGGCTGAGAGAGGAGAAAATATGCGAATAAAACCTTTCGATACAGATTTTACTGTTAGCTATGAGCAGACCAAATAATGACGCCTTTATTACGTCCGTTTCACAACAAACAAAGAAGGCTTTCTTATGACATGCCACGAGATGCGATAGCAGGCAGCATAATGACAGACATTATGTATATAGCACATGCACAATATTCATAGCATCTCAGCAGTACACTAGCTGCATTTCAGCATTTCATCAGCTCAGACCTCAACTAAATTTCTCAGTTACGCATGCATTCTTTGAGAGCCGTTGGCAGCTAGGGCCTGAGCTCAAGGGGGAAAAAAAATGCTCAGCAGGCTCAACGTGCTGAAGCGCCACAATAGGAAAGGAAATGTTGAGGCTGTGGAGTGTAGATATGACAGTGTTTGCTTAGGGCTAGGTATCGGGCACAAAAACAAACATGGCCACCCTTAATGAGCCTGTTTGCCTGCCAAAGGTAAAGACAGCTGTTGTCGCTCGCCACAATGGAACAGGCCTCAACGCTACAGACCGCAGAGGACCACTCTGTGTCCCCATAGTAACACTCACCTTGTGTGTACTCAAGAGGGAACTTCAGTCCTCTTTACAGATAAATAGTGAGTAAAGTATAAATTGTGAGTACGCATGGCACTTTGGAAAGGTCTGACTGTGAAATGAAAAGGTTTATTAAATCTTGTATTTCGAGTGCTAAAAGTGAAATTGGCTCGTGGGAGTGTGAAAAGACTGTGTGCACTGAGGACGATAGACTTACTGATAACATTACTGAGTGTGACGTGAAAAACTGCAGCTTTCTGTTTGACAAAGCAAAACACATGTTATTGGACTGTTTGAAAAGATGTACACCTACATTACTTTTTCTGTGCGGATAGAGAAAATCTCCCCAAAATCTCTTCTGGTGAAAAGAGAAGTTTCTCAAAAGACACTAATGCACAGGGATATAGGCAAAGCAGGGGGCACTAAAACCTGGAAAAGCTCTTTTCTCCTACAGCATGTGAGAAAATTAATACTTTCTGGCTGTGCCTGTCCAGCTGAATCAGTACTGACAGCTTGCTACACTGCACAGCTAATTTTAGAGTTAACAATATGAATGAGATGACTGCACAAGTATTTTTTAGCAGAAAGCAGCTAGTAAGAAACTGTGAATATTAAAGGTCCAACTGTCAGGATGGCTTCTGTAGAGAGAGAGCTTTTCCACTCCCCCCTGCTTTCCTGGCATTGTTTATAGCACAGTTTGACCTTTTTATTTTGTCTTTTGACAAAAGAACTGACTGTCACAGATGAATATGATTTTTTGTACTGTATGGATGAACATACTGCGTAATTTCCTCTTTCAGGCTGACAAATCTTTCAGTCAAGTTTAATTACATGTAAAACTAGCACACAGTGGCTGAGAAATATCTCAATTTTTCTCAGGAAGATTGAGAAGTACCGTATATATGAAAACTGAAACAAACCCAAAATAACAGTAAAACATTATATAAATTTGATATTATACCATTGATAAAGTCAAACTAACACATCTACAAACATTTATCCTTCATGAAATATTCTATTAGTGTTTTGAATTTAGATGTGTGACTAAATTAATTTGAGATTATATAAAGACTGCTTGTATTTTTTGCTGCAGCATTATGATTGGTCTGGATTTATTTTATTACTTAAGATACCCTTGATGAATTAGCAAGGAAAAGTGGAAGCCATGCTCTTGTCTTAGATATTACCTTGAGTAAGGTTATGATATTGTACTAATGCAGAAGTGTT
Source organism: Antennarius striatus (assembly GCF_040054535.1). Lineage (NCBI taxonomy): Eukaryota > Metazoa > Chordata > Actinopteri > Lophiiformes > Antennariidae > Antennarius > Antennarius striatus. The sequence continues at coordinate 17,409,548 of NC_090777.1, read as the reverse complement.
TTGCTTTTCCTTTTCCAGTGTTTTATCATCTTGTAAGAAAGAATTCTGATTATTTAACTCAATAACCTAACTGTCATAACATGGCTGAGATGAACTATCTGTGAACATGCTATCATTGCATTAAAAACACTGAACACACCTGAGTGCGCTCCTTTAGGAATGCCGTTCAGCTGGGGCTAAACTGGTGTTTACTGCTGGTGTTTACTAAATCCAGACAGAAAACTTCCTTTGCTAATGTGTAACCCTACATCATATTGACACAACTAATTATGTCTTGAAAATGGAAAAAAAGTCCAGGAATAGAATCGTAAAATGTAGTTTCTCAGGGTCATAGATGATGTTTGACTCCTTTGAACATCACTGAGCTGAGCTGATGAACTATTCAGACCTGAAATGTATTAACTAATTTGGTCAAATGAAAAAGTGCAAGCTACCTATATTAACATGCCTACAATCTTATCTTCACACAAAAACACAGACATGACCTAAAGTTAAGTCTAATTTATCTACCTTTATTAGTCATTCTTTGCTGGTGCAGTCCGTTTTACAGCTGTGTTTATGGCTAAGATCATGTCTGATATTTCTACTTACGGTACAATATCACTATCTTTTTGTCACAGACAAATCAATGGTATCTTCCCGGCTGTACTCTGTTGGCGCAATTTGTTTATGGCAATGTCTTTCAATTAAACAGCAGGGCCAGTTTCTTCCTCTAGTGCCTCTCAGGAGACAGAGCAGAGAAAATGGCTGGAAACATCAGATACATTTGTCTTCTCTGCTTAGTTACCTTGCAAGGGAAAGATGGTGATACCCATTTCCTCCATCTAATGTGTTTGCATTTACACATGATGCCAAGTGTCAACATGAAGCTTCTTGACAGTCATTTATCGCTTGGAGAAAGGAGCTGAATTGAATGTGCCAGCATATGCCATTTATGGATTTAAATTGGCAAACCCCAAACAGGTTTAAGGTTAAAAGTGCACAAGTCAGAGATTATTGCTTAATAGCCTTGGTTCATTATTGATTGAGAATAAAAAAGTTATCATAATGGGATATGGGACATAATGGCAGAACTAAATGAGTATGACACACACAATAGGCCTGTTCTGCTATTGCCTTAGCCCGGCTTGCTTATTAAAATTAATCCACCCTGATTAAATATGCAAATGACTGAAAAACATACAGCGTTCACATGTTTTTATAACATTTAACTGATTTAATTACATGGAAAATGAAATAGTGGGATGTGCAATTTAATTTTTTTTATATGTCATCACCCTCCTGTTGGTTACCACAGTGAAATGAATATTCTCTCATGCCTGCAGGAGAAGGTAATGAGATTAGCACTCTTCTTCTGATTCTCTCTCCATCTCTGCCTCTCAGAGGCTGTGGGTTTTGTTCAATGAACCAGGGAGAGCTGTCTTATTGTTATCACTGAAAACACTTTATCTTGGTCTCGGATGCACCTACTCTATTATGTGGGCTGAGAGCTTCACAAAATTTAAAGAGTTTCCTCCTACAGTGAATTATTTTAGAAGGTCACTATATGGTTTTGGCTGAAAAGGGAAGCATGGTGTGTGTTGTTTTTCATGCACAAGCACCAATACAGACTCAGAGGTCGTTACAGAGAGATTTATTGGACATTTTATTTATTTTTAGTTGCTTGGAAAATCAAATATTAGTTTTACATTATTGTTTCTTAAGACTTCTTTCTTTTTTAACATATATTGGCCATTCTACCGAATTCTTGCGAAGTTCAGAGTTCAAGACACATTTTTAAAAGTAGTTTTTTTCCAAAAACCTTGTCCGTACATAAATTGTACCATGTTTCTACGGTACAAATCTAGAAAAAACACAGTCAAATTGCATATATTAATGCCTTGCCTGTTCTTGAAATGTTTTCCCGCACCTGAAATGTGTCACTATCATAACACACTGCAATAAAAACTATTATATAAGTTTGTTAAAATTGTGTGTCCATACACCCTCTAAAGAATATTTTTAGTAATTTATTATGAGGGGTTTTACAATTAAATCACTTGAAATCAATTTTTTATTTTCCAAGACTCCTCCAAATTGAATTCCTTCTGGCAGATGCACCAGAAGGAATCACTTGATTTTATTTTAAAAAACACTCCCTGATACGGTAGTGACTGTACTGCTTGGTCGTGACCACATGATTATGTTTGCAAGGTTGTGCTGGATCCCCTCAACCATATTGTTTCACATTAACTCATAACCTGCCTTACAATTTTAAATTTTACAAACACAAATGTTTATAATCAATTAAATGAGGTCATTTACTATTTTAAATTACATCGCAGCACATCTACTGCAACAAGACATTAGAACATCTAACGTGTTTTGTACTTGAAAGTGCATTAAAGAACAAAAATATAGAACATAAATAATCAAGTTATTTAAATACTGAAATGATACCCTATAATAGCTTCTTCACGATGCACCTCCAATGATAAACTTATTAAGGGGACGGCACCTTGCTCTAGGGCATCTTGATAGTGCTCGGGAGGTGAACTGAACCCTCCCTCAGGTCACCAGTCCAAGAGTCAGTGGACTGAGCTACTGCCACCCACAATCAGCATTATATTCATGTTTTATTACATCATACACTACCAGGAACCCGTGGAAATTCCTCGATAAAACAATAATATCAGACTTTGGTTTTTTTTTATTCGCTGTCACAAGAAAACACCGCTATGTCCCACGAAGCCGTAACTGCTCCAGGTGTGTGACGAAGACAAAGGCCACTTCGGCATTACGATCCGGCCATCCGGGTAGACGCCGGCTTTGTGAGGTCGGTCCTGGTGAATAAAGCATTGGGGTTCGACCCACACAACAACGTGAGGTCCGTCACAATCAGAGAATATAAACCGCTATATTTGACGAAGCCGAACAGCTCTGTAAATGAGAGACATGGACAAATGTGAAGACAGGAGCTAACTCCGCTAGCAGCCCAAACCTCCGGGTAGACGCCAGAAGCGTGACAGGTTTTCAAGTGAGTTTATTCAAATACATAGGTGGGGAGATTATTTAGCACTCTGAGATTCTTAAGAATGAAATGTGATTTACAAATCAATCATTCATTTTCTGCCGCTTTATCCGCCGTAGCGGGTCACGGGGAGCTGGAGCCTATTTCAGCTGGCATAGGACGTGAGGCGGGGGACACTCCAGGCACGATGCCAGTGCACTGCGGAGCCCCACAAAATGACAGACAACAATGTACACACACACTAACTCCTATGGGCAATTTGGAAATGGCCAATGAACCTGAAGCGCATGCTTTTTGGATGTGGGAGGAAGCCGAAGAACCCGGAGAGAACCCACGCAGACACGGGAAGAGCATGCAAACTCCGTACAGAGCGGGATAATAATAATAATAATAATAACAATAACAATAATAGTGATTATTATTATTAGTATTATTATTATTCAAATTCATTAAAAAAACTTAATTAGTCCCCAAGAGCCAATTGAAGACACATAAAGCAGGACTGGTGCCCAAAAAAAAGAAAAGTAGAGTGAAAAAAGAAAAAGAAAAAAACAGACTTAATACACAGAAAGCCAACACTAACACTAAAATATACAATAAACAGATATGAACAATATAAAAAGGTGTGTGCAACGGTGTAATAAATAAGATATCAAGACCTTTCTTTTTGTGGCAGCATGTGTGTTAGTATGAAGGGTGTAAAAGTGCAAACATACTGCGTACACATAAATAGTGTAAACATAAACGATAAACATTAATAATTAAATAATAATATGAATACACTTTTTATGGTAAATAATAACTTAAAACCTAGTTAGTTCAAAACCTAGTTAATTAAAACCTAATTAGTTAGTTAGTTAATTAGTTCAAAACCTAGTGAGTTAGTTTAAAACCTAGTTAATTTAGAACCTAGTTTGTTCAAAACCATTTGTATATATTTAGTTTAATTATTATGTAGTTACAGTATTGTATTTAACTAGATCACAACATGTTCTTTTTAAATATTGAAAGTCTGAATTCTTAATTGCTTTGTTAAGTATTTTTTTATTATTATTGTAGGACAGCAAGTTGCACGAATTTGGTAGAATGACCCATTTATATAATGCAGTGTATGACACACAATGACCTGTTAGGGTGAGACCAGCTATTTCCTGTTTTCACCCATAACAGTCAAGGTTTCAGACTATATTCAGTATGTTTGCACTTTGTGCTGTGAACCTGTTAAAAGTGCAGATTGATAGTTTGCTTCGTTGAAATGCGCTTGGTATTTTCGCACCTTTCAGCTGCTGTCGTAATACCTTGCATGCGGTGGACATCCTGTGGAGGAGGAAATTGATTTTACTGACTTTGTTTGTTCTCATGTGACAGGGTAAATGCATTTTTTTTTATTTCTTTGCAATCTTCATTGATCTTTTTATTGGTGTATTAACATGTTTTATGGCTGTTATGATTTTACAGCTTTTTTAGAAATGTTTTACTTGAGCCAGAATGATGGATTTTTCCCCAATCAGAAAAGGTCTAAAGTGTGCAAGAGAAGGCATTTAGAAGTGACAAGATGTTTTTAGATGTGATTCATATGAATGGTCCAGATGTTCTGTTTTGATCTTGATGTGTTTTGGCTTTTCCTCTCCCACCCACCTTGCCTTACATCATCATCAGACATGCAGCTATTCAATGTGTAATACAGATGTCAAGGTACAAAGGGGTTTGAGACCATGAGCATGCTGTGAAGAAAAGCTTTCTTTTACTTTAAACACCATTTATTTTACAACAGGAAAAAGACATACATTGGTAAAACTTTGTGTTGACAGGACAGGATCAATTCCAACTGCGTGTCCTTACATCAGCTCAATGTGTTGAAATGGAAAGTATGTTATCGATCTGTGTGCATTAGCCCTCTACAGTAACGTAGGCAATGAGTGGCAGAACAAAAGAGGTGCTGTGCATCACACTAGAGGAGAGGTGCTTTACATAAAGGGTAGTTAACTTCATGCAGCGCTGTGACATTTCATTGTTTATCACCAGAAGTCGAAATGTATATTGTTCTTTCGTGAAGGGATTTTAGCCAGTCACATACATCTGGAACTAATTTTGGATACTTTGAAATATAAAGGTCTTTTTTGTTTTGCCCTGCAGACAAAGTGGTTATTAAAGTATACGGTGGCAAAGACTTGAAAAAAAAAAAAGTAGCTTGACATTAAAAAAGCTAAGAAAGCCACCAAAGCTTTTTGTAATAGAGGTCAAAAAATACAGTTACATCAAAGAAATCAAGCTGCTCATTTATATCTCCGAGAGCTGTCCTCAGTCTCAACTGCATCGTTTTAAGAGCCTGGAACGCATACATCCTGCATTGGTATTCCTCCTCTTCTCAGACTTTCCCTCTAGGGACAAAACACAATTACTCCATTGTGCCACACAGTACAATATATCACATTCTGGACATTTCAGACAGAGAAAAGGCACAGTGTTGTGTTGGGGCATAAGATATCATGATAAATATGCTTTACAGGAGGTGTGGAAAGAGTGGAGGAGTGAGGGTCACTGTCAGGGCACAAACTGATTGAACTAGTGTGGTGATTGGATTAGCGTACTGTAAACAAAAGGTGGTTTCCGTAAATCCCAAAGGGTTGGATTATAGGTAAACAGGAGAAATAACTTGTATCCAACATATGACAGAGAAGATTAGCTAAGTCAGAAGAGAAACAGGCTGCACTGCCTTGGATAGGAAGACCAAGGCCTGTGAACACATCTGAGAGAGAGACGGTTACACAATGTGTGGTCCTTTTCAGTAACTCCACCATTCACCCAAACCAACACACTGGTGACAGGAAGCACAGTGATGAAAAAGAAAACCTGAGGTGCAGCACCTAGGGGTAAAAAACAGGTCACTTGGCACAGGAGTCAGCGAGAGCACAGGAGGTGTAGATTCAGAAATTTGGTGCACGTTGTCTACGTGTTGGGACGTTCTTTTTTGACCCAAAGGAGAGATTCTCCCTCCCTAAAGTTGAATATTACCGTTATCATCTTGAATGTTATGAATCTTGTGCAGTTTAAACAGTGTCAGTAATATTTCTGATACATTTTGACAAAGAAAAACATTTTTGTCAGGCAACACATGACTTTGGGGATGAATACATCAAATTTTCTAACTGATCAAATCAAACTACAGCTTTGTTTGTGTTGACAACATTACAAAGACCACTATTAATACCGACTCTTCTGCTACTTTCATTTGAGAGATTACAGAGTCCATACTTTTCAGTCAGTGGGTTTTAAGATGTGTCTGTGTTAGTGCAACAGAAAAATTATTATTAATGCTTTACAAAATTGTGGTTTCCTTCTATAATTTCCATAGTTCATGTCTGCTTTAAATCAATAAAAAATTCCATTTATGAAAATTCACACTGTCTTTTATGGAGATTATTCCTCCCCTTCAGATTAGTCACATATCCCTCTCTAATCTGCTTTCAGTATGTAAGTGATGCAGGATGAAATCACTGAAAATGCTCTTCCTGTGCAAAAATGGATTCACGTTAAAGACACGTGTCGCTATCCTACCACAGAAGCTCGACAGAGAAACATTGCCCAAGAATTCACAAAAATGGAATTTGGTGCTCAAAAAGGTGAAAGTAGACTATAACCACTTCATTTGAGTAACACAGGCAGCGGCACTCTCTTGTTAGGCAGTTTTTAAATTGTCAAAATTCAGACATAAGCAATATGTTTAGGGCTTACAAACCATTATTTCAAACCCACATTTACTGTCCTGTATCATGTAGGAAGATGACATTGGAGAGACGCAAACCAGCCTTTTCTAAGCAGTCCACCTATGGGTCAGTTTTTAACACCCAGCCAGTCACTGTTGGTCCTTGAGGAGTGGAAAAATGACGTATCCCTCCTTTGCATATCTGCCCATTCATCTGGGCTGTTCATTAAAGTGTAATTACCTGTAATTAGCAAATCATGTCACTTTAATGAAGATGTTGAAAGCCTGCTGGAGCCGGAAGGGCTAGCCTTAATTCTGAGTGATGTTCTGTATTAGTGGCCGATGGGAATTGAATTTATGTAGACTTATAAATGAAATATTCTAATTATTTTGTGGCCCCATAGATGGCTTGTATTATGTTTATATTTTACATTAATTTACAATTCTAACAGTGTCAACACCTGGCTCTGGAGGGTAAGTATGTGTTACTGTATCAGAGCAGGCTAATAAGCTGATAATGATGAAGTGTGCCTGTGCAATACTTGTGCTAGCATGAGTGTAATGCTAGAATATCTACTGTGCCGTGTGTGTGTGTGTGTGGGTGTGTGTGTGTGTGTGTGTGTTCCCTGGCGGCATGGTGAGTATTTAATCTGGCCCGGTGGCGTGCCGTTGGCCCGGCTAATCACAGTGTGTCTGTAGGAGTGTGCTGAGCCAGGGGAGCACGCCGTCGCTAACAGCGCCTGACAGACTCATTAGAGAGACCTGGCACTGAGCTAGCAAGACACACACACACACACACACACACACACACACACACACACACACACACACACACACACACACACACACACACACACACACTCACACACACACTAACACTTTCAAACATGCACTGGGAAGGGTTCTCAACTGCGCACACTTAAACACCTCCTTTCTGACATTTTTTTTAACAAACTCATTTATGTAATAACCCATTCATTCATTCACCCAGTGTGGGCCGTGTCTCTTTCTCTTCACACGCACACACACACACACACACACACACACACACACACACACACACACACACACACACACACACACACACACACACACACACACATACACACACCGACAAACACACTCAGTGCTCCACGTGTGAGAACAAGACAGGCGGTGACCCCTCACAGTTGCAGCCCAAACACAGACAAGAGTTGAGAGAGCATCTGCAAAAAGGAGGAGGAAGCGAGGGGTGGGGGGGTGTAGGGTGGGAAAAAATATGAGACGAAGAGGAGTAGTCAAGTGGATAAAAGGGAGTTATCTGATGGAGCTGCTCTTTCTCTGATTTAAATGAGGTGTTTGGAAAGGCAGATATTCAAAGGCTAATTATCTGCAGTCATAGATCACCCAAGAACCACATGAGTGTTAAAAATACTACATTAGAGATGTGCTGAATGCAGCATGAATGTAGACAGAGTGTAAATGTGGAAAGTGTCAGGAGGTCTTCTGAAGCCAAAACCTGAAGTTCAAATTCTTATTCAAAGTATGAGCATTTAATTGAAAAGCTGTTTGTTTTACAGGATTAGGTAGAATGGCACTTAGAAAAGTTTGACACTTCTTTCAGTCTTACCACATCCTTAACAGCACTATTCTCACCGTGAGGTTCACTGTAGCTCAGCTGCTGCAGAGCCAAGTAGAAACATTAGGTTCGGCTGAATAACAGGTGAATGCAAAGCAGGTCAATGCATAGTCAAGTGTGGGTCTGCCAGCTGTTCACTTCCTCTACACTGCCATTATAAGCACACACAAACTCATGAAACACACACACACACACACACACACACACACACACACACACACACACACACACACACACACACACACACACACACACACACACATTACTGCTGGGGACAGTGAATTAAACATGGCAACAAAGCATTCAGAAACTGATTATTTTTTGCTGCAGTGTCTCTACAGAATTCAGTTCATGTGAGTTCATACTTAGAGCAAAGTAGTTATATGAAAAAACACGTAAAGATTGGGGTTAATTTATATTTGTATTAGTTTTAACAGAATCCTGTGAGTTCAAACAAAAAAATGAATTTAGTTAACTAGTGATAATTCTTCCAGCCAAAGTCTGTTAGAGACCCCACACAGCGACACTGAAACCTAATGTAGGAAAAACATTAATAAGCCATCTCAATGCTGTAATTGATAAATGAAATGTGTATTAAAAAAAATTACACTCAAAATATACCTTACTTGTGTTTGACAAACATTAACCTGAATAATTAATCTTTACTCTGCCCTGTTTGTGTAGCAAGCTGTTTACCTAGCAGTCGTTGACTTTCTAGCAAATAGATTGATATTTTTATAGCCAGCAAACATGGATGGTTTTTTTGATTAAATATATTTATATCTGTACAGTATGTATATTTTCAGAACACTTATACCAGAGGTCTCAATCTTCCTACACTTTTCTCAGGTTCTCTTTCATCACCTTCTTACGAGAACCTCCTTGTCTGGTTTTTCAATCTAGCACGATAAATATAACCAGAATCAGTGACAGACTTTTTTCACCTAAAAGCAAAATCCAAATGTCTTTAACTTTCTCCACCACTGTAGCCCAAATTTATCCTCGATGTCTCTCAATAGAGAGCTGGTTTGCTCTCCAACCTCCTCCATTCTCTCTCACTCACTCTGCTCCAGTACAAGGCTATGACATTGAGGGAATGTGATGTGATGTATTGTAGTGAATAATGTATTCTGCAAGGATTGTACTGAGCGCATAGAGCAGATGGCAGCAGGTTGATCCTGATGTGTGTGTGTGCGTGTGTGTGTGTGTGTGTGTGTGTATTATGTGTGTGTGTGTGTGTGTGTTTAATAATGAGTATATATATATATATATATGTGTGTGTACCATGCGTATAAGCAAGTGTGTACTTGTCTGTGTGTATGTGAATGCTCACCCACAGTGGGGGAGGGGAAGGAGAAGAAGGGAGAGTGGGGGTTGGTGTGTATGTGTCTATCTGAGCCTCCTTTGTGAGATAAAACATGCAAATGGTGGATTATTTTAATGCATTTTTTTTCTGTAGCCCGAGCCTTAATCCCTAAAGCAGTTGAAATGAAAAAAAGTATATGTTTTCTTTCAAACTCTCTCCCTCCCTCTCTGTTTTTTATTCCCTGATAGGAATTTACAACAACCATCTGTCTAGGAATGAGATCCTTTGCACTTAAATTTTTCTGTGGTGTAGTTACATTGAAAAGCTGATGATTATTCTGGATAGTATGAAACTGAATAAAGCTTGTCAGGCTCCAATTGCTGTGTTATAGAGGAAGGTTCATAGCTGTGAAAATCTGCTGTTTGAAGGCCGATAAGAATGCAGATCATAAAAATTGAGCTCAGTGCTTAGTTTGTAACTGCGTATGTGAATGTCACATATTTCTAAACACACACTCAAAAACATCAAAAATGTAAACAACAAAAATGAAACAAATTCCACATAATGTCAAGACTACTATACTTGTGGAATATTTACGTATATCTGAATTATAGGTTGTAATAAATTTAACATCATTTCCAGGTGCTAATCTGTTTGTTAGTTGTCAGATGTAGTTTTTGCAAAAGGTAGTTGAATTTAATGGACCTACTCTGTGTGCGTGTGTGTGTGTGCATGCATGCGTGTGCGTGTGTATATATACTGTATATACTGTAAATGTATACACACACATCTACGACCATTTGATTTAAGAACAATCGTAGATACAAACAACCACACACCGCTTTGTCCCACTACTGTAGTTCCCCTTTCTGCCACAACTCACGGTGAGCAGCATAACACTAATGCCCCATACATGAAGATTTTACATGCCATGTCAAAATAACCCAGCAATATCAGACTAAGCGAACAGATTGCTCTGATGTCAGACTTGTCCTGTTTCACCTGCAACATTTCATCCCTCTTTTATTCACATATCTTAACTTCTGAGCAGGGAAAAATCCACAATGTTTGTGTGTGCATAGGGACATCTGCGAGTATGGAGGCTGCAGACAATTTGGGTGAGATTGAAAGTTAGTGTCTGCAAAGAAGACTATAGACTACTTGTAAGAAAACTGTCACTATCTCCTGCTGGGGTTGTCCTGCTGTAGGAGCTAAATGATGTAGGAACCAACATTGGTCGGGTTAGGTTTCTGCTCGGAAGCATTAACCACTGAACGCTGATCTGAATGTTTTGCTATTTGATGTTAACTAGTGGTCAAGTTAACTGAGAAATTTAATGGAAATAAAATAAAGTAATCAAGGATAAAATAGCGTTTCGGGCTTTTGATTAAAAGGAAGCAATCAGCATGTCGTTCACGTAAATGCGGTGGAATAGCTCAGTGGCTTAAAGCCTGGTTTAGCCTCTACACCCCCTGAGGATGAAATCAATTCAGAATAAGTAGAGATGTAAAAGTTACATTACTGTACTATAGTAGTTTATTGAGTTTATGTGTTGTTTTTATGTCCTGTAATTGTTTCTGATAAGTCTTGGGGAGCTCTGCGGTGCACTGGCGTTGTGCCCGGAGTGTCCCCTGCCTCACGCCCTGTGCCAGCTGAGATAGGCTCCAGCTCCCCATGACCCGCTACGGCGGATGAAGCGGAAGAGATGAATGAATGAATGAATGAATGAAAAAGTCTTGGAGAATAGTACTTTTGTATTTAGAGTAGTAATGGCATTTAAATGACCTCAAATGGCGATTGTAGATTGAAATTTTTGTAAGTAATGATTTGCGAACAATTCAGCTTACAAACCAGTTGTGTTTGTAGGTTGCAGACTACCTGTATATAAAACAGATAGTAATAGTTGTGTCGCAGAGATACACTCGCTCAAAACAATCAATGACATTTTGGTGGTGATTTGAATTTTCATTGATAATGGCAAAATTGCTTTAACAAAAACAACACTATGTCATCTCCATATGAAAGTCTGATCTAGAATCCAATAGTGTTTAAATTTGTTGGGATGTTTGGGGTGAAGTCATAAACTTTGAAATCAGGATCAAATCACAAATGAACTTGTTAAGTGTCATAGTTTATGCATCTTAGTGATTTTTTATCAAACTAATAATGATATGATAGTGTAATACCAAGTTCTAGAGGTAGGTTTTCACGGTCATTGGGAGGGTCAAACTACTGCATTTTGCTTTAAAGTGCGATGACCAGATGTAAAAACGATGAGCTTTCTTGGTAGATGTTTTAAATCTCTTAGTGTTGTCTAGTTCTCTTATGGAATATCTGGAAAGTGCATGACCCTTCCAATGTGCCTGTCTGGGCTTTTTGTTTATAATACCATCTATAAAACAGACAGTTTAAGCAGGGTTAGTACAACAGACTGACAGTTTAAGTGCAGTGTGTATGCTAAAGCATACAAACACCAGCACGAAGTTCAGCCCTATAGGTGACCCTAACAGATGGTGGAGTCTATTTACAGTCACTTAGGTGATGAGGTTTTGTTGTAGTTGTTGTTGTTGTTGCCGTTGTTGTGCTTGCGTAAAGCATTTTAACACTTTCCTGCACTGAGCAGAGACTTTGTTCAAACTATATACAGTATGTGACTGTGTTGAAGTCAAGCTGTTTTTGATTTAACGTTTTTTTACTCTTCTTTAGGGGGCGGCGCAGTGAGTAGCGCTGTTGCCGCACAGGGCGGGACCGAGTTCGAGTCCTGCTATATGCAGAGTTTGCATGTTCTTCGCGTGTCTGCGTGGGTTCTCTCCAGGTTCTTTGGTTTCCTCCCACCTCTAAAACATGCACTTCAGGTTAATTTGCCAGTCCCAAGTTGCTCGTAGGAGTGAGTGTGTGTGTACGTGTTTGTGTGTCTATGTGTAGGTCTGGCACGAGTTTCCCCGCCTCACATCCTAAGACAAGCTGGGATAGGCTCCAGCTCCCCGCACAAGCAGATGAAGCGGTTAAGAAAATGAATGAATGAATTCTTTAGCTTATTCTTGTTAATCTATTGAGTATGTAGAAAATAAAGAATATCTTATCCTCATTCTATGAGGCCATGTCTTATTTCAATATTCACTTCTACTTAAATCTATTTCACAGATTTTTCTTTGGTTAATTGATTAAATATGTCCTTATTAAAGTTTAAAAACTTTAAATTCTTAACTGAATCAACAAAAATCTTTGATGGTCATTACACACTCAAACGACGTGTCGACGTGTGTGGAACACGACAGGCTGCCCTGTTCCTGCTCACTTCATCATTCCCTACCTGTTGAGGGTCTGTCGTGGGAGTTGGTGGTGTCTTGGCCGACACTTTGCTCTAAGGCTCACTCATGCTTATCAAGCAGGTGGCAACAAGATATTTCAAAAACCCATGTAACCTGCCATTACAATGACTGGAGGATACAATGTGGCCAGCCTTTGGCACTGTTATGTCAAGGATTGCACCATTAAGGAGGGCAAATGTAGGATTTTTTAAGCCCTCTTTAACATTATATGATAAAGAGCTGTACAATGGGACCACCTGGACTCTAGGGTTGCCACCGATCATGACACTGACGATGTTCAACACAACAACAACCTACATCCTTTTATTGAATCCTCTCCCATCATAGATTAAAAAAAAAAAACCTAGTTGATGCGCTTTCTGTGAAGGTTCTTAATAAATGCATCACTATAGGACTGGTGTTAAGACTTTTTTGAAGGTTCGATTAGAGAATATGAAGCAGCAGAGAGAAGAAAGCTTGTACAATCTTGTCTGTTTCACGTCAGCGACAGTGAGCATAATTGATTAAATGTATTTAAGTATTTGAGATGGCTGATTCAGCCTCTCTGGGATGGTTGATATTGTACTTAGGGTGAATATTGCCCGAGGCTTTTCATTAGTGGTAAATAATTGAGAAGCTCGGATAGTACTAAGGTGAAACGCCTGTTATTATTTTATGGAGTTTTTGTTCTTAGGGCTCTCCAGTTTAAGAGTATTAAAAATGCACAAGCCTTTCCACAAATTACTCACTGGAAGAGAACACAATGGGCACTAATGACTAACCATTCATATCCTTTTGTTTTCACAGTCTGTGAAAATGTTTTGTGCTCCAGTATCAATTCTATTTCTGTTTTTGCTAAAACTATTTCATTTTTATTTTAAAATGGTCTCTTGTTTTGCTAGCTTAGATAGTAGAGGATAGGGATCTTAAAGAGGAGATTGGTGCCATCAATCCAGTGTGGAGGTGTATGAATAGTATCAAGTAATACTTTGATAAAACATCAGGATTTTGTGGGATGCCTAATTGACATATTATTAAATATATGTAGTGCCTCAGTTCATTTACACTGATAAAACTGAGGTTTCACTCAGCATCTTATGCTGTACATCCACTCAGCACCACGTGATGACGAGTAAATGGGGGAATATCTGAGGATTATGCTCATCACTTATTTTTTTATCCAAAAATGAGCAATGCCAAATAAGCATGTCTGGTTGATAATTATCAAGCAATGGAATTTTGATGTTGCACGTCACATGTAAGCCCTGCGCCAAACATGAGGAGGGGGATACACTGGTAATGGGTTCTGTATTTCCATACACCACCTTTGTTGAATATTTCTTCGTGAAAAAGACAGTTTCTCTGTCTCCATGGTTGAAATTTCGACTTCAGCTCATTCTGCTGGTTGGTTTTGATTCTGAAGCAGATTTTCTTTTAAAAAAGTTCAGTATTTATTTATGACATGCAGATCTCTGTTGTACTGGAGAGGAACCTTTTGACATTACAGGATTTTTGTTAATTTAATTTTTTCTTTTTGAAATTGAATTTTTTTTACCAGATATGTAAAAAATATAACTCTTTCTAACAGACTTTTACAATTAAATGCTCTGGTGGTGAAGTACACTGGGTATTTCATGTGTGTTATTGGACACCGACAGGTTAGCTTACTCTCACAGTTGCTCATAACCCCTAAATCGCCATGAGCTGTGTTTAATGTACATGGAGACAGTAAGAACCCACCGGTTGTTCCCTGCTACTTCTCTAGTCTCCAGATCCTTGGCTCAGCGCCAGTGTTCTGCCTGCACTGTCTTGTAGGGGGTTTGTGTATATGCTTGTCAGTTTGTGTAAGAGGGTAGGGAGGTGGGCAATGGGAGGAGGCGTGTTACGAGGGGATGTCAGCTCATTAACCTCCATTCTTCCCCTAGCATGGCACTGAGTAGAGTCACTGTGTAAGCCTCATGTCATTACTCCTCCCCTGTGCTGGGTAGAAGGGGAAGAACAGAGCAACGAAAGAAAAGGAGAAGGAGGGAAAGGTTCACATAGGAGGGAGGGCCCTTGACATGTTCCTTTACAAATGGCCTGCTTGTATCCAGTAAAGACTAAAGCCCCCCATGTCATTTCCTTCCCCACCTTTATCTCCTCTGTCTCTTCTCTTTCTCTCCATGCTGTCTCTCTCTAACCACAGGCCCGGTACACTGTGGGTGAACGAGGTTTTAGGCTCCACACTGCACCCCCACCAGGCATCAATCCAACTAGGAAAAGACTGCCCACAGCTGTGGTGAGAAACAGTAGCCTAGCCTCCATTTTCTGAAACCTCGTATGTTTTTGCTGAACAATTTATTTAGAAACATGTACCTCGAGATACCGACCTGGGCCTGATGGTGTTTAGGAGGTGCCAAAATGAAATCATCTCCCAATTTGATGAAACTGCGCTTGAATCTCATCAAATCTTTCCTCTTGGAGAAACATAGTGGGTGTGGGTGAAACATCTCACAAGAACACGTGAAAATGTTGTGCTTTTTTTCTGTACATGCATTCAAATAGTTTGTCAGAATTTACATTGAAAAAATTTTATTACAGTGCGCCCTCGTTCCTTAATGCGTAGCAGGAACCACACGCGATTAACGAATTTCGCGATCGAGCGACAAACTATTTATCTTATTATTTATGGTAATATGAACGTCTATGACCCTCCCCATACTGATATTAAACCACCTTTTGTCTGGTGGTTTACCTTTTCCCACACTCCCAGTACTTAATTTACAGCAATATAAGTATGACATACTCATCTTCATCATTCTTGTAGCCGGGTCACATAATGTAGCGATCCAATTACACAATTAAGTCTCACTCTAAAAGCACATTTCACATCTTACAAGTCAATCTTTAACTATTTTTATAATAATTTAATGATGAATACTAGACTCACGTACTAAACATTTTTGATTTAAAGACACATTTTGCCAAAAATACACATAATAAATGTACTTATTTCTTCAAGCAGTCTGATAGTATAAAATATGTCATTAAGACACATACCTTTAACATAAAGTTGAAATTAAATTACTCAACTGGATTATGCAATATTGATTGCTGGGAAAAATTCTGTGTAAAGTAAAACTAACAAACAGTAAACCAGGCTTCTGATAATAGTTTTGCCTAGACTGCTGTTTGCTATAATTACTTATTTGATTGAAATGAAAACCTACTTATCAGTAACAGAAATCTAACACCTTCCCATCTTCTGTAACCATAAGTTGTGTCTGCATGTTAAAGTTGATACTGTATTGATGTATACTGAAAACTGATCCAATACGTTTCTGCACAAAGAAGTTACAAGTAGTTTGACATGTCTCTTAGTGAAAAATTTTAATCACTGGCAAAACAGTCAGGCTCGTGGCATATTTTCTTTTTCGTCTTTGGTATTTCATATTTTACTCTGTGCATAGGTGAGGAAGCAGTAGATTGCAAAATGATAACTGATTGTGTGCCAGAAACCAAACTTTTTTTTCCCTTTTGCACTTATCTGATGCTGCGATGAGCAGAGGCAAAGGGCTGGGGTAATGCAACATTCACTCTGCCCTTTATCAGCTCTCATCACTGTTTACCCCAGTCAGTTAAAGTGGCTTCTGCTTTGCATCCTCTCCTGCTGCCAGAGAAACCTCACTGCCATAGAATTGTACAGAAGAACACATCTAACTGTACACACACAAATGCACATACACACACACACACGCACACACACACACACACACACACACATACATTCCAACCTACACATGCAGATTAAACAGTGCGAGTGTCAGTAATGGAGTAAGACGGCCACTGTTCTCCAAGTAGTGATCACGCTGTTAAGAAGACTGGTGCTAACGTTCCTATTGGGCTGGCTACTAATTCTATTTGATGCACCTGTGGTTGATATTAGGAAGGTGTTTCCCAGCGTTGGTTTACAGCTAGTCGGATGAAGGCCACCGCAGCAGGATGAAGGAGGTCATGTTGGTGACATTTTTTTTCTGCTCGTGTACTCACACGTGTCACACTCAATGGTTACCTTGTTTGTACTTTGGTGTAGTCACAGTACCAATAATTTTCAGATAATACACCATCAAAATATAAATTTATAAGTACTTGCTTGTTTACACGTCTAGCCGAGATCATTAGCATTTGTTTTGAGTCGTGTTTCTGGATGATTTCATGGATGTGAAGTTAAATACTTGCTCTTTCTAGCTCCTTATAGTGTATATGTTCCATTAGCTACATGCTAGTCAAGAAAATAATCTGTTTGCCATTGGATGTAGTGGAAGAAGCATTCAGGTGTTAAGAAATTTTATTGTAAGAATGTACAAAACAGTCTTCTTCTTCTTCTAACGTTGCAATTTAAAAAACAGGACAAGTGGCTGAAATGTGTTAAATGCTCCTGATTCTCTGTGGGTTCTGGAAGGCATAAGGTTCTGGAAGATGTTCGTGAGCTGAATTGTTAGTAAGTCATTATTAATTAAATTTCAAACTATAATATATATATATTTAAATGTCATTACTGCTCTATGCTTTGCTGCCTTTGCAAGTCCAAAGTCTTTTATATAATGTTTTTTACATTTCATTTGCATTAGTAAAATAAACGCTCCATCCATCGCCTCCTCAGCTGGCCCACCTGTCAAATTTTAGAATTCTGTGTGGCCCACTAGTCAAAAGGTTTGCCCATCCATTGTGTAAAGGCTAAGTCAAGCTTTAAGCCACTGAGGTATTCCACTGCACTTATGCGAATGATGCCTTGATTCAATTCCTGGTAAACAAAAGTGCTTGAATTTCTCAGTTGACTCATCCAATAGTCAACATTAAATGGCAAAACATCTTGAGTTCAGACTTCAGCAGTTAATGCTGCCAGGCAGAAACCTAACCTGGCCAACAGTGGTTCCTACATCATTTAGTTCCTACAGTTGGACAGCCCCGTCAGTAATTAAAAACTATATGAAATAACAGGCAGGCTGTGACAGAGGTTTTTTTACAGGAAGCCTATCATACATTGCTGGCTCTAACTTTCAACCTGACCCAAACTGTCATCAGTCTTAATGTTCGCGAACATCCCCATTCATATAAAAACATTGTCTGTTTGTTCCCTGCTCAGAAGTTCACAGAAATGTGGATGAAAAGACAAAACGCCGCAGATAACGTACCAACAGGACAAGTCCAACATCAGAGCAATTTTTTCGCTTCGTCTTAGTCTTAGTCTGATATTTGCTGGGTTATTTTGACATAACATGTGAAATCTTGATGTATGGGATGGTAAGGCTACGCTGCTCGGCATGTGTTGCAGTAGAAAGGGCAACTATGGTTGTCAGTCAATGGCAATGTGTAGTTGTTCATATCTACAAATGTTCGTACGTTGCAAGCTCATATCTTGAGGACTGTAGATTAAAGTGAAATACATTTGTCTCTTGAAAGTAGAGATTTTACATCTAGTACAAGAACTTTTGATATGACTTATTTACAGACTATGCACAGCATTAAAGTTTAGACAGCTGCATGCTATTTATTGATGCTTTCATCTCATGTAGTTTTTTATGACAACCTCAAATATGATTTGACTTATTGAAAGGTTCAGGTAGTAAAATAATTTGATAGCATTTGGTACAAAAATGATTCATTAGACATGATGGCTTTATGAAAATGTACATATAAGTTAAAAGAAGGGAGACAGAGGCAGTTTATTGAAGTCTTAAAGCCACTAAGTGAGAATGTTGTTCAAACAGTGACAGTTATCTCACCGCACAATCATTGTTCAGATTTCTATCCTCTTGTGAACTCACTAACCCACAGTGAAACAGAGTTCACAGTGGAAAGAAAACTTTATTTAGCACCAAACCACCTGGCTTCCCTCCACACACACACACACGCACACACGCACACACGCACGCACACACACACACACACACACACACACACACTGCCCACATTGCCTTTTTTCTGCATTCTCCCCTCACATCTCTGCTGTTGACTGTTGGTGCTGTCTTGTGGTTACTCCACTGCAGCAGAAAGTGGATGAATGAGAGCGTCAGACTGCCGTTTTTATCTTTACACATCACAAGCCATAGGTGGCGCCGGAAGCGGTTGGAACCTTTTGTTGAAAAAAAAGTTTCCAATCCATTTCTGTCGGGAAGGGTGTATGTTTGTTACCTTCACCATGGCAGTATTGTTGGCTTGTTAAATTGACTGTCTGTCTGGATTTTATCTGAATTACTCAAAATTTCATGAACTGATTTTGCTTGAGGAAGAAGATATTAGACTTTGGTGATCATCCAGATTATCGCAGGCCTGCAATGCACTGTTCATGTTTAGTGGCCTGTACAAGGTGTTCCTCAGGTAGATGATGAAAAAAAAGTCTCCCACCAAGAGATGAACTCATTTACAGATGTAGTTAGAAAAATATGTAGGAGACTGAAGCACATCTGCAAATAATTGAGCGGTGCCAAACTGCCTTGATAGGGTTTTGCTTTAAAGTTGTCTAATTTGTATTGATTTTAGTGTGGAATGTTTTATACTTGATCATAACAAAGAAAATTGATGCTAATTGGATGTCAGATGCTCCCACCATCTCTGACAAAAGAACAGTGAAGAAAATCTCAATGTTTTAAGTACTGTACTTTTGAAACTATCCCTGTACTCTTAACACTGCATCAATTCAGTTTTGCAATTCCTCTAAAATACTTTACAGGATAGCACAATGCCAGCAGATTCCAAACAGCATTCTATCAAAAGCCCTCTGAGAGATGCTGTATATAACTTGTTGATATCCAATCATGTTGAGTACAAGCTCCACTGACCTCAGCTCAGTGTCCAGATAAACAAAGTCTGGGTTTTGCATATTAAAATGAGCTATGCAGCTGATAAAGGTGAGGTGGCATGAGTAGCACGGCATTGGTGGTTTTCGCCCTGGTGTTGTTGCACCTGAATGTGCACATGTTCTGTGCGTGCGTATGTGCGTGTGTGTGTGTGTGTGTGTGTGTGTGTGTGTGTGTGTGTGTGTGTGTGTGTGTGTGGCATCAAACTCACCCAGGAAGAGGCCTTGTTTCCCTTATCTAACGACAACAGAGCATGTGTCGCCATGGCCACAGGCTGCACTTTTTATGGGTTTTCTGTGTGTGTGTGTGTGTGTGTGTGTGAGTGTGTGTGTGTGTGTGTGTGCGTGTGTGTGTGTGTGTGTGTGTGTGTGTGTGTGTGTGTGTGTGTGTGTGCGTGCGTGCGTGTTCCATGTTTATTGTTTGCTCTTGTTCATTGTTTGCTTGGGGCGTGGTGCAACACCAGAATTGTTACTATAGTCTGTTTGTCTCTCCAACCTACCGCGTATGAAATTTATCTTGTATACCATTCTTTCTTTTTTCCTTGCGTGATTGTCTGTGTATGTATTTGCATGCACACAAATCTCTGTCTGTCTCTCTGTCTCTCTTTCTGTCTTCTGTCTTATCTTTTCGCTTGGCTTTGAACCAGTAGTAACAAGTTGGGCACCATCAAAATTCAGTTGCACATTATCTCAGGTTGAGGTTCGTTAGGTCTGCTCTACAGCTTAATTGAACAGAGGATGAGGGAAAGAGAAATGCAAAAAGAGAAATAAAAAGAAGAGGGGGAGGATGAGGAAGAAGGGTGCTCAAACAGGCATACATATTGCATGAGTCCCCCTCACCACCATCCCTACCAACACACCCCTTCCTTCACAGAATGGCTGTGTACTGTTCTGGGCTTATTAATTCCGCTCTGTGAGAGAATTATTTTTAGAGACTTGGTGTACTGGCAAAGGCTTTTAAAGTCACAAGTATTACACTTTCTGCTTATAGATTCCCTTTTGTAAATTGAAAAGTTCTAAAAGTTAACTGTGCTTCAGTCTGGCAGCATTTTTTCTTTGCACTACTTGAATGTGGTGAAAGACAGATTTTTACCTTTTTATTTACCTATATATCACATACCATTAAACATTAAATTGTATAAATATTATATACGAGGGACCAACTAGAATACACACAAAATTTGGAAATACTGCCTTAAAAGAAGCAAGTCCCATTTGAGAGGATGCATTATTTATAATTTGATTATTAATATTAATGCATGGACTTATAAGCTACATTTCTATGTTGCAGCTGGTCAAGGTACATTTCAAACTACTTTATATATTTCTAAGTAATTTCATTGAATAGAAATTCTTTTTTATTTTCAAGTTGGTCATATATCTTGGAAGTGAAATCTTCCTTTTCAGCAAACAGCAAGTACAGCTGTTAACTGAATGTATTGGACCAGGAAGTGCCTCTGTATTGTGGTGGAAAAGAAGACAGCTCAGTACTTCATAAACTTTATCATAATTTAAGACAAGGTTGTGATGATGAATAATAAGTAAATTCCAAGTAAATAAATTCAGTTAATAAAAAGTATGTAAATTGAATTGTCTGCCTCAGATCATTATATAAAGGTATGTAAGACACGATGAACAAAAACAGATTTTTAATTGGCTATTTAGCTTTCAAAAAAAATAATTTTCATTTGAGGTAATTTTTCTCTCCAGTGATTGGACAGTCATGTGTTATGCAGGCAGTCAAGCAGTCCATCTCTGCCCCACCCCCTTCACAAACAGATGTTGCCTAGAAGGCTTTATGAGGTTCTTATATGAATTGACCATCAATCAAAAACAATCTTCATTGGAGCCAACATTGTTTCTCATACAATTCTGCCACAAACTGTTTCACTGATGCATTGTATTGCACCATTAGCACTGTGTAAATATTGCATGTTTCCCTTGGAATATGCTAGGGAGCATTACTTCCACCTTGTGGCTTCATTATTTTTGAAATGCTCAGCTTTGTTGATGATTGCAAGGCATGACCTAGTTGAGGGACTCACTCTGTTTGCCTGTTTCTGTCTGTCTTTGTTAACTTTCTCACTTTTCTTCTTCATTTACTCATTCTCTTTTTCATTCTGTCTCTGCCTCCCACCTCATTTTCCTTTGACACTGAATCTGTCTACCTGTTTCTTTGTCATTTATTTATTGTCTTTCTCCATTTGCTATCTTAGTATCACCTTCATCCTGTTAGTTTGCCTCTCTTTCACCCTCAATCTCACTCTCTTTAATATATGCATTCTTTATTTCTCAATTTGTCCCCTTTCAACAACTTAATATGTTTGTCTTTGCTGTTCTCCTTCCAACATCTCTATTCCTCTTCTCCATGAATTTATTCGTCTCTCTCAGCACCACTTGTGTCACAGAGGGAAACATCGCAAGCAGTGGTCCCTGCTGAACAATTACCATGCAAAGCAATCCAAATAGAGATGTTTGCCGAAAACAACATGTGTGTAATTACTGCTTAATGAGGCCCTTGTCTCAGGCAGAATGCCCAATTAGACTTCCGATGAGAAAGTGATGCCAAGGCCCACTGGAGTAAAAGAGGGAAGAGGAGGAAGGAGGGGTCGGGAGAGAGATGGGGAAATAAAGGGAGTTTGTAACACAGAGAGAGGTAGGGACGATGATAACATGGGAAAGAGAACAGAGGACAGCGACAGCAGCAAGGAGGAAAAAAAGATAAGTGAAATAGACAGTGAAACATAAGGGGGGGGGGTGTAGAGGAAAAAGGGGAAGGGGAAGAAAATGAAGGGAAAGGGAACAACAGAGAAAGATGATTTCTGCAGTGAATGTGGAGCAATGGTAGACCTGATAGCATCAAGCCAAAGATAAATTGGCATAAGTGGGAGAGCGAGGCAGTGCAAAGGAGAGCTATCAAGAAAAGAGCAGGGGGAAAGAGCTTTACATTGTAATATATGGGCAGCCATGTTGAAGCACAAGATGGCTGACCTTTTTAAACTCTGTTATGCCTGTTTGATGATTACTGCATTTCAGATGTAGTTAGGGAAAATTAACACACATTTAATTACTAGATCTTGTGTGGTTTGCATTTGAAATTGGGTATTCTCCGTCTGAGAAAGTCTTCCCACAGACTTTCAAAACGGCTTAACATCCTCAGTGATGTCAAAGTGGATTTAGGTTATTCACTTACGGTATTCTTTTTTTTGTAACTGCTGTTCCTTTAAGGTCATGGGAGGCGGCAGTGTAACCCAGCTGGAGTTGGGTGAGAAGTGGAGAAAACCCTGAATAAGTCACCAGTTTATTGCATTGCTGCATATAGACAGACACACAACCAATCACACTCATATCCATGTCTCCAGTTAATTTAGAGGAACCTTTATTAGCTATTTTTGGACTGGAGGAAGAAGCTAGAAAACCTGGAGGAAATCAACGCATACATGAAAAGAACATCCAAACGCCAGCTTGAAAAGTCCTCAGGTCCATTTGAGTCTAGGACCCAGGACTTGTAGAAAGGCAGCAACACTACCCCCTGTGTCGCCAAAGTAGACATAAGCGAAATAAAATTTGTCAGTTGAAGAGAAGACACTTTTGCATGAGCTGAAATTTTATTGTACATCTGTCAATAAGATTAACATCATTTTGCCTGCCTTAATGGGTTACAGTCTCTCAATGAGCTACAGTCTCTAACTGGAACCAAGGCAGTGAGAGACTGCAATGTCCCACGACACACGTGAATTCAAAATTTTACCCTGACCTACTTTCATAGATCAATGCACTAGCTTTGATCTATGGTCTTACTCACACTGGCCTTCTCCCTCGTCTTTCCTGAGTGTATAAAAGTTGACGTTTGACTGTGACCTGGTTTTCTCAAGGTCAAGGCCATCATCTCATTTTCATCCCCTTTGCTGCCTGAGTAATGTGCTTTTTGTTTTATCTTTCTATCTGCAACGGTTGTAAAGATATTTTTGTGGACAAACGGACAGACAGACCGACAGAAAGATGGACCAACGGACGGACAGACGGACGAACTAACATTGACAATTACAATACATCCCCCTTTGCGGGATGTGATGAAATACAGTTGTTTGCTGGAACATCAAGCAAACTATTGTCTGTGTCCAACATTGATCAATTAATCAAGCTTCATTTTTGCTTAATTCCCTTTTTACTGGTGGTGTAGAATTTTTTAGATGAATTGTAGAGTATCAATGAGTCTTAAATAGCAGTGCTTCTGTTTTTGCATCTGTGGTAGAATGTAAATGCATTCATTAGAATAACCAAGTGAATCCTCAGAAGGGCTTCCATGATATGCATCGTTAAGCAAGCATTGCCCTGAGGCAGCTGCTCATTCTCTGGCCTTTCTCCTGCAATAATGTACAGTAATTTCTCTTTCTCACCACTCACATGCTCATTTGGCTACTTCAACTTTTTCCTGTCTGCTATTGTAAATATCAGATTTCACCCCCAGGAATTCTACCCATTTCTATTAGTCTACCTGGTTGAGCATTGTGTTTGAATCCATGTATTTTATGATCTTCATGTGTTCACAGCATGTGTTCATCTTTCAAGCCCTTAGTAGAAGTCTCCACAGGCACAAAGCAAATCACCTCAAATGAGACCCCCACCACCACCACCACCACCACTGCCCACCCCCCATACTTTTACATCTGAGGAATTTAACATGTAATGCTGTCTAACTTCATCATATTGTCTTCGCTGTCTGTTCCCAAGTCTTATCCACATTTATTTCACAGAGGATGACCTCCATCAACAAACAAAGAGGCTTTATTTGACATGTTGGGTTTCAGTGTGTGTGTGATATTATCCAGTCCAGTCAAGGTTTGCTCTTTTTTGCTCAAGTGGTGTAACAAAGCTTTGTGTCTTTTGAAGCCAAGGGCATTTCACAGTACAACTCTTCTTAACACTGAGGCAGTTTCTCAGTCACCTTGACACTGCAAAGGTTCAGTTACTGAGCTGTTTGCAGGACGGAATCTCATTTTCTCTGGAGCTAAAAACAGACCTGTTATTTTTTCTTCTGTAGCCATCTCAAAGCTGATCATGGTGAGGAATTTTTCAGGGATTATGGTTTCCAACACACTAGACATCACAGCTAGCACACTGTATGTTTCACTTAACGGGTGACCTAGTGTTGTTTTTCAGCAAGGGGTCAAGGGTCATTTGTTGTTTTGTGACTTCTAACCTCATGTCAAATTGGGTTTGGTACCTGCAGCAAGTTATCTTTCAGTGCCTGATTTACTCAGTCCCAGCACACCCCTGAATGCAGCGCACGCGCACACACACACACACACACACACACACACACACACACACACACACACACACACACACACACACACACACACTTGCTCACAGAGGCACACACTGTACTACTGTATGCACTCACCAATTCATTTACACTCATTCTCATTCTCTCTCTCATGCACACAGCGGAGCCCACAGGGAAAAGCCCATCTCTCGTCACTGTGATCATGTAGCCTAATTACCGGCCCGCTGATGAACAGTAATTACCCGCGCTGCCATGTCACCACGAGGTTTAACCAAAGTGACAAAGTCATTAGTCTCTCAGTTCAGGCCACCCGTAAAGAGCTTTTCACTTTGCACCTCCTCCGTGCCCCCCCCCTTTTTTTCACACCTTCTCTTGCACATTATGATTATCTCCTCTCTGTTTCCATCTACAGTTTGATGGTGACAACATGTACATGAATGACAATAACCAAGAGTTTCGGTCTCCAAACCAGGTAAGGCAGTTTGTTTCTTCCAAACCCCACCACAATTTATATCTGGTGATATTAATGCTAATTTTGCAGATGTCAGAAAATATTAAATGTTAGCCAGTCATGGCACTTATTAGTTTCAAATATACACGACAGACACATCCTCACACCTCTGCAGTAAACTGATGTGAGCGTAAATACGAATGCTTAGCCTGGTTAAAAATTCTCTCAACTTCGCCTTTCATATCTCATATATGTTAAATGCTGTTTTTTAAATTCATTTTGTAAAAATCTGAATGCATGAGGAAAAAAACTAAACACATTTTGAAATTTAACATCTATTTAATTAGGTCATCCTTTAGAATGGGGAAAAGTGTAAAGTTCTAATTCCTTTACATTTGGAAAATACAGCACAGTACAAGCTACAGGAGAAAAATCACAACAGCATGAAGAATTTCCATGATGCGTATATGTTTTGTTTAATTACAACATCTAGTCATCCTGGCAATCCCAGCTGGATTTTTTTTTAATACTGAAGAATATTAGAAATAGTTTTAAAATAATCTTTTTGGCACAGAATTTGAACCAATCTCACTGTTTTGCTACCAAGGTGAAACAACTATATTTTTGTAATATAGCAAGAATAAACCACCAGCAGCAACATCTATGGTCTGCTGTTTTAACAGTTGGTATCTCAAATATATTAATTATTTATAGTCTAATCATTTTTTCCCTCAGTGTTCTTTTTCCCAGTTTTTTATATTTACATATGAGTCTGCACTAAGGTCTCATTAGAAATTTCTCTGAACAATCTTCTAGTTTATGATCAATCTTATAATCAATACATTTTATTATATTATATGAGTGATTGGTTAAGGTTGCCTTTAAACACTAATTGGACAAATGTTTTAAAAATGGTATTGATTGCCTTATGTCTCTCTTGTTAAGATGGAAAAAACATAATTCCATACAAGTATTCCTCGAACATGTGCTGTTTGGTATATGATTTAATCCAAAGCACATTAAAAACCATATATCATTAACATTAGAGGGATTATGCCATCAGTCCCCACACGTGTTAGTGTAAAGTCAATGCTTTAAGCTTAACAGGTCGCCTACAGATAAAACCAGCATTAGCATTTCACCAGCCTGGAGTGGCACAATCTCAGTTACATTATTGAGTTAGTAAGGCACTGCACTGAGCGCACCCAGCTGGTAGATCGGAGCACATGGCCAGACATATGGCAGAATTTGGAGCTCCAGGATTTGTATGTTGATGGAGCAGCGAGGCCTTCATGTTCTGACTAAAGACGATGAGGTGGAGGGTCCTCATTAATTAGTGCCTTGCCAAATACTGTCACGATGCACACAAGACAAGGCCAGGAGGCTAGAGGCACAACCCCCCCCCAACACACACACATACACACACACACACACACACACACACACAGACACACACACACACACACACACACACACACACACAAAGGTGGCATTTTCAATAATGATCTTGTTTCTAATGATATTGCTTTCTCCATCGACAAAATGTAACCATTTAAACTAAGTAACCCCAATAAAGGTCCAGTTCACAAAGAACCTTCTCAGCACTAGCTAAAAGATATATTTTTTCAAAGTGACTATTTACATGAAAACTAATTAAATCTTGTCTTTACGATGAAACAGTCCTTAGAAGAAGCAAAAACTGACAAAATGTCCTCACTTTGCAAAAATGTGCTTACAGTCACAGTGTAACCCTTAAATTGGTCTTTGCAAGGACTAATAAACAAGAACATGTGTCAGTGCACACACATGCGTGTGCACATACTCACACACACACACACACACACACACACACACACACACACACACACACACACACACACACACACACACACACACACACACACACATATACATATATACACACACACACACCATCATTCTATAGGCTGTCTTTCTTTTGATGTTGGGATAGAGTGACTATAATGAGGGGTCCAGGGGAGCTTTAGCAGCTTATTATCTACTTATAACACACATCACAGACTATGAGGTTCATTGTTCTTACCCACATTTCCCGATCTGCCCTAATTGTGTCACTGTGCTTGCATACATGGGTGTGTGCTAATGGGATAAATGTCCAGCTTTGTAGTTTCTCTGCTGCAGCAGTCATGTGTCAATCATCCGCACACACTCCAAGTTTGCAGTGTTGTGTCAACAAACACCTTCTTAGTGAATAACGGAAATTTGGGCTCTAAGCACACACACACACACACACACACACACACACACACACACACACACATATATATGTATGTACTGTATATACTAGTGGAAACCTGTGGAAATTCCATGATAAAACGATAATATCAGACTTTGTTTGTTTTCTTCTTTTTCTTCACTGTCACAAGAAAACAAACCTCTGTGTCCCACAGAGCCGTAAAGGCTCTGTGTGTGGGGCGGATGAATGCGAAGACGAAAGGTGCTTCGGCATTATGGTCCGATCATCCAGGTAGACTTCAGCTTCGTGAGTTCGGTCCTGGTGAATAAAGCATCGGGGTCCGTGAGGTCCGTCACAATCGAAGAATATAAACCGCTATGTTTGACGAAACTAAAACAGCTCCGTAAGTGAGAGACATGGACAAACGTGAAGGCCGAAGCTAACTCAGCTAGTGGCCTGAACCTCCGGGTAGACACCGGCACAAAACTGTACACAAGAAAACATTTATTATCTTGTGTACAGTAGGTTTGCATTATGTCAATGGACATTGAACAGAAAATAGAGTATATTTTGTAGTGACAGCTCTTTATTTAATTCCACAATGCTCTCGGGACCTCTTGTTTACGTGATTCCTTCTGGAAGATGAGCCATGATTGGTTGGTCGCTTATATATATATATAAGTCAGTCACCCTGCTTTTGACTAGTGGCGCAGGTAAGAAGTGACGTGCCACTGCAGCCTACGGGTCCCTCAATGGACCAAATTTAAAATGTTTGCGCATTGACTTGCCACTCGCGTTTAATTGTGTTAATTTTTATAGCGCGTTAATTTGCTGCGTAAGTAATTAATCTGATTAACACATTAAAGTGACAGCCCAAATATATACAGTATATATATATATATATGTATATATATATACGGTATGTATATATACTGTATGTATATATACAGTATATATATATATGTATATATATACTGTATGTATATATACAGTATATATATATATGTATATATATACTGTATGTATATATACTGTATGTATATATACAGTATATATATATATACTGTATATATACAGTATATATATATACTGTATATATACTGTATGTATATATACAGTATATATATGAGAGAGAGAGAGAGAGAGAGAGAGAGAGAGAGAGAGAGAGAGAGAGAGAGAGAGAGAGAGAGAGAGAGAGGACTTTTTATAAAACCATTGAAAGCCACCACAGGAGCAGAATATACATTTTTTTCCTCTCTAATAACACCAAATTGTTTTGTAAGACATAGAAGGTAATCAATTCTTTACTGACACTTAACTGAGTGAATTATCTCTATAGCATTTAGAAAGCTTCACATTCTGGTGAATGTAGTCATATTTGTATGTATATTTGATGTTACTCATTTTCATTGACATTTAAATTTTCCCCAGCTGTGTTTATGAAAGAATCAGATGGGAAGAATAATTTGTGCATTTCTTCTGTTAATTCTGCATGAGCAATGCAACAGTAAGACATTTATTTGGTTCTATGCAAAGAACTTGGACTTCACTGAACCTTTACAGTGTTTATATATATTGCAGAATAAAGGTTCTGTATCCTTTAATGCAAGTTTTAACACTACCTTGAGATGCCCGCCCAAACCAATGCATGATGTGTGCCTGTGAAAAGGGTGCATGTAGCCAGAACAGAGACTCCTTTGTTTGCATGTCTCTGGGTCTTCCACAGCATACGCACCAAGGTAGAAGTTCGACACAGCCAGGAGATTGCATTACACATAACATTTCTGAGCTTTTAAAAGGAGAAAACCACTAATCAGAAACAGCTTTAAAGGAGCCGTTTACTGTATGCTTGGACACAATCTGTCCATTCAAACAAGATGTTTTCAAGGCTTTGAATACTGTATGGTTTCTGTATGAGATGTGCATACAAGCTGCACATATGGTGCTCCCACATATTTGATTATATTGATGTTTTCCATGTGGTTCATCAGATGAGGTAGCCCTGCAAAGTGCGGTTTTGTTATTTTCTTAATCAGCATCGTATTATATCTTCTCATGCAAAAGCTGCTAAGATGGATGGTCTGTCAAATTAAAGATTATTAGCTATCTCAATTATGCTGATTAACTGACAGTCTTCTTGTGAGTCCTACAAAGTTTTTAATCATTTGTACTTCCTTGTTACAGAAGTGTGAAATGTTAGTGTGCATAGAGGATCAAATCTATCGCACTCTAAAACTTTGAGTTTTGGTTTTTCTGTTATCAAGGTCACAATAGTAACTTTAGGATTCAGCCACTAAAGTGATGATAACTACAAGTACAACTGCTACTACTAGTGCTGCTACTGCTACATCTAAAAGGTTTTGCCAACAGCCAGCAAACCAATGTTATTATCAGACTGCTGTGCACATTCATGTAAAACATTGCTTACTGATTTCTTTTTTATTTTTGCAGTAAAAACACATTTGTTGCCTCCATCCAAAGTCATTTGGACTTTTCAGCTGATGGTGTCATTATGCAGGCTCTTAGAGCACCAATCAGAGTTCAGACAATGTTCCTTCAAATGAATGTTAACGTCCATCCAAAATATTCACTGGTACTTCACCTCTGTGTTTATTTTTGTATCTGCCTTGTCCTCACCCTATAATCATTCTCTGCATCATGTGGATGCATATCCATGAGTGTATATGTGCATGTGACAGATTAGGGAAAATTAGAGACCAGAAACATAGCTGGTTATGGAGGAAGCTTAAAGGAGAAAACAAGTCAGGGACAGGAAGCAGAAGGGTATTTATTTTGCATCTCTTCCTCTCCTGTACTTGTTGCATTGTGTTCCTGGGCAGAAGAGGAAATTCAGGGCCTCTGCTCTTCTGAGAGCCAGTGAGGCTCAGCTTGTTTTTACCTCTGTTTTTTTATGTCCAGGTGTCTTGCTGAGCCATGTGTCTCTATTGATTTGACTGGCTGCCAGAGAACAGTAGTTAATGGAGATTAGAATAGAAATGGTGGTGAGAAGATTCTGTCTCTATACTTTTACCCAGCCACTTCCTCACACTAATGCTCATATGAGTTATGCAAGATTTAATTTTTGGTTTCATTCTTGTTCATTTTTTAAAGCAGTTTTAAGTTTGATCCATTGTGCATTCTGCTGCTGCTTTTGTTGTGAAGATAGAAACCACAGGACTAACCTCACTTCAGTCAAAACACACGAGAATATGAGTGACTGAATAAACTTTGAGAGTACAGTGGTACCTCTACTTATGAAATTAATTGGTTCTGGTTCTGGAATTTCATAAGTAGAAAATTTTGTAAGTAGAGACACGTTTTCCATGCAAATGCCCTAATCCGTTCTAAGCCCCCCAAAATTCAGACATAAACTTTTTTTATAAAGCATAAAAATGCATCAAAACCTGTAACAAATACTGTACATGTTACAACTAGATTATTACACAATAAATGGGAGTTGTGTATAACGTAAAACACAGAGAATAGAGTAAAGAATAATAATGACGGTCATTTACCTTTTAACTGCTGTACTCATTGTTTTTTGCCCTCTTTGGTTCATGCGCTCTTGCCTCACCATGCCGAAGAACAGAGTGAATTCCAGTCCTCCTTTTGAACTTCTCCAACCACCCACGCGATGCCTTAAACTCCTTAAACTTCCTTTTGTTTTAAGAACGTGGCGATTGTAGATGTATTACGGCCATATTCTTTGGCGAGATCAACCAAACGCATCCCTTTCTCACGCTTTTCTATTATCTCTTGCTTTGCTTGTACGGACAAAAGAACTATTTTCTTCATCTTTTCTCCGTCAATTTCTTGGGGTTCATACTGAATACTCAAAAAGTTTGCATAAAATTTGCATAAAACTATCAGAACACGTCATGGGTCGAGGGCCGAATGACGAGGACGCTGCAGACACCTATCTAGCTACACACAGAGGTCCCTCTTAGCCAATGGGACTCCAATGGGATGCTAGGTAATAGCCAATGGCAGAGCAGCTATAAGAATGTTGCGTTCAGGAACCTTTGAGAGCTGCGAGTAGCAGCCCATATTGTATTTTTACCTTTCATAAGTCGAAATTTCTTTCCTAACTAGAGGCAATATTTTCGTAAGTTTCGTAAGTAGAAAATTTCATATGTAGACATTTGTAAGTAGAGGTACCACTGTACAGTCACTGAAATCTTGAAATTTTTCTTTGATTTGGGTTACAACTTGTCATTAAAGGATGAAGGTGGGCCCTTAAGCCAGACCAGTTGAGAACCACTGCAGTATAGAATCACAGAGATTAACCTGGCCCGGTTAACACTGAGTGGGAGGCCTCCATTGCCAAATGAAAGAAATAACCAATCACACTCACATTTATGCCGATGAGAATTTTCATTCATTCATGGTCTTGAAGACAAGACGATCATTATTCTCTCACCTTCAGCCTCTAACCTGCAGTACGGGTGATGAGTAATGCTGGAGTCTATACAAGCTGGTTACGAGTGAGAGGAGAAGTACACCCTGAACAAGTTGCCAGGTCATCGCAGAGCCACACATAAACAAACACCCAGTCAAGCACACACTCACACCTCTAGACAAGTTTGGGGTAACCAATTCACCTATTTTGCTTGTGTTTGATGATGGGAGGAAACCAGGGAACCCAGGCAGACACAAGGAGAACATACAATCTCTGCACAGAATGACACCAAGTAAAATCAATCCAAGGTCCTTCTTGATGTGAGACAACTGCTCTATCCACTGTTCCACTGTGTTGCCCCCTGTGGACAATGTAGTTACATTG
The DNA here is from genome assembly GCF_040054535.1 of Antennarius striatus. Classification (NCBI taxonomy): domain Eukaryota; kingdom Metazoa; phylum Chordata; class Actinopteri; order Lophiiformes; family Antennariidae; genus Antennarius; species Antennarius striatus. The sequence continues at coordinate 17,377,020 of NC_090777.1, read as the reverse complement.
CATGCTTTTAGTAGTAGGATGCACGGACTAAAACCACTGTATTGTTTGTACAGCAAATATGAAATCAATTAGAGTAGAGTATGCTTGCTTATGTGTGTGCTTTCTGTCCTCTTCCCACTGGCAATAGACGGACATACAGAATGTATTATTGGTATGAATGTAGGAGCGAATGGTTGTTTGTCTTTCTGTTTTGACCCTGAGATGAGCTGGTGACCTGTCTATGGTGTACTCTCAACCAATGTCAGCTGGGATAGGCTCCAACCACCCCACGACTGTGCAAGAGATAAGTGGTTATAGAAAATAGATGGATGCTTTAGAGGGCTTTAGATGAGACTTCTTTGGATGGAGCTGCTTACCCATTTACAGGCTTTTTAACCTGATTTTAGCTTCATATTTTTTGCAAACATAAAAGCTGCATCTTATATAATCTGCATCTTATATAATGTTCAGCAATGAAAAAAAATCTGATTTAAAAAATATTGGTGTCCCTTTGATTTCCTGATTTGTGCCCACAGTCAGTTTCACCTTGTCACTACCTTATCAAAGATCTGAACTCATGATCATATGTTCACAGGTGGTCCTGATTGTGATGACTACACGCGTGAGTTGAGTGTTGAATACATATCAAGAAATACTGATGATACTGATGAAGACATTTAAAGCATACTGTAGATGGAATGAGGAATACTAAGAGAAATAATTTGCTCAACCGTGGTAGATGTAAAAAATAACAAAAAGACATAAATCTACTAACCAACTCTAAAAGTTGAAGTGAAGTGTTATCTAAACTTCAAATTTAGAAATCATATGAAAGTGGTACTGACATTGATTATTCAAGTTTATAAAGTCATTGAAAGTGGGTTTTTTTTACCAGAATCTGACATTAGATGGTTTTTTGGCCATTAATAGAAATCCAGGTGTCGTTCAGTTTGAGGTTGTAACACTTCATCCTTCTCCCTTTATCGTCTCTCTTTCTTAATCCCTCTCTCCCTCTGAGGCACACACCTCAGTATATTCTGGCACAGCACATGCAATGTGGGCGATGCTGATGTGAAAATGCACAGTTACTTAACAGTGACTCATAGTGCACCATCATACTCGCACCACAACTACAACAGTCTTTGCTCCGCAGCACTCACCCTCTCCACAAACACCTTCCCTTAACTTTGGCGAGCATTTTTCTTTCTGTCCTCCATCCATGCTTCTTTTCTCTGCAAGAAAAGTGAAGAGGACATTTGAGACAAAAGATGAAAAATGAAAACTGAGGGTCTGAAAACGCCAACACACATCTCTCTACCTCTTTGAGGCTGCACAGAGCCGCTGGCAAGGTCGCCAGAATGAAGTAGAGATATATATTGTACAGTATTTAAATTTCAACGGGGCCTACAATTTCAGCAACATGAATTCAGTCTGAAAACACTTTTTGGCTCTAAACAACCGCCGGGGCATCTATGTCTGAGAACTGCACAAACAAAAGAGGAGCATCAGCACAACATCCCCACCTATGGTAGCTGTACTGTGAGTTACTCTTGTTAGCAGGGATTGGTAGCCCTTTATGTAGGTCATCCATTTTTGCTTTCATTGAGCAAAAATGGATGAAATGGATGGAGATTCCTACATAAAAAAAGGATTTATAAAATAGAGACACAGCAGTGAGTCCAGAGTAAATAATGAAATGAACAAAACATCAGAGGCAAATGTCAGAGTCTAAGAATCCCTGGTTTTGTGAGGTTTTCCTTATTCAGAAGAATAGGATTCATCTTTTATGGCATCTGAAAATCAACACATCTTACTGCCCCTCTCTTTTCTGGAACTTCCTTTTTAAATACATATTGTAGCTCATAGACCCCTTCCCAAAAAGTGACTTATCAACAGCAAGCGTGCACTCAATGATTCATACACTCTCTTACACTGTTTCAGTCCCGACCTGTCTTTGTGTAGCCAATGCTGCTCAATGAGCAGAGGGATTTGGTGGAACTAAGTAGTTTGATATTTCTATTGGTTTTCTGCATGTATTTTCACTCTTTCCCTCTCTCTCTCTCAGTGATCTTTCTCATCATATGGAGACCAAGGTCATGGCTGATTGAAATATAATAGAAGTGTAGACATCTGGCCTAATACTGTGGGAAGTTAAATCTATTTTAATGGCCCCTGCCGCAGTGGATTCTCTCTGATGCACTCTTGTGCTTCACTGACAGTAAATCACAATGTTCTCTTATTACCCTGACTGGAATGAGGGCATAGAGAAAGAACAATGAGGGATCCACATCATTTGTTTTCACCCCTCCCTTGTTTTTTCCTCTCCTCTTTGTTCCTCCTCTCCTCCCCTATCCACTCTGTTTGCGAATCATAAAGCAAGGGGCTTAAAGAGAGTGACATCATGAAAATAAAAATAAAGGGGATTATGAGCGAGCTATTGTGCCATACGTGATTACTGGAGCTTCCATGGTCCCTCGGGGGGATGAGTGACTACGAGACAACATATTTTATTTATTTATATGCTTCACTGTAATGAATAAGAATAAGAAATGTGGTTGAAACAACAATATTGGCCCCCTTGTCCAGAAAAAAAAAAATTCTGCCTTTCGTCCAAACATTAAAGATGTTTTCACGTCTTTGTCTTCCAGTGGCAAGATATTTATTCATACTTCATCTTTTATCAGTAACTGTTTAGTTCTTCTTCTTTTTTTTCAAAGGAACTGATGTAAAGGTGCAGCATGTGGACACTTTTCACACCTTTTCAGAAAACTTCCTTTGCATGTGTGTTTTCAGAGTTCAGGTACAATCCAACTCAGGTCCTCCTGCATCTGCAATGGAGTCAGGTCCCTTTTACTCACCTAAATGAGATCCATTCTGATGTGACATTTGAGAGAATTACCAGTGCATGGGGGATCAGAGGAGAGGTTAGCTTGCTCCTCTTACTATTGGTTGAAGCACACTACAGCCCACCTTTACTGACGGACAATACAAATGACCCTGAGCTGCTATCGGTCGTGGTGAAACGCCCACCCTTCCACCCCTCCTTGCACACCTCACTTATCCCAGTTCTGTCTTGCTGTCAGTCAGCTCAGTCGGTCTGTTATTGCACTCTCCTTCTATTGTGCTGTTCCTCTGCTTCTCTTGATACATCAACCAAATGGAGTTCCCTGTCGTTTCAAAGTCAGGTCAGAAGCCTTTGTAGACCCAACAGTCCACTGCGGTGCTGGTCTTGCGCAACACCACAGTGTTCGACATTGAGTGATCATACATCTTCTTTTTTTCCCCTTACAAGGTTGATCTTTGAGGTGAATCTTAAAATTGACTGTAAGAAGTAAAAGATTTACTGTTGCCATCTAATACACACTGAGCTGGCATAAAGACCTTTATGTATGCACAGCCAGCTGTTGTTTCTCAGCAAAGCCATGCTGTTCTGTCATTTTTTCACAAGGTAGCATATGGCTGGATGACTTTCCATAGGGCATTCTGCACTCATTCAAAGTTATAGTTTTTTCAGAGGCAAATAGTTGTTTTGTTCTGATAAGTTACTTCTTAATCCTTGATTGTTCTGTATGACAGGAAACACTTAAAGTCTAAGAGTCACTGAAGCTGCAATGAAGTCCATGAAAGACAGACAGCTCCTGTCTTTGGATCCCCCCACCACACACACACACACACACACACACACACACACACACACACACACACACACACACAAACACACACACACACACACACACACGCGCGCGCGCGCACGGTAGTCACAACAAATATATTCTATTGTATTGTGCACAGTCCTGTTCTCCCCTCTTTTGAGAACATATGATCCCAGATGAGCGGTCTTCCACTAAACACCTCATAGGCTGTAAATGACACCATCACTAAACTACTGACTTTACCTCATCAGCATTTGTGTCAATAACAGTTTAAGCTCCAACTTAACTCAATAAATAAAGTTGAATTTGACAACGTTGAGCTACTTTTTGTTGCAGACATTTCATCCATTTTAGCCCAATAAGGGAAAACTTGCAGCTGGTTGTAGTTTTCCCTGACGAAAAGTTTTACTTGTCAACAAGTGCTTCAGTATTTAACCCAGTATAATATATGATTGCAAGCCGAGGAAAATCTCCTATCTTATAATGTTAAAGAAAGTTTTTAAACATTCCTGGATCTTACCTGACTCTTGTCCCATTCCTTCTCAGTCTTTTGTTGAAATTATTCTAATTGCATGTGAAATATTGTTTATTACTGCTCTCTCTGGTCAAAATGTAACTGTTGGAGCAGGAACATTTTCTGATTAATCAAACCTAATAGGAGTTACACAGCTGGGGGTGAACAACAGCAAGGTTTTCATCTTCAAAGCAAAATTACAATTAACATATTAAAGCAATAATACCCGTAATCAAGGCCTGTTATTGTATAGTTATTATTATTATTATTATTATTATTATTATTATTATTATTATTATTATAAAAATGTTAATAGTAGTAGTAGTAGTGATGGTGGTAGTAGTATGGTTTGTATTTAATTATTCAAATCCATTTCATTAAATATTAAACATAATGATGGTCAATTGCTGTTTCCAGTACTAACTACATTTCAAAGCAAGGGACAAACATTTTGTCATCTTATTTGTAGCATTAATTTCTGAGGTTATCCAAGATTAAATTCTTGTTTGAGTGCTTCAAAATAAACATGTTTCTCTTTGAAAGCAGTTATTAATATATGGTTTTGTTTAAAATGAGTCATACAGAGCACCCACTTGTTCACACTGGGATCTTGAAGTTCTATAGAAAACAATATACATGGGGTGAATCATCTCTGTGTTCCTTTCAAATAACTGGGGTCTGCTTTGTATATGGTTATAGTGAATATACCTCAGACAAATATCTCACACCTATAAACTACTGTACTATGTGTTAAAGCAACATGGTGTTTTGATGTTCAAGTACAAGCGATGTACAACAAAAGCTCACTGTTAAATTACAAAAAGAAAATAAGGAAAGTACTAATGTCTAGACTTTTCATTCCAAAGTAATGCCCTTGTCCAGCAACTGGACAGATTGACTTAAATTTCACCTCTGGGGGATGAGAGGGGGGAGGGTGTGTGTGAAGGTGAGCAGAAGAAGGCTGAATCAACATTTGGTATTTCTTTCTGACCCCATTTTCCTACATCCACACTCCTCCATGTCCTGACAGACAGTACAGTATGTTTATGAATTATTTATATATGTTTGAAAATATTAAAATTGTGATGTCCTTGTCCTGTGTCTTATATCCAAGGGCATTATACTGTAAAAATAAAGTTGAAAGACATGATCTTAAAGCTAGCTTTCAATGATCTGATATGTCAGATCAGAACATGATCTTATGTGTCAGACTGAAGACACATAAGATCAGCAGCAAATAATTTGTGTGGCTTAAATATTTCTACTTCTTTTGATCTGTTGTAATTACCTATTAATTTAACCTGCACAAGGTTAAAACTGCCAACACTTTTCACAATCAATTTATCCACTGATTTTTTTTTTTCAGTGAAATGAGTCATCTTGTAACAATATTACCATCAAATATCTTGATTTTTTCAAAAGCAAAAAGATTTATTTTATTGTCTCGGGTGACAAAGAAATGCCAATAAATTTGTGATACCTATTTCCTAAAAACAACAAACAAATATTTGATTATTTAAAATTTTTTCCTTACTTATTTTAATCACACTGATTGGCTAATCAATCATTTCAGTTCTACATCATAGTCAAGGAACAGTGACATGCACTACTAGACTCAAGTGGTGAACAATTCATCATACTGTATATAGTCAAGAACTGATGCACGAACCAGTCAGATTTATTTGTATTTTGTGTTGAACCAAGGCTACTACATACCGCATGCTTGTTAACATTAATAACACATGACTACAATAATAAATGTTAGACGGCAACAAGCAGATGTTTGTAAACCCTTTACTGTAGGAAAAGAAATTGTCAGTAATAATATTTCGGAGCAAGCACCAAACGAGGAGAGCGAGTGTTATGGAAAGAGAACATAACACATCAGCCCCTGATAGTAAACATACTGCCTTTTATTATTATTATTTTCTCCCTAATGATAGTGCACATTATGAGACTCTTATCCTATTTTCAAGCAGCAGTTCTGTTAGTGGGAGACATGGCTGTTCCTTGTCGTTTCTTGCTGTTTGTTTGCTAAAAGTATTTGTTTGCAAGATGAATTGCAGCTCTGGCAGGCGAGATGACAGCCTACACGAAGATGATATTGAATTGATTTCTGAAATGTTGCAGAACGGACTAGTTGATGTGTACCACGAGACATGAATAATAAAAATTCTATTAAAACGCTGTTGAATGGCTGACACTGGAATATTATTTGTGATGATTAATTTTCTTCAGTCATTATAAAGGAGAGTTGGCATCAGATTGCCTCTGACAAAATTGCTTTTCATTCCCTGGTGAATACCCTCAGTATGTTTTTTGGGAACACAAAACCATATTTCTCAGTGTAATATTATGTCAAGCCAGGCCCTGGAAAAGACAACCACAGGCTGTGATCGTGTATCAACTTATTAGCAACATGAAGTCCGTGCTGTCTTTCCAGATAAGGGTCATTTGTACATAAATGAATGCATTTCAGGAGAGGAACCATAATGATTGGTTCAGTTTTTCTGTATCTCAAAAGTATGCTTAGCATTATGAGGTTATAAAATAGCCACTAAATGAGAGACTTTTTTTTTTCACTTAATGAATTCGACTAAGTGTATTTTAAAAGCGTGTAGGCTGACAGAATGCTGCTCCAAAGCTGTCAACACTTGTGAAGCAAATTACTTTGTACAGGAGCTTTTGTCTGACTCTAATTAATTTGCTGTGTATATCTTTAATTAAATTTTAACACTTTTGTAAGCACAACAATTTGCATTTCTTATTGTTTGTAATTTCATCAGAAACAAAACAGTTTTGACAAATGTGACACATTGTCTGCTGCAAAAACAAATCAACAGGTTCATTTTGAGAGAAAAAAGAAGATAATTAATTACTCTCTCTCTCTCCCAGATTGTTACTAAACATCAATTTGCTGTTGCAATGTTTTGTGTGTGGTGTGCTTATCTGATGGCCATGTGTTTTCTGTAGTAGTCAAGTATTAAAGGCTGTTATTTTATTCATGCTTTAAATAACTGTGACTGTTGAGTTGAGTTTATGTGTCTTGTGTACCTCTCATTATCCAAATGTATGGCAAAAGTCCATCGGTCCATCCATCCATCCACCCATGTATGGTTGCCCTGGAGCTGAACACAACGGATTCATGCAAAACTACAGACATTCCTTGGCTGTCAGATGGATGTAAAGCCAGACCTGTGACCTATCCTAGTGTTTCCTTTGTTTTTAAGAAAGAAAATATTTACTTGTCACCCTGAAATTAGAAAAGTGTAGAAACAATTGAACAGTGTGTAATTTGAAGATTTCAACAACTGTTTCTCTAAATGATTAATTCCTTTTATCATCTTTCCAGAACTACTCCAGTCAAGGCAGAGGCAACAGTGGTGGTGGTGGAGGAGGAGGAGGAGGGGATGATGACTATGAGATCCCCCCCATCACACCCCCCAACCATGCTGACCCTTCTTTGCTGCACCTCATGGAGCATGAGTCAGGTTACCCCTTCCACTCCCTTCCTCACAACGGCCTGCTCAACACCTACTCTTATCCAGAGCTGCCTGCGCTCATGATGTCCAACATGCTGGGTCAGGACACCCACCTCCTCTCGGGGCCAGTGCACTCAGTAAGCTCAACTTTTTTTTTCTGTTCCCTTTTAGCCCTTTGTGCTTGTACAAGTCAAGCACTGTGGTAGGCTATTAGTCTTTGTGGTCAGAAGTCAATACCACACAGTTTCTTTGAATGTTGGGTCTTCTGTAGAGTTCAGTCTTCTCAAAATATACCCAAAATCTTATGATACTCAAAAAACTCGTACAAACAGCAGTGAATGAACAAAATGACTTATTCTTTTGTGTGTCACTCTTAATAGTCCCACATCAATTTTTATTCTCGCAAAACATTCATCTCTTTGAGCGATAATTAGGCCAGTTAGAGGCCAAGAAAGCTGGGAAAGTGAAGTCGAAGCAAGGCCAGGGCTTGTACATGTAATATTTATAAATACAGAGAGCTGCTGCCTCTCAGACCTTTGCAGCGAGGTTCTTTTAAAATCTATCCAGCTGCACAACTCATAGATTTTACTCCCTCAAAGTGAGCTGAGAAAGGGAGCAAGAAACTCAGCACTGCACTTTTCATTTGTTATGATTGGCAAAGCAAGAAAGGGACAGGGTTGGGTGGGGGTGTTTGTGCAGAATAGAAAATCTTATCGGGTGGGGGGCTATTTCTTGTTAAGGATGCTGAGGGCCCCTGCTCCCTCCAGTAAAGGGACTTTACTGGACTTTTTTTTGTGTTAAACATGTTTCAGACTGAACATGTAAACACCCCTGGCGAACACATTCAAATGCTTTAATCATAGGATCGAACCAGATGAATTATAGATGCCCTGCCTTGAATTATTCAGCGTGATATACTTTCATCTGACATAAATATTACTTTTTTCTCTCTGCCCTCCATCATGAATATTTATGCTTTAATGTGAGCATCCATGGCATTTATCCTCCGTTAATCAGGTCTTATGTGATTTTCAGAATCAAACTGCATAAGTTGTAGCTGTTTTTTTTTTTTTTTTTCTTAATAGGAACTAGCTTTAGTAAAGCCAGTCTTCAGGATTAGGTCACAGTCCATTGGCTACTGTGCTGCAAATGATTGGTGCATGAGGAAGATGCTATTGAAAGGATTGCCTTCATAGTCAATCTGCTCTTCAGTTCCAGCTGGAAACCTACACACATGTTCAGATGGGTTGGTTTTAGTTGAAGACAACATATGAAATGTTTCTCTGAATGCATGGAAGAAGTATTTATTCATAAACTTTAGACTGAAACAAAACTGGTCCTTTTGGCCCATAGTACTTCAGAAGGAAACAGAGAGGGAGTGTCTGATTCTTACCCAGCTTTTGTTTCACCTTTGCAATTATTTATTTTCAAATAGCCCTTCAGGGTAATGTTCCATTTTCTTATTTCACAGCCCCTTTTCTCATAAATGAACCGTCATTGCGATAAATCACCGTACAAACAGAGACTTGCACACACTGTGAAAGGTCCAAAGATTTATGTAACACATTCATGTTTCCCACTTCCACATTTTAGTGCTACTCTAGCAGAGCCTGGCTAATAATAGCCGCTATTAATATTTCTTGTTGCCTAGCAACCCCAGCAAGTAATAGCTTACTCTGGAAAAATAGATGACCGATAAGGAAGAAGGAGGAGGGGGGTTGGAGAGGTTTGGGGGAGGGGGGGGGGTTCAATTCATTTATTATCTCCAGGGACAAGAGGAGCTTATTTCTGAAGCCATGGAATGGGAAAGTAGAATGTATATTGAGAAATATTTTAAAGAAATTGGAGATGACGTTATTTTCATTTTGGCTCCATTAAGGATGTTTCATTTGATGCTTCCCCAACAACGGCCATCAACCTTAATTTTTTTACTGATACAGGCATAATATGAAAGATTGAATTTATGTCTGCTGAATGTTTAAAGAAAAACAAAGAAGGATGGAAACAGGCGCTCTCCGTAAGGGTCGGAAATGAAGCGATAAGCCTTTGTGTTTGTTTGTTGGACTGTAATAACAAAGGCCTCATAGACAAAAATTGGAGGAGATAGCTGGATGCTAATCGTTCAACAGTCATCTTTCACCGTGGCTGAAGGAGCAAATAAAAAGTTGACATTGTTACCTTAAGGATAGACTGAGCTTCAATGAAAGCTTTCCATCAGTGCACATACAAACCTCCTACAAGTACAAGCTCAGCTGGAGCAACAGATACGCTTCATCTCAAGGGATGTTGTTGCTGGTTTTTGTACAACATTTAGCCTGAGGCTAAAGCTCTGTAAACTTCTCCCTGCTTTGGGATTCTCTTTTTCAGCACACATCGATCCTACAGCAAACACAGTTAAATCATTACAGGATTGAGAGCAGAGGATTGATCGTCATCCCTCTGCATAGGCAACAAATTTTGCATCGGTTCATCCTGAAAACTTTAAAAGCTGTAATTTCTTTTAATTTAGGGTTGACCTGTGAAATCTTAAGACTTCTGGTTTGTAGGAAAAGGATGTCTCTCTATTTTTTTCTATGCTAAATATATTCACTCTGACAGTTATTATACGTTTGTAATTATGGATCCACTAGTAGCAGCAATAAAATCTGCTAGAATGATAAAAACAGGTGTCAAATACATATATGGGGTCTGAGGAGAATTTCTTTGCTTTATAATTTGATACTCATTGAGTTTTGGTTTTGGTGAGCACATGTCGTCTAAACTGCCGTTTTGAAATTGCTCTATTGATGAGGATTCCACCAGGCAAAAGCATCATCACAAGTGTAATAAAAGACAAATCTTACACTCCAAAATTCTTTTAGATTCTTCTCAATCCTCCCCACAGTGCTGACCTTCTCTGTCAGTTCCTTTAAATTGAGTCATTTGGTGCCAAGTCTTGGATGTCTGAATGCTGTAAACACACCTATGAGTGAATGCTCATAGCTGAAGGAGAATCCCTGTCTCATCCTTCGCTGTCAGGGTTTCTGCCATCCCAGTGCTCAGGGAAGACGGTGTCACCCAGAGGTCTCATGTTCAACAAGCCCAACAAGGTCTGTCTGGGGCAACGGTGGCGGAGGCTGTAAGCAAGACCTCGCCCCTAGCCCTTTGTAAAAAAGAGGAGGTGAACTCACCAACAGACAGTAATGAGGGGTCTCGGATGAGTTTGCAGAACAACACCGACACGCAGCCTTGAGGGGCCCCAGCACATTTAAATATTGAAATAGAGCACCGGCCTCTGTCTCATTACCGGTGTAATGAGGCAGGTTAGGGAGAAGGAAAGCCCCAACAGCCAAAAAAAGTCAGCCGCCAGTTTTACAATTGATATCACATATTCAGTCAGATGACTCCAGATGGGAACTTTGTTTGGTTTTGTTAAACATGTGGTGCAGATTAATGTTTTTGGCAGAATGTGTGATAGGCCACCGGCAGTTGAGTTTTAGCATCCTGCTTGTGTTATTTTTGACCAATTACTGTTGGTATCAAGGGTAATTTGTCAGTCGTAGATGCTGCTGTGGTAATTAGTTTTAAAGCTGCATTAAATGATTTTTGCTGCAGTGATTGTTGTCGGGTTTTGGGACTGGTATTTCTGGCCACTTGAGAGTAGAAGAATTCCACAACCAGCTGTTGGGCAGATGCCTGAATTTATTAGGTCGATTGAAACAAATTGGCAACTACTTGTTAACTGATAAAATGCTGTAATTTTTCAAGTGAAAAACAGTCGTATATTTGCTCAATTACAAAACAAAATTAATTGCTGCAAATTATCTGTGTTTTGGTTCCTTTGGAACATCAAATTAATTGATAGATAGACAGATACATATATACTTTATTAATCCTGGAGGAAATTGCACATATCCCATGCTCAGGCATTACATAATGAATAAATACTGGATAAACACCTGGAGAAAAAGAAATACTGACATCACAGGACATACCACAAGACATACACTACACTAAATGGTATAAAATTAAATAAAATTCATTCAACCATGTGCTGACCTCGCCACCTCCCCCCTGCTCCTCCTGAGAGAGTCATTGTACCCCCTGATGGCACGGGTACAATGAATTATTTGTAATAATTATTTTAATTATTTGGGTATTTGTTTTTGATAGCAAAAACAAATAGTGGGTCAGTTTTAATGAATAGTAAAAAGGATTGCTAATTCAGATCTTGTGTATGATTCTGTCATTGATTACATGTTAGTTCCCATCTACCCATCCAGAAACATGACCATTCAGCATGTTGAAGGTCACCTGATGGAATTGTGCTCATTCTAGTTTATATTCATGTGCAAGACAGAAAAACTCAATGGATTAGTACAAGTCTTTCCGCTTTGTGTAAGTTACAGTACAGTATTGTGTATCTGCTACTTGTACTGCATGTGTGCGATTGTTTCCAGGATTAGTCTTTGTCAGAGTCACTGATCACTACAAGGTTATGTGAGCTTGGCTTAATTTGACTTCATTTAATCAGCGAAGGGACATTTATTTTGCATCACTTGGCATTGAGGGCAGTCTGGGGAGGGCAGAGCATAGCTGTTTTAAAGCCACAACATAATAAGGATATTGACAGCTGCTGTTACTGAAACAGTTAGATGGAAACTAGAGATTCTTAAGTTCAGAGTGAGCTTTTCTTAACATTTAATTAATTTATGCTGCAAAAATGTCTCAGACCTGTGATATACAGAAGGAAATAAAAATACACAGGAACATAAAGAGTGAATTTAATTTAAGGTGTGCTCAATCTGTTGTAAACAGTGAAATCTCAGGGACGTGTCTTCCTCTCTTGGTCCTGTAGACAACCTACAATTGCAAAGCTAGAGCCGTCTTAAAATAAACTTAATCTTAAAAATATGGGGCTGAAAATTTCAATTTGACTTGACTTCTCATGCTCGGTGCAGCTGGATTACTTTTTTTTTTTTTTAAATTGAAACTGCAATTGTTTTTTTTTTTTTCCCAGTGTAGGTTTTAGACATATCTCATATGACCTGCTTGCTCTGCTGCCTTTCACAGGGATAGATATGACATCTCAGTGACGTTCCCAGATAAATCACTGTTTGTAACAGTAGAAATGCTTTCTGTTGTGACTTTTCATTTCAAAACAAGACAGATGCCCTTCTGTGCTGCACTCCACAGTAGGGGTGAACAATGTGTCTTGTAGTTGTCAGGAGAAATGACAGGTAGATAATTGGGAGGGCACTCCCATTTCATTTAAACCAAAACAAGTAGGCTTCCAAAGACATTGTGCTTTTGAAAAGTAAAGCTTTGTTTTGTGCAGGTTATCACGCAGGGTTCAGAGTGAAGTAATGAAGAGGAGTATTAACAGATTGAGCATTAAAAACAAACACTCGTTCATTGCAACTCATGAATATTCATGCACCTAATTCAAATAACCTTAGGCAACCATTCCGACTAATGAATGTTTCAGCTCGGTCACAGAGGTTTGAGCACTGAATTACAGCTGACTGTCTGACATCATTCTGTACAAGGGTAAATAATTAGGAATGGCATAAACAGATTTCAGTGGTGACCAAAAATACATCCACATAACAATGTCTTACATTGTGACGTTAGTTACGGGGCTCTGACGCCCCAATGGAGACTGTGATGACAATGAAAAGAACAGCATTGGGAAGAAATGGTGATAATCATTCGTTGATCAATTAACAGAAAATAGTTAATGCTTCCATTTACAGCTGTCGTGGTTAGTTGATGCAAAGAAAATTAGTCAACAACTGCTTTGAGGACTCATTCATTTCTAGGAAGTTTCCTAACGGTTAACCCCTTGCTTTTAGCATCTTAAATAGAAGCGTCGTTTCTTTTTCATTCATTGTAGTGAATGAAGATATTTTGGTGTTATTAGCTGTTGCTGGAACAACAAATACACTTTGATGTGATTTCATTGTTCACTAGGAAATTTTGATTAGCCAGTCACAATCACAAAATGATGATTTTTTTTTTTTTTTAAACGAAGACAATTGTTTGTGGCAGCCCTAGATCTAGATCTGGCATCTGACACAGGAGCTTTGTGCCATTTTAAATAGAATCTTTGGGATTTTATCAGTTGCTGTTTTGACAAAACAACTCATTTAAAGATGCAAATTTAGGAAATTCTCATTCGTGTCCCTTTCCTACGTAGAAAGAAGAAAGAAAGAAATCATCTATTAATCCCCTGTTGGGCAAATTATTAGTTCACTCTATTGTTAGTTGTTGTTAATCACACACATACACACACACACACACACACACACACACACACACACACACACACACACACACACACACACACACACACACACACACACACACACACACACACACACCTATCCACTGTCAGCTCACATTACAAACTTTTTGGTCCACATGGGCCTTGGTTATTACCAATAAAAATGTTTTCTATTGGTAATAACCGACAGTTAAATTGATAGAAATAAATTATGATAATTTAATCAAATACATTAATTTGTAGCTCTAAACTGTTAAACATGCGTATCCAGGAAGAGATGAAGAATCAAATGGGAAAGGGTCTGGGTTAACTACACATGTTTACATGCACCACGCTGGCGTTAAAAAGCCCAGCACTCTGACACTGTGCACAAAGGAGATTCCCACTGTCTGCTTAGAAAGGGGCCTCGGCTTCTTCCTTTGAGGGATCAGCGTGGTGACTTGTCCTCCTCGCCACTGCCGCAATGCTAATTAGGCCCACCACAAAGCCAGCCTGTGGGGATAATGTCCCATTATTAGAGTCATTTGTTTCAATTAACCGCTCTGTGATTCTACAATAGCACACCGCAGCTCAGTGCAAAGAAGCCATTACTCTCACCCAAGGAATCACTGAGGTTTGGGACACTATTTGTAAGAGCTTTATGGATACCTGATCCTGCCAGCAGTGGTGCTGCCAGACTCCACATACTGTCTGCTCACAGATGAGTTGATTTGGCACTGAGAGAGAGTGAATAACTCCTTAATTCTATATTTTTTTACTTTTACTGTCGAAAGGCTTGTTATTATGAAATTTTGTAATCTTTGTGCAGTGATTGAAAACTGATTGAAGCAGACATTATTGACTCAACCAGACTGTTGTTGCTCCTCTTTACATACCAAGAGCATTGTTTACGGATAGAATAACTATTCTACTGCCCTGGACTTATTACCAACTTATAATTTTAGACTGCAATCAGTTTTCTTTCTGAGAAAGTCCCTCTTTCTTTAATGCTGAAATCATAGATTTTATATTTAGTGGAATTGACTTTTGTACTTTTTATTACTTTAGCAGACAAAAAAAAACCAAAATGCTTTGACGGCAATTCCTCATTTCTATATTAAACTTGAAATGATTTGCGTGGTGCCTTTATGATCACAAACAAGCAACCTTCAATAATCCTCAGTCCTGCTGTTTGTGTGCACGTGCATTCTGCTGGCTGCTAGTTGCAGGTGCATAAGACAAGAGCACATTAGCTTTTGACAGTGATTTGTTGCCTGATGTTAGAGGAATAACATCAATAAATTTGTGCAATGACTTGCATGTCAGATCACCTTTTCCTGAATATTTGCATGTTGTATTTTGGAGTGAGCTTCACTGTAAACAACCTCACTGTTTTGGACACTTAACAGCACTAGTACAAAGACGCTTATCAACTTCAAATGCTGCAATATTTCAGAGCACTTTTAGGTCCTTTCAACTCTGGATAATGGAAACTTCGATTGTTACCAAGAGGTTGCTGCCCTGTGATGCCTCTGTTGCCAGGCTCTCTCATTGGCTTTCTCCCCCCCTGCTGCGCAGATGTTTACAAAGAGACATCACCAGCTCACATTAACAAGGTTCAAGTTGTCCCCTCGGGCTGTTGCTATGGAAATAACCCAGCTATGGTTGTTCATTCATGTTTGATTAATTTTTTTTTTCCCTTTCTGTGCATGTTGCTTCCACAAAGACCTCATCATGGGAACATTTCATCTTGAAAACAAACAATAAGAACAGATGAATATATCCAAATCGGTTTTATTCACTATTACTTCTTTTGGGGTATTTTGTGGGTGTTCTTTGTTGATAAAACATTTAATATTGCATTAGTATAGTAATAATGTTGATAAAACCTCACTTTTGAAGCCTTTGAAAAATGTTTTTTTATATAATTTTGCAGGCGTACCTGGACAGAAGATAAGCACTTTGCTTTTTTCCTCCCTCCTAAATTGCACTGTGCGCTGTTGAGCTACAGCAACCCACTGGGGCCAATTAGGATGCCAGCAGAGCCAGGAAGTGCATAGCAGATGCTTTTGCCACTATTTATTAAAATCCAATCTGCAGGGGCCCCTCCAACTGCTCGTTAAACTACCGTTAATCTAATTAGCTCTCACTTGCCACTGTTTTAACCACATTACCAAATACATGGGCCTCGACTTTGCAATTTAGGCTGATTAAGCAGGTCCAGTGCTGTTAGGCAGCGTTTGCACGGAGGAGGTCCTCAAAGCTGCCAGTCATCTTACAGAGTCAAATAAATTAGAAGCTTAGCTCCATGATGGCTTTGGGCTGAAGTTTGAATTGTAATGTTTGCAATTGAAATATTAATTGAAATAAAAACCATCTTGCCAGATCAGGAGAGCAAGCCTGCACCTAAAAATGTCACATCTTAAAGGGCTTTTGTATTTGCAATGGTATACACGGTATAAGAACTGGATACAAATTCCATAGTGGGGTGTTTATAATTCAGGTCTATGCAATCCCCACTGACATCCTTTCATGTCTTATAGATATCAGGTATAATTCTGCACTTCCAGTTCATTATTGTTTTGGCTGGTCTGGATTTGATGAGTGCTGCTTTCTGGACAAGTGCCTGTTTCTACTCAGAGATGTGTGCGCAGGTTTTGACATGCAGTCCGGCTCATTACTTACAGATGGGCAGTCTGACATGGAGCTGTAATCGCTTCCAGATGAGGAGGGCTCAGAATATATATTTTAAGCATATTTCATCCATCACGCTTTCATGGTGAGCTAGATGATGAGAACGCACAATAAAGAGGCACAGGGGCAATCGGAAAAAAAACTGGCATGTTAAGATATGAGGAATTTATAGGCTCCTGTGGTTAAAGTTGACAATCATATGTTGTAATTACCTTACAGAATGTAAGAAACTATTATAACAGACGTGCTCTAGTTTGGATTGTCTACATGGCACCTGCAGAGAATCTAAGTTGACATAAGTTTAATGGTTGAGCTTTCAAACAGCTTTGTCGACATTCTCCTCTTGCCTGCCATTTTTAAAGGCTACAATCTTCACAGTGTTTCTTTAAAGCGCTGGGTGAAACACATATATAAATAACAACTACAAGTATGTAATTTATTCCAAAATGTAAGCCCAAATCTTTCTCTTCCCTACTTACGGAAAACTGTTAAAACATACTTCAGTGTCTTTTCTCTTCCACACTAAAATTATCTAGATTGGAGAAAAACGAAATCATTCAGTTGCCAGTATATGTCTTTAAACCGGCTCATGAAAGACATGAGTTAGGGTAATGTATTGTTGTATTTTTGTTACTCTGCACAGCCCTCAGAAAGCCACTGCAACTTACAACATGCGGTGGAAATTGCAGAAAAATTGTATATGGCATCTTGAAATTCCATTATTCTCTCTCCTGCTTCTCTTACCATGACCATTTATCTATTTATAAACCCACAAAGGCTTAGAGTCTATAACAGCTGCACTAAGCTGCACTTCTCTCTAGTATGCTGGTCTGGAGGGGTCCATGCTTGCACTGTCGAAGAGATGCATTCCACTGAACCACTTTTTTTTCATGAATATCATGGCTTAGTGTCTTTACAACATACAAAAAGTAAAATATACATTGGAATATTTTACTTTTAACTATCTGTGCCAAGTTTTTCCTAGCACTATGGTGTTTAGTAGCATGTCAGTCATCGTTCTGTTTTTCTGTTCTGGCAGTTTCACTATTTTCAGCAGCGGAACAGCAAACGCTGCAGAGTTAGCAACTAGCTGGGGAGCATTCAGAAGCTAAAGAGACAGATGTTTTCTTGAATGGGATTTGTAGAACAAACAGAACTACAAAGAGCGTGAAAATTTATCCTGCGTTCATCAGATGGTGTCCTGAGCTCATCCAACGTGATGGTGTCAGTGTAAGCACTCCACTGTGCTTCGAAGCCTTATCCTGCTTCTGCTCTCATCAATAAAAGCTGCTTTAATGTGTGATAGTTTTCATTCATAATAAATTCCATGTCATTTGATTCCTCCACACCTCTTAAAAAGCACTCAGTAATATCTATTCCTAAAACAATGCTAAATTAAAAAACAGAAGGACAACGTACTGTATCTTAAAAAGTGTTTTTGTCTCACCGCCTGAACAGGTTGTTCAAATGTCTTTGCTTGTTTCTGAAGTATTTACCGACTGCTGTCTATCTGGCTCTAAAGCCACTCCAACAAAATCAGCCAATCACAGCCTAAAACACAAAGATAGCTCATTCTAATGACTGATGAAGTTACTTGCAGGCACTTAACATTTCATATTAACTCAGCTAGTCATACAATTTTTTAGCTCAGCTTCAGGATGCCATTAACCAAAAAGTTAACCAGCTTGCCACTGGATTTGCTGTCATTAACCTGGCCGACATTAGATGTTTTGTGTCGATACTGTGTTGAGTTCTATCAAATAACCCCATTTCACGAAGAGTGGGTGGAGCTGGATAATATCCTCATGCAGACACCACTTACCACATGCTTTATTTCAGAGAGACAGCGATTGTGGTGCAGCTGAAAAGACTGAATTCTAAAACTTGTCAAATTAAAAGTTTTTATGCAGACTGCATGCAGTCTGTATCTGTTCTGACAGCCTTTCAGTGACTGTTTACTTACATGCACTGAAATATGTCATTATTTTCTTTATTATTTCTTTATTTAGATCTAGAGTTTTAATTGAAACTCCTTTAAACATTGAAACTTTTTTATTGCAAACCATCAAAGACACTGCTTGTAGTTTTTAAGTTTTCTGAAAATGAATGCAAAAAAACAAAATAAAACCAAATTCAAAACTGGTTGAGGTCTGCTCCTTATCTGCCGGCTGCCTCCTGTTTCATTTGAAGACAATATCAAGTCATTTCAATAATGCGAAAAGAAACATTAGTCAATAATGAGCAGCCTTCCTATTAAAACAGTATTGTGTTGTTGTTTTTTGCCAAACAAATAGCCTTTGTATTTATACAAATTTTCATTCAGACATCATTTTCCTGCAAAAACTATACATTTAAAAATATCCATCTAAAAATAGGCTTCCTGTGTATTATTTGCTAATGGTTGTTGGCGAACTCCATCCCACCCCTAAAGCTTTAGAAGTGGGTGGCATTCAGATGTGATTTAGTCTTGTGTTCGGTGTCTTCATCATACTTCGGTATAATGACATCACTGTGTATCGCCTCTGAGCAGGGTCTGTTTGTTTTTATGACCTTATGAAATGATGCACCATGCAGCACTTGGTTCACTTTGCTGCTCAGTGTATATAACGATGATACATATATTCAAGGTGCTGTGATTGGACACTTTTACACTCTCCTATACTATTACCTGGTTTTATTGTCTAATGTTCATGTCTCTTAAAATCAGTTGGTCCTGAGTCTGCACCTGTCCTTTTTGTTATCTATGCTCTTCCCTCTCCATCCCTCTGCCTCCCCTTCTCTTTTTATCTGCTCTCTCTACATCAACTCTCTCTTTTCCTTTGAATCTCACTCTCCACTCTATTCTCACTCTCTCTGACTTCCTCCTTCCTTCTATCTTTCTGTCTGTCTGCTGTTTTAATAGTGACGCAGTTATCAGACTGTCAATTCTAATCTTGTCTTGCCAGTGTAGAGCTGTCCATTCATTATTAGAGCTGCCCCCTTCCCTATCTGTACCCCAACCTCTACCATTACCCCTTCCATTTCCCTCTTCCCCCTTCCCTCTCTCAGACAAGAGAAATCCTGATTAACCATGGCTCGCTCTGTAGTTCAGACTTTAGCTTACAAACTACAGTATTCAAACATATATTACTCCTCTACAATTCTGGACATGTTGGTCTCATAGACAGTAACGCACATGTTGTTTAAGGCAACCTTTAATTTTGATCTCATGAAGATGTTCACTGTCTAGATTATATTTATACTGCTGTTGAAGAAACTTTGTAAACATGTAGGGTTTAAATGTTTAATATTTCTAACTCAGCTGCAGTGCTGTAGGACAAGAGACAAATTTGCAGCGGTCTGAAATGTGAATAGCAAGCATCAGAAACTAATGTCAAGGCATCAGCCACAAAGAGCTACTTTACAGATTTACTATTTTGCAACAGTCACTATGGGAGAAATCCATTGTAGCGGAGGAACAGATAGCAATCTCCCCACAACAGTATCTGAAAATAGACCAGAGAGCAGTGAAGCCACAATATGTTGTCTTATGAATAAGGGATGTAACTCTCATCTTCTCAACTGACAACAACAGCAGCTATAATCATCACTGTTTTCTGCACCTGAAGAAGGAAAGTCAGGAAAATAAACCTGATATTGTGTTTAGGATATGTGGCATGGCCAATCCATCCTCAATAATTTGTAGAAAAATCACTCAGATTATTGTGTCTGATGAAGTAAAAATAGGAAAAATAAATTCTTGTGCCAATATTTGTTTAATTTTGTACTCATTAAAGTACTTAAGTATAAAAGCTGATATAAAATCTGATTTATTGTATTGAACTATTGGTGCAAACAAACAAAATATCATAGAAATCTGAAAAGACTTCTTTAAAATGTCTTGATTGATGAAGACACACAAGCATGCCACACCAGAGAGCAACATGACGGAACATACCTTTTCTTCTCCCGGATGATTACATCAGTGATTGATTGTCATCAGTCTGTCCTGTGTGAGAATGTATGAAAATATTCCTGGATATTATTTAACCGTCTTTTTTCTTATTTTTCTGTTTCATTGGTCCCCCTTCAGTTTATTCTATTTTCACTTCAAAGACTCGGGTGGATCAGATGTAATTTCAAATGCCTGTCTTCTGTTTCCTTGCAAGGGATGATTATTTTTTAATGAAACCATGCATACTCTCACACACACACAAAATAGAATTACCTGCAAGCAGTGAAAGAGACAAGCCATACTTTTACATTAGCATGAATGAATACATCCATTCATTTCTGCACACTACAGAAGCCATTTTGAAGTTTACTGTAGCTGCCAAATGTGCTCCCGGACCTTGAATTTTGATTAGTTAATTTCATGCTGGTTGGAATACATTGTGTTGTTTGGCTGCAAATGCTTTGCTGAAACAATGTGATTTTCAAAGGCAGTCATTTCCTGTTTCTGAAACGACAGTTAAAGGAGAAAAGAAGGCTTTTTCTTAATCCCATGATAAGAATAGGGTTAGATGGATTTGAACGTGTTTAAATGTCCTCAAGTTGCTATTTGATACTCGCACAGAGACAGATATGTTTCATAGTTTGTTCTGCTGAGTTTTAACACTGAAACCGAGCATCAGTACGTCATAAAGGATAGGATTAAAAAAAATATATATAACCAGATGAAAAACAAACTCGGGTAAGCTATAAATAGTGCACATAAATATCTTTCCTTTGACATAATGCCAACGTATATCATTATATTTTCAGTATGTCATTATAGTTTCTATTATATGGATGAAAATTGGATTGTAATTTCCTGCCTTTATAGTTACCAAGAAATCAGGTTAACTGATGTTTCACCGATACTAATGGCAACATCAAGCCATCATTTCTTTCTTGCCATCCTTCCTCAGCTGCATCTCTTCTCTCTCTTTCCTCTTATCTCTCTCTCCCCACTCCCTTTCCTCTCTCACTCTCCCCTGCTTGATGTTCTCTCTTCAGAAAAAGGAGGCAATTTCCATATAGAATCACAACCAGGATCAGGTGACCTGGATTTGACTCCCCATCAAAGCCCCTGCACAGAAAATGAAAATGTATTCATGTGTATTCGATTGAGTGCATCACACAGATGTGAACAGTTTTTGCCTCCTGAAAATTGCCAGTGAGATTGCAGTGTGTTATTGTTGACAAACCAACAGGGTCCATGTTATGAAAAATATAGACGTAATCCTTTTTATGACTCAGAAAATGGAACCGAATTCTTTGTAATCTACGTGAAACAAATGATTTAATGAAAAAAAGAAAATATCCACGAATTCAGCACTTCTCTCCCCCTCTCACAGAATGTTTATTGAATGTTTTGTCTTGCTATTTTGCCTATGCTGAGCAGCAGTTGGTCTCTAGCTACTGGTTATTATTTACCTGTTATTTTGGAAAGCCATTGTGCCCATAAATGCACCACATACTAAAGGACTCCTCAAGCTTCTTCCCACAGTAGCTGCAGCAACACAATTATTTTGAGTGATTGATTTATAACCAGCATCCTCTCTTCTCTCCATCTATTTTCCTGCCTCCAGCTTAGTAGTGAGAAACGGGCTTCAGCAGAGATGATGAAGCCCAAACCCAAACCTCAAAAGAAGAAGAAGAAGAAGGATCCCAACGAGCCACAGAAACCTGTGTCGGCCTACGCGCTCTTCTTCAGAGACACCCAGGCGGCCATCAAGGGCCAAAACCCCAATGCCACCTTTGGAGATGTCTCCAAGATTGTGGCCTCGATGTGGGATAGCCTAGGAGAAGAACAGAAGCAGGTAAAAAAAAATATGAGGGTCTGAAATATCTGAAACAGTAGAGTGGATTAGGAAACACACTTCAATCCCTGATATACAAAAAGGTTCAAGGACACATGTGCATTGCTCGTAAATCAAGCCCAACACACAATCACATGCACACCTTCTGTTTCAGCCAGAAGAAAGGCATGCATGCTGCAGCAGGCGAGAAGTCGTTCCATGGTCTTATGTGCTGTGTAATTACAAAAACATTGCTGTGAGATACAGCTCACCTTAATGAGCTACTTTTTCTCTCCCTAAAGATAATCCATCCATATATCCCCAGTCCCCTGGCTCTCATAAAAGTGATTTTCTTTCTAAATTTAATACAACAAAGGGAAGGAGGGAAGGGGAGTCCTCTGTGCAACGGCAGCTCATAAAGCAGTCTGAGACTATAGAAGTTGGACATTTTACAGAAAGGAAACGGTCAAAATGGGAAAAATATAAATGCACCAGGAGAGATCTCAGGAGTCAGGGACTGATTTGTCATGCAGTGTGTAAATAGTCTCATACCCGAGTGCTAGTGCACCCCAACAAAAGCAAACAATCACATATTCTCACACAATTGAGAATATAAAAGATGCAGTTGTGTAGCGACAGCTACACAACTGCATCTTCTGAGGTTTTCTTAGCTGTGCTGAATCCATCAAAAATAAGATGAGAAAGTGAAAATCATCTTGCTGAACCGAAACTCTCACAGAAGGGACAAGCTCAGGGACAATCCACACTTCCTTTCCTCAACCCTCCATGGCCAACGCTTCCACACCACACATCATCATTGGCCCTCTGAGGAACAGGAATTTGTGAAATTTTCATTTCCACTATTTATTCAGAATTAGTTCCTGCCAACAGCATCGTCTCGCTTTGGATTTAGCTGAAAGGTATCTGTCCAAGAGGAGTCCTGTATTGTTCTTGTTCAGTTTAACATCATCGCAAAGTCAATGGAAAGATATTGAAAGCTAACAATGATAATTTGGAGGAAGAAATGATGGCTTTCTTTTCTTTTCTTTTCTTTTCTTTTCTTTTCTTTTCTTTTCTTTTCTTTTCTTTTCTTTTCCTTCCCTTCCCTTCCCTTCCCTTCCCTTTTCCTTTCCTTTCCTTTCCTTTCCTTTTCCTTCCCTTTTCCTTTCCTTTCCTTTCCTTTCCTTTCCTTTCCTTTCCTTTCCTTTCCTTTCCTTTCCTTTCCTTTCCTTTCCTTTCCTTTCCTTTCCTTTCCTTTCCTTCCCTTTTCCTTTCCTTTCCTTTCCTTCCCTTTTCCTTTCCTTTCCTTTCCTTTCCTTTCCTTTCCTTTCCTTTCCTTTCCTTTCCTTTCCTTTCCTTTCCTTTACTCAAGAACTACTGTTGTTAGTTTATTTTCCTATTGACAGTAATATTTTGACATTAGATAGAAAATGCGTGCTGATGTACTGTAAGATACAGTTGTTATTTTTAATACTGTTTTCTCTTGGTGTGGAGCATCAACTCATCTAAAACTGTCCATCACCATTACATATCGCATTGGAAACTCTCCAGGAACAAAAGCTGACATCATCAAATTTGTGATAACATATTAATTGCTCAGACAGTGATTTAAAACATTTTTAAGTTCCATTCTCATGTTGTGCTTAGACTTTTTTGCAATTAAGGAATTTGGCTTTCTTTTCTTGTTACAAAAAGTACATGGCAGCATATTTATAGTTCTCAGAGATAGGTGTTGATTAGATCATCTATTTTGGTATTGGTACAAGTGATAATGATGGAACTGGTATGACATACTAACATAAAAAAGAAACACTGAAAAGCCTTCCTGGTTCTTTCTCTTATCTGTTTTGTATAATAAATGTGATTTCTCCTATAGCACATACAGCCTTCTATAGACAACCTACATCCTACACAGCCAGTACTTGTGTGCAAAAACACACACACACACACATGTACTCAAAAACCTTGATTTTCATGCAAACACATTCATTCAAATGCATCAGCAGCATTTAGCTGCATGACAACAGGGGTCGATACATCACTGGAACAATATAGAAAGCACTTTCAAACAAAAGTCATGCGCAGTCAGAATCATATCCTAATGTTGCAAATGACAACATCCATTGTGGTGTATCAGTAATGTCACTATGCTGAGAGGATCGTGATTGTGGAGTGGGGGTTTGGGGGGGTAGAGAGAGAGAGAGAGAAGTTTTAGTTCATTTCGCTAGGTGGATTGGAATGGAAATGATGTGTTGCTACAATAGAGGGAGACACATTGAGATGAGGGAGTTTTAGTGCCCTGATGAGGAAATAGAGATGTTCTGTACCATTGATTCTGATAGAAAGGGAGACATTAAGATGTGTGTGTGTGTGTGTGTGCGTGCGTGCGTGCGTGTGCGCATGCATGCGTGCGTGTGTGTGTGTGTGTGATTGTGTGTGCATCGGTGCTAGTGTGTGTTTTTGGGTGATGTGTTTAAGGATGTGTATATAGTGTGTGTTTTAGCATTCAGAGACAGACATCTGTTTCTGCACATTTATGAACATGTCAACCTCTCCTCTCACCCGAAGCCTCTTGTTTTGATTTTTTTTTTTTCTTCACAGGCATACAAGAGAAAAACAGAAGCAGCTAAGAAGGAGTACCTGAAAGCCTTGGCCGCATATCGAGCAAGTCTGGTTTCCAAGGTAACGCTTATGACACACTGGCCATAGCTAAGTCTGATGATGGATTGGATGGAAAATCCCTGCTAATGGCTGGGCGGGACTTCCCTGGAATGAGTTGGTGGTGGGTGGGAACATAAGCTAAGAGAGCAGGCCATATATGGAACAATACCTGATTTCCATAGGGCACACATGTTGGGGGTTGGAGATTATGCTTGATGTAGTGATATAGTTGGGGGAGGGGTCAAGCAATCACAGGAGCATATGGCCGTAACACCTAGCAGAGACTGCGGAGAGAAATGATTGCTCTCTTGTGTGCTGTACATGATCTCAGGTTTAAGTTGGTTTTATAAGTCAATACCAATAGAAAATAGAGAATCTAAATGTATCCTCTTGCTTTAGATGATCGATTTCCCCATGTCATTGTCTGCAACAGGAAGTACAGCAAATCGGCACAAGCAATCATAGGTTGTCCTGCTTTTTCCACCTCTTGACACGTTCCTGCAAATTCAAACATATGACGTTCCTTTGGTCCAATGAATGATGGCATCTTGTGTATGCCAGTGTAGTAGTGGGAGAATAAAGACAGGCAAGGGGGAGGGCTGTGGATTGCATTCTTTAGTGACATCTTGTATTAACAAAACACAATGTAGTGTGGGGAAGATTCCTTTTGTCATTCCATTTGTTCTGCAGGCAAACAGTCTCATTTGTCTGCCTATATATATACACATATGTACACATACGCGGGCGCGTGTGTGTGTATGTGTGTGTGTGTGTGTGTGCGTGTGTGTGTGTGTGTGTGTCCTCTCCCCATCTATCTGTCAAGGTGCCTATTGATCATTACCTCGGCCCCAACTCATTCATACAAATGGGCTCCATTACTGACTAATCAGCGCTGATGGGTGGAGATGAGTAATCTGACAGCTCATCAAAGGGGTCTGGAGTGGGGTGGGGTGTTTTGGGGGTGCTACACCCGCTCTGTGTGATACTGTCTAATGTGAGGAAAGGTGAACTTTGGGAAATTGTGAAGGATTTATGTTTTTTGTCTGCGCTGTATTCCTGCGTGTGTGTGTGTGTGCGTGTGTGCGTGTGTTTTTGTGTTTGTGTGTCTGTTTAACATGATGCGAAAAATAAATTGAAAACTAGGAGTCTGTGGATGGATTTTAAATATATGAAGTCTTATTAACTGAAAACAATTTGAAGTGAGCTTAACTTTCAGAATCAGAAAAAAGTTTTATTGCCAAGTACGGTAAAGTTTACCATACGAGGAAGTGGTGTTGGTTCATTAAGAGGTGGAAGAGAAGCAATATGGAGTAATAAGGAATAAGGAATACAGTTTTTTTTAAAAAGTATTTACAATTTACATTATGGTGAGATGAGATATATATGGTTGGTGTTTACAGGCGAAGAAGAGAAGTCCAAAGAGTAAACTGTCTTTGCAGGGTGGTCAGGGGCAAAGGGTTATCTCAGGGTGGTGTGGTGGGGGGGGCATTGTTTCCTGAAACTTTCCTAAAACTGTATCAGACGGCTGGTCCATACAGACAGGAAACAAGCACCTGATCAGGCAGTAGTCAGACTTCACCAGTATTGATCCGGATTTATGGACATCTGTCAATCCTGGTGTCACTCTGAAATATTTGGCAATTCCAATAGCAGGATACCATAACCTCAGCTATAGATTGTAAAAGAGTGCCATCCTAAAAGAAAATGCATATATTCATCTTAAAAGAACAAATATCTTGGAAAATACAGTGATTCAGTTTCTCACAGGAAAAGGGTGATTATATTAGCTAAGAATAAAAATAGCAAACAGCTAAAGAGACGAAGGGAGCAAAGCATATTCTCAAACTCTTCCTTTAAAAAGTTGTCTGTCAGTGCAAGAAAAAGTACAGACCTGAAGTCTATCATCCTTGGAAAACTTCACAAACTTTTCAACTTGGCAGTTGTACCTGCAGTTTAATAAAACCCAGGTTGACAAATGTGTTAAGTCTGCTTTTAAGATACAGATGAGGTCTGCAGTTTCGTTTGCGAGTGTCACAGGTGCTACAATAAAATACAAGAAAGGGTGAGGAGAGAAGAATGACTGA
Source organism: Antennarius striatus (assembly GCF_040054535.1). Classification (NCBI taxonomy): domain Eukaryota; kingdom Metazoa; phylum Chordata; class Actinopteri; order Lophiiformes; family Antennariidae; genus Antennarius; species Antennarius striatus. The sequence goes on along the minus strand of NC_090777.1, from coordinate 17,349,947 downwards.
TGAGTTATTGTTTTTCGGCTTCCACAGTCTTACAGTGACCCTGAACCAAAAAGTGCCCAGCAGACCAGCCAGTCCTCCCACTTGCTGCCCCCCAAGCAGCCCCTGTATAGTGTGCCCACCCAGCCCTCTTCACCCTACCTTGGTCCACCGGGCTCCTTCCCCCTGTCGGACCTTCAGAGCTATGCTGGGCCGCCCCGCCACACCCTGGCCCCGACCCTTAGCCAATCCCAGATGCTGCCACCCAGCATGAGTGCCTCTCCCCCGACTCCCTTTCAGATCAGCCCACCTCTGCACCCCCACGCCCAGCTCTCCCTCCATCAGAGCTCACTGCTCAACCAGCCAATCCGTATGCAGCAGTCTCAGCCAATCATCTCACACCAAATGGGGCTCCAGGCTTCTCTGCATTCCCCTCCTCTCAGCCAACAGGTTTGTCTGTCCGTTCTTTATAATCTATGAAATATGAATATAATAACGCACATTAATCTTCTAAAGTTCATAGAATCATCAGAATCTATCAATAACATCACCTGCAATCACAATGACACCTTTCTTTATCGATAACTAAATTATATTTATTACCTATAAAAGGAAGAAATACTTTTCTGGACATTAATACAGTTTAATTGGCATTAGTGTCAGTTTCACAATTCAGTCCCATGATATTATTATTTTATTATTTTAACATGTAAATGAAGTAGACTGAACTTAAAAAATTTTAAATTTAATATATTACTTTTAAATTAACAATCAATCATTTACTCTGTGTTATATGAAATCAACACAGAGTAATCTCCTTATTCTAACCCACTAAGCTCAGTGGCAACACCTGGCCTCACCTCGCCATTCATGTTTGCTAAGTCATGACTTAGCAAACATGAATGGCCGGCCACCTTAAAGCATTTCTCCTATCTTCTTGTCCAATTTCCAGGGATTCTCCCATATCCAGGCTGATTACCAGAACAGTGTCGGGGGCTCACAGTCTCCTGGGGCTCCGAACCCAGTGCACGGCCAGAACCCTGAATGGGACAGCGAATACTGCAGCAGAGACTGCGGACCCAACCACTGTGGGTGAGTCCATCACACAAGTTACCAGGATTGTGTTGTGGTGGTGGTGAATGTGTCAAGGACATCATAGGAAGAGGAAAATGTCTTTTGCCTCTGTGATTCCAGTCCCCGGCATCGAGAACATCAAGCAGTTCTCTGACAGTTACTCTTTTTCCAAATGAGCTGCACTAAAATGCGTCACTTTTACTCTCAGAGACTCACACAATATTAATCATAAACTGCAATTTCCCAGCTAAAGCGGAGCATCTCCTTGAAACTGAAATGAGTAATGCAGCAATAGAACAATGCTATTACCAAGCTCAGGAAAAGGGTGACATCCAATTAAGTTTCCCTGTGTTTCGCTTAGTACACATTGCCTTATTGAATCAAGCTATCCAGGCAGGTACAAGAGAAATGCAGCTTTACCTCATACCTGAATCTTGCCACTGCTATTGCGAGAGGCAGCAGAGCTTGAAGTCAGTATCTCTTGTATTTAGAGCTGATTCATCTGTATGTGAAATGGGATCACTCCTGGGCCAAATGATTTTGATTTGATGCTCCTTGAAGGAGATTGAGTCTGTGCTAAAATTGCTTGTCCCTCAGGACCATGTCATTGTAGTTTGTCATATTGGATGCCACTGTATTATTAGTCTGTCAGCAAAAATACCTGGGAGGAGATTTCACAATTTTTGAAAGTTTTGACTTTGTATTTTTGTAAGTTTAGCTGCTGTTTGCTAACATGGTTTATGTTAACTCTACGTTTCAGTAATGGTGTGTTCACACCAGACTCAAAAAGAATTCTCACTCTGGTTTAATGACCTCTCACCCCGGGATCATTTGAGTTTATTCATGTCCGTAGCTGGAGTATGTATGTCAAAACTGGAAACTCGAAACAACTTGAAAACACATTTTTCAAATTTTATCAGATGGTCCAAGTACCTCATGAACTTTTGTCCAACCTTGTCATTTATCATCCAACCTCAGCAGGTATACAGATCACTGTTGTAGTGCTCCTGACACACATGTAACTACAGTATGCTTGTCATTTGTTCCTGCATCAACGTCAACTCCAGATATAGACGTCTGCAGAATCTCAAAGCAGAAGAGGCTTTTCACGACATGTCAGTTTGTTGCCCAAGGAATTTTTCAACCTTTCATGATTTGCCCCGCATCAGTCATGTTACCCAATGCAAATTTGCATTTGTATAAAGTTTTGTGTAATTCACCACACAAAGACTTCCCTTCCTTAAAGAATGAACATACCATGAGATTTCCTGATGAAAAACTGGGTTGAAGAAGTATTTATTTTATTGACAAACATGCAGACATGCACTGATGGAATTTCTTTCTTCCCAGCAGTGGTATGGGAGCACGGGACAAGCCTCTCTACCTCACTTGAAGTTGAAAGACCTCCAAATGTCAGACTCCAGGGAGCTTTCCATCACAGTGTCATCGATGTATCAGCTTCTACACCATCTGGTTTTTCTTTATTTGTGACGGATTTTGAAAATCCCAAAGACTGCTACAGTAACTTCACCTATTTGCCAAGCACTTAGATCGGCCAGAAGCCTGAGGTTCTTGTCTAGTTTGGTTTTTTTTTTACTTACTAGGAAAAACAGTAATTTTTTCAATTTGTTTGCAAGGGCAATGAGCTGTAAGCTCATGCCAACATACTGGAATAAAGAAAAATATCTTCTCATTTTTAGAATCTTTTAAAGATGCTTTCTCTCTTCCTCACTCAATTACTCTGTGCTTGCCATGGACTACCCCCCTCCCCTCATGCCCTCACCTATCCCCCACTGCTCAAAGCATATTCAAAGCGAGAAGAGGTGACGAGTAGAAAAGCAAAAGCAGGAAACTAGAATATTCAGTAGTCATTTCAGATGAAGTGAGTGTGCTAGAGGCAAACAAATGAAATGAGTGAAAGTAAAGCAAAATTTTAATAAAGACAGTCACAAACACGTAATATGTTTGTAAATCAGTTCTGCCCATGATACTGGACTCCCTCGATTCACATCTTTCTCACAGAGTGATTGTAAATACCACCAAAATGGATCCCTCGTGTATTTAGCTGCAGTCTCCTGCTTTATTTTTTAAACATTCTTTTCATTTTTGGTTATGTGATTTTAAGAAAATTCAGTGAAGGAATACACACGCTAAAGGTTGTGTTGTTCAATGGTCATGGCTCTCTCCAAACAAGAGAAGAGACTGAAAAATGCTCCATTTCCTGCTTCAGTGACGGAGCTCTGCTGGAGAGTGTCACTTTCTTCATATGGCCTCAGGACGTTACAGAACTGCAGAGGTCAGAGGTTGATACCTCTCCTTTTAGCTCCTCCTCCTCTTGGTCAGTAAGTCCCACCCACCACCACCTGTAACCCCGCCCACTTGCCCTTAGTCCCAACACCACTTGTACAGGTGAATAAAAAACGTTGCTAAATGTGAAATGTTACTAAAGAAAAAAAATAACAGTGGCTTTTAAAGTTTTTGACTAGTTTTATTAGGTGTTTTAGAATTGTGTTGGACTCATCTTTATCATTTTCTGTGAAGAAAAAATATTCTGATATTTTGTTTTTGTTTTTTTTTCGCTGTAGCAGGACTTGCATTTCAATGGAACATAATGGAGGGTAGATATTTTCATTTTGTGTGTAAACCTGCCAAATGTACTTCTTTAATTTGTAAAGCCAGTGACAAGAGAACACATTTTGTTTTGTTGAATATCATGTTTTACAATATGGTTATTCTATTTAATTTGGTTGCAGGTTTCACATCTATTTATGAATGATATGAAGTAACATTTTGGCTTATTTTATCAGGGTGCATTATTATTATTATTATTATTATTATTATTATTATTATTATTATTATTATTATTATTATTATTATTATTATTATTATTGATTAAACATCATGATTATTAGAATATATAGGGGTTTTTTTTCCAGAAATTGTTGTTGGTGCAACACTGGTGTACCAGCATTACATTCATTTTGTGTCACAAATACTTATTTTGTTTTCTTTCGTCTGTAATAAAATGTTTAAAGTGGAGAAATAGAAGAATGTGTGTAATGCTTCTCATAGCCTTTTAACACATTTGCTACTAATGTGATGAAAAGTAGCTCCTGATAAACACATTGCCATTCTCCTGCCCATGCCTGAGGCTAATTAGGACAATCCTGGATGTTGTGAATGTCAGTGTGTTACATGGTTCATTATGTGGAGTTTCTCATTTTCCCAGTATACATTTGTTGGTTTGTTCAGTCACCATATTATATCAATGTATCGGCAAAATATTTTCGCTCGGTGGTCATATTCTTCCAGCGAAGACATTAGGATGGAGTTGAGGTTGCAGTATACGGTCTGTCAGAGAAATGCCTGGAAAAAAAAACCTTTTTACTTTGCTTTGAATTTCACAGTTGGATTAAAGGTAGAATAAGACATGGAATCTATCATCTCTTTTGAACCTGTTAGTGTCTCTCTCTCTCTCTCTCTCTCTCTCTCCCTTCTCTCTCTCTCTCTCTCTCTCTCTCTCACTCACTCACTCACTCACTCTTTTTCGCTTTTTCCATGTGATGACGCAGCGCCCCCTACAGATTATACCGTAAACTTCCCATCTTGTTTTCAAATCCCTCTAATTGGCCTCGGCCAATCACAACTCAGTGGTTTCACCTAGACCGTTTACTGCTGTTTCATGACAAAAGGCATCTTGGTGTCCAGCCTTCGTCACTATCATGACAACCACAGAGGTGCTGCTGGGAAAAGCTACAGAGACTTGTGTGACTATCAGGTGTCAACAGAATAATTGTTATATTCCAAAAAATAAAGGTCTCATACTGCACAGTTTTAAATCTACATAATGTTATATACCCCGTTGAAGACGACGGCAGTAACGCACTGGGCCGGAACCCTGGTGCCGCGTCAACCATTAGTGTTCCTGTAGCGCCCTCTGTTGGTCACCTCTAGTACTAGTGGTTAGGGTTAGACTTTCTCATTCTATCAACGACGATAAAATCCCAACATTGCATCCGTTACAAAAGCAAAATACATACATTTTATGAAATATTCAACTAAATAAGTTATTATTCATAATTACAGTATATATAGTGGTAATAAGGACAAGGAAAAGAAGAAGAGCAAGAAGAACAAAAAAAAGAAGAAGAAGAAGAAGCAAAACAAGAACAGAAATAACTACTTTTTAAGTACAGTTGTCACTTTATCTCTTCTGAAAAAAGTCATGGTAAAATGATTTCATTTTATCATATACAATTACCCTTTTTATTGAAATGTTAACAATATATCTTAGAAGATTCAATGGAAACAATTAATTGTGTTTACACCATCACTGGTGATTTGGCCTAGAAGTTGACTCACACCTCAAAATGTCATATGCAAGGGAAATCCACTGCAGTGGCAAGTTTTCCTCAAGGTTCACTTCAAAGAAGAAATATGAAGGTAAGGAAAATACGATTGCATAGGAGATGTGATCTCTGACAGGTATAGATTGTCAGTTAAAAAATTTTGCATTTAAATTTTGAAAAAATGCTTCACATTGACGATTGCTGATAATGAAAGGTTTAAATTTCATCTGATACACCGATGCTGTGTGGACTTGCCTTTCATATCTGTTTGTGTACTTAAGACATCTGTAGAATATTAGATTTGAGTCCACTGGACCAGAGTTATACTGCATAAATGAAAAGGAGAACCTGTTCGATGCCCTCAAACCAAGGCAGGTTTCAAAGTACTCTGTGTCATGTAATATTGTTTCGTTGTCTTTCCAATCTCCCATCACGAATATTGTCTTCAGCAGGACTGATACTAGTTTCATCTGTTGCCATCAGAGCCTTTCATTTCCTCTTTGGACAACGGATATGAACTCTGCTGGCAAGACAGGTAGTAGCAGCATCAGCAGCATTGTCTGACAGCCAGTCAAACAATAAAGGACAGAACATTCCATACAGGTCTCTGAACAAAAACACCTGATGGCTGAGATGATAGCACCTCTGCATATCATTTACTTGGGAGATATCCTCATGAGGATAGAAGCAATCTGTTGTTTTGGCATTGTTTGTTCCATGGATAATGTGAAGAAGAGAGGCTAGCATTGGCTTTCTGCTAGGTGATGAAACTCAGTTGAAGCAGTACATGCATGTAGGAGTGCTAAGCGAGAGGGGGAAAACCGTCCCTTTTCATTATGAATTTGACAGCTATATAAGCATAGATAACAAACTATTCCTTCACACACCCTGTTCTCTGTCTGTTCTTTATACTGTCTGGTGAACAATTCTTTACATAACACAAATACCAGGCAAAGTTTGAACAAAAATATTTTATTGTTACATGTACCTGCCATGACACATAACCTTTCCAATACTGTAGTTCACATAGGTCGTCTCAATTGTAAAGATCAAAAATATGATTTTTCTCTTTCGTATTTCCTTAGTCAACAATCCGTCATAGCCTCCAATCATACAGCAATACTATATCCCCTATATAATATAGTATGCTACGAATAGATAAAATATAAAATATATGATGGGCCATGTAGAAACAATTTATTCTCATGGTGACACTCTCGCACAGGCTTACTGTGTTTTTTTGATATTTAATTCACATTTTAGAAGTGTGCCAAAACATTTTACCCCCTAAGGTATATCATGGCTCAACAAGTGAAATTCATATTAACTTTTATATCAAGTTGTTCATCTAAAAATTGAATGTACTACTCATTAGCTGTAGGCTGTACATTACCATGTAGTGTATCAGAATTTTAATAAAGAGTCCAGTGGCTTTCATCCAACTTTCATTAGCAGTAAGTACATCCTCCAAAAGGGTAGTCCGATAAATAATCATGTTGGAGTTGTAATTGTTTCTTCCATTGTGGGGAGTTGTCAAGGTTTTAACTCATTTAAGTAGATAGAACGGCACTTAATTCTCTTTGTTTTCTTCTGAAACAAATTATTATCCATGTTCCAGTTTCTCCTATTAAACCTGCACTGTAAACGTAGAGAAGTAGATGCTGGTAATCCAGTAACTGTTGGTTACAGTGTAAAACAAAAAAAAAAGAAAGAAACCTTTCCAAACCACACAACATCCTCCATCCACAATCGATTCCTCATGGTTCTGCTTGGATCACAAAGGGGCTTGTAGTGAATGGGAAATAACAGAAGTGCTGTAAAACTATTTAAATTTACATTTCCTAAATAATAATAATAATAATAATAATAATAATAATAATAATAATAATAATAATAATAATAATAATAATAATAAAAAAAGCAAAACTGGTGTCAGTAAATTTGTAACATTCATTCTGGTTTAACAGTGACTATAAACAGAAAAAGTGTCATATCAGGACATCTGGCACAGATTAAAGATACACACAATACAAAACCATGAACACTACAGTGACGTTTACTCAACACATGAATGACATCTACAGTATGCAGTTCTTTAGCTTCTGATGAAATTGCCTTCCAGACAGATTCTGCTACACACTGACATGTCAGTCATCATCACATTTATGGACTCTGGCATACTTTCACATGACAACACAATGAGAAAGAAACAGAACTTGCACAGAAACATAACTTAAGGAACTACAGTATAGCATGCACTGCTTGATTTCACTTTAGTGTTCTAGAAGAGTGCTACTGGCTCATTTTACAAAGTAAGAGAAAAATAAATACAAATCATTTGTTATTTAATGTAAATATTGGTAACGTATGACTATGATGTCATCAGTGTCTGCTAGCTAACCATTTCATCTTCCAACCCTGAGCTTATTTCATGTCTACCCTCTTCAATCTGTGATTTTTTGTGAGATAGTTTGCTTCCTAATTAGTCCATAAACTTTTCACAGTAGTCTATAAAACTATGATAAATGAGATGATCTATGTCCACTTTAGTAGAGTTTAAAAAAATTTCAAATCTATTACTTTCAGATAAAGAAATAAAAAATTCTCCAGTGAATGATATGCAGTTTAAGTTGAAACATATAAGCAAGTTCTGACGTAAAAATAGATGAAACATCCTTCCATTGTCTATATTTGCTTATTTTTATTGTCTCGGGTGTTTTCAGACTGTGGGAGGAAGTCAACACACCTGGGGGGATCCATGTAAACACAATGAGAACATACCAACGCCAAACAGAAAGGCTCCAGGTTGGAATTTCATTCTACAGACTTTAGGCAACAGTCCTTACCGCATCACCGTTAGCTGTCATAATTTATACCTATACATAAGGGTCATGTATATACCCGCCTTTTGAGGGATTGCCTTTCTGCCTTTGCAAATACCAACCTGTTCCATTTCCCTGCTTGTTTGAATAATTCTTTTTAAAAGGCCAATTCACAAGTGAATTAATCCAAACATATCAACTTTGTTCAAACTAATATAAGTGGTTCCTCCTTTTCAGTCTGCACAGCTTTATTCAGCTGCAGCCTCCTTGTCTTCAGGAACAGACAAGAAGATCTTCTGACAAATTGTAGTGAAGATTTCTGAGGAGAAATGACACCTTACATTAGCATATGTCCTACAGCTATGGTAGCATACCAGAAACGTCATCCAGAGTAGTACACACCCACACCCACCCCACTGAGATATTTCTTTAACTTCAAGCAGTAGTGCTGATGTCTAACCCCACAGATAAGACTACTGGAGTGACTACTTGTCATTATAAATGAATTTATAAAACGAATACTGTTGTTTTTGTGAGGATTGAGAAATAATTTGATGTTGCTGATTCTTCAAGTCTTTGAAGTTGTTAAGTCATAAAGATTGTCATGTCTGAATGATGACTCAATATGGGCATGCGTCCTAGAGGAAATGTTATTTCTGTTCTTGGAAGCTCTTAAAGACAGACAAACAGTATTAACTTATATAATTAAAAGACCTGCCCAAAATTACTTGGCCCTCCCAATGCTGATATCCTGACACCACACCTGCTATAAAAACACACTCCAGCAGACATTCCCACATGAATTTCATAACAATCTGTAATGTATGCTTCTCCCACCTCGCCTGAGAAAATAAAGAGGGTAGCTCTTTTTTTTTTTTTTTTAAATCTCTCACTCACCCAGCATCTTCTTGACTACGTGAGGTTTCTTCCACTTGTAGCCCAGTAAGTATGCAGGGATGCCTGTGCAAATAATGCTGGCACCTATCAGAGACTCGAATGGCGCTGCCCAGAATGACACAACGATCATGAAGACACAGCCCAAAACAAAGGTCGCAGGGATGACGATGGGTAACTGCAGAAGGAAAGTACATAATATGAAAGTTTATCATCAGGAATAAGCAGGAAAGGCAAATATCTAAAAATGGTTGCATTAATAGAGAACATATCCCCTAAAGGTAGCAATGAATGGAATATATGCATAAGAATGATGTTGAATGGATTTAATTTCATTTCATTTTATTTTATACTGTTGATATATTTTTTAATTTTATACTGTTTTATATTTTAATGTAATTTTATAGTATTTATATTTTTTAATTTTATACTGTTTATATTTTAATTAAATACTGTTATGTATTTTAAATTTTATACCGTTTATATTTTAATTTTATAGTGTTTATATTTTTGTTATAGTTTAGTATATAAGTCCTGTTAGTGCTGCATGTGTCTGTTAGTGTAATGTATGTCTTGTGGTATGTCCTGTGATATCAGTGTGTCTTTTCTCCTGGTGTTTATCAGTATTATTCATTATGTAATGCCTGAGCAGTGGATATATACAATTTCCTCCAGGATTACTATCTATCTATCTATCTATCTATCTATCTATCTATCTATCTATCTATCTATCTATCTATCTATCTATCTATCTATCTATCTATCTATCTATCTATCTATCTATCTATCTATCTATCTATCTATCTATCTATCTATCTATCTATCTATCTATCTATCTATCTATCTATCTATCTATCTATCTATCTATCTATCTATCTATCTATCTATCTATCTATCTATCTATCTATCTATCTATCTATCTATCTATCATTACATCATGGTTCATAATAATGCAACTGAACATAGGCCTGTGATGTTAAAAAAAACACTCCCAAAAGTGCTGATTCCATTACAACCTGTACTTCAGTAAAGTTTTAAGGACTTAATGAAGTACCCTAAATGTCTGCCCTACCAGAACTTCTGATTTTAGATCTAAAAAATAAATATTTTAATTCATGAATGCTTTTCTAATGAAAGGTTCATTTTAGAAAACAAATTAATCGAGAGTCCTGGAGCTCAAAGCAAAGATGAAAGCTTCTAGTCAGTCAAAGCAATATTCCCATGATGAAACAGAGACAAAGAGCCCCTCCTTGTCATCCTGAAAAACCAGTATGGCTCCATTTCCAAGTAACAATAAGAGCAACCACACAATGGTGCTTTCTTTCAAAAAAATAATAAATAACAGAAAATACTGGATGTTCTACGAAACCAGGAGACGTATCGACATTTTGTGCAGATTCTGGCGGAGGTCCATGTGAAACAAAGCGCTTACATCACTTGTGTACCTTTTACTTAGAATTTTTCTGCACGGATGGATCAAACATTTAATCCAAGCTTTCAGACTTTACTCCACCTTAATGGGCCTCCTGAGATCGGGTTTGGTGAAACGCAGCCAGAGCAAACCAGCAATGGCCATACCAACACACAGCCAAGTGAAAAAGCTGAAGAGATTGATGACAGAGAAGATGTCCTGAGAGATGGCGTACATCATGGACAGGAAGCACTGATATAAGGGAAAAGGAAAATACCTTTTATTAGTGTTCAATTTATTTGGAAACATCCAAATAAATAATAAACATCCATTGTCTGTACAGGGAATTTTGCGAGTTGTAATTTTAACCTCACCACTAAATTGCAGTATCTTCTGTTTTACTAAATGGAAATGAGTATGGAGAGAGGAAACCTTCTAGTTTTGATGCTATGGTTTGAGGTAACCAACATTTGGTACACTCAAGTAGATATAACTAGGCTCACACTTGCACCCCGAGGAATGAACATTCAAATACACAGGATGAAAGAATATTTTCATGAACTTCTTAGTATGCCAATCAATATGAAAACAACAAATATATTCCTTGGCAGTTCCTTCATGGTATATTAAGGGCAGCACTACCTCAGCCCACTGGGTCTTGGGCTGGGGACTAGAAGGTAGTTTGTTCAAGGCCCATGTGGACCAAAACATTTGGTCCACATGGGCCTATATACATTTAGGCCCATGTGAATGAAACTTTATATATATAACATAGTATGATTTAAGATTCATTTAAGGTTGAGTAAGGAGTGAGTGACCTCATTGCATTCTCCAAATTATAAATAAGATTACCACTGTATGTGTATGTCTTACTGTGAAGATGAGGGATGGCACCGGTGTGAAGAAGTCAGTGTGGACCAGTCCCAAAGCAGCTGGGAGTTGGCCCTCTCGAGCTCCAGCGTAGAACAAGCTAGACCAAGACAGAGCTCTCTAGTGAGGATTTCATAAAGAAGGACATCACCCAATATCTGGTATCCAACTTCACAGCAGTCTTAAAATAAATATCATGCTCTAAAGTGGTTTCAGGAAAAGGGGTTTCAGTCTTTGTTAATCTTCAAAACAACTATCAAACTCAGAAATACGCAGTCACAGACTGCAACATCCTGTGACACTCCTGAATTCAAAATTTTACCCTGACCTACTTTCATAGGTCAGGGTCATTTAATAAAGGACTCATGATCTAACTAGTACATAAACTAGTGCATATGGAGAGGACCAGTATGATTAACGCCATTGATCAAAGCCGGTGCATAGGTAGATCAAAGTTGGTGCTTTGATCTACCTATCAAAGCTGGTGCTCGTCGGTCGTCTTTCTATCTAGATAGAAAGATGAGGGAGAAAGCCAGTGTGAGTAAGACCCTAGATCAAAGCACTAGCTTTGATCTAGGGTCTTACTTTTGTATACTCGGTTCCTGAGTGTACAAAAGTTGAAATTTTACAGTGACCTACTTTTCTCAAGGTCAAGGTCATCATCTCATTTCATCACCTTTGCCATCCGAGTCATGTGCTTTGTGTTTTATTGGTTTATTGGTTTTACATTCCGCTTTGAAGCAGAATGTAAAAAGCTCTGCATCCCAATTTTTCCCAACCAACGCTTGTCTGTTTTAAAAAGAAAATAAACTGGTGGGGTTTTTTTTTTTAAAACACACACCGTGCTGAGGTGAACAGGGATCCGTTGACGGCTCCAAAGCAAGAAAGTCCGACAAAAACAGGAATTATCCAGGACATCACACCAAGATGATACTCCCCAAAACTCTGCCAAACAGAACAATTGAGATAAAGCCAGGTCACATTGTGACAAAAAAAACATCATGGCAACATAAATTGCACATAATGACTACGTGCTGTAAATCACAGAGCTCTCACCACAGCAACAGCTTCAGAGTCGATCATGACCTGTGGAGAGATGGTTGTGAAGTAGGCCAGGTTGGTCAGGATATAAACCACCGTCACGATAGGCATTGAGATGATAATGGACAATGGCAGGTTTCTGTCATGGGAGGAAAAGTTACAGGTTGCTGAGGGCCTCAACTAATCAAATAATTAAATCTGTCTGTACAAGCCATATGTAAGTCACCTTTCTGGATTGATCATCTCCTCGGTTACATAATTCAGGTAATTCCTAGAAGAAAAGAACAGTGCTGCTTTAGAGACTACACAAAGATGGAAATTAGTGTGCTGCTAACAGTTAGCTGCTAGGCTTGAATGATTTATTCTCCAAAATGGATCTCAGACGCCTCACCAGCCTCCAAAAGCAAAGAGACCACTGTACAGAGCCAATACTATGTTATCCACTCCATATTTGCTGCCTTCAAATGACTTTTCCAGTGTCAGGTATGGGACGTCGCCTGCACATAAACAAGAAAGGAGTGAGGGGGGGGGAGAAATATTCCATCACACAACTGTGGTTTCAAACATATTTAGTGGACTTTCATTCAGGGCACATGACCCCCACTGCGGTGTTTTTGTCTTTACTGGTATTGGTTTGATTGTCTGTTTCTGTGCTTATTAATAAAAGGTTTTGGATGGATTTTCATGTCATGTTTTGGAGAGTTGGGACATAAAACGTCAAGAAATAATCCAAAGAATTCTGGCAATGAACTGGATCCACTCATGTGGATCCATAATTCTTTTAAGGATTCTTTACAGGATAAGGACAACAAAATTTTCTTTTCAATAATATTCTGTATTTGGTGATCAAAATACAGTGTGTTTGAATTTAAGGGATTCATAACAAATAATAGTTTGCAACTAGAGACCTACAATTAGGAATAAATTGTTCTCAAAATTTGTCAAATGTGACCACTCTTTTTTTTCCAAAAAAATTGTGTATTTTTTTCTTGAAGAATTATAATGCTGTCATTTATCCACAGCATCTAACAAATCCATTAGAGTCAACAGCAATTGTAATAACTGAAGTAATAATAATCTGATAGAACGATACTGTATGAAGTGAGAAAAGATTAACTTCAAGCAATTGTTGAGGATTTTTCACTTTTTTTCTCTGCACTGCAATGCTTCTCCTGCTTGTGTTCATGCTGTGTGTGTGTGTGTGTGTGTGTGTGTGTGTGTGTGTGTGTGTGTGTGTGTGTGTGTGTGTGTGTGTGTGTGTGTGTGTGTGTGTGTGTGTGTGTGTGTGTGTGTGTGTGTGTGTGTGTGTGTGTGTGTGTGTGTGTGTGTGTCTGGCTGTCTGTCTGTCTGTATGTATGTATGTGTGTATGTATGTATTGTATATATGAATGTGTAAAGTTCTGGTAGTGCTTGACTCTCCTTTACCTCCTTTTTAATTCAGGTTGTGAATTAATTGAAATAGGTTTTTCAAACAAACTAGGTTTTGAACTAACTAGATTTTTGAACTAACTAGGTTTTGAACTAATTATGTTTTAAACTAGCTAGTATTTAAACTAATTAACTAGGTTTTTAAATTAACTAGGTTTTGTAATAACTATGTTTTAAACCAACTAGTTTCTGAACTGACTAACCATCTAACTGACCCATTAGTTTCTTAACAAATTAGGTTCTAAACTACTACGTTTTTTACTAATTAGGTTCTGAACTAACTAGGTTTTGAAATGTTATTTAAAATAAACATTGTATTTATATTTATTTTATTTATGTTCATTGTTTATGTTTGCATTGTTTACATTTACACTGTACGTTTAACATCTATACTGCTTTATGTGTTTTCAATTACCCCTTGGGGACTAATAAAGTTTTTTTTAATTTGAATTTGAATTTGAATTTAATTTGAATTGGAATTGGAATTGGAATTTGAATTTGAATTTGAATGTACCTGTCGATCTCAGACACTAATGTCTTCTCATCAGGGTTGTTACATGCATATTAATTTCTCATTCTGTCATTTTCGCGTCTTGTTCTGAAAGCCCAAAGCGTGACAGCGGGCCGGCTAGTTACCATGGAAACAGTGTAGAGAGCATAGAGCACAATGGTAGCAGGCGTGGGGGAGGAGCAGATTTAACACGGAGCAAACGAGAGTGACACTGTCTTCCCGCGCTATTTCATTTTGAATGTTGGATTTTGTTCCGTTCCATGGAGCATCTGTGTCGGTCCCACACGGCGTCCCCTTTACAAGTGTGACTCACATCTGTAGGAGCTGTTCCATGCTTAAGGTTTATTATAAAGACAACAAATTCTTCTTCCAGTCATCATGAACACTTCTAAATTTTCCATTGTTGCCCCTTTATAACTAGGTCAATTTGACTGTTCTTTTAGAACCATGTTGTGCAGATAAGTAATGTATGAAGGTAATTAAGCTCAGCGGGTTCACATTTGTTCTGACTCATTCTCATGGCAGACAGACGAGCCTTGTGTTCAGACAGCGGCTGTGCGAACTGAAAGGAGGGCAGTCTGCTTGGTTGAACTCATTAGTGTTAGTCAATAATTTGTTGATCATTAGACACAAATGCAGTAAATCTCTCTTTCTGATGTGTCTCAAGTAATGACACACATAAAAAGATGGTATTAGTTTGATTACATTTCATGCTTCATTAATGCTATAAACAACAAATAAAACAAGTACAATTTGATTTCGCACATACAATTGCTTTCTCAGAAATACACCTTGAAATATTTTGTTGGCTACAAGATATTAATAAAGTATCTATCTATCTATCTATCTATCTATCTATCTATCTATCTATCTATCTATCTATCTATCTATCTATCTATCTATCTATCTATCTATCTATCTATCTATCTATCTATCTATCTATCTATCTATCTATCTATCTATATAAATGAGTTCAATATCAAATGCATAGATTATTTATATTAATTTTAGCATAACTTATCTTGGAAACTTATAACCAAAATTCCTCCTTAAGCACACAAACACAAATCAAACAAGAAATCTTGCCAGTTAGGTGCTACTGAAGAAATACCTGTTTTAGGTGGAACTTCTTTTTTGTAACTTACCATTTTTTTTCCAATCATCGTAGAAACACACCCAAGTTTGGATGCTTCAGTTCTGTTCCTGCAAACTACAGCTTTAACAATTGAAGACATAATGTCATCTATGTCACCTATGAGGCACTTACCTTTGGAAATCTGAATGAAGCCAAAGATGATGATGATGATCAGGGCAAGCAGTTTGGAGCCTGTGAACAAGTCCTGGACCTTGGTGGCTGCTTTTACGCTAATGCAGTTTACAAATGTCAAAGAGGCTGCAGGAGATAACAAAAGAGAGTAGAACCAGGGGAATGAGGACAGGAAATTCCATTATGTGCCCTAAGCAAGTGTATTTCTAAAGTTTGTTAACCAGAGTCGACTGTCCACAACTCACCTAGACAGACACAGGCAATGAGCTTGGCAGCACTGCCAGGTACGTTGCAGTTTGGGTAGAGCGGTTTCAGGAGGTAGGTGGCGAATACCAGCGACACTACGTACTGTGATGATGGCCGAATGATGAGCATTTCCACCCACAGCTTTAGGAAGGCCACCAGCTCACCGTACACCTCCAGGATATAAGTGTAGTCTCCTCCCGACTTGGTGATGGTCGTGCCCAGCTCAGCATAGCAGAGGGCACCCATAGTGGAGATCACTCCACACACAGACCATACAATCAGGGAGAGTCCTGCTGAACCAGCCTCTTTGACCACACCAGTCGGAGTGACAAAAATGCCAGAGCCAATGATGGTGCCGATGATCATTCCCACACCGTTGAGGAGGGTGAGGCTGCGTTTGAGTACGATCTTCTCCTCTTTGGTGGAGGAACCATCAGATGAGCTCTTGGCAGCAGGACCAGGGACTGTTTTGGTTGTTGGAGATGAAGGCTGCTTTACAATCAGACCCTCTTGCTCTTGGTCCACTTCAACTGACAGGGGGAGATGGTGGGAGATGAGTGAGAGTTTTACATCTTAGAGACAACCTTTCATCATTGAGAGCGTATACTGTACAATAAAGAGAAAGTCATCAAGGTGATGCGTTTTTATAACATCATTTAGGCACTGGTTCTTTTCACAGAATTTAGTGATAAAGTTGCATTATTACATGAGACACATGGCAAAAAGGGCATGCCAAGTTATGTGTGTATCTTTAAGGTCTGTACTCAAAGAGGCAGTGCAAGCTGAATCGGGCACTTAGTCCTGAGGAATGACACCAAACCTGTTTACACACGCTGAGAGGGTTTGAGTCAAAGTAGCCTCTTTCCATACAAATGTAATGCTTAGACACACACACTGAAAACCCAATGGATTTTCATTAGACAGTGTTGCATCAGAACACATGGCTGAACAATGCAGACCAGCGCCATGTGGTGTCTACACTAGTGTGAGCATGCACAGTACCTACCCTCCATCTTCTCCTGGCTCGCCGCCTTGGCAACGCTCTCACGACTGCTCCGTGATTTCAACTCAGGTTCAGCCATGTTGTCTCCTAATCTGGGTCCTGTTGTCTGTCTTCTTTATTATCTGTCCCCCTCTTCCTTTGTCCTTTTATGCCTTCTTCTTCCTTCAGTCTTGATTTCCTCTCTTAAGACCTTGCTGTCATACACTCACACACATTCACACATACACACACACAAAGCCCAACACCTCGACTCTCTTTCCCACTAAGCCCTCCTGATTTGTCCTTCTTTACACATGTACACACACTCTCTACCGCAACAACTTCCCTCTTCCCTCAGTCTGAAATGGATGTGACCCTGATCCTCTCGCTGCCTCTCCCTCCCTGTCTCCCCAGGATGCAGGGGAGGAGCTGGATCTTTGTGATGTTGCCGGCCCCAGCCTACGCCCTCTCCATATGAACAATGTGATAGCTCAGAGGAGGGGAAATGGGTTACTGGGAGGCATCATGTGATAGCGTAATCCTTGTTTCTGCTGCCTAATCTACCAGCAGACAGCGTGTGTCTGCATAACATGTCAGAGTGCATTAGAAGGGATGTGGTGGAGCAGGTGCTGCCCCCAGTGGTGTCATCATGGCACAAAAAAACAAATATCTGTTGTATGACTGTCAGGCAGAAACGTGACACCACTGGGGACAAGCATGACGCGCTAACCCACAGGTGAATTTCAGGGAAGTGAACGTTTTTCTTCCTGAAATGAAAATGAGAGAGGGACACAGCCTTGGTTCGTGTACTTGGGTTCTCTCTGACAATGGAACGTGGATGTTTGTTAGCACTCAGCGTTTCTGTCTGCCCAGGCAGGTGTCGTGGTGAAATATGAGTCCACTCCAAACTAGGTCGACATAAAATACTGGCATGAAATAATTATACCACTGTCTAAGGTTTGGTTTTTATACTGAAATTTAAGAATTTACAGTTTAAAGACTTGGTGGCGGGAAATAAATGAGTTACTCCTGTTTATTGCATTACTTATAAATTGGTTGAAATGGTTGGATGTTCTGAATTTGAATAAAAATATAAATATAATTTCCAAGAGCCTCAATTAATCTGCAATTAATCCAACCGAAAAGAATGAGCCAAAGTCCAACTTGAAACCATGGAAATGAAAAAAAAGAAAACACACACAAACAATAATCTTAGCAGACACCACTTCAGTACTGAGTTGTTTTGTGTAGTGTTAGAGTTTCACTCTAAGCAAAACCTTCTTTGGTTCTTTGAGCTCGCTTGTGAGATGTGTCATCAATCGTGAGACAAATTATAATCCCAAGCAAGGTTTACTGAAGAAGTTCAACAGTTCGTGAAGATACAGTGCTGGGATCTTCAACAGACACAGCAATGAACCTCTGGAAAGGAACCCCCAATGTTCATTGACCGTGATCTTTATAGTGTTTGGGTTAGACTCTCCTTTAGGGATGAGCTCACTATCAGCCTGACCCAGCCTGACGCGTATCACTTATCTATGTGTTCTGCGTGCTCTGTACTTTTGTGCTTAGAAAATTATGTGGTAGACAAGGACAAAGTGTTGTGCTATCTATGCTTGTGTAACAAGATACATTTTGCAGTCATTTCCATTGTTTCATGGAAATACAAATAACTCCAACTGGGAAACCTCAGAAAACTGGCAGCGTTATAGACCACATGTGTATGTACAGAATGGAAACATAACAGTTTGTGTGGTGGAGCTTTTAGGAGTTAATCAAATATGAAATTCTGAGGAAATTAAAATGTAGATGAAAACTACATGACTAAAATGATAGGTTGTTGGGAATGTAAACAATGAACTGCGAATTATTTGAAAAAGGAAAAAAAATAAACTACCAGCAGTGTATTATCTTCTATGCTTTTTGCACGACTCATTTTCCACCACAAGGTGGCGACCTAAAGTCGTTCCAAAAATTGAAAGCATGCATTCGGATATTGAGCCCGGTTCTGTTCTGACAGGGTGTCTCTGCGTTACTACTGACGGGCTCTGATCGTATGGTGGTGGGCGGAGCCTGGAGGCGGGGGTTGTTCGTCGGTGGTGATGCGGGCGGCGGCCGAGGTGGCTGTCAGCCAATCAGGATTCACCGTCGCGACCGTGAAGCCAAGTCTTCTGGCGCCGGTAATACCTTATCCAGGGGCATTTGGTTTTAAAAGGCCGACACTTGGTAATTATGGTTTCAAACCCAAATACTTGAGTTTACGGTGTTCCTCGATCATATCGATCTCCGATCGAATCGATCCCCAATCATATCGATCATTTATTGCTTGCTGTAAGCTTTGGTTGTTGAATGTAGAAGTCTGTAAGGGATCATGGCCAGATTTAACGACACATAACGTCATCCGAGTGTTAATGTCGTCTTTACTTGTAAAATATGAGCTTGATCACCTAAATAAAATACAATAGAGACTAGATTTAGCTTTTTCTTTGTTAAACTCGGGCCAACAAATCTATTCAGTCTATAAAAGTGTCTTGTCTATCGCACTCCTTGTTTCTGCTGCCCAATCTATTGTGGTGAAAATATGAGTCCACTCCAAACTAGGTCGAGAAAAAATACTGGTATGAAATAATTATACCACTGTCTAAGGTTTGGTTTTATACTGAAAAAGGAACTTAAAGTTTTAAGACTTGGTAGGTGGGAAATAAATTAGTTACTCATGTTTAAGGAATCCTTTTTAATTGATTGAAAAAGTTGGACAGTCAGAATTTTGAATAAAAATATAAATATAATTTATATATATAAATTATATTTATAAATATAATTTCCAAGAGCCTCAATTAATCCAAATCAATTTAATCCAAATTCAATTTGAAACCACGGAATGAAAAACAAAACACAACTCACAAACGATCATCTTTAGCAGGCACCACTTTAGTACTGAAACCTGTTTAACGTACAATGTGGTGAAAAATATTGATATAGATATGAATGATATTGTCATGCTAGTGGAAAGTGAATTAAAGTCAAAAGACTTCCAGCTGCTTCAATTTGGTGTTCAAACAGAATCTGACGCTTTGCAGCATTACAGGCCACGTGTGTAGGTGGAGAATGGAAACATCATGGTTTGAGTGGTGGAGCTTTTAGGAGTTCAATCAAATATGAAAATTACTCAGTATGAATCTTGATGAAATTAAAATGGAAATGAAAAACTAAGCGATTAAAATGAGAACTTGTTGGGAGTGTAAACAATGAACTAAAGTGAAGTACCTTACCCAGCTGGTTGCACCACGAGTTTGAAAAAGTTTGTTAACTGTGAGCTAAAATTTGCATTCGGAGATTGAGCCCCGTTCTGTTGTGGCAACCGTTATGACGCCATACTTGCATTACTACTGACACTGACAATGTCGACCCCCACTCCCCGAGCTCGGTTCAAGGTGAACGTCTTGGTTCGGTTTGAGGGTGGCGGGGATCGAGTATGGTTTCAGCCAATGGCACTCTCTGCCGTGGGTCCGGGGACTTTCCCCTGGGTGTAGGTGAGAAACGACGTCCTCTGCGTGTAACCCAGATAGCAAGTTTTCCGAATACCGGAAGTAGAGTCGTTCGCGTCCCTTTATATATGCCGATAAATTTGATACTTTCTTACTATGGTTTCAAATACAAATACTTAAAGTGAGTTTTATGATATTTTCCCCATCATATTGATCGCAGATATTCCATTAAAAACGTCAGTTAGTGTATACTTGAAGCTCTATTGTTGAATTTAAAAGCACTGGGCCGCAAGGCATCATGGGAAATTTTAAAGTTGTAACCACCACATTAGAACGTGAATAGAACGTAAAATATGAGCTTGATCACTGGAATTAAAAACAACAGACTGGAATTTTGCTGCTCTTAGTTCAACGTGGACTAACAAATCTACTCAGTCCGAGAGCAACAGTAAGGTCTGGCACAGATGAAAGTAAGGATTCACAAATGGTTAATCACGCATTCCCACGTAACAATTTCTATAGTGTATAAAAGTTATTTATTGATTTAATAAATTTGATGAGAAAACAGCACAGTGGGAAAACTTCTGCCCAAATCAATGTGATTTTGAAAACGACAATGTGCAAATGATTAGAGATCGATTTAAAACAAAAACACAAAGAAAATTTAAAATGCAAAAATAATGTTACAGTTTTCCACAATTATTGAGCTATGTCAGTTCAGTAAAGAGTTTTTAAATCTCAGTATAGAGTTTCTATGTTTAAACTGATTGTTCTGTGAAAGCCTTGATATTGCTGGAGATTCTACTCGTAAAGGCATCCATGAATTATAATGTTGCAATTCTATTTTCCCTTTTTCTTCTATACAATTTCCTCCGGGATTAATAAAGTATTTATCTATCTATCTATCTATCTATCTATCTATCTATCTATCTATCTATCTATCTATCTATCTATCTATCTATCTATCTATCTATCTATCTATCTATCTATCTATCTATCTATCTATCTATCTATCTATCTATCTATCTATACTACAGGAGTCCCCTATCTTGACGCATCTTATTCATCTTTTATTCTAATGTCATTGTCTGTTTATGCTTTCATTTATTTTCAGCGTTTCTATTTTTACTGCTTATCCACACTTATAGTCATATCTGTAGTTTTATTTTATATGCTGTACTTCAATCTTGTTCGTTTTCACCTTTTAATCCAATCAGCTTGTTTTATTCATCTCTTTTCCTTCAAGATTTCTTTGTCACTCCTTTCTCTTCTCCTATTTCTTCTCTTGTTCTTGCTCTCTGATCTTTCTGCCTTGACACTTACAGCCTGTGTGATGCTCTCTTCAAATAGACAGTGATAATTTAATGATACATGTTTATAACTAAGCTTCAGTTCTCAAAGGCCTGAAAAGAAGCTATCAGATCTTCAGGGTCCAAAAATAGTTTCCACTGATGCAACAAAGTCAAATTTTTACTTTTGCTTCCTCACAGTTTGCAATTAAATGTGAAAAAACAAACCTGTATGGGACTGCTGAAACCCTCTGATTCTCTGTGAAGGCTTTTGTGATTTGTGAGCATGCTGCAGAAACAGACTGAGCCCCGACTTACTCCACTCCTCACAGTCTTTACTGGTGGTGTAGTTGTTGGATTTCTATTTTGTGGGCAGCAGTAACTCAGTCTAATAAGTCCTGGACTGTGGATTGTCAGTTCTAGAGCCACATGGGCCAAAATATTTGGAGTGTGAACTACCTGTGGGAGGTAACACTGTCAAGGTGCCCTTGAGCATACATACATACTATGCATGTTTCAAAAAATATACTAACCCAGTTTGTGTGCAGTGCATCGTTAAAATCTTTCAAATTTCGTCATCCTCCTGTATTTGCACAATCAACGATAGCAGTAACAGTGCGCTAAGTGTGCAGCAGCAGTTCATCCAACGCAATAAATAACAGAGACACAGTACTATCAGCTTCTAAAAGACAAACAATAGTCAGGAAGGCCTGAGTTCCAGAGGAGCTTTGTATCTAGCAGTATTTTATTGTCATTCTGGAAGTGAGCACATCATTCAAAGCCATGTTTGTAATATATTTTGTGAACTATAGCATTGGGGGCAGTTCATAATGGTGGGTAGTGAATCCGATTACAGCAGTTGTTAAAGTTGTGCTGGACCCCCGTCAGAAAAGGAAAAGACACATCAGGCTCCTGGGCCACACATTCCCAATCCTCCTGTGTCACATCAGCACTTTGAGCTCCACAGCCATTACTACGTTTAATGAAGTGTTCCTTTTAAGTAACGTGCAGAAGTTGTTTTTAGCTGAAGTTATGATTTATTTTTTTTTAATGTCAGCTAAGATATGCCCCTGTGATCCTACACAGAGTGGTCGGTTACAGAAAACAAATGAGATGTGAAGAAATGAAAGCGAGAGCAATTAGTTCTATATCAGATCCTGAGAGTAATAGTTTGGTCTGTAATAATTCTCTGATGAAAAACAAACAATTGAAGCCTTTTTTTTCTAAACAGTGTTCAAATTTCAGCTGAGGCTGAAGTTTTGCACTACAATGCCCTGCATGTGGCTTGGCATGAGGATAAAAGTAGACCAACATACTTGAAATTCTCTTTTGATTTATATTTTAGAGTTGGGAGTGAAGCACAGGTTTGTCAGAACTGAGTAGAAGAATTTTAACCTCATCCAGCAAATGAAATGTTCATTAGCAGAATGAACAGAAACTTCACCCAATGCTGAAAACTGTTTTACTGAGATCTACATCATTAAACTATCTGAACTTATTACACTTAGTATGCTGAGACAAACATCCTCTTATGTCTATATAAAAAATGTGCTAGTAACTAAACAAATAAAATGAATTTTTTAGCTGAATTTAAAAAAAACCCCACATGGATTAAGTGTTTACACACAAAACAAATCAGAATAAATACAGAACACAAACACGCACACAAACATAGAACAAAATATACACACATGCACTCACATAAATGACCTAATTCCAGAAATACATTTTGTGCCTTAGGGTGTTGGTAATTCCTCCTAGATCACATTATCCAAATGATTTGGAAAATGCTACCAAACATGTAACTGTACTTGTTGTACACTATGTACTGTACACTATTCTTACACCTCCCACTCCATCCATGCGCCTGTGATCTGATTGATATAAAACACATTTACATATGCTCCCAAATGGTGATAGAGTGAGACGTACCTACTCTAACGGATACCAAACATACATCAGTCACATACTTATTGAAAATATTCCCAGGGGAATAGAAACTACAGTAAACCATGTCTCTTCTGAGATATCTGATTGATGCTTATATTAAAGCATACAACAGATATAAGATCTTTTTACACCCACATAACTGACAGTTTAGTCCCTGACATTTCATGCAGCAGGATAAACCCTCCGGCATTCAACATTTTCCCCTCCCACACTTTCTAGCATGGAGAAAAATCTCTCCATTTTCTTCTTTTGAACTATCAGACTCTTTAGATATGTGCTAATGTGACTCATAGAGGAAGTCCATATATGAGAGACGTATGAGGGAGGCTGGGTTTAAGTTACCCTTTAGAAACCTTTACTTTGGTCTTGTGGATTCAGACAGTGATCCAGATCTAAACCAAATCATACATATTCATAATATTAGTCAAACAATTATATATTTATATTTCTTAACTCATACATATGGCTTAACCCTTCCTATCTCATACACAAAGGATGATCCGGTAAATCGTAAATTAAATTTTATCTCTGAAACCTTGTAAAATACTGTAAATTAATTATTATAAATACATACATATTTTGTAATGTAAGTTAAAATAATAAACACTGAAATAATTTCTTTTTAGATACTGTTTGTGTCAATGTATTTATAAAATTGTATTTATTTGCACTGAAACTTCTTCTGCAAACCATTATACAGTATTCCTACTAAGATAATAATAAACATGAAATAAACATGAGAAGGCCACTGAATGCAACACATCATTTATACCTAATTCTCATGTCTGATCCTCCTTTTAGATCAGTTCATAAACAATGTACTGATGATATAAAATGAATGCATCCCTTTATCTGATAAACTCGTGAACTTTATTTCATGCCAGAAAACAAAAATAGCATCCACATGACAACTTGTAAATTCTTCATAAAAGAAATAATAAACAACTGAAAGAAAGACTAAACGTTCATTCTTCCTCAGAGCAAACAAAGGTCAATATTCTGTACATTTAACACCATCCAACAATCATTACTTTCATCCTACATCTTTACAACTGTAAACATTCTTAAATGACTTTATCTGTAAATTCAACACCCAACAGTTTCTGCCTCCTTTACTTACTCAAAATATAAACTTCTATTTGTGTGCACTGTACTGTGTAACTCCACTGCAAATGCAATATGATGGCTTTTTAAATTTTATTTCTAGAGTAGCAGTACAAGAAAACTGCAGTAAATTGGTTAATTGTTATTGTCTGATAATGTTTTGCCCGACTTCACTGCAGCTATTGGCTTGTTAATTCTACATTTTTAACACATTTACAATAAATATCCATTCTTCACAATTAGGTCCATGTTTTTCTAAAGTGCAGGAGTTGCACACGGATGGTACAAGTTTAGACCGTAATCATTCATTAACTATGTTCTATCTAATGGCTTTCTAACCCATCAACAAAAAGACACTACGTAGCAAAGCTTTGAAGGAGACCACAAAGCACAAAACCACAGAGGGAACAAGGGAAACGCAGGTTATCCTGCCTTTAAGTCTGTTTTATCTTTACTGAAGGATGAGGACAGGATAGAGACAGATGGACACATCAGTTGTGTTTCTAGTTTTGTGGCATTACCGACACTGAATCGTGTTTAAGCAGTTTTGCACATGACAAATAAGAAATCATGCAAATCTCATCTATAAACCTAAAGAAAGAAATGTGCCAATACAATGCAAAACAAAAGTAATCTTGGCACAATTCCTGATCACACAATAAAATATTGCATTGCCTCAAATCCTTCTCTCCAAGATTGACTGATTCATCCCATTTTTTCTTTATATAGCCTTGAAGCTTTTCAAATACAAACCTATTCATGCCATGAGGGAAAAAGAAGAGGGAAAAGCATAAAACAATTCTACAATGACCTCTTCATCCTGCTGTTATTGTGCTGAACAGCAGCGGCGGCTTCAATCTGTCAGTTGTTGTTCATAATCCACCAAGAGGCTGTTAAAGGAAAATTAAATAAGCGTCAGTTTTTATGCTCTGGTTTGTACCACATAAATAAGAAACAACAGGAAAAGAAGTATAATGTGTATTTCTACAGTATAGCATGTTATCTGAAACAGTATGTATTCACATTGGCTTCTCACAAGCAGCAGAAACTTTACACTTTAATTGCAGTTTACCAGTTTTGGATTTACAGCAAAGTAATTATAGAAACATCAAAGATTCCTTTAAACCATCTGAAAGCTGTTGACTTCCATGATTTATAATCCCAGAAAGACGTTATGTAAAATTTCAGCTTAATATAATTTATATTCCTTTATAGCGTTGTCAAAATATCAGAATTTAAAACACTGATATCACATGAGAACGTAGATGTACACCTCACAAAAGTGTACTGGGCTAAAAAAAACACCAGGATTTAAATGAACAGTCTGAGCTGAGATGCAGTAATGATGTTACAACCTGTATAGTCTTAGGTCGAAAATCTGGTTGTAGATGTATTTTTTCTTTCTTTCTTTCCATCTATCTTTTTTTTACAGCTTTGCTCATTTTTATGGCAGAATCCAGAAATAATGCAGTTACCATACCATGTGCACAACGTATTGGAAGAGAATTGATGCGGTATTTTCAACTATATTTTTCAATTATATTTTCTATACTCATATTTCAACTGAGAATTCAATCATCAAATCCTGAAACTGTCACCTAAATCAAACTGGATTCATGTGTGATGAATGAGATAATCTCTGAAGGCTCTGCTTTCTACCTGGGAGGAGCATGGTGGATACCATCTCTGGCTCCTCTAGTGACTCGATGATGCAGCGCTGGAAGGTCTTGCTGATGGAGGACTGCAGGTAGCTGAGAGGAAACAGAGGAAATTAATGAGACTCCATTTTGCCTCATTCAAACTTGAAGCTTTTTCTAACCCTACCTCATCCAGGAGAGACGGTCTTGCCAAAACTCATACATGATGAAGCATGGTCTGTTCTGGAGGTTCTGGACTGAAATGCTAAAAATATAAGAGACATACAGACAGAGAGAGGGCTCATAAAGAATATAGATAGGGTTACTTCTATATTATGTTTGGGGGGAAATGAAAGAATTTGAAGAGGCTCCATGAAATCAGAGCTCCTGAGGCAAACTACGGCATCAAAACAGAGAAAAGGACTTACTGCAGGTTGTTTAGTTCACTGCCTGTGGCATCTGTATAGATTTTAAGAGCTTGCTGAAAGTGCTCCACATCCCTTTCCTTAACAGACATTTGTCTTTGGACCAGAAGTATGTTCTAGACATAGAGCATAGGAAGAAAGATAAATAACATCAGCATGTGAGTTTCACTTTTAAATTTGGCAATTTTTCCAGCTGTTCTGAACATCATGAATAAAAACACCTCAACAGTATGTTAAAATCTGACAAGCTTTTCATGCTATTGTAACTGCAGAGTATTTGGCACACATTGCACCTACCGAATTATATGTCCCTGCCAATGTATCCTCTTTGAGAGGCTCCAGATGTGGGCTCTGAAAATAAATATTTCATTTAGTGGGGTGCAAGTATCAGCAAAAAATGATTTAAAAAACCTCCCTCATGTTCCAGGTTGTCAGTAAGGATTAAGCAAGCCCGACATCACCACATCTCTCCTACAGCATTACAACATCCCTGGAAACGTATGCTGCTTCTATGTTCCTGTCTGCATTGCCAAGATAAGAAAATGTCATCACTGGTGTTATTAACAGGCTAGCTTATTATTTTCGCAGCACTGACATCTAACTCAAGAAAATACCTAATTTAAATACTTTTTTTTTTCTTTTTTGACATATAAAGAAATATAAAATGCCTTAAAGTCAGCTATCACAAAGTACCACTGACAGGTTGAATCTGTGCAGTACCAATATTTGTGCAACACATCAAGAACAATACTTGGTCTCATCAGCTATGTGAAAGCTTTTACTTTCCAGACTATATTATACACAGGTCAACACAAGCAGGAATTTTATACATGTCTGGAAAAATTGAGCAGGACTCAGACAATATGACTGACATTTCTAACTTAACAGCTAACCCTCTGCAATCAAACTTCACAAACAGCCATTCATCCTCATGAGAAAGATCCTATGGGGGAAAACGTATGTCGATGTAACACATGGAGCTAAAAAAACCCAAACATGTTTGTGTGAACACAGCATATGTGGTGCTGTGACTCTCCTCTATAGGATGAAATATTCCAGTGATGCTGCCATTTAAATGACTTATTAGATACCAGATAAATAATAAATAAATAAATAAGGTTTTTAAATGTAAAAAAAAGATATAAAGTTTTTTTGCTTGATATCTGAAGTTAGCAATTCAGCTGATAAAATAATCTCAATACTTCAAAAATATGCACCACCCTGTATGTGAAATTGGATGATGGAAAATTACAACTAAAAGTTGAATCATAATAAATGCACCACTGTGCAAATTTAAAGCACACAGAAAGTTTTGCTGATATTGATATGAATATTGAGATTTGAAAAAAAACCACTTGAATAAATTCCAAGTCTTGTAACCATGGAAATGGAAAAATAAACTGTATACCAAAAGGCATCATCAACAGATAGACCGAAGACCATCCGATAACCCCTTTCACGCTTTGCTCCATGTGCAGGACAATCAAATCAAGGTATAGACGAATACTTTGGAACTTCGGAGTTTGATGCACTCATGCCTGTCCACTAAATGTCAAAAGAGAGGAAGCAGTAAAATATAAAAACAGAATTCATACAAACCTCACACTCCATTTTGTCTACGAGCTGCTCTAGTTGATTGATCTGAGACACCCAATGGTTGTCTGGCTCCACGCTGACCCCTAAACACAACACATGCTGTCTGAACAGTGGCTGCATTTCAAACTGAAACACGTTTATTTTCAATGACCATCTGAAACCGTCCTTCTGAGTTCAATCTTTTTCAATAAGCCAACAATGCTCCTGAGACATACCTGTGGTGAGCATGCCAGAGTAGGGGTCAGTCGGGGAGAGACACATGTTCTTTTGGATGCGTCTGCCCGAGCGTTTGTTCACCCTCTGGAGAGACAGATCCTCGGGCTTCTGCAGCATCATCCTTCCTGTGCAGCCCTTATCATGAACCGCCTCCATAGCGCAGTCCAGTGACGACTGAAGGGACTGCAGCTGGGTGGAGGTCTCTCTCAGCAGGAAGCGTGTCACAAACTGACCCAGCACTGATGAACCCTGATACTCCTGAATGAAGGAGGATGGATAAAAATATGTTTGAAAAAGGTTATGGTTATGTTTTTACAGGTGACATGATTGTTGATTCACTGGTCCTAGATAATCTCTTTACAGCCTCAAACCCTTGTACGGGTGCTGTTTGTAGTGATTATGTTTTCAATCCTTTACAAAGAACTAAGACCGTCTTATATTAGGTACCTATAGAAACATTTATGGTGTGATTTCTATTTCCCTAAATTAATGAAGGCAAAGCAGTCAGGGTGATAATGGTTTGTTCTGTACGCTGGAAGCTAATATTATGATGACGTATTAATGTCAGCTGGAGAGGCTTCACTTAGAGCGTATCTTTTCCTGCAGCGGCTGTTGTTGTTTTTTTGCCAGTGAAGTTTTCATGGATAATGAAGCATGTCACCGTAACCAGCACCCTGGGGTGTAGCAAAATATAGCACAAAAAGAAAGACAGGGAGACTTTTGAAAACTGCCAGAAGCTTGTCAGAATCGCTTTTTCTGTGTAATCTGTTTTGTTGGCAAAAGAGATGCTGGATGATGTGATTAATGAATTGTTTCTCCTACCTCTCTTTTTGAGACAGAGGAGCAACAACACCACAGCCAATGTCTGCTTTTCTTTTCTTTTTCTATTTTGTTTTTAATCTCTGGGCAAGAAAGCAACTGCAGGAATGTGATTATTTTTACTGCTTGGCTCGGGCATCTGTGCCTCCTGGACGCCTCCCTAGGGGGGTTTTCTGGACATGTCCTACCGGGAGGAGATCTCGAGGAAGACCTAGGACACGCTGGAGGGACTATGTCTCTCAGCTGGCCTGGGAACGCCTCGGGCTCCCCCCAGAGGAGCTGGAGGAGGTGTCTGGGGAGAGGGAAATATGGGCATCCATGCTGAGACTGTTGCCCCCGCAACCTGGCCCCGGATAAACGGTTGAAGATGGATGTATGGATGGATGGATTTTCCTCAACATCATGCCAACATCACAAACTGGATTGGATTAAAAAAATTGTAGTTTATTGTTAAAAGCTACATGGAAGGATTGATGGCCACTGCAAATTGCTATTGGATTGATTTATTTGATTTTGCCATTTAGTAATCAACAACACTGATCTCAGGAGGGTGAAGGATAGCATCTGCTCAACATGAAATATGCATCCCTGGTATGGGTTAAGTTAAGTAAACCAGAAAGACAACAGAAAGATAGGAAGAACAGAAAGACACAAAAGAGAGAGAAAGAAAAGTGAGAGTTGAAAAGAGGGGAATAGATAGATATCATGGGCGCTGAAGAATGGAAAATGTGTTTGCTTGCAGTTACACGGAGGACATCTGACATCGCAGCTTGGACAGCTGGGGGATTTGTCAGCTTTAGTTAGTGTTATCTTCCTTCTATTTGGCCTGATCCTCTCTCTTTTAATAATCTTTCTCTGTAGAGTAAGTAGTAAAGTTTTTTTTACGTCAAAGAACAACGTCATTATACTGTAGGTCCGCATCCATATCTGAGCATTTATCTATTCATAGTCTGCACATGTGGGAATTCTTTGGTGTTGATCTGCTTGATGCGTCTTCCTAGAACATGTCAGGGTCATGCATTCAAATGCCCCTGCAACTCCTGGAATTACAGGGTTCTGCTCTACTGGGCTGCATCGTGATCTTCATAAACCTCCCTGATGTGTTCAGGGCAATCTGATGAGATGCAGTGTCTCACTATCTGGAAATACTGCACAAGTAAAAGTAATATTGTTGCAAATCTTTGGTCCTTTTAGCAGAACTGATCTCTATTTCAACTCCAAAGCAATATTTTTCTAAAGACAAATAATAGTCTGGATCATACATGTAGTGAAACCAAAGGTGTGTGCTGTGGTGATGGATGCTGACTTGAAATAAAAAGACAAAAGGTGTTGAATATAGTCAGATCATCTATTATGTGAAATGTAAGATGTAAGATATAAGAGTTAACACAAGGATGGACAGCAGAAGTAACATTGTTCCCTTGTGGTGGTTTAATATACTATATTAATGTAGAAAACCTGCTTATCCTCCTCATGTTATAATCTATTTATATCTTAGTTATCTTTTCAGTTAGCCATGAGTAGCATGGCTCAAGTTATCACACTGGCAGTCAGTGGATCCCTTACTGTACTTTGGTCCACACTGAAACTGTTCAAAAACAACTGGGTTATTTCTGTCCTTACAGATCCAAATTTGCCCTTCTCCATTGAATTATCCCATTACCTGTATAAAGACTGTGTACAGACATTCATGATGCACAAACACACGAAGAATCCTTTACAGGACAAATACCATTTGTTATCCTGCAGCTGCTGTATTGAGAGAAATGTGTCTTTATAACTGTTGGATGGGTTGGAACAATATTAGTTTGAGTGGTTTACACCCCTCAGGAGATGAACTGGAATAACAGAATCTATTTAATTAATTTCTCTTCCAACACCATTATGAGGAAGTTTGGTATGTTCAATACAGGTAGTTAGGTTTAGAACAAAAAATAAATAAATAAAGATATTCCAGTCTTGTAATGACAAACATATCAACTTTTTCTTTTCTTTTCTGTGGACATTTCATTCATTTATGAAGAAGAATTTGTCCCACACAAGTGTCATATTAGTTAATATTTACAATACCAAACACCACTGCTAATTAACAAACATCAGTAACTTCATCGTCTGCCCCCCCAGCTGGTAGTGGTTGCATCTCAGTCCAGGTATCGCATCCCCTGAGGAATGGTCTTGTCTGCGAACAATGTCTCGTCCTTATCCCTGCATCACGATGTGCTGCACCTGTTGCCTGGCAACACTGACGGTTGAATAGCTGATGACCCCAAAAAAATGTGGTAAAAGCTGTGTGGCCGAAGTAGCAGTAATAGTAGTACTAAAAATAGTAGTAGCAATAGTAGTCAGGTAAATGAACCTGCAGTACTAGTACTGGTGGTAACAGGAACTTAAATGCATTCTTTTTTCAGTGAAGACTGTAATTAACAGAATTAAGTCCTTTGGCTTCACTTCACAGCTGCTGAATGAAGTAATTTGTGCATTGTGAGTGAACAGATAAGATGAGCTCATGTTGGAAAATGTACTGTCAGTGAAGTCAGAGTACATGTAGTGGGCAGAGTTCTGCTGTGTTTCTGCACGACCTCAAAGACCACTGGGAGACTTTCAAACTGACAGCCGGGACACAAACAAAATAACTTGCCTGGCCCCTTGGATGCATGCAGAAGCCTTACAAATGTCTGAAAGCTGTTGAGAGGAACACCAGTCTGCTAATGTCTTTTCACATTAAAATATTAGGGGTGTAAAATGTTACTCACCTCTTTAGTTTGATCCATGGCCTTCAAAATTACCACATTCAGCTTCTCCAGAGCTGACAGGACGTTGATATATTCTCCCAGGTGTGGAGTGAAGTATTCTGGTGGACGGACAAAGTTTTAATGTGTTCTGTGTCCGTAAGTGGTGTTTTTCTCAGGAACAGCATGTAATATAAATCAATATGACACTGATGGCATTAATTAGATGGACAAGACAAGGCGTGTTTGGATAATGTCATTACCGATCCAGAGCAGACCTCAGGCTTATAAATAAAGATGATGTTATCAGCTGTATAAGAAACTAGGAATGAAGCTCATAATTACCTGAAAGTTTGTCGATGTCCAGGTTGCTGTGGGGCAATGAGAACAAGTCAAAAACAGAAATGTCAGTCTAACATGTTAATGTTCTTATCAATGTCGTCACGTTGTCTTTTTTGCCATGCCAATCTAAATCTGTACATCCCCCACTTTGGTCTATTTTATTTGGTACCCTGGCCTCAGATACTCATACTCCTCTTCATTTAGATCACACAAAGAATACAGAGTAGAAGAGTGTTCTGAATTCATAGAGCACCATGTAGAATTCAAGCGCCATTATCCATTAATATCGTTTTCTTTTTCACATTTATTGTTGTTTTGTCAAAGTTGACACAATTGAAAATCAGAGACACGTGTCGGCATGAGAGGATATCAGTACAGTACTGCATTATCTTATTACTGTCTCAAAACAGTTGACCTTTTCCACGGTATTCCCTGCCGTACTATAAAACAACACCAGTGTTTCTATGCATGTAATGAATTGACCTCAGGACAGTGTTTCAATATTTTATTCAGTTTTTTTCTTTTCTTTCCGGACATATTATTACAGCAGACTTCACCTGCATCACTTTTGCTACATCAACAACATCCGATAATAAAAAAAAAAGGGTTGACGGGTAGATGCCAATTGGCTTGTAACAATTTTATGATGTTATTGGTGCTCATGAGTGTACAAACACGTCTCTAACCCTGGGAATTTTCAGGACAGGTGGAGGACGACAAAGGTGTTCTTACTCTGTTCGTTTCTTGTCGATGGAATAATACAACTCCTGCATCTGCGCGTCAGTGAGGACGCCATCTGTGAAGTATGACTGGAACTCCTCCAAGGACAGCTTCCCATCATCTGAAAAAACACAATCCAGTGAGAAATAAAACCTCTTCAGTCTGTCCAGCTCACACACACTAAATTAATTTAAATGATGAGTTTGGAGCAGGACATTCAAAGAAAATCTTATCACAATTTTTGAATTGCTTTGAATGGACTTATCCATAAATATGAGTCCGTTTGTATATGATTTTCTCCTCATCCAACTCAATAACTTTAGCCATGAGTATTTACAAGTGACTAATAATGACCAAACTGAGACCACATTCCTGCTGCTTTTATTTCTTCACAGCTGAATGCTCCATCCATGCATTCAGTTCCAATAAAACATGTCATGGATCACGGGGGCTGAAGCTTATTCAAGCCATCACTGCGACAAAGGTGAGACAGATCTTGGACAGAGGGCCACCATAAAGTTATGAACACACAATCCCACAGATGCACAATTTAAATTCAATCATTCATCAGTACTGTGTGTTTTGGCTTGCAGGAAGAAAGTAGGACACTGGAGGAAAGACTGAACTTCTACACAGGGAGGCATGTGGATCCATAGTGGTTTGTGACTGTGATGACCACAGCACCACCATACAGTCCCAAATGAGAGTGGAACTGCAAAACAATTAAAACATGTGAACGAGTCAATGTTCTAGCAGATGTTAATGGCAGCTCAGAGTACAAACACAAAGGCACAAGTGTGTGCTAAAGGTAAGCGGTCCCTCTAATTAGCAGATGCTGGAGCTTCAACCTGCAGGAACTGCAAGTTTGGGGGAAACTGGGAGCAAAGACTGTGGACTTGTTTCAGCACAGTTTAATAATGTTGTCTTCTCCACAATAAAGAGACAATGAGGAGATAATGCCTCCATCATGCCAGCTTTGCTCTGTAAGCACTGAGCCCTTTTGGGCACCAGCCCTGCAATCTCCACCTGGGAAATCAAGCTAATATCATGTGTTGGTTTGTTAAAAATACTTTGACATGGCAAATGCTACTGCCTTATCACTTATCTTTACTCAAGGATCACACCCTCCAAAGGGAAGTCAGTGCCTGCTGAATATGTGCTGTGTTCTGGGGATGATGAATAATCCTTTTATCAAACTTTCTGCTAAAATTTTCATTCCAAGTGATGTAGTAGAAAACATCTTCTGGTGCACTTCTCACTCATGCGCCAACCTCCTCCATCAGGCCTGCTTTAGTGCTCATTAACACTCAATTATAATACAGTTTGAATGGTGTAAGATATGTGTTTTCTTCGTTAGTCTGAGCTGCACTGAGAGAATTCTTCAGGTTCAGGCTACAGACTGTAGACTGCTACAGTTTTCTTGACTCTTGTGACCCTTTGAAATAGAGATTTTCTTTTGTACTCCAGGAAGAAAACTTGAAGTCGTTTAATGCTTTTACAGCTCTTACCTGCTTACATTTAACAAAACCGTAACTATAACCTCATGAGGAAACCACATGAGAGACCGTGGCATTTCATGACATCTTTACAGGGAAATTAAATTGTTTTTTAGATTGGATGATGAATCAGTAGCTCACAACAGACGGGAGTTTGTTTGCTAGCTTTAATGACCTCAAACTGATATAAAAACCGCAGCTGAAATCTTTCTCTCCTCTTGAGCTTGTTTCTTTCCACAAACATTTGCTCCAAATCCTAAAGCTCAAAGTTCTCAGAGGTGAACTGAAGCAACAATTCATGAAGTCAAACAGAACCTTTCAGGAGAATTTGAGAGGTAAGACTGAATGAAACATATGAAAAGAATAAAAATTTAAAATTATCTAGATATTCTGCAAATGTAGTTATATATTTTCTGGGAATTTTTATAAAATGAAATGAAATGAATTTTATTTATCCCCGTTGGGGGAATTATATTCATTTCATTTCATTTCTTTCAAAGTCTCTGAAAATATATATAATAAATTACTGCTTCTCACAAACTGCTGATAGTGTTTCTCTCTTTTTCTGCATCACTGTACTCCTGTGAGTATGTTTCTACAGTCCTGCCTGCTGCAGCTCTGTATCAAACACAGTTAATTAATATACAGGGCAGAAACCTCACAATGATGTTTTGAGTCTGGAAACAAAGAGCAAAAACATATTATGTACTTTACATTTTAAATATGTTCTAAAATATAATACAAACGGAATAAATCCTCAGAATCAATCAAATTAGCCTACAGGATGCCTTTGCCTTGACAAATCATTTTTTATCCCATTACTTGCAATGATAAGTCGACAATTCAGCTCACCTGAGACAAACCAAATGTGCAGTGTATTGTGTATGTGTATTGTGCAGTTCAGCATAATTTCTCACAAGCAGCATGGGACCAATGAGTCAAAGCTTTCTGTATTCATCTATATTCTTGCAGTAATATAAAGCCAGTTTGCCATTAAAATATTTAATCCTTCGTTATAATAATGAAAAAAGGAAAGAGTGAAGTGAGTTGATAGTCAGCCCTTATTGTGTGATAAATCCACAGAGCCCAACAAGCATCAGCCCACTCAGTGCTGATTGGTAGGAGGTGATTTCCTCTCCGTTGCACAACTTAGTGGGTTTGTGAAGATGAGAGAGAGGAGCTCTGCTGCAAAATTAGGTTAGCTGCCATGAGAGAAACATGTAAACATGAGAGAAAGTTCTCTCCGCTTGCTTTGTCTTCCTGGAGGAGGGAAGTTGAGAGGAGGAATGAATGCAGGACTTCACATAAATGTAATATAAATCCTTTACCAGCTTTAAGTCATCACCTACTTCTGATAGAAACACCATACCTACAGTATGTTGCTTTTTCAGCCACAACCTCACAAAGAAGTTACTCACCATGAAGCATAACTAAATAAAACTGTAACCATCCCGTTTGGACTCTCATCATCATCATCATCATCATCATCATCATCATCATCATCATCATCATCATCATCATTAGTGCCAGACAGCCATCGCTCATGGCAGCGCATTTGAATCATTAATCCTTTAGTTATGTAACATATTATCCTGAGTAGCAGGATGAAGATACAATACTCCACATGCATTAATAACTCGCCCCTTTTGCAATTAAGATGCTATGAAACTGAGATGTAGTGCATGAATAAAAAAAAGCAGGAAAAACATTTTCGTGTTTTTCTGCACAGTTTCTCACTAACAGCTGAATGTCTCATGATTTCCCCAGATATTTTTAGAGGAATGACTTCCTTTGAGGTAAACAATGCATTGAAAGGAAACATTCAATGCATTTTTCAAATGATAAAGTGATATGTTTGCAAGAGAACTACAAACAGAAACTAATGGCCCTTACTCATTTTTAATACATGGACTATTAAAAAAGCTTTTTTACTTGGGGAAAGCAGCACAGGCCACATGTATACAGTGGGACTTTATGCAGTTATGTCGGGTATTCTTAAAAAGGTTCAAGTTGTCAACTTAAGCTAAATGATACCAGATAAACCTGAACTCTCCAGAGTCACATAGGTCCTCTCAGACCACCTATTTGACATGACAAAATGTTGCTTCTAAATATCTAATAACATTGAATGGGTTTTAATCAACCATATAATATAATTGACTGAATATTTTGCTTACTCACCATTTTTGTCTGCCCGGCGGAATATCTGTAACAAGAGGTACAGAAAAGTACGTTTTAGGTACAGGAAGAAATAACACAAGACAATGGAAGAAAAGAGACAGACACACATCAAAATTATTTAAAAGCTTTGAGCAAATAAAAAGAGAGTATTTATTTATTTATAGATGGATGGATAGGTGGATGGATGGATGGATGGATGGATGGATGGATGGATGGATGGATGGATGGATGGATGGATGGATGGATAGATAGATAGATAGATAGATAGATAGATAGATAGATAGATAGATAGATAGATAGATAGATGGACTGACTAAATGACAGACAGACAGACAGACAGACAGACAGACAGACAGACAGACAGACAGACAGACAGACAGACAGACAGACAGACAGACAGACGGACGGACGGACTGATGGACAGACAGACAGACAGAATAGAATGTAACCCAAAAAAATGTGCTCTTTTGTCAGAGCATAAAGAGACGTAATACCTCTTTTAGGAAATGACATTTTTATACACCCTGGTGAAGCTTTGAAATGATAACTATTCTAGTTTTTTTTCATTCCAGGCATTGAGATTAGTCAGGCAGTTTTGACATCGTTCCCCATTCATGCAAATCCTGCTAGCAGGAAGAAACACCCTCGGTGTTCATTCATGGCAAACATGGGAGAGAGTTGAAGTGACTTGTTGATTAAATGCATGATCAGAGTGGAAGGGAGCACTTAAATCTGTCACCAGAGACACCAGGACACAATCTATTCACGTCCTGTTTTTTAAAGCACCCCTCCTCCAGTCAGGATATGTCTCTTAGTCTCATTATCGATTCAAAAAAAGCATGGTGTGACACCTGCATGATTGTTAACCATGTACTTGACATTCCCTGCAAATCCATATACCTTTAACTGCATGAATGCATAGCGCAGCAGTGTCAAACTCATTTTCACCGAAGGCCACATCTGAATAATGGCTGTAACTTATCAATGCAACTAAATGTAATTCAATGTAATTTAAAATAAATGTAACTACTACTTTATGTTAAGTAACTCTGAATTTAATACTTATTCAAGTTACAAGCATTACAGTTGCACAGATACAATATGTTTGCTTCTTGCTCTGTTATAACATAAAGGTTTTTAATTTGTCAGGTTATGAAACCCAAATAAGTCCATCAGTCAAGGATCAAACTATCCAAGTGAATAAAGAAAAATAACATCAAACACAAATCAAGACATTAACTTTGTTTTTTAATGTTTTTGTCAAAGTTAAAATGGGCTTAATTACTGTGTTGTGGGAAATGTAGTTTTTGGTCAAAAAAAACTATCGCCTTTTTATTTGTAGACACTCTGAGCTTTTATGCCCTCGTGGGCCACATAAGATGATGTGGCGGGCCACATTTGACCAACGGGCATTGAGTTTGTAGCATGTGGCATAGCGAGTCCAAAAATTCCCCCCATCCCTGTGTGGTATCAAATTAATTTTGCTGCTTCCTTATTTAATGCAAATTGATGTGAGAAGTCTCCACTGATCTCTAGCACACTAAAGTTTCACTGGCAAAAATGAATGTAGATGAGTCGACTATGATGGACTAGAAAACAACTTAAGCTAATTTAAGAGTCACTTAAGAAACCATGATATGATATAGAAAAAAATATACATAGAAACCAGGAGTTGTCAGGATCCAGTGATCAAACGAAAACCAGACAGTTTAAACTTTAAGGTGGAAATGAGCAAATGTTCAACCTGTGTGAAGTTTCAATCAGATCCAAAACACACACTATCATTTTCCAACTCAATAATTGGACTGAGATCAGACTAAAACCATCTAACACCACTGGTGCAGTGCTTTAACAACTCTAGGCTGACTGATGCTGATGCACACAGCCCATAAAAGATGAGTGCAAGGAAACCGACATGATGCTTCTCCATAAAATCCAGGAAACAAATTGAGAGAAATAATGATCAGCTCTGGAAGAGCTTGAGATTTAAAGACTTTTATTCCTCCTTTATGCTGTCGAGTGGGAGGATGTGCCGCTGCCATTCCAGAGATAACGGAGATCACAGCTACATGAATGCTGCTCAGTTGTAATATCAATCTCAGCCGGCCCCTGGGGCTTGTTAATATGCCACAATGAGTCCTCTTGAGCACAATAAATCTACAGCAGTAGGAGTAACTGGCACTCCCTGAACATCTACACCATCAATTGCTATTTACAAAATGCCTCCCATCAGCCTCTGAAGCAAAAAATTATTTTGCAAAGAACTGAAAAAAGCTTTCATGGATATAAAAGCAAATTGCTGAGCTTTTTTAAAAATATCAATAGTCCTTCTACTTGTCTATTTATATCAATACACTAACAGATTAAAAAAATCAAGACTAACTGAGCAGTAACAAGTTGGCAGATGGCAAAAAAAGCACAAAATAGGCTCAGTGTTCTCCTCCAAGTAAGAATGTGAGCTCTATTGTGATTTAGTTTATGAAGTTCAAATGCAACAAATGAGGAGGAGGTTGCTTCAAGGTATCATAGTCGTTATTTATACAGAAAAATAAATGACCATCTTTCTGCTATGGTAATAACTTCACTGAGGAAATGCCTGTTTTGGAGTTCACTAAGCAGTTGGCTGGAGAGAATGGATGCTAACTGGATTTAAAGCACATGCATCCTTGCTGCAGTCAAATGTTCCCCTCCTTGACCAATAATTACCCTCAAGGAGAATTTTATGAACAGCCTGCTGTCAGGAAGTCTTCTGCGCAAGGGATGCTTGTAGTATCTGATTTAAAAGGGGTCACAGGAGCTGCAAAGCCATACATATTAATACATTGTTTCAATGAAATTCTGCATTTACTAACTGGTATCATCAATAAGCAGTGCAGTGTTTTTGATATTGTACAGCTGGGAGCTGAGAGAGGAGATATTTCAAACCTCTGTCAACTGTGGAAGCAGTGCTTAAATAATTCACATTACATTCCTCTGCTTTCAAGGGCTGCGGGATTGGCTGGCTGCTCGTTCAAAAACGTGCAGCAAATGACGATTCACACCAACACAATGAATCATCAAGGGTACAATGAATGTCACGACCCTCGTTATCATCTGAAAAAGGGGGGAATAAAGCGAATTGAAGCGATCAAAGACCATTAAAAGCAGGTTAAAATGAACGAAAACATTTGCGTAACTGTTATTCACGCACCGGTAGATCTCACCTTACTAAGGTAATAGGGCTGCATGTGAATGGGAGGCAGAGAAGCATTACTCCCAAAATGAACCATCCCCAAAGAGAGAAGGACAGTGTAAATTTTTAATGGACAATGCTACACAACGAACATTAATTTCAAGAGGTGCGTTGACAAAAAAAATTAAGCTGTAATAAATATTTGATCTTGAAAGAAATCGCACTCACATCCTGGACCAGAGAGATGCCTTGATTTTGGATGCGGTCAAGCTCCCCCAGTGTCCTCAAGTGTTCGCGCTTGGCCGACTGAAGACACATGGTGATCATCTCTGTGCACGCCAGCATCCTGCAGCTCTAGATGCGATTTCTGCCTGTCAGACAAATTAGATCCTGTTCGTTTTGTCTTTGGGGAGCGGCTGTTCTAGTCGGACTGGAAGGAGTGTGATGATGGTGATGATGATGGTGATGATGATGATGATGATGATGATGGTGATGATGATGATGATGATGATGATGATGATGTCGGTCCTGTGAGTCCTGTCTGGATGGAGATAAACTTGCTTGCGCGTCAAAGACGATGTCAGCAGAATGAAACTCCGCCTCCACGCACCAAACAGCGACTTGATTTCAAACCGAGGAACGCGCCCTCTGCTGGCGGTCACCCTCTGCTGGATTAACCGTTTATTGTGTGCCGGCACTGGGAGGAAAGGCTCATCCAGGACAAGAAGAACAGAGGCAGCTTGTCAAAACGACAAGGCTGCATTGGTATTAGTTGCACACTTGCTCTATAATCCATTCAACTGTTTGGTTTTGTTTCAACATTGGTGAAGAAAAGGGGGGTTTTTTTTCGGTCTTTTCCTGCAAAATGTTGAGCTCCATGAACCTTATAGTCTGAATTCTGGTGAATTTCTAAGAATTACATTCTGCAACAGTTTTTCAAGTATATTAACATGCAAGAAAAAAAAATAGAGGGAGCTTATTTTGAAGTCCAATATTGCTTTGTATTCAGCTTTATTGTTTCCATCTCAGAAGGGTCATCGGCCACCACCACCAGTGTATTGATTCCACTGATGTGAGTTATTTGCTGCCCTTCTTTCACAGTCTCTCTGAGGGATCCCAACGGCAGCGACGCTCTGATAGAATAATTACATTTGCTTCATTCACTTGTCTCCCATGTTGGAAATTAACCATGACATAGTCGTTGTAGTGGTGAGGCCTGTCATACACCTCCTTCACTATTGCAGGTATACTCCCTTAATATGCAGACATTTCACAAACATTAAATCAAAAATTTCCATTGCATTTTTATTAATGTGGCTCAATAGAGCATTTTCAGAATTAAAGTACCATGGTTTGTTAGGAGAAGTTCACTTAATTTTTAGTACATGTTAAAACTAAATTGAGTTTTAAAATAGTTTCTGAATCAACTGTTGAGAAACTGATGTGGTGCGATACAAATAAAATGAAACCATGTCATTATCTTTGTGTCTCTGTCACACAGGCATACACAAACTGGGTGTCCCCCCCCC
The DNA here is from genome assembly GCF_040054535.1 of Antennarius striatus. Taxonomy (NCBI): domain Eukaryota; kingdom Metazoa; phylum Chordata; class Actinopteri; order Lophiiformes; family Antennariidae; genus Antennarius; species Antennarius striatus. The sequence continues at coordinate 17,308,386 of NC_090777.1, read as the reverse complement.
ACCCCAACTCCCTTCAAACCAAGGGGTGGGAACTGAGCTGATTGCATAATGCTGTTCAACATCTGACCGATAACTGGCGACACTTCCTGACCTGCTGTCTATTTGCTGTTTTGAAGTTCGTCCTCAGTGCAGGTCAACAGGTGCGTTCACTGACTTCTTGACTCTTTCATTGTTATTGTTATCATTACAATATTTATTTCTATATCTCTTTTTTTCCTGTTCTTTGTTTCCTGTTGATTTCTTGTCATTGTTTACTGGTATTAATATTTATATGAGTTATTTTCTCAGTAGTTACATCTTCATATTGCTGCTGTCATGAATATAACAATATTAATATTGACTAATTTATGAGATGAAGATGCTGAGGTTCTCTCTGGGAGTGACCAGGATGGATAGGATCAGGAATGAGTACATCAGAGGGACAGCACATGTTAGAGGTTTTGGAGATAAAGTCAGAGAGGCCAGACTGAGATGGTTTGGACATGTCCAGAGGAGAGATAATGAATATATTGATAGAAGGATGCTGAGTTTTGAACTGCCAGGCAGGAGGCCTAGAGGAAGACCAAAGAGGAGGTTTATGGATGTAGTGAAAGAGGACATGAAGGTAGTTGGTGTGAGAGAAGAGGATGCAGAAGACAGGGTTAGATGGAGGCAACTGATTCGCTGTGGCGACCCCTGAAGGGAAAAGCCAAAAGGAGAAGTAGAAGAGTATTGATTAATTTATAATATAAGTGAATAAATTAATCATAAATTGTTGGAATTGTGCATTTCTAATTTATACTGTAACAGTGGAAAACTATTCCATATTACTGAATATTTATTTATGTACACAGTTTATCTCTAAATATTTGTTGTTGGTCAGTGAAAAGAATCATGTAGATGTAGACATGCAGATACTGAAGCCTACACTGAATAACATTTTTTTTTCACATGATCAACAGTTGTAGCTCATCAACAAAAATACTTAAAAATAAAGAAATTAACTTTGGATCTGCTGGTGGTGTTTTCAAGACTCGGGTGGGTCTGCAAACATAAGACCATTTCTAACCACAAGAAAAGACCACAGATCCCAAGAACTGCCTTATCTGATGACCACAGGAGATTTTAGGGTACCGATAACGTTAACCTCTTCAAACTAAACCTGTAGGTCATTATCATAAACTGGATTTTTTTTTTTCTTAATTTTGATTGTTTACTTTTTTATTTTTGAGTCTGAGAAAATATTGGCATGAAATAGCAGTTTTTTATCCAAAGAATTAGATTAATTCCTGCACGTTTTACAGAGGATACATTCTTAGATACTGCAGCAATCAGCTGATGACGTCTGTTAGTGCAACACATGTATGCTGCAGGCGGAAGATAAGCAGCAGCAACCCACCGCACCCTGAGGAGGCACTGACTGAGCTGCATAGACAAGCAGAACCTCAGATGTATCTTCATCCTCAGAGCACAAAACTTGTCATATTCATTTCACAATTCGCTCTGCTTACCTTATACGTGAAGGATAAGGTTTTAGTTTTCTCTTTTTATTTGGAAATTTATTTCTTTACATATTCTGATTATGGTAGAAATGTTGAAGTAAATATCTATGGAGTCTGTAGATGTTTTATGGATTGAATAGATTTCCAATCCTCTGTCTTAACCCAGACTAAGAACAGCTGAAGTACCATGGCTGCTTTCCTTCATCACTGCCCTTTCCTGAAGTCTGTTCCAAAGCCAGCTTTGAGTAGGACAGGTGCTGCCTTGATGAATATGGCCGATCAATGTCCCATCATCACTCGTCAGATCAGTGTGAGCGGACCAGCCTCTCTGGAGGCCAAACTGAGCGTGTCACCCAATCAAACTGCCATCAAGACAAACAAACTTTCCACAGGTTACCAAAGGAGGTTTGCTCAGACTGCCGCCAAAGTGGCTGTGTCTGTATCAAAGGACTGCCCCTTTGTCACCTCTCAGATCGGGATGGTCAGAGCCAGCCCTGAAGTACAGGAGGACGTCCAAGAAGGTGAGAGAATGTCTCTAGTGACATTGAATGAAATTCATCAATTTTTGAAAAGATAGGAAAGGGAAAATGGATATCCAGAAAAATATATAAACATATATGCTCTTATTTCACAGGTTTGATGACATCCCTGTTGAAGGGTTTAAAGAGTTCCATCCTCCCAAGATCACCACAAACCAATGTGGTCACCCACCTCCTCAAAGACAATATGGGTATGCTATGCAGTTAGAACAAGTCTAATACATATGATACTGTTTGAATGCTTGCTTCATCACTGGCCTGCTCATTACATACTTTAAGTAATTATTTTACTCCTGCAGTTGGGCCCAGCTATGACTATGATCACTTCTTCACTGAGAAAATTGCTGCGAAAAAGAAGGACCACACATACAGAGTTTTTAAGACCGTGAACAGGAATGTTGAGGCTTTCCCTTTTGCTGAGGATTATTCCATTATGGGGCGTCAAGGCTCCCAGGTGTCCGTTTGGTGCAGCAATGACTACCTCGGGATGAGTCAGCACCCAAGGGTCCTCAGTGCTATCAGGTAAACAGGTTTTTTTTAGAATTTTTTTTTTTGAAATATGTGTACCCATGAATTATAAATAAAACTTTATATAGAATTGAAGACGAGATATTCTTATGTTCAACACACATGTCTTGTTGTATGTCCTGTGATGTGATGTCAGTGTTTCTTTTTCTCCTGGTGTTTATCCAGTATTTATTCATTATTTAATGCCTGAGCAGTGGATATGTGCAATTTCCTCTGGGATTAATGAAGTATCTGTCTATCTATCTATCTATCTATCTATCTATCTATCTATCTATCTATCTATCTATCTATCTATCTATCTATCTATCTATCTATCTATCTATCTATCTATCTATCTATCTATCTATCTATCTATCTATCTATCTATCTATCTATCCATCTATCCATCTATCTATCTATCTATCTATCTATCTATCTATCTGTCTGTCTGTCTGTCTGTCTGTCTGTCTGTCTGTCTGTCTGTCTGTCTGTCTGTCTGTCTACATGGAAGAATCAATCTATTCTCACCCTCTATTTATAATTATTTGCTAATGGATGAGTGTTTGAACACCTAATTTGAAGTTAAGGAGAAGATGATGGGGTGTATTTTGTGGCATGGGTTGTGTAATTATTCTTCATTTGTTGTGGATGATCGTAGAGACGCCCTGGACAGGCACGGTGCAGGAGCAGGCGGCACCAGGAACATCTCAGGCACCAGTAGCATCCATGTGTCTCTGGAGAAAGAGCTGGCAACATTACACCAGAAAGATGCAGCTCTGGTCTTCTCCTCCTGCTTTGTGGCAAACGATTCCACCCTTTTCACTTTGGCTAAAATGCTTCCAGGTAAACCCTGGCGACTGATATCTGACCTCTGAGCCAATGACTATATTCATTGTTACGGCCTTGCAACAATCTATAGTTTATCAAATACTTTTATTTGAACTCTTTTCCATCTGTTTTTTCTTGTTACAACTCCTTTTAACAAGCTGGGTCGTAACATCATAGATATAATTCATGTTGAGAAAACTGCTGTTCATCAATTATACTCTTGTAGATGCTCAGTAATAAAATTGCTTTGCCAGCATTTTGAGACTGAAATGGTTATGAGGGTTTCATCCTGCATGTAGAATGAAACCTGCATATTTCATTCTGCATATAGAATGAAATTGTATAAAAATGTTTTCTGTGTTTTGTGTCATACTTTGTGTTGTTGTACTGTGGGTCTGAGAAGACTGCAATTTCATCTGTGCTGTATGTCGTGCATATACAGTATGGTACATTTGACAATAATGTTGACTTTGACTTTTTGACTTTGACTTAACAGGATGCGAGATCTACTCTGATGCTGGAAACCATGCATCAATGATTCAGGGTATCAGGAACAGTGGAGCCAAGCGCTTCATCTTTCGCCACAATGACAGCCGACATCTGGAGGAGCTGCTGAAGCGCTCTGAACCCGAGACACCAAAAATTGTAGCGTTTGAGACTGTGCACTCCATGGATGGTGTGTACAATGTAATGTCCGTTTAACGTGGTGGAGGAAATACTGTAATTTGTTTAACACAAGTGACATACTCTAACTTAAAAAAGTTTATGCAGGAGAATAAATCTGAATCAGTTATAACTAGAGTGAACAAATGTAAATATTGTAAGTATTTATTTTACTCAGGCTCATCTGAGTAAGATTTTGTTTATAGTAGTTTTAAAAAGAATAAAATGCACAAATATATTCATTTTTACATTTATCTCAACATCAATGGGTATACAGTTACGAAAAGTTCAATACACAATTTGGGAAGCACAATAATGAGAGTCTATGAAATGGGCCAAAAACAACAAGAGGAGAATAAAATTGACACATGAGCCTAAAAATCTGCAGTATGAATTAAATCCAACAGTGATCATCTTCAAATAGATAAAGCCAGGTTGGGAGTCTTTACTCCCATATAATCTATAATTATTCACTCAGCATAACCATTAGACCGACATTGATCACCGCCTAGAGAATAATCCCCTCTTTCAGCTCCATTTTAATGAGTGATAGTTCACCACTGATAGCTCCGTTAAGCACAAACTGACTGAATGTCTCAACAAAGAGGAGTTTAAAAATTATTCTGATGGAAATGTAGTATGATTTAAAGTTAATGTAGAAATCTTTAAAATTTAGAAGTAGTGTATCTAATTATCTGCATCCGTTTCAAGTACATGGTACATTTCTAGATCTGAAAAAATAATGTCATCTGTAGTCCTCTTTCACTGCTGTTCACCGATAATGTATAGTTCTACTTATAACTCATATTCACTGGGCGTTTCCAGGTGGCATATGTCCTCTGGAGGAGCTGTGTGATGTTGCTCACCGTTATGGAGCTCTGACTTTTGTTGATGAAGTTCACGCAGTGGGCCTGTATGGAGCCCATGGAGCTGGAGTGGGAGAGAGGGACAACATTATGCACAAGATTGACATTGTGTCAGGAACCCTGGGTAAGTAGAAGAAAAACTTGTTCTGTCACTCTGACACTGAAAAAGCAGGGAAAGCAGTTGGAAACCATCGTAGATAAAGTCACACATCTTCTTGGCGCAGCTGCGTTTTAGAGCCACTTGCTCTTGCTGACAATCTAATATTGGCAAAACAGCAGTACGAGCTCTTAACAAGTAATACTCCTCCAATGCTGGTTAAATTAGGTCAGGTGGGGAGTCCATTCCCATCAGTGGATCAGCTGGGTGCCAGCTCCACTCCCTCTCTGCTTGTAATGATAACACCGTCATCAGGGAGGTCACGCTGTGGGTAGATTTATGACAACTGCAGCGTTTTAAGGAGATTTGACTCCAAGTTGAGTGTACGACAGGTAATTTATTTCGGGGAAACAACAAATGACTTTATAAGCCCTGCTTGTGATGTTCAGGAGAAAAACTGAAGTTAATCCAACAAAGCTGATATTAGCATCTGAAAATGTGTGTTTTCAGCCTAGCTGTCTCAAATACCACATCAGCACATCTTAATTGCATTCATTATATGAGCATTTATTTAAAAAAAATGTATGAATAACAATATGCAATTTAAAAAATTGTATATTAACAATCTTATGTACATATATATCTCACATGATAGTATTAATTATACATTTCTTTTGTGCAGTTGTTATCAAATAACAATTTGTCCTCTGTAGAAAAAGTAAAATACAATATAAAATGGAAACTCAATCCTTCAAACTTTATTTATGAAGTAACTTTAAAACAATTTGTATTTTCAAAGTGCTTCACAGGTGAATGATCTTGAGTACACTGGTTCATCTGTTCCCCACACATACCCCCTCATACCATCTGCTGTTCATCCAGGCAAAGCCTACGGCTGTGTCGGAGGTTACATTGCCAGCAGCGCTGCCCTTGTGGACATGGTACGCTCCTTCGCAGCCGGCTTCATCTTCACCACTGCTCTGCCGCCTATGGTCCTGTCTGGGGCCCTGGAGTCTGTCCGAGTCTTGAAGAGCTCTGAGGGCCAGGCGCTCCGTAGAGCCCACCAGAGGAATGTCAAACACATGAGGCAGCTGCTCATGGACAAGGGCCTGCCGGTGGTCAACTGCCCCAGCCACATCATCCCCATCCACGTATGTTGTTTTGGCAGCGCTGCCTCCCGCTACAATACCTCACCTCTCATCTGAAGAACGAAGTCATAATAAATAAAAGGGTGTCTCTCTTAATGTTAGCAGTAAAGGATGTGCTTACCAACTACAATAATACCATAAATTCTGCATTTAAATTAATTTCATTTTTTGGTGATACCATACATTTCATTACACTGCTTCAAATTTCAATCTAAATTTTCCTCAATGCAAGATGCCAAATTACTTGATCTAGTTGGAATTATTTCTTTTAAAGCATTGCATGACTGTAAGTAAACAAAATTACTCTAGTGACACAGTTTGGACTCCATAGGCCATTGCTGAATAAAAGCATCCACATGATCTCATAAGATCCATTTTCTAGGTGGGCAACGCTGAGCTGAACACCAAGGTGTGTGACACCCTGCTGGAGAGACACAACATCTACGTTCAGGCCATAAACTACCCCACAGTTCCTCGTGGTGAGGAGCTGCTGCGTCTTGCTCCTTCTCCTCATCATGACCCTACCATGATGGAGTATTTTGTGGGTGAGTGTAGAAATGTCTGCTGATCTTGTCAGTATTTTAGTCGTCATCTGATAAAATTAAGGGGGAATAATGGCCAGTACAAGTGATTTATGTTTGTCCTTAATGATACTTATTGTTCTGCATCGACTGATGGGTTTCTAGGCCTTCAGCTGCAAAGAGAACATTTTCAGACAGATAAGTAAAATAGAAAATAACAATGGAATTCAATACCATTCCATGCCTGTGTCGTTTACAGATAAACTGGTGGACGTGTGGGAGGACGCGGGGCTTCTGCTCAACAGTCCGGCCACGGCGTCCTGCACTTTCTGTGACCGTCCACTTCACTTTGACCTCATGAGTGAGTGGGAGAAATCCTACTTCGGCAACATGGAACCACAATACATTACTGTGTCTGCCTAAAACAATAGCATGTGTAGCATGTGTAGGGCCTCTGCATGAATTACGCCACATTTAATATAATGCTAAATTTTTTATCCTTTTATTATATGAAGATGAATTTCATGTGCACTGAAAAGTACGTGTTTCAATATTCTTTATTGTCAGGGATTTGGACCAAGTATTGATTTGCTTTCTTGTATTCATGCTTACTAAATTGTGTTTGCTATCATGGATGTGTTTTAATAAAGTTGTGCATCCTCAATTTATAAAATATAAAATCCTGCACAGTGTGCACTTTATTAGATCTTAGTGTGATTATTTTAATTAAACTAATGGACTTAATTTCATGCTGCATGATTTCCTACATCTAATCATCATGTTTATAATGTTTTCATTTCCATAAAAGATTTAACCACAAATGTACAAACTACCAAAGTTAATGGGTCCATAAAATCAAAGATAATAAAACAAAAAAGTTTGTGGCATTCAAAAGATTCCCATAAGTTACATGACTTCTCCGAAGCACAGGATTTTAGGCACTAGCACGGCTACATTATAGGAGCTGGACTGGAGCTGCTTCTCTTTTGCAATTCTGAATTGACCCTAGTTAACATTGCAAGGGCTGGATACTTCTCGTTTGACTCTTGCCCTCAGTCTGCGGAGCTCTGTGTTCTCACGGTCCATGATGAGGCCACATTCGATCAATTTCCAGGTTTGACTGAGCTGTTGCTCTCCATAAAGCAACAGCGCTCCTCGTAGGAAGCACTCAGCCAAATGTTGCCTCCCGTGCCCAGCCTCCACACACTGGATTGCCCGTTCTCTGTCAAGCTCCAATGCCTGGCTGAAGTCCTCCAGAGCTGCTACTTCTCGAGAACAGAACACCAGGCTGCGGCCTCGACGACACAGATCCTCCACACGGACCTGTTGGTCAATGGAGCAGCCGGAGTCAGATCTACCATGTTCCTGGATAACGATGTCCAGGTCAGCTACGGCCCGCTCATGCAAGCCCAGGTGAGCAAGGCAGGCAGCCCGCTGGCGTAGATACTGGAGTTTATGATTGCCCACTGCTTGTATAGCCACAGTCAGAAGTGTGACAGCATGGTCCCATTGGCCCCTTGATGACACACTGCTGGCCTCCTGTGCTGCAGCCTGTTGCAACACAAAAAAAGCAGTCTGTGTGTACATGTATATAAATACACACACACACACACACACACACACACACACACACACACACACACACACACACACACACACACACATATATATACTGTATACTGTATATATATATATACAGTATACAGTATATATACACTGTATGTATATATATATACACAGTATATATACACTGTATATATATATATATTTACATATATTTATAATGTATATATATACATATATATGTATATATATATATATGCCATTTATATATGGCTCCAGGTCCCCGCGACCCCTGACACGGAAAAGGGGTAAGAAGATGAATGAATGAATGAATGAATGAATGAATGAACGAATGAAATTATACAGATGATCCCTGTATATGGGTGTACCTGCATCAAGTGTTTTCGCTGGTTGAATGGGATCAGGGACATCAGGAAGCACAGACCAGACGAATCTTTCTCTGACATTTTGCTGAGTCTACGAGCTGCACTGTGGTAGTTCTGCTGCCAGGCCTCCACGACGCCCATCCTGGCTTGGGCCACTGCATCTCTTGGATCCTGACCAAACACCTGGCACAGATGAGCCCCTGCTGCTTTAACATCACCTGGATTAGATCAATAATGACACCAGGCAGTAAGCATTGCTGTGAAAAAGGAGCACCATTCAATGAATCAATCTATTCAAGGAGAAACACAAATAAACCTTTAAAAAATCTTTTAGCTTGTCTATTTCCAGCAACACCAAGAAAATCAATGAGAATTCTAGATTATTTGTATCATACCATGAGCTAACAGTATGTCCACATAGAGAAGGTGCCATCTGGGGTCCCTGCAGTTTGTCTTCATCAGAGCTCCACTAATTATAAATGCCTCTCTGAGCTGTTCTTCAACGCAGGGGACAGCGTAATCGACCAGGATGTCTGACAGATTGTTCCGACAAATCTGGTGCAGCCAATCACAGACCAGCCTCCGTGCCTTATCCTTAAGTGATGAGATGTCTTTTGTAACACTGTCAGTGTTTATCCGAAGTGCTGACAGAATATCATGGGTGCATTCCTAAGGGTAGAAAGCAATTTGAATTTTACATATTAATTTAATGTATCACCCGCAGCAGCAGCAGCAGAAGCTGTTTTACTAAATATAAAATAAGTAAATTTATTATGAAAGAGAACAGCAATCCACCCCCGGTGCTCCTAATCATCAAAGTTATTCTAAGTGTGTTGAAGTCTCTGCCAAGATGGCAAGTCATATCATCAGTATCTTTTATTTTGTTAGTCAAAATAAGTTTTATACTTGATATGCTGGTTACTTTTCAGTACCTTGCAGGCAAGAGTGTATAAAACTCCTGAAGAGTAGGAATCGACTGAGTGAAGTAGTTTCAAGCCAAGAGTACCTTTTGTTGGTTCAACATGAGATACGTAAAGCCTCGTCCACAGAGGGCCGCTACATGTTTTGGATGCTCTCTCAGAATGGTACTAAAATCAAAGATGGCTGTCTTTCGTTGGCCAAGTAGGGCATAACACTTTCCTCTCTCCAGCAAAGATTCTGGAGCATCACCACCTTTAGAAAACAAGATGGGATTAGTTTCACAACATCTGCAACATTACTATTTTTTTTTGTGTTGTTTTTACCAATTCAAACACTGATAAATATTCAAAAACATCTAAGCTGTATGTTGAAGTGCTTTAAGTGTGTGTTCAGACGGAATGCTGGTCTTCCTGCTCTTTGGATTAAAAAATCCAGCCTGACCTTCTTAGAATCAGATTTTTATTTTTTTTTGCATAACTTCAATATGATTACATTTATAAAGTGCCAGGGTTGGCTGAGGTTGAGCCTTTCCTAACTGCAAATCAAACTAATTGCATTGCATAATCTTAATCTTAATAATAAGTCCACAGATAGCATTCACTGAACATACTGAGCAGGTCCTTAAAAGGACATGGAATACACTTAAAAGAAGCACTACAAAACACAGAGTCCTACAGTTTTTACAATTTTGCACCGACTTCTAGTGAAGCCAAAATCTCCTTTTTGCTCGGAATGATTTTAATCACCAGATGCCATGATTGCGAGAGACAGGTATGCCACTGCCTCCCTGACAGCGTGCTCCTCTCTTGTGCCCTCCAGGATGCGTTTTGCAGCAGAGTGACAGTGTGCCTGGAACAGGACCCTATCCTTCTCTTGTGCTATCGCCAACAAGGGGCGCAGGCAACTTGTATCACTACATTGAATGAGCTTCTTCAGCAGCTGTGGGGAAATAACACAGTAAAAAAATCACTTTGATTAGGTGGGAAAAGAGCTTAGATACTATAACTGTATTATTTCCTCTGGACCTCACGTTGGGAACCATGACCTCAAATCTACAAACCTGATTGGTGTCGTAAAGAAAGCCTCTGTGCAGCTGCAACAGGGCAAGACGTGCCAGGACTGGTGCCCGAGGACTGGTAGATCCAATAGAAAGTAACATCCGGTAGGCCTCCTCCACACGACCAAGCTGGTATAAAGCATCTGCTGCCAGAATCTGAGACCCATCAGCATTGGGTTGGAGCTCCATGAGAAGCATAGCCAAAGACTGGACACCAGCAGGAGTTCTAATTCAAGTGGCAAGAAAATGAGCAACAAGACCAAAAGATGGCTAAACGTGAACAAGAATCTTCATCACAACAGAGATCAGAAACTGAAATGTGTGTATAACCACACACCACCCGAAAGACCCCACACCACACAGTCACAAGAGCAATCTGGTATATGCAATCAAATGCAGCAAGGAATGCTCAGATGTCTACATAGGGGACGCGCATGGCCCAACCCAGAAGAGCAATCTCGTCAGGTCAGGACTCAGAAGTCTTCCTTCATCTCAAGGAAGGGGGACACTCATTTCAGGATACTGATGTTCAGATCTTGGACAGTGGAGACAGATGGTTTGAGAAAGGAGTGAAAGAAGCCATCCATGTCAGATGATCTGCGACACTACCTTTCGCCCATTTACAATAAGGTCCTTTCAAAACTCTCAAAAAGAATGTCTCAGCAGATTAACCCAGGTGACGTGTCTCACACTAATGACCCTCATTAGTATACAATGACTCAGTGAAACACGCATTTTAACGACCCCCCTTTGACAACCCCTGGCACCCTCATCAACCATTGTTGAGGAAGTGCTTTCAACTACGGTTGTTAATGAAGGTAGTTTCAACTACAGTCATTTAAATGTGAATAGCACTGACCACACCCCACAGGATTAATAAACTGGGACAAGACCAGCCACCTTCAGAACTGACAAAGCCTCTTGGATGAGAGGCGAAACATTTTTAAGAAACTTTCTTAAAGTCCAGTGGATCTGTAGTGAGAGCAGGGAATGGCATTGTGTTCTGTAGTAAGAGCAGGGAATAGGTGGACGAGAAGCTAGAGAGGTGGTGAAGGTTTTTCCTGGAAGGGAGAGGAAGGTTAGCCGCAGTAAAACAGAGTACATGTGTGTGAATGAGAAGGACCCAGGTGGAAGAGTGAGGTTACAGGGAGAAGAGATCAAGAAGGTGGTAGATATTAAGTAATTAGGGTTAACAGTCCAGAGCAATAGAGAGTAGAAAAGAGGTGAAGAAGCGTGTAGGATGGAGCGGGTGGAGAAAACCATTAGGTGTGATGTGTGATAAAAGAGTTTCAGCTAAAATGAAAGGAAAGGTGTACAAAACTGTGGTGAGACCAGCGATGTTGTTTGGTCTAGAGACAGTGGTTCTTAACTCGGGTTCAATTGAGCCCTGTGGGTTCGGTGAGTCGGTTTCAGGGGTTCGGCGGAGAAGGAGGTCAAGACAAAACACCGGACATGTTGTGTCGAGTGTTTTTGCCGAACATACATGAATCACTGTGTACGTTTGACACATCGTGTCAATTGGTGATGACACGCCCCCCCCAGCCATCACTGGCTGCAGGTGATCACGTGACGCTACATCAATTAGCCTACCTTTACTACAGGGGATTTTGCACACTCAGTAGTCGATTTATGCCTGTCATGATGGAAGTCATCTGATTGCTTTCTTAATATTTTAATTCATAGTAACTATGTTGAGCAAAAAAAGAAAGTGGTCGGACGAATATGTGCAACGTGAATTTACATGTACTGTATAACGGAACGTGATGGGAGTCAGTGTTCTGCATTATTCATAATGTCAAGTTGAGCAACTCTAGTCTTGCACTGGCAAAGATAAAGGAACACTTCCTTAAGCTGCATAGAAAACAACAGAAACAGACTTTGCTGTGAAAATGACATAAGAATAGCACTTGCCAAAGTGAAGCCACGCATATCTGAACTGGTCTCTTAATAACAACAACAGAAGTCACACTGATTTGCAGGTAGGTCATTTCATGTGAGTTCATGCACTGTCTTTGGTTTTGTTCTTTGAAAAAGGTGACATTAATGCACAATTCATTAACCAGTAAAACATACACTTATATCTTAAATTAAAAAAAACAAACAAACAAACAAACATTTTTTTTACTAAAGAAGGGTTCGGTGAGTGAGCATATGAAACCAGCAGGGTTCGGCACCTCCAACAAGGTTAAGAACAACTGGTGTAGAGACAAACATTGCAGTGTCACTGAGGAAAAGACAGGACACAGAGCTGGAGGTAGCAGAGATGAAGATGCTGAGGTTCTCTGGAGTGACCAGGATGGATCAGGAATGAGTACATCAGAGGGACAGCACATGTTAGAGGTTTTGGAGATAAAGTCAGAAAGGCCAGACTGAGATGGTTTGGACATGTCCAGAGGAGAGATATTGAATGTATTGGTAGAAGGGTGCTGAGTTTTGAACTGCCAGGCAGGAGGCCTTGAGGAAGACCAAAGAGGTTTATGGCTGTAGTGAAAGAGGATATGAAGGTATTTGGTGTGAGAGAAGAGGATGCAGAAGACAGGGCTAGATGGAGGCAATTGGTTTGCTGTGGCGACCCCTGAAGGGCAAAGCCGAAACGAGAAGAAGAAGAAGCAGGATTTATTTAAACAGCTTTGGATAATCATGAACTGGATAAGTGAGAACCCACACAGACAGATGTTCAAAATGTCACTTTTTTAAAAAGTAATACCATTAAACTATAGTTGTGTGTCAGCATGTCCAATACAAAATATATGTTTATATTTCCTCTTGGGTTGATCATGTAGGGTATCATGATCATACTAATGAACTGTTCATAAAATAAAATCTATGGAAATTTCTAGATATTGTAAAGTTAAATATGTTAAAATTGTATTTCGAATTGTAGATAAAGACATTCCCGCAGCCATTCAATCCTTTTAAAAACTAAGAAAAAGCACATATAACCTCCGAGGTCTATTACAATTTGAGTCTGTTAAAGCAAGAACAAATGTCAGACAAAGATGTGTGTCTGTACTAGGAGTGAAACTCTGGAATGATTTGGAAGATGAAATTAAATTGATAAAAATTCTGTCTAAATTCAAGAAAAAAAATTAAATATGACTGAATTGATGGTTATAAATGTTTGTAAGTTTGCTGAGGTGAAGTCAATGGATAGTGAATAATTCGATTTATGTGAATGTTGTTAAAAAACAAAATAATGTTGATGTTGTTGTTGTGATTAAGTTGTTTTAATCAAGGTGGGCTTCTATAAGCAATTTGCTTCAGCCCAGTCCTTTTTTGGTTACTATTAATATAATGGAAATATGTTTTGTTTTTTTAATGTGAAATATGAACAACCAAAATAAATTTCATTCATTCATCTATTCATCTATTCATACGTTCGTTCGTGCGTGCGTGCGTTCGTTCGTTCGTTCGTTCGTTCGTTCGTTCATCAACTGTGCCAAATTGTCTTCCAAAAGAGACCAGTGGAGTAAATGCAGAAAACAATCCTACCCTGATCTGTGGTTGTCTCTTTTTGATGGAGCCTCAGGCGTATTCCCCTTCTGGGATTGTTTAAGGTCTGCAACGGAATAGGACTTGGATTCATGTTCTCCAGTCCTTTCAAGCATGACCCGTCCCTGTTCCAGCAAAATAGTAATCAGCAGCCCCCGGTAGTTCCATGGCACCAAGCAGCGGACTGTCAGGGCTGTCTCCTGAGGATGCAACATGCTGGCTGTCGCATAGTCTAGAGCTGTGAGATAGTCTGAGCCACTCATCATTCGCAGCAGCCCTCTGCCACAAAGTGCCCTCACACAACTGGATGGATGAGGGGCCTCATGTTCAATTACAGCCTGGAAGTCTTCTAAAGATCCCTTGTGGTCATAAGAGAAAAGTCTAGCATATCCACGAAGAACCTGAACGGTGTTTTGGTAGCTTTGCTGAGCTCTGGCAGCGGCTAACTGGCTACAGATTGAAAGGGCCTCCTTGTGTTCACCCCTGAGAAGAAGGCAGTCAGCCAATCTCACCCGCAACTCTCTGTGTCCACCATTGGACTCTAAATGACACAAAGCACGTAACTGAGCGATCACTGGGTCCAGGAGTTCAACCCCTTCAGTGGACCGCAAGTCTGAACGGGTGAGGACCCTTTCTCTGTAACCAGTCAGGTCCCTCTCTGCCTGCTGACGGAGGTGGTTACGAGCAGCCATATCTGTTCCGTGATCTGTGAATAGTCTTTGAAAATAAAGACGAGCAGTTGCGGGGTGAATCTTAAACGCCTCTCCGATATCCATGCATGCCTCTGCAGTCTGTCCACCTGCTGACAAGGAGGCAGCAGCTCTTCCAATTAAGAGTCCAGCTCTCCTCTCAGGAGAGTATTGGAAGGACATTTCTGATGTACTCTCTGGTGTTTTCTGACAATCACTGTGACGTAGAAGAGCGGAGTACACCTCTACGCTGTCTTGAAACCGGCTTGTCAAAAACAAATAACCTGCTTGAAGTTCCAGAACTTCTCTGTTACCTGGGGAGATACCTAACAAAAACTCTAAAACTGCAGAGGACGTCTCTTCATGCAGTGTATTATTCTCTTTTGTGGTCACTTCACGCATTCTGTCAAACATTAGA
Source organism: Antennarius striatus (assembly GCF_040054535.1). NCBI lineage: Eukaryota > Metazoa > Chordata > Actinopteri > Lophiiformes > Antennariidae > Antennarius > Antennarius striatus. Next base: position 17,293,210 of record NC_090777.1, on the reverse strand, counting down.
GAAGGATGCATAAGCAATACTTGGTTTGTAAAGGCCCTCACTATTTTGGCCAGATGCTGAGCTTGTCTGCTTTTAACCAGCGTGATAGTTTCGGCTTTGTTACTCTGGTACGCCTTCAGGTAAAGCTTCAACCCCTTGATACTGTGGGGGTCTGCAATTAAGCAGGCCAGGGCACGGGTTATCTCTAACATCGTAGTAGTTGTTCCATGTAGATGAGGATATTTCTTCCTATCAAGTAGAGCACTACAGCGAGCAAATATCTCCTCACAGCCTTGCCCACCATTCTGCAGAAGAGACTCCATCTTAAAAATTGTAGCTGATAGGTTGTTGGGGCAGAGTGTGGACAGGAACACTGCTGCAAGACCCTTATTGATAGTTTCAGTGGGTTGGCTCTCCCAATGACCATCAAGCAAACGTTCCAGAGCAGAGATCACCCCACCAAGATTGGACTTTTTTTTCCTCATGTGTGACACAGTGGAGGCAGCATGACACCTGAAGGCAGACATGTAGAGGGAGGTTGCCTTTTCAAGTTCTCCGGCATCAAGGAGCTTGTCTCCTTCCTCACATAGCTTTAAAACATTGATGTCAGGCCGGACGACAGCGGTCATGATCAGGCAGCAGGTTCTCTCTCTTTGATAATCCTGTTTCACCCGTTCACATTGGCATCACCTTCACAGTAACCTGTAAAAATAGAGGAGATTCTTGGTTTTGTTTGTTTGTTTGTTGGTTTTTTAACTTTATTAAGTTGTATGGTACAACTATCAATAAGACACTAATTGTATCCAATTCATGCGCGCGCACGCACACACACACACACACACACACACACACACACACACACACACACACACACAGAGCAGGTGTTTCATTCTGAAACGCCTGCTGTGTTCATCTTTGTGAACGAAGCTAAACTGACATGTTTAAAGGTGTGTAGTAAATGGACTCACCGATGACGTCAGTGGCAGCTCATTTCCTGTAACGAAACTGGACGGAACAGAAAACCCGGACCCTCTTTCAGTAATTCAATAGCTCTCGCCTCCCAGTTTCCGGGGCAACACGATTTGTCCAGTCATTAATAAAAGCGAACAAACACTGTTTTTAGACGTTTGAGTCAAACGGAAAACCAATAAACCACATGACGGTGAAGCTCTGGATGAGTGCGTGGTGTCGTCGGGACGATCCCACCACAGCTGTCGTTCTCGTGAGCACGGGTCTGGTTGCCAATGGAAACCACAAACGCTCGTGACCACGGCACCAGCGACACGCTGCGGTCACGTGAGCGTCCACCACACGGGAAGTGCCCCCATATTCTAGGATTTAGGATAATTAATCAAATCCTAACAAACGACGACGTCCGATTGTCAAAACAAGAGGTTTTGCTGTTGTTGTTCTGTTTGGACAAAAATAAACTTATTTGGATGTGCAAGAACAAAGTTGAGCAATGGATACCCAATAGATGATGAACACTACCCACACACCAATAACCACATGTACATTTGCTGCATGGCTAATGACATGGGATGCAGTAAAGTACCTTGTACACATCAAAATAACATCATTGAGTGTTTTTTAATAAGCAATTCATAAAATATGCATTTATTCTACTCACTGGACACACAAACAAGATTAAACATTTTTACCGTCTAGTTCCTTCAGTTAAATATTGATTAAATTACATTGTGTAGTTAAAAAATCACTTTCCTGTTAAAGTTGACATAATATTGCTGGCCTCAAAAATAACATACTTCAATTGACTTTAACTAATTGAAATAAGCAGGTTGTACATGCACAAACATGAAGTACGTCTCTGTTTAGGTTTTAAGAAAAACACATTGCTACTCTTCTTCTTCTTCTTCTTCTTCTGGGAGACTTGCAGTGCTCTTCACTCTTCTAACGAATGTTTTTAACTTGTTCAATGAAAACTTTAGTATCAGGAAATTCATCTACGGTGCTGGGTACAATAGATCGAATCAGAGAAAGTGGCAGCTTTTAAATTTTATTTCTGGGGAGGCAAAACTTGCAATTTATGTGACCAGGAAGAGGAAAATTGAAAACAATACCGTTCAAGAAGCAGCTACTGTTTTTTGCTGTAACATCAGATGTCGCTTAAAACTAGAATTTGGTTTCTATAAATTGACAAAAGACCTGAATAACTTTAGGAACATCTGGTGTTACAAAAATGTCCTATGCACTTTAGTTGATGACCACCTCACTTTTGCAAACTTCCTGTTATAATGCACTAATTCTTATATTGTATTTCCCTTTGTTTCTTGCTGTTTAATGTTTTTGAGTGTTTAGTGTTTTTGAAATTTCATCTAATGAAAAATTGTAAAATGCTCTAAATGTTCTAAATGTTCTAAATGTTAAATGTGATTGAAGTTTGTTTGGAAAAGATCTTCTGAGACACTTAAATGCTTTCATCTAATATAAAACTGCAAAATGTTTGAATGGAATTAAAGTGTTTTTGCAAAAATCAAAAAAATCTTCTTCTTCTTCTTCTTCTTCTTCTTTTTCTTATTATTATTATTATTATTATTATTATTATTATTATTATTATTATTATTATTATTATTATTATTATTATTATTGTTATTACTACTATTATTATCCATCCATCCATCTTCTAATGTTTTATCCGCCCGAGTGGGTCACGGGGAGCTGGAGCCTATCCCAGCTGGCATAGGTGAGGAGGGGAAACTCAGGGCACGACGCCAGTGCACCGTGTAGCCACACACAGACAATCATTATTTTTATCATTATTATTATCATTATTATTATTATTATTATTATTATTATTATTATTATTGTTGTTGTTGTTGTTGTTATTTCCTCGCAGCCTTTGCAATGCCTCACCTCACACATTACCATGGACTGTGATTGGATTTGCTGCTGGTCGACATCCACTGACATTTTCGTTGTGATCGTCATGATATGTTACCGTTGGGGGATGTTATCAAGAGGCATGGCATTAATTTCCATAGTTATGCTGATGACAGACAGCTTCACATAGACATTTCCCCATTCCTTGGGTTTGTGCTTGCTGAGGGGGAGATCAGAATGGATTCCGAGAAGGTTTCTGCAGTTGCGTAGTGGGCCACCCCCAGTTCACGCAAAGAGGTCCAAAGGTTTCTGGGTTTTGCCAACTTTTATAGAAGGTTCATCCGCAATTATAGCTCCATAGCCTCACCTCTGCATGACCTTTCCTCTCCTCACAGACCTTTTGTCTCGAGCCCAGAGTGTGAAGCAGCATTTCAGACTCTAAAGAAGAGTTTCACCTCGGTCCCTGTTCTCATCCTCCCGGACCCCAGCCAGCAGTTCGTGGTAGAGGTAGATGCTTCTGACATCGGGTTCGGGGCGATCCTCTCTCAAGTCAGTTCCAAGGACGGTAAGCTACACCCTTGTGCGTTTCTGTCAAGGAAACTCTCTTCAGCTGAGCGTAATTATGACATTGGTCACCAGAAGCCTTCCGGAGAACTCAGGTTCTTGCCCATTCCTCAAAGCCCCTGGTCCCATATCTCCATGGACTTCGTCATGGGGCTTCCCCCCTCGAATGGTAACACTGTGGTTCTGACGGTGGTGGACAGATTTTCTAAGATGGTTCATTTTATTGCTCTTCCCAAACTCCCCTCAGCCAAAGAAACGGCTGAGGTCATGATGTTGAACATTTTCCGGATTCATAGTTTTCCCAAGGAATCGCGGCCCTCAATTCATCTCGCGGTTCTGGAAGGAATTTCTGCTGGGCGCTACTGTCAACCTGTCCTCCGGGTTTCACCCATAGACCAATGGGCAGGCTGAACACCTCAACCAGGAACTGGAGACCGGCCTGCACATCACGGCGTCCCAGAACCCCGACACATGGTCACAGAAACTGGTTTGGGTCGAGTTTGCCCATAATATTCTTCTGTCTGCTTCCACTGGATTGTCTCCTTTTCCATATTGTTCATGGTCACCAACCATCTCTGTTACCCTCTGTTGACTCTGAGTCTTCGGTGCCCTCTGCGTTGGCCTTGGTGAGGCGTTGTAGGAGAACCTGGGAGCGGGCCCGCCAGAATCTCCAACGACAGTCCACCAGCTATAAGGCAGCCGCAGACCGTAAGGGAACAACCGCCCCAAGTTACAGACTCAGACAGAACGTTTGGTTGTCTACCAAGAACTTACCACTTCGGGTGGAGTCCAAGAAGCTCGCTCCCAGGTTCGTCGGTCCGTTCCCCATCGCCAAGGTCGTCAATCCAGTCACAGTCCAGCTGAAACTCCCAAGGTCAATGCGAGTCCACCCCACGTTTCATGTTAGCCACATCAAGCCTGTCAGGACCAGTCCTCTTGTCCCTCCGGCCAGACCACCTCCACCCGCCCGGTTCATTGATGGCGACCCGGTGTTCACTGTTCGACTCCTGTCTGATCATCATCGAGGCTGGGGGGGTCCAGTACTTGGTCAACTGGGAGGGCTATGGGCCTGAGGAGGGCTCCCAGTTCGTCATGGACCCCTCCCTCATCCGGGATTTTCATGCCGCCCACCCTGACACTCCTGGGCCTTCAGGGGCCGGCCCTTGAGGGGGGTACTGTCATGATCCTGTTTTGTTAAGTGTTTTATTTGCTTCCCTATGTTTCATGTCTTGTCTTCCTGTTTTATTTTGTGATCACTCACCCCTGTCTCTGTTCCAGGTTCCCGTCTGCCTGCACCTGATCCCCGATTATATTTCCGGCACCTGTGTCCAATCACCCCCCATCAGTCCTGTGTATATTTCCCCTTTGTGTCTTGTCTCGTCACCAGTTCGTTGTAGTTCTTTGCTCACATCCCAGCCTTTTGTCATAGTTCTTGTCATAGCTTTTCGTGTTTGAACCTTGCTTGTTTTTTGACATTGCCTTTTCGCCTCCCGCCTTGGATACCTCTGCCTGGATTGACTGCCTTACCTGTGTACCGAACCTTGCCTAGAATAAACCTTGTTTTCTGATTTTACCGCTCAGTGTCGTGCACTTGTGTCCTGCATCCCTGCGCTACATTCATGACAGAAGTACTTGTCATCGGTCCTGAAGCACACTGAGAAAAACTTAATTTAAAACTCAAAGCCCTGGCTTTTAAGACATTTGAGCGGGTGAAAAACCTTGGTGTTATTCTAGAATCTAATTTGAATTTTAATGCTCATATCAAAACTACGGTTAAGAGTGGATTTTATCATCTAAAGAACATTGCAGGGGTAAGACCATTTTTATCTCGAACCAACACAGAGACACTAATGCATGCTTTTATTACTTGTAGAATTGATTAGTGAAACGCTCTTCTTTCTGGTCTCTGCAAAAAAAGTAGTACTCCATTACAACATCTCCAAAACTCAGCTGCATGAGTTCTGACGAGGACCAGAAAGAGGGCTCACATTATACCAATTTTAAAGTCTCTGCACTGGTTACCTGTACGCTTCAGAATCGGTTTTAAGATTCTTTTAATGGTTTTTAATTCTCTTAATGGTCTTGGTCCTAATTATTTATCTGATTTGCTTGTAACATACCTGTATACACCCTCTAGATCTGTCAGCTCTTCAGACACTACCTTTTTAATTACTCCAAAAGTTTTAACCAAAACATATGGCGAGGCCTCCTTTTACCACTATGGCCCACGTTTGTGGAACAGTTTGCCTGAGGACCTGAGGAAAACAGTCTGTGGATATTTTTAAAAGCAAACTCAAGACCCACCTTTTTAACTTGGCTTTTAATGAAACTGTTTTTTTTTCTTTAAAGTACTACTTTTTAACCTTTTAGTCTACCATGTGTGTGTGTACGGAATGAGGGGGGACTTTTCCTGTGTAAACTGTTTTTATATTGTTTTTATGTAAAGCACTTTGGGCTACTCAATTTGTATGAAAAGCGTTTCATAAAGTTTGATTGATTGATGACGATGATGATTAGGATAATGATTAGCATTTGTCTATCCAGTGCTCTAAACTGTCCTGTAGTATATATTGTTAATCATTTTCATCCCACATCAAATTCAAGCCACAGTTAAACTTTATTTTCCTCCAAAATGATCCTCGACCCCCACAAAATATACAATATATTGTTAATTCCTTTGTAACATAGTTGTCGCAGGTTTTGAACTCACTTTGAATAAAACACAGTTCATCTTATTTCTTTACCCAAAATGTTTCCAGTATAAACCTTTACTTTGAAAAGCAGATGTAAAAAAGAATGAATCATAAATCTGTAAATAGGGAGCAGTTCTCTCTTAGGGACAGACGGCGGGTTTGACAGCTGAGTAGAAACTGCTTGTTGTTTCGAGTTGTCAGGAAGTGTCTATCAAAGGAATCTGTTGCTTTCGATTCACAGAAGAACTACTCGGAAGGCAATTCTCGGAATATTAACGCGAGAACAGATCATTGAAACACATGAGTTCAAATGCAATTCAGAACATATATTATTAAAGTTACCCGGTTTCACACCTACATGTTCCTGCTGTGCAGAAAATCAGGTGAATGCTATAGTGCATATAAACATATTGTGATCATTACATGCGTCAATGTCTAGATATCCTTTTTTTTTTTTCAGGCAGTTCAAAAAATATGGGACAGCTGTTCTTTTTGCTTAAAAAGAATTTGCAATTCATGAGAGAGGTCTAATCCAAGTGAAGAATGAAAGCCCCTCCAGCACCCTGCCAACATTTTATTTGTGAAGGGTCCTGTGCTTCACACTTCACAGCAGCTGCTGCTGTTCAAACACCCAGCTAACACTCCCACCTTAAGGCCAAGACTTTTATTCACACATTTAGGCACCACACATGCTGTGTTGACCAACAGCCATGTTGATGTACATTTGTCTCATATGTTAGAGAGTCTAGTGATGATGAAAATCCAAATCCTGACTGTCTTCCTAAATTTCCCAGTTTGGGATAAGTAAAGTATATCTATCTATCTATCTTCATCTTACTTAACATTGCAACAAAATATGCGAGTACCCTTGATGGTTTAAAATAAATAAATAAATAAATAAAATACAAATAATATATATCTACACACATAGCTCTTGAGGTTCAAAGCCAAAAAGCTCAGATTAATATTAAAACATTAATTAAAGAATCCATCCATCGTAATTATCTCGTCTTCACCTGCTTATCAGGCTTGCAGGTCACGCGTCAGCTGGAGCCTAGCCCAGCTGGCTAAGAGCCAAAGGCAGGGTACCCCTTGGATAAGACGCCAGCTCTTTGCGGGACTGCACGAAAGACAACAACTATTTGGAGTGATCAGTTCACCTTAGCTGTATGTTTCTGGAGGTAGGAGGAAGCCATTAATGTTAAATGATATGTAGAAAGTCACTTTTAAACTCAATTGAATTGACGCATAAAAAGTCTTCACCAAAGGAAAATATCACCTTAGATGAGAAGAATGTGTGGTTAGGAAAAACCCAACCAACCACACATTGACATCATTTATTTGCAGGAATCTGAAAATCTGACGTCCTTTGGGGATTTCAGTTTTCTATGCTCAACAAGAATCACAAATTATAGTACAGTACTGTATATACAAGACCTTTTGCTTTTGGAGAAGACATCAGAAATAGAGAAATGCTCTCCAGCAGTGTTCACACATTATAAATGTACATAGCCATGTCAACAATGTTTATACTGAAGTCTCCACTCTGAAATACAACACCAACAATCAAGCACCAATTCTGTTAGAATTCAAATGAGAATGCTTTTCTTCACCACTTCCTTTGTTGTCTTCATTCACATGCACATTAATGGAGTTGTATACATTCACATTTTCAATATGCTGTAAAGCCACAGCCATCCACAGTTAGTCTTTAAGAGCCTTTACACAAGAAGACGTGTGTTGTTTGGTGTTTGATCAATGCATTTCATAGGACCTATTTTTTACTACAGTACTGTCAGAGTGATTTTATTAAATTATATTTAACTGGTAAAAGTGGTAGGAAAAGATAAATGAATAAATGTGTGTTTTGTGACATTAATGGGGTATGTGGCTCCAGTCAGTAACATCTGTTCTAGTTTCTATTCTTATTCAGTTATCCCAGGCTAAATGTGACTGTCTCTCATTTGCCTGTCAGTACAGCATCCTCATGTAGAGCCTCAGGAGTCCTGCATTCCCACAATGAAAGCATGGTCTCTAAATCCTTGCTGTAGCTCCATTCTCCACTGCATCTTCTCCAGTCTTTCTTGTAGTTGCTGAGCACACCCTGTTAAATCCATGAAGTGCAAGGCAGAGAAGATCGCATTCATGCTTGCAGAGGAGTGCTGGCTCCACAACCTCAGCATCTGGTACTGCCTTTCTATGGAGCCCACACCTAAACCGGCTTCCAGTTCAACCCGCTCCAGGTGTTGATCAGCCACAGACAGGAGACGCAAGAACTCCTTCCACCTACGTAAGGGCACCTCCTTGATAATGGCGTAAAGCACAGTGGCTGGCCAGTGCTCCGATTGTTCATCTTGTTTGGCAGCTGAATGGAGGCAGGAGGAGAGGCAGATGCTGGATGAGTAAAACTGAAAACTTGCTCTGAAAAAGGTCAGATGCTTTCTGTGCAATGGCTGCTGTTCCACTGCATCAACTAAAAAATGCGCTTTTGAAGGTCTAAAGTTTCCCCTTTGCGGTTCGACATACAACTCAGTTGTACTGAATGCTTGTCCTCTGGTCCACTGAAAGACCAGACTCACACTAAGACAAAGGTTATCAAGATATTCAAGCTGTTGAGGCGCACTCACCGCTGATGATGTTTTCTGATTTACTTACAGTCAACCAATCACATGAAAAAACTTTTTTTTTTAAATTGTCTGTTTGGTAAAGCCTGGCACAGCTTTTCTTCTGTGCACCACAGAGCTTTATTGTTGTTTAGAAAAGAGTCATGATGTTATGCTGGGAGACATATCTCATTGTTAGCCATTAGCTCTGCTGTCTTCTTCTGCATCGCAGTGGTGTCGCTGCTCTTGATTTATTTGATCTACATTGTGCATTTGACCACACTGACCATCACATACCATTACAAAGGCTGAAGCATTTTATAAGCATTACAGGAACTGCGTTAAACTGTTTTAAATGTAATTTGTTTATTGAACATGCTCCTTTACTGTAAAATTACTCTAAGGTGGGTATGAATTTTCAATGTTGTTTGGATAATGATGATGATAATGATGATGATGCAAGTATACTCACCACTGAATCCAGATTAAATTAATGAGTTAAAATTTTTCTGGAAGACATGCAGATTAAGTCATGCAGATAAAAAATTAAATGTTGCGTATAAACTATTATTGGATTAGTATTATTATTTTTGTTGTTTTTCTCGAAAAGACATTATCTGATGACATAACTACTCTCGATTGAGATCTAGTTCAGAATATGTCCTTTAACTCCATTATGAAGTACACTTCTTTCACTTATGTAGTACAAAAACAATCATGTAATTTTTGCTTGCATTGCAGAACTAATATTTTGTGCTATTGTTGCTTCTGGGTTTATCAATGTAGCTCTTTATTATCAGGCTTTCCTGGGTCTCACTAGACCTTCAATAAGATTTCTTTCTCATTAAAAATTTTTACTAGGCAGGGTTTGTCATAGACAAGATGTCTTCCCCACATGTGATATACAGTGGTACCTCTACTTACGAAATTAATTGGTGTATAAAAATGCATTAAAACATGTAACAAATACATGTTACGATTGGATTATTACACAATAAATAAGAGTTGTGCATAACGTAAAAAACGAAGAATAGAGTAAAGAATAATAATGACGGTCATTTACCTTTTAACAACTGTCCCCATTGATTTTGCCCTCTTTGGTTCATGCGCTCCTATCTCACCATGCCGAACAACAGAGTGAATTCCAGTCCTCCTTTTGAACTTCTCCCACCACCCACACTATGCCTTAAACTCCTTAAACTTCCGTTTGTTTTAATAACGTGGCGACAGTAGATGCATTACGGCCATATTCTTTGGCGAGACCAACCAAACGCATCCCTTTTTCATGCTCTTCTATTATCTCTTGCTTTGTTTGTATGGACAAAAAAACTCTGTTCTTTTCCTCTTTTCTCCGTCACTTTCTTGGGGTCCATAGTGAATACGTACTCGAAAAGTTATTATATTTGCACAAAACTATCAGAACACCTCACGGGTCGAGTGCCGAATGCCGAGACACTCCATAAGCACGTTCTTGCTCCACACAGAGGTGGAGTGGCATCCCTCTTAGCCAATGGGATGCCAGGAAGATACGTAATAGGTAATAGCCAATGGCAGAGCAGCTATGAGAATGTTGCGTTCAGGAACCTGTGGGAGATTCGAGTATCAGCCGGGTACTGTGTTTTTACATTACGTAAGTCGAAATTTTTTTCGTAAGTAGAGGTAATATTTTCCTGCTGAGAAATTTCGTAAGTAGAAAATCTCGTAAGTAGAGACATTCTTAAGTAGAGGTATCACTGTACAGTGAAAACAGACAACTTCCATCCATTCATTTCAGAGAACCACAATGTTGTCAGCATGGCATCCAGGAGGGGGATTTCTGCTGAACTGTAAATGCCAGATGCAACGACATGACATCATTGATTCCAATGCATCTAAGGGCTTATTCAGCTATTTTTCTTTTCAGTTCTGCAACATAGGACTGTTACAAGCAATTAATGCAAAATAACAAGTGCGAAGTATTCGTCTCTTGCGTTTTGATATAAAATATAAGACACTTGTCAAGCTTTTTGTATTTTCAGTTGTAAATAAAATAGAAATTAAGAATTAAAAGACAATAATTTGCCAAAACGTATTTCAATGCAGCTTCAGCATGATGTACAAGGATGCAAATTGTTGATGGTTTAGTGACATGCTTTCACTATCTGATTTTCCATTTCCCCTAATGCTGCAGTATAGGCTGATGAAGGTACGTGAAAACGTCCTGTTTCCCCATTTCAACCTCCACACTGTTCGCCACAGAGCTGATCAGTGATAATAGCTTGCTGAAAAAGCAGAGATGAAACGATGGTACTACTCAGTATGAAAACAATGATAATGTATTGCATTGGTAATTACATGGAATGAAGTCATTTTCCCCATGTGACATTTACCATGTCACTAAGTTGAAGTATAAAGTAAAAATTCTATGTCCTTCTAAATACTTCAGTCAACAATAATGCAAGGATGTCTAGTTGGTTTGACTGTTTTGTCTGTATCATTCAAAATAAAGATCCTGCTTGATGCAATCTAATTGATCAACTCAGGTTTCTCTTTTCTCCACTTTTTCCAAGTATGAGTGGTGTTGATAGTCATTTAAATGTCAATTTGTATAGGAAAAACTAAATTGCCAAAATAAAATGTATTTCTGTGTAGTGGGTACAACTCTCTGTCTACCGTCTCAAATGTACCATAAATATGTTAACATAACTGATTCTAATTGCATTTCAAACATTTTACTCCATCAATCACTTGAACTAGCCTGACACATGTAAGTTTTATTGTTTTTGTTTATCAGTGTGTTCATAAACTGCATGCTTTACTTCAGTCTTTGACCTGATTCAGATTTTTAGTGATGACACATCTTTTGAGGTCAGAAAGTGTCTCATTTCAGGGAGCTGGTCATATCTACCCTGAAAAATCAATATTTCACATCTATTTATAATTGATTCCTAATTTATTTCAACTCACTTTTGGAAATGTAAAATATGCATCTTTCTCTCTTTTTTTCTAAATAGGCTTTTGATGTAGTTTTTCCTGTCCTTTAACACATCACTTTCCCTCAGCCCATGTAAAACATGAAGTATCTATATGACTCACAAAAAGGTCATGAATCCACAATAATTTCAGTGTTGTTTTTTCTTACACTGTCTGACTTTACACAGGGACATTTATCTTGACTTTGTTACTTGTTTTAAACTACAAAAAATCAATCTTTCTGATGAATGTCTAGGTCTATAAATCTACTGAGTATTTCTCTCTCTCTTACACATACACACCCACACATGCACGCACACACACACGCACGTACGCAGGCAGGCAGGCAGACAGACAGACAGACAGACAGACACACACGCACACGATATTTAGGGAACAAAAAATATATTTTACAAAACCAGTAACAATACCAGCAATGAAGTATAACTAATTATGAACAATTATTGGAGAATAATATTGACATATTGAGCGGCTACATATCGTACCATGGCAACATGCACTGAGTCTTACCCTCAGCATATGGCACTAGAGGAGCAATGTAAGATGGTTCAGGTGTGCCTGGATGCTGACTGACGTCCATCCCAAGGCTTTCCTCCAAAATTTTAAATGTCTTGACGGAGACAAAAGGACAACAAAAACATCTGTTGCAACAAACTATCTCTAGAGAAGAGCATTGAGGAAAATCCCCCAGGTTTCTTTAATACTTGTAACAGCTTTATTTCACTTTAATTACTATTTGTGATTTACATTTGACCTTTGTTTTACTTGATCTTTTAAGGTTCCTGTTTTTCTGACAAGAACTCTCCACCCACAGCCCATCACTATTGTTATCTTGGCAAAATCAAACATGAAAACTGAACACCTACCAGTGTAGTCAGGCCATTGCCGTCATGACTGCATCGGTCTGTTCAGGGGACAGAAGATATTGTCAGCGCACATCCTGCTTAATTTTTTACATAAAGTTAATTTATGATTGAAGGCTTGATATAGTGAATCCTGTCTTTCCTCATGTACCGTCAGTGGTTAAGCACTAAAGTCCTTAAGTAAATGTTTCACTGCAAAGAATTAGCAGTAAAATGTACTGGAAGGATTTGGGGTAAAAAGATATTTGCTCATTCATGGTGTTGTCATATTAAGAAATATAACAGTGAATTATAATTATAGATGTACTGATCAGTAGGCAGCGTTGAAATTTTGTTTTTTACAGACTGTGAGGTAGTTCCTGTACGACACGGTCAGATTGACAAGCCGATCATATAGTTTATTTGTAAATAAGTTCTAAAACCTTCAAAAAAAGAAAAAAAAACACTGGTTACCATTGAGATTGGGCTCCACATTCTGTGACTGAAGGTCTCTTTTCTTACTCCTGCAGGGACAGTGTGGACATGTGATAGATTTTCTGTTGAAGAGTGACAGGAGCCATAAGATGCCCAGAAATATCACTGCAGCCCCAAAGACACTCAACCAGGCAGTTTGGTTCACTTCTGTGGAAACAAAGAAAGACTCACATCATTTCACCACCATCATTTTTGCTGAAAACATGAATAAGCCACTGCCGGGGCAGCAGTGGATTGTGGGGCGGCAGTGGCTCAGTGGTAGAGCGGGTCGTCCTATGATTCAAGATCGGTGGTTCGATTCCCGATCCTGCCCAAAAAAAAACAACCCGGAGGTGAGCTGACACCTCCCACTGTCAGCTCACCTCCGGAGCACTGCCAAGGCGTCCTTGAGCAAGGTGTTGTCCCCTTTACAAAGATTGCTCAATTGGGGGGCACCAGGAAGGAGCTGCCCGCCACTCTACCTCCCTTGCATGCCTACCAGCCCCCTTGTGTATGTGTGTGTGTGATACAGGGGCCTGTATTCACCAACATACTGTATGTATGCATGCGTTTGAACCATTAACTAGAGTGCGCTTTTTTAATTTCCCTTCGGAGATGAAACCAGTATATAAAATTAAAAATAACGATAAAGATACGTTAATTTATAGCTGATCACGGAGTAAGAGTCAGCTTGTACTTTAGTGGAGTGTATATGGGGGGGAACGTAAGGACTATGAATTGTTTTACTACTTAAAGTGTTTACAGCACATAAAGAGCTAACAGTAACCTGTAAGTGGATTCACAACAGGATTCAACGTGCGGCTTGCAGCTCCAGTCATTGGTGCAGATGTAGATGTTGTAGATGAAGTTGAAAAGAGAGACTCTGTTAATTTACATGTCGTCTTACAATAAGAGTCGTTGAAACACCTGAAAAAAGAGTGTTTTATATAAGTACAGTATTCAATATAAATGACATTTTTGTTATTTTACAAATACATTTATCTACTGATGCTGTTGTTAACATTAGTCCTCATAGGTTTAACCACCAGAGTCATCTGATAAGGGTGAAAAAACTCAGTCAATGAACACAGTTTAACTTCTGTCTCCGTACGCTTGTGGTATGATTGTTCCTGTCACTGAATCTTCTAAAACTCCAGGTGTCCATGGTCATACATGTCATGTCATTTCAGTTTGAAGTTTGTGCTTTCTACTCCAAAAGATAAATGTGATTGGCAGTAGGTGCCCCTCCCTGTTTGAGATAGCTTCCCATTGTCAAAACAAAAATAAATACAGGTAAATAAAAAGCCTAAGTAAAATACAGTATTCTTAATGAACACATTATGTCTTTGATTGTGCGCATTCATTCACAGTTGTGGGAAAGCTCACAGTCTTGACTGCTTGGCATCCAAGATTGGACGAGATTGAGCATTTTCAGACGGATATGGCCTTCAGCTCTTTTGTGTTCATTAGAAAGAGATATTTCCATGACCAGCATCGACAGAGGGGTTATTACACCAAACCATACTGCTACACAATAAATCAATAAATCTGTCAAAAAACAACAAATTTCAGTTCATATCAACAAATCATCCAAGACTAGCAGAATTGATAACGCTGCCTTTTTGCTGAAACTTGAGCATCCGCTCCTGTACCCAGCACAGGTAGCGCAAGACCTCTCTAAAACCACAGGAAATGTCAAAAAGACATTTGTGGGGGGAGGGGGGATTTGTAATATATTCACAGACAATCAAGTCAGGAGGAATGTTATCTTGATCGTCTGTAATATAATCACAGACAATCAAGACAACATTCCCCATGATTTAGCCCTGCAAGACCTTTTAGTTATCAGATAGTCCATTAAAATGTGTTGTTTAGTTCCTTAAAACAGTCAAAAATCAAAAAAAATTCTATGTTAAAAAATGACAAGTAGAAAAACCCAATGTTAATATTGTAGAAGCAGCTGACTTACCTACTGAGTAGTTCAATGGTCAAAATAATTTCAGATTAATTAATCAACAAAAAGAGTTTTGATTGATTTATTGATTGATTGATTGATTGATTGATTGATTGATTGATTGAAAGATCTCCTACCTTTGGTAATCCTGCTTCATTTCAATCCCTGAAAGAACATGCAAGGTTGATTTAGAGAAAGCAGGAAGTTAATCAATATGTCTGCTGTAAATAACCAATTCAGGAATTTTCTGCATTTGACTTCACTTACCATAGGTTTTACTGGGGCACTGATGGCAAAATTTTCCTGAAGTTTTATGGTTGTAGTAGTATCCTTCTTTGCAACTACATACCACATCACTTTTAGCTGTGCAATTCTGTTTAATCACCTCTGAACCTGGGAGAAAATCATAACACATGGTTGTCTAAATCACAGCATGAACTCAAAGCCCTGGTTAGAATTACTAAGCAAACTGATGATGAATGAGATGATTGGATAATTATTTATACCATTTGCTTTTAATGGTAAAAATTAGCATAGAGTGACTTTAAAATTATAGTTTAAAATGTGTGTTAAACCTGTCTCTGACTTTTAAGGGATGAAGTCCATTTTAACGTGGATTTATGGTTCATGTGGGTTTTCAATATTATGTGGAGGTAAGATGGGAATGCTGCTCAGTCTATGAATTCACATGTTGCTAAACAACATTATGATCCATCCATCTATCCATCCATCCATCCATTCATCCATCCCTCCATCCATCCATCCATCCATCCATCCAATCTGCCTTGCCTTGTGAAATAAGGCAAAAGGCAGGGTACACTCCGGACAAGATGCCAGATCATTGCACATGAAAGCCACATGAACACACATTCATAATTACGGCTATGGACCATTTGGAGTGATCAATTCACCTTAACTGCATGTTTTTCATGGTGGGAGGAATGTGAAGAGGACCCCGAAAGAACCAGGGCGAACTTACAAACTCCACACAGAAAAGAATCAAACTGGAACCTTCTTGCAGTGAGATCACAACACTAACCACTGCACCACCCCAGATCTGATATATATAGCCTCAAAATATAATACAATTGTATTTTGCTAGTGAGAAGTATTTCGTCAGAGTGCCTGGATAAATAATGGCCAACATACTCATTATCATCAACTAAAAATTTCTTTTTTTTAGTAGAATGAAAAAATGCTGATTTATCTCAACATGAAGAGAAGCGAATGCAGATTGCTACAAAAAGCACCATATTCTGTCAAGTAACCAGAAAATATCAGTCTTTCTTACGTTGACATTGTCCACAATGCATGCATTTTTCCACCGTATTTTCTACAGCCGTGAATGTTCCATGAGTGCATTCTTGACATTTGTATGTTCTTGGAAAGCGACATTTTTCAAATGCGTAATGTCCTGGGAAAACAATGAGTAAAAGGAGAGAAGAGTGAGTGATCCTTAATGTCACCATAACAGTGTAATGGTTCCTTGTGATGACTCACCTTTTGGGCACAATGATTTACACTCAGGATAACTTTGTCCATTGGACAAAAAGACTAGGATCAATTGGAAAACCTGAGGGATATACAAATATCAGTTGGCCTGGTAGCTTGATACCATCTGCTATCGCAATCCAATTATTGAACTATTTTTACACGTCTTTTCTGTTGCACTTTCAAATTTTCAAATATTATATCGACAATTCTAATTCAACACAGACTGTATCATCAGTCAACATTAGTCAGATACCTAAATACATACTACAGAGCTGAGCAAAAAAAGATTTATTTGAATCAATGAATTCTTAATACAGTGATGATAACATGGGTTTCTTTTTTTCATCTGAGGGGAGAGTGTGAGGGGACTGGAACTCTTGCCAGTTACGCAACATCTGCCTTAAAAATAAAAGTATTATTATTATTATTATTATTATTATACAGTAATAATAATAATAATAATAACAACAATAATAATGGTTATTGATCATGCTTTCTTGAAGCAGAGATGATCCTAGCAGCTGAGCTTTGAAAAATGTTTAAGACATGTAGGGAAGTCTGCAGATTGATGGAATAGAGGGAAGTACAGAAATCAGCTGACAAAATTCAAGCACAAGCAGGCACAACACAGAACATTTAGAACAAGAAGCTAGGTTGCAAACTCAAACACAACATGTCTGTGGAGATTCTCAGTCATCCAGGTCAGAGTAGACTTCCTTTTGAATGTAGACACCTGGACTTGTAGGAAACGTTTGGAGACATATTGCCTCTCATCCAGGAGACGTCTTCAGTTCTTTTCCAACAAGTCCAGTTGACTTTATTCAACACATTTATCATATGTGCCATATTTCTCTAAACAAAGTTGTATTCATATCATCCCCTGGAGTCGCCAATAATCTCTGTTCTGATTCAGTAACCAATGAACATGAAACTATGCACACAAAATTAATGCAGCATGTTTACTTGCACACTTTCATGGTAAGTGCAACTCTGTGATAAAAGGCATGACAGATAGGTACTCAATTGATCCCAAAGTCAAATTTGGGGATAACGCTTCCTTTAAACGTGATTAGTCCACTGACAGAAACATGTGACAGATTTGAAAACATTTTACAATTAAAAAACATTTTAATTTAAACTTACCCGGAGACAGTCCATGATAGAAGATATGGATGTAAGGAAGTCAAACAGCTAACTTGATACAGGTATTATTGGAACTAATTGAAAAAGAAAGGCCCGTGATAGCGGCTTGTCACCTCAACAGATGAAGGCATTTGTAGATTTCCTTTAAAGATATGTTGAGTCTTGAGAGAAGTGACGCAAGAAGCAGGAAACAATGAGATCTCATGTGCACACTTATAACCTCTGGTGGCGATGTGAGCACCAGAGTACAGTATTTCTGTCTGATTGTTTCGATCAACTCCCATCTGACAATAATGTTGTTTGGACTAGTGACATGTAAGACAATAAATCATGTGACAGATTGTGGTGATGGTAAAAATATGAAGTTAGGCATTCTGGACTTGTCAGGCATTTTATCTTCAGAGGAGCTCTATTTAGGTATCAGAAGTGAGGCAGTAAATCCAATCCCTGATGTCAGCGGTGAACATTAAATAAAAACCAAACAGCACTCAAGAGACACAAACCTAGAAGGTAACTCACTTTTCCCATCAAGGCAAGAGTAGTGGCTCTAAAAGCATGATCATATTGATACCGTATTAATGATAGGTGTATGGATCCAAATAAAAATCCAGATCCACCAGATTTAAATATTTGGTTGTGACATTAAATTATGGTTTTAGCAAAGATAGGAATTTGATTGTGGACCTGGCTTTAATTGAAATGGAAGGAGCTCTGCTGACTATCGGTCTGGGATGTTTTATTGATCCTACCGGTGTTTTTTTTTTTTACATTTTACCCATTGCACTTTCTCCTGTTACCGTGTCATCATAACGCGGGAACTACATCCACCCCTGCAGATTTATTTGCAAAATCCAGCCCAAACGCGCACTGAAATGCCGCTTTAGATTCTCACAAACGTGAACTAAGTAGGTCATCGTACCCAAAAAAAAAAAAAAAAACCAACCAAAAAAACCAAAAAAAAAATAAAAACCCATAGCAACATTAACAGTGTCCCCCCCCCCCTGTGTGTGTGCACGGATCCTGCAGCAGCACCCAGAAGTGAACAAAGCGACCCGGAAGCGGTGGAGCGACTAGAGGCAAGCAGAAAGAACATCAACGTTTTATATGATAGCTGTCCTCGCAGGACAATATCTGCAGCCAGGAGACAAGGTATTTGTGCATGTGTGTTTCGTGTCTTCCGCTGGGTTGCATTGTTTGAAATTGCGCTGTAAACGAATGCATCGTGAACAAAAATACAATCGCTGTCATTTGATTCGTCCAAAAGTTGCAGAATATGAAAAAAAAAAAAGGAAAAAAAAAAAAAAAAAAGAGAGCGGAGGTGAAAGTGAATTTTGCTGAAGATGGCCCGGCGTGTGGCCGGAGAGGCGCAGCCTTACGCAGCTTACATTTGGAACCCGCAGCGTTCGCACGACGGTACGGATCGCAGCGGTGTGGAGCTCCGGTCTGCATCCTGCCCGCTTCCCCTGCTGTTTTTGCAGGGCTTGGTTGTTGTAGGAAGTGTCAGGGTTTTTTTTTTTTTTTAAGAGGTGGGGAGGCCGGGCTATTCAAACCTGCAATTCGCCGTAAACTATCATTCATGCCTTTGACACGACAAACACACCTTTGTGTTCGTGTCGGCCGCTCCTCATCGCCGGCAACGTCCCCACGATATGATGTTCATGCTCCTAAAAATTTTGGGGTCTGCAGAATATGGCGTCCCGCCTTATAAAAATAAGGCTGCCATTTTTGTTTCTCTTTTGTCTGGAAATGTTTAAAGAAAAACTGTCTGAGAATGTCTTGAGGCGCACCGGGAGGGTCGATGCGTGAAACCGGCCGTCAGTGCGGGTCCACAGGGATCCCGGACGGGCGACGCGTCCGAAAAGTCAAAAAGAACGGGAAGTTTTATTGGCGTTTATTTGAAAAATCTAAAGCGACGTCCATTTATTTTCAGGAATTGAGTGACAAAAGGAACCGAAGGGCTAGATGTTGAAGCTAGGCGGCTGAGGCTCCGTCAGACCGCTGTGTTTTCACAGGTGACACGTTTAAGGTGCCGATATTCTGACTGAACTGGGCTCATTTATTGTGACCCTGAACGCATCATTTCGACACATTGGCTGGAGTGTAACACTGGTTTAGTAGAGCCTTGGTGCATGATTTTATTACCTTTGAAAAATTTATTATACTTATCTTGTAGGCAGCTCAGGTGTAATAAAATTTTTTTTTTATGTATTTGAAATATAATGAATATTTTGGAGTTAACGTAGCTGATTTACATTTTTTTTGACTGCTGTTGACACCTGAGCAAACCTTTTCTGCTAAAAAAAAAAATACCTGGAGGACAAGAGGTACAATCTTTCCATGAAAAAAAAAAAAAAAAAAAAAAAGGATTTGTTGAGAAACCAAAGCTTCTCATGCTGTTTGATTCAAAGGTAAAGTACAGTGATGTCAGGACTTGTGATTTAATCTGGACATGATGGTCATCGTCCAGTCCTAAAGTGAATTTTGATATTCTGTACTGACACGTGTCCAAGGTCAAGTGAAATCAACCTAAGTTTCTCTTTAAATTCATACGTTAAATGTTAGGCTATTTTTTATATTTATAATCTTTCAATCCATCAAAACAACATGCTTCTGGGTGTAGCTGTATGCATGCACAAGCTTTTTCAATAAATCCAACTATTTTTTTATTACTCACATATCATAAAAAATGCTGAATATTATTATGAGCCAATATTTATAATTGGTCTTTAAACTTCTTGAGATTTGTCAACTGCATCAGCAGTATAAGCGGAATACATCGAGCATCCTTTTAATTTTTGAAAGTTTAGCAGTTCATGCAAACCCAGACTTTAAACTTACTACCTTTTCTTATTTTGTTATTATTGTATGCCATATTTTGAAGTCAAAGAAAAGCCCTAACTGACACCTGCCAGTCGATGGTGATTTCAGTGCCGTCCTGTCTGTCAGGTTAACGTTCTGCCCACACATTTGTTTCACAATTTATACTCATTGCAGTTTGAGATCCTGAGTTGTACCTAACTCCTGCCCAACTGTGACAAATGTGGAGTGAGTTAACAGCTCATTAAGTTTAACTTGACTTTTGATTACATCTCCAATAAATGTTGTATGTCTCAGGATGGCAGAGCCTCGATTTAACAACCCATATTTCTGGCCACCACCTCCATCCATGCCAGGCCAGGTAAGTCCACTTGCGACGTGACATTACTGGGACATTTCAGCCATTAGCTGCCATTTGATTCCATGTGTGAATGTTTTTTCTGCCATTCAGCACCAAGAATGTGTCGCAGTTGGTTCCCATAGATGAAACAAAAATATCTCCTATATGGTGCACTGGTCTTTCTTTTCTGTTCTGGGATCTGTTTTTTTGGGGGGCGTGAATGACATTCACACACGGTGGCTGTTTTCTGTTGAGCATGACCCGTTAACCCTTTCAGCTGGATAACCTGGTGCTCATTAACAAGATCAAGGAGCAGCTGATGGCGGAGAAGATTAGACCCCTGCACCTGCCACCTACCTCCACTCCTTCCCAGCAGCCTCTGCTGGTGCCCACATCGTCACCGGATGGAAGCGCTCAGCACAGCATGTCGGTGCCAAAGCCCCAGCCGCAACAGGTGCCGGGTCACCACCCGCAGCCACAGGGGTCTGGACAACCCGACATCGCTCTGCACGCCCGCCCCGCCTCCACCTCTGGACCAGGTACAGCCCTCACTTCATTGTTTTTTAGGCCAGTTTGACTTCACGCTGTGTCATAATCGTTAACATGATCATAACAAGTACAAAGTCCATTTTAACAAGTGTCCTCTTGTCAAAATACCAACTTCCAGATGGAAATATGGACGACAAGTCAGCAGTGAAGGCCAAAGGACTGTGGGAAGATTGGCACATGAGACAGCTCAGCGAACAACCTGGCCGGATGAACCATCGCTCAGGTGCTGCAGCAGTCTATGGTCTGTTGACACAGGGAGAAATCAACAAGAACATCTTCTGGCTTGTTTATAATGGCAACTGTGTGATCAAGAAAACTTGAATTATTTCTGTAGGCTGGGATATTTAAAGTCACACAGTGGTTGCTTTGTAATTCAGGTGCCAATTACATTTACTGTTCAGGCTGCATACAGACAGGCAGAATGAGAAACCACTGAGATATTTATAGCATCAGTAGTTAGCTGATTGAGAAACAGCAGCACTTCAGATATGATATTTTACCAAAAACCTCCTGAGGCTTAAAGCAGGGAAACAAACGGACTGTTTTATGAAGGCAGAGCAGTCCCCAAAACAGTGTGTGTGAACACCCAGAGACACACCTGTTGGTTTTCAGGCTGGTCGTATGACCACACTGACCTGGTAACCCGACAACAACCAGCCTTGTGCGATATGACTTCAGGTCAATGTCCTGATCGATTTAAGCCTCGGTTGCCAGTAATGAAGGGTTATTTATTTTACATGTTTGTTTATGCGCTGCCTGCGGAGCTCTCCTATTGTGTTTGGACTGTTAATGTGAATTATTGAACTATTAAAACTGGGTTGTTTGTTCTTTTCTTTTTTTTTTCTCAACAAAACCAGAATGTGCCCAAACAACGGACATGGCTTTCTTTTTAGGTACACCGTCTCACTAGCTGAGATCTACGTGTTTTCACTTGTTTCATCCTTGTTGTATCGTATTGACTGCTGTTTTTGGGAGGGATCTTACATTAGTTTGACTGGGGGGAGGGCACATGGACGAACATGACATACTGTAGTAACGGAAGAGAGCATAATAAAATAAATAAAAGAAGGTTCAGCATGCGTTTGGATCTTGTCAACTTCAATCCATTTTTCCGGCTCTGGCTCGAGGCTGTGGAGCTGCCACAGCAGTGGGTTTGGTTAGGCAAATATTCTGTCAGTCACGTCTAACCGTTTGCAACATCTGTGTGTCAGCTGTGAATACTAATTTTATTTATATTGCACCTTTTCTTCACACAATAAAATATAAATAACAGTCTGAACAAGATTAAGTATTTTAAATGAATAAAAACCATCACCATCAGTTGAAAATGTGTCATTAAAAACATGTTTTATTTATAACTTTAAGGATTATTACTTCTAACTGTGAAGCATTTAGAGGTGGAATATTAACGAACAATGAATGCGATCTTCTGGACGTTGGTGTTGATATGGTTCTGTATTTTTCTTCATCTGCAGGTTTGGCTCCTTCGTCCCGTCCCGACAGTCACAACACCTCAGAGGCTCTGACCCCCACGACTCCAACCTCTAGCAGCCACAACCGCCTCGGCGGTGCCCCCTCCGTGAACATCATCTCTGGGCTGGCCAGTGGCCCTGGTATGGACCACATGAAAGCTGGAGGCCTGGCTGGGCTGTTGGGCCCTCCACCTAAAACACCCCGAGGACGGAAGAAGATCAAAGCTGAAAACCCTTCTGGTCCCCTGCTGGTGGTGCCGTACCCCATCCTAGCCGACCAAGGCTGCATTACTGTCGCACCCAAAGAGGGAAAAACCTACAGGTTGGACAAGAGAAGCTCTTGTTTTCATTTTATAGTGTTACACAGAGAGAAGGACATTTCCTTTTTACTGCTGACCTTGCAAAGCCACGACACAGATTTAATTGTGAAATAGAAAGATTGATAGGTATTCGCTGGAGACAAAGTAAATATTTAAAAAATGGTGATTGAAACATGCTCCTCCTGACTGAGACGTCAATATAACACTCCATGTGATTAGATGAGTGCTTCACTCAGTGGGCTGTCGGTCGATGTTTGTCTCAATTACGACATGGAAAACTCCTTCTATACGAATTCAAATTTAGTTTTTTATTTGAGTTTGCAGAGGCAGTGAGTCACGTTATCATCTAAATAGACCGTAGACCACCGCTGCCATAATAGATTCCCCACTTTTGTTTTCAGCGTGAAAACCTTTAGTAACTCTGAAGGTTGCAAGAACCAATTTGTCTGAATATTTCTATATATAAATAACATCAAATAATCAAATTCAAGGGCGGCACGGTGGCGCAGTGGTTAGCGCTGCTGCCTCACAACACGGCGGGCGGACCCGGGTTCGAGTCGCGCTCTGTGCGGAGTTCACATGCTCTCCCCGTGTCTGCGTGGGTTCTCTCCGGGTTCTCCGGCTTCCTCCCACCTCCAAAAGCGTGCGCTTCAGGTTGATTGGCCGGTCCCAAATTGACCGTAGGAGTGAGTGTGTGTGTGAGTGGTTGTTTGTTTCTATGTGGCTCCGCGGTACACTGGCGTCGTGCCCGGAGTGTCCCCCGCCTCACGCCCTGAGACTGCCAGGATAGGCACTGGCTACCCTGCGACCTGCGTTAGCGGATTGAGCGGGTTGGAAGATGAATGAATGAATGAATCAAATTCAATTATATTTATATAGCGTCAAATTGTTACAATAGTCGTCTCATGTAACTTTCTTTACATGTAGACCTGAAAACCAGTCTCTCAAGTCTATTTACTGAAACCCAACAGAATTCTGGATCTAACAGTCAAACAGTGGCAAGAAAAAAAACGTCCTTTTAACAGACTGAAACCTCGAGCAGATCCCGACTACTAGAGGATGGTTGTCTGCCTTGATTAGTTGGGATTACAGAGAAGAAGAAGAAGAAGAAGAGGGGGGGGGGGTATGGTGAAGGGGTGAGAAGAGGGGAAATAGGAGTAGACACATGTATGCATACTACCACTGTCAGGACATAAGAGAGAACTCTACCATCTAAGTAGCTTGAACCTGACAGCTATATCATAAACGCTATCACGGCTGCATGGATAAATGCATGATGATGACAGATGAAAGAAGGAAGCAGGACCCCAGCCGATGGATAGATGAGGAATGATACTGGTGTCAGTAGAGGAGCAGGCCCTCATCGGATGGAAAGATGAGGGGTGAACTTGGGAAAACCTGTGAGGACGCAGAGACTCCTGGGAAGAAGTCAAGTCAGTAACATGTGTTTGCTGGGATAGAGGGTCAGAGAGGAGCAGCAGTAACAGAGAGGAGACCAGACAGAACGAAGAGTGGAGAGGAGCTCAGTGTGAATCTCCCAGCAGTCTAGGCCTATAGCAGTGTAACTAAGAGAAGCCCGAGCCATCGTAACTATAAGTTTCATCAAAAAGGGACGTTTTAAGCCTACTTTTAAAAAAAGAGCTTACACTTCTTTAACAATGATTGCAAGGTAGTTGGATTTTGAATTATGATTCAGAATTGTTATTGTTTTACTTGAAAAGTCTCAAAAATGTGTCTTTTCAGAAAGTACAGCTGTTCCGCTCTGACATATTCTAACCTAACTTGACTGGAACAGCCCGATTTGATCATATTTGTTATCTTTTTTTCTGTCATGTAGATGCAAAGTTTGTCCGCTCACCTTTTTAACTAAGTCGGAGATGCAGATTCACTCCAAGTCCCACACAGAGGCCAAACCACACAAGTGTCCCCACTGTTCCAAGACGTTTGCCAACGCCTCCTACTTGTCTCAACATCTGCGCATCCACCTGGGGATCAAACCCTACCACTGCTCCTACTGCGAGAACTCGTTTCGTCAGCTTTCACACCTGCAGCAGCACACCAGGTACGAAACATGTATTAAGTCTTGTTTGTGTAAGGAAAAAAGTATTTAAATGGTCAAGTGTGTGTTCTAGTAGATAATTTATTTGCGCCAATTTCATCTGCAGTCGGACAGAAAACCCAAGTTGAAAAAAAGGTGGAAAAAACACAATTTAAAGTCAACAATCTGCTTCATTTGTCCTAGAATCCACACTGGTGATAGGCCTTATAAATGTGCTCACCCTGGATGTGAAAAGGCTTTTACCCAACTGTCTAACCTCCAGGTGAGTACGTGGTCACACCTCTTGATGGTGGTTCATGGCTTTGCTGTGATAACAAATGAGTAATTTCTCTCTTTTTCTCCTCTCTCAGTCGCACCAGAGGCAGCACAATAAAGATAAGCCCTATAAATGTCCTAACTGCTACCGTGCCTACTCAGACTCTGCATCATTGCAGATCCACTTGTCGGCGCATGCCATCAAAAATGCGAAGGCCTACTGCTGCAGCATGTGTGGCCGTGCATACACCTCAGTGAGTAAACTGGTGTTCTGGCTTCGATGGCTTCAAACCCAGCCTTGTTGCCTGTTTGTGATTTTTTTTTTTTTTTAACTATATGAAAATGTAAATAATCCTTTTTAAATGTTTCAAACCAAGCAGTCATAAAATACCTGCTACATTCATCTTGGACCATGTGTGGTGTGTTTTCGTAGGAGACCTACCTTATGAAGCACATGTCCAAACACACAGTGGTGGAGCACCTAGTGAGCCACCAGTCGCCTCAGAGGACAGAGTCCCCCAGCATCCCCATACGCATCTCCCTCATCTAAAGCGGTCAGCGGCAGGTCGGATTCAGAGTCTTGCAGCTGGACATTGAGGCCCCCGCACCCACATCCATCTACATAACGCTTACATTAGCATTATGACAGCTGACATAAGCATTCAGTAAACTAGCTGCCTCCATCCACCTCGACACAGGCCGTCGGTCAAAAATGAGCACAGCGTTATTTTGTGAATGTAACAATACTAGATATTTTCCGGGTGATTGAGTAGCAAAGAATGTCTTGCGTCAGATTTAATAAGCACTTTCGTAAGCGTCATATAAACTGGGGGATGCATTGACCATCAGAAATGTCGTCGTTTTTTTTTCTCTCTCTTCCATTAAATGGGTTTTCCAAAATATACCAGTTGATATTTGCCCCTATCAAGAATTGAGAACATGGAAAAACTGTTTGCTGGGTGTATGGACGCATCCAAAGATGATCTTAAAGCACTTTTAGGCCTTGTGGTTTTTGGCTCAAATTGTTTCGATCTTGTTGGATGGAAAATGAAATGCCAAATGGCATTACTCGTGGCAGCTAAGAGTACTGACTGTGTAGAAATAACAGCCTTTTTTCTGTTACTTTCTGTGTTTTTACTCACATGAACAGGGTCATCTAAATTTAAAAAAGGCAATCGATAGATGACAATTTTAATGATTGTATGTTGGAGTTGTATTACTGACTTCGGGAGGTAGAGGAAAAGAGTAAGGGAAGAAAGATGAATGTTTTTTGTGTTGTTGTTTTTTTGTTTGGGGATTACAATATATTTCACTCCATATTTGATCCATCTTTTATGGCACCTTTCTGATCATGGCATGTGATCAAACAAACACTGCATTTCACATTACGCTTTTTCCTCACGTCCCATTAACTAGTGCCATATATGAATCGTGTTGGGGTTCGAAGAAAAGTCCAAATCATGTGAAGGGAGAATGTCTGCTTCCTCTACTTGGCTTGGCTTCGACTCTTGTTCTTGTATTAGAGTGAATAAATTGCACATGAATCAGTGCCAGCTCTACGCTACTTAGCCCTTATTTTGAAATAAATCTCCAAGTTATTAAATTGTACTCAATTTTAAACCTAAACATTGGACCAAAATGTGAAGTTACTGTACAGTTACTCTGACCCAGTTGAGTATTTTTTTAAATTCTTAATAAGCTTTACCCATTTGTAATAAACTGCAGTATAAATCATATTCCATAGGATTATATTATGAGTTTTTGTGGAGATGATGCTTCTCCTTTTTATTTTCCTTTTTGTTATTATTCCTTTTATTGTATACAGTATTGTTTGTTGTATTTTTACTGTAACTCTAACCTCTGGATGGTACTAATAGAGTACCCTGTTTTCTTCAGGGGACTTCAGAAAAGGTGCTACGGCTATATGGTATGTTGAGATGGAACTGAGAATAATGTAAAATACATATACAGTATATAGTATGTTTTCAAAAGAATAAAAAACCTATTACTCAAGCCGCTGGCCTGAAAACATTTACACCAACAACAGACCCTGCCTCTTCAACTTACTCCTTTTTGAGATAATGGGAAAATGTTCATGTTTCTGTAAACATGTTACTCATTTATAGTACCTACTACTAAGTTTGCATAAACATGTTCTGTTTCGGTTTTCGTAAAAA
This sequence comes from Antennarius striatus, assembly GCF_040054535.1. Taxonomy (NCBI): domain Eukaryota; kingdom Metazoa; phylum Chordata; class Actinopteri; order Lophiiformes; family Antennariidae; genus Antennarius; species Antennarius striatus. The sequence continues at coordinate 17,265,661 of NC_090777.1, read as the reverse complement.
GCTTAATGTGATTATTTTAGTTTACCCGTGTGTTATTAATATTCATGTTTTCTATCAGTTATTACATGTAAGCCTTAACTGTTTATCATCCCTTTTCCATTACTCTGTATTGTTCTGCAGTATTCAGTCTTGTTGACATTTTCTTTTCTTTTTTTTTTTTTGCTTCCGCATGGAGTTCCTGAGCTGTAATCTGTATGATAACTGTTTAACCCATGTTGTCTATGAAAAGATATTGCGTAGATTTATTACACTTTTTCCTGTCTTGCATTGTGGTTTCATATACAGTTTCTAGAAAACTACTTATGCACAGCCAACATTGACAAGTTAAACTAAGGTTATCAATGTTTAAAAAAAAGAAAAAAGCTTTGTATCTTTACCTTGTTTAATAAACAGACTGTTATAAATTCATCACTGACTGGTTTTAAAGCTGTTCCAGCCAACAAAACTTTTTTTTTTTTTTTTAGAGAGAGAGCAATTACAAAGGGAGAAACAAAACTGTTTTCACTTTTGTTCCTGTCCTTTTACTATTTGATATACCCAGTAGCAGCAGTACAAAAACAAACGCTTCATCATTTCATGGACAATGAAAATAAATATACATTTGTGTGCAACCTTTTATTGACACAAAATAATAGTATCAGTACAAAAGGGTCAATGTGTGTGTCCTAACATGTCTTTCGGGGTATCAACGATGTGAAAGAACATTCAGGATGCGTGAAACAGACAAACGTTCCTGGAATACTAGGTTTTCTTGTTCAATGTTTTTGACCAATAGGATGATGTATGTGTTGTGAATACTGGAGCGGTCTAAGTTCACAAGCAGTCGGGAGTGATGGGACCCCAACAAGTAGACTCTATTTAGCAGGCACAAAGCCACTCCACAGTATTATTAGTGCTACATTTGACATCAAAGACTGAAAAATGTATTTTTTTGACACACCAACTTGAAGATATAATGCCATTATTACATTATAACTGTGGTAAAATACGAGCCATCGACAGTGTCATGGCCACTCTAACATTCCACTTCGGCATTTGACCAAAATGTAAACAAGTAAACAGTCATAAAGTGCTCAGTACAAACCAATCTCACTCCAATATTCCTCCTGTTTGACAGTCACATGGTTACTTTGCATCATTATATTAAATAAAAACAAGCTTTCCCATAAACCAACACAAGGTTTTTGCTTATTAGTTTTGGTGTGTGCTGATGCAAACAACTGCCATTTACTCCGGACATGCACACATCTGCATACAAATAAAATTATGCTTAAAAATATTTGGCACGGGCATTTTTTGATCAGTCCCACCCACATTTACCTTTGCTCTGCACCCAATGAAACAAGAACCTGATTTTCAATACTAAAGAAATTTCACCCTGAAACTGAACTGTAGTGGAAGCTCCCATTCATTTATCCTATGTTTAAACTGTCTACATTGTGCCTTTTTTTTTTTTTTAAAATCCTTTAATCCTCGGATGCTTTAGTGCCATACGCTGACATCCGTCCTCTCATTCTTGGTCACTGTTATTAGTGCTGCTCTCTCTACCTTTGGTGCCTTCAGGACCTGATGGGGAGGTGAGGTTCAGGTAGCTCTGCTCGGAGGGTTGGCGTATGGAGACAGACTGCTGCGTGCTGTCCAAGCACTCGCCCACCTTCACACGACAGATAGCATCCAGGATGTCCAATTTCCTACATGAACCTGGGTCCAGCCTATGGACAAATACATATCAGGAAATTAATATGTCAATTCTACGCAGAAATGTAAATTACATCTAAAAATCAATAAATAAAATTACAGATGCACCTTGTTTTCTCAGAACCGTCTTACCTGAGCGAAGATGTCTGCAGGATGCGGTCACAGAGACTTTCAGCAGGGAGCACTGTCTTGCTAATCTGTAGAGAATTTGAACCAATTCTGGGACAATAAATCACTGTACATTTGGGCCAAGGTGCTTCTGTTACCTTTAAAACATCCTAAGGCAAAACAGACTCCACCTTTTCATCATTTTCAGACAATATTGTTCACCTCACTAACAGCGTGGAAGCAGTTTCCTAAAACCTTGAGTGGCATGTCAGATTAAGGCTTGATTGATCTGTATGGTCTTACCTCCAGGTTATAGAATGATTTAGTGTTTCTCAGGGCCAGCTCTGAGGCACACACTTGATTGGAGAGCTTCAGGACTCGATCCTGAAGTTGTCTGTTCTCCATTTCTAAGACACTGGCCCTTCAACACAAGTGGTTTTTCAATACTATTCAATTCCAGGTTCAGATCCTGATCATCAGCAGCAAACGTCAAACATCAGCCAGAATGTATGAATTGTGGGAGTGTGACTCATCCAGATACCTGTGTTGGACAGTCGAGGCAGTCATCATGCTTTTGCTGGCCATTTCCTCTGTCTCGCTCATCTTTGTAAACAGCTCTCTCTTCTCCCTTAAAAGCTTTTCGTTTTCCTCCGTCACTGTATGGATCCTCTCTTTCTCCTGAAACCCACCAGGAGGAGAGGAGAGGCAGAAAGATATAAAAACAAGTATTCTGAAAGAACTATCAAGGATTAATTTTCCATCATGTGTGAGACCTTGTGTGAGAGGCTGGATGCCAGCATGAGGTCGTTCTCCAGTTTCTGGATGATGTTGTCCTTCTGAGCCGTCGTCTTTACAAAGACTTGTTTGGCGTGACGCAGCTTCGTCTTGTACTGACTTTGCTTTTCATTGTACTTCCTAATTAGAGGTTTCAGAGGACAGTAGCATCAGGACCAACAGTTTCTCCCCATCTTAAGTGCTGATTATAATATAACTTTGTTACTTTTACTGTCTTGTCACACCTGACATTTGAATCAAGCTGGAGGAGAACCTCCTGCATCTCCTCCTCCAGCCTAGCACACTCCTGCTGGCTGCCTGACAAGTCCTCCAGCAGTTTGTGACTTGACTTCTGGGCTTCTCTCATCTACAGGACACAGTATAACACGCATGTAAACTTGAATTCAAATTGTATGAAAGTCACTTTTGTGTATGGATACATAAACAAAAACTACGACTAGCAGTTATGTGATGTGGTAAAGACGTACAGTGACTCTGCCAAAAGTCAAGGTTTTTGATGAACCATGATAAGATGGGACTATAATAAAATTCTTCTCGCTTGTAGGATGTCGTAGAAAGTTGGAACCTTCCAGGTGTGAAAGGTGTATCAGGCACTAAAAACCCTGCCTTACTAATAACGTGATGAACTCAGTAAACAGTGTTCCTTACTTCCTCCCTGGACTTGCTAAGTTCTGTTTCCATGATGGCCAGACGAGTGTCAAGCTGCTGGGTGCGCTGGTTGAGCTCTGCATTCATCCTGGACATGGAGGCCTCGTTCAGCCTCAGGGAGCGTACCTGCTGCTGCAGCTCCTCCTCACGCTGCTCTAACAGCTTCCTGAGCAGAAAATGGAGGAAAAGGCCTGTTACTTCTCGTAATATTTCACCAACACAAAGGAAGTCAAACGTGAGTTGACTTCAGTAGCAGTTGGTGTGACCTGGTGAGGTGCTCCTCCTGCTGTTTGGCTCTCAGGACTGATAAGGCATCAGAAAGATCCCTGCTTTCCCTCTTCATGCGATCACACTCAGTGGTTCGTGCTTCCTCCACCCGCAGCTGGTGCTGGGCGTTCTTTAACTGCTGCTGCAGCTCCAACACCTGCCATCACAACAGAGCTGCAGCTTCACTCAGCAGCACATACAGAAATCATCAATACCAAAAGTGTTGATTGTTTCTAAAGGATCCCATGATTTGCTGTCTGCCTGTCATTGGATAAATACCCTGAAAAAGACTTGCACATCTTTTACATGAGCTCTAGAGAAGTGATAACCAAAGAGGAGACCTTTGCCTCAATGCAAGATCACAGTTTTGCCTCTCTATTTTGTGTGAACAGGATACACTAAACCCTGGCAGTGTTTGTAATTTTAATCCAGTAATTTGGTTACTGAACTGGGCAAGGAAAACACAGTTAGCATTACTTCTTGAGCAGAAACTGCGGGACTGCATGAACACTGACCTTCTTGTCAGCAGCAATGAGTCGCACCCTCTCTGCCTGCAGGTCCTCCTGTAGACTGGTGGTGGCACTGTGGTTTGCTGAGTTGCGTGCCAGTTCTAACTCCAGCTCTCTGATTTTGTGCTGCTGACGTTCACACTCGGCCTCCTGAGAGTGGACACTCTGCTCGACCTGCACCAGCTTGGCCTGGACCTGCTTGAGCTCAGCACACAGCTAAAGGAAGAACATGACATTACAGCGTGATCACAGACTCAGAGGATCAATCCAATCTTTTTGTACAGCACATTTCTTCCCTGTTCAGGTTCAGGCTACACTTATAAACTGACTGATGGGAATTCACACTGACAGTGCAGTATCTGGTTGACTAAGAACATGTGGATGAACTGATAAATTCAGAGGTGTTCACCAATCCCAAGTCTGTTGTATAATTTGATACCTTGAGTTTTTCCTGGTCCAGCAGGGTGTTGTGTCGCTTCAGGTCGGTGCTCTTCTCCTTCTCGTAGCGCAGCTCTCTTTCTGCTGAAGAGAACAGGCTCTGGGCCCTCTGCAGGTCCTGTTTCATCTGTTTCGCATCTTCTGCCTTCTGGCTCAATACCAAATCCTGGGACTGAACATGCACATGTACTGTATAACATAACTGTCCCTAGTTTAATTTCTGACACCATTAAGCCAATCTTGCATGTGATAATTTTAATCAAGAGAGTCAGATTCGATAAAAGGATGAAATTGATTTTTTTTAAGCCTTAATGAAGATGAATATAAAAGATTAAAGACTGCTACACATGCTACAGGCTAGGCTACCAAAATGTTGAATGTAAAAAAAATGACCAATATACACATTGATGTTTACAAAAAATAGAAATAAAGTATAAAAGCACAGTCAACTGTGGCAAAATGTTAAGACAAAATAACCTTAGTATGCGCTTAGATAAAAAACACAAACTCAGAGATGAAAGATGTTTGCTGTACTTGAAATGGCAAAGAGGTGTTTTAAGATCACACACCTTGATGTGTGCCTGAGCTTCATTGGCCTGAGCCTGCAGGGCCAGTTGGTGCTGAGAGGCCAGCTGCTGCTCCACCACTAGTTTAGTCTGCAGTTGATTCAGTTCCTGCTTCACACAAGAAAGCTAGAAACACACACACGCATGCACGCACGCGCATGCGCACACACACACACACACACACAAACGTACTTCTGGATGAGGGTATTACCTTCATTCACCTCTATGAACGTGTAAATAACTCAAGTTTCAAGATCATTTTTACACTTTAAACTGCAGACAAATCGAACGACTCCACCAGACATGTGATCCAGTTACCTGATCTGAGCTCCCATCCTTGCTCCTCTCCACTGGACTGAGTCTACATTCTACATGAGCTGTGTTCACTTCAGATGGCTGGCTGCTAATAGGGGCTTCCTTTGTGAAAGAGAGCTGCTCTTGATGCCACTTGAGCAGCTCTTTGAGGCTTTGTACCTCAATCTTGAATCGCTCCCTTTCCCCATCTGCTGCCAGTTTCTCATGTAGATTGGAGTTCAGCTGTGCCCGGAGCTGTGCAGTCTGCTGTCGTTCAGAAGCCATCTCAGACCTGGGACGGATGCACAGTTATGTAAAACACACAAACAGTGCTCCAGTCCTCGAGGCTAGCTATAATACCAGCTGTAGCAGTTATCTCTTAACACTGATCTATTTCAACATAACACCTCTAAAATATGACCGAACAAGCCAATGTAATTCACACTGTGACCTCTGGTATGATAACAACCTCAAGGCATTGTGTGCTGTCTGGAGGGTGCTGAGTTCAGCAGTTAACCCGTTGGCCTGCTCTTGCAGCTGCTGGACTTGAAGCCTGTTTTCCTTGCTCTCATCCTGGGTCCGGTTACCATTCTTGTAGAAATCCAGCTCTTTCTGGATCCTGTTGTGGGCACGCTCCATCTGGGCCAACTGGCATAGAGGGAAAGACAGAAAGATCAAGAGAAACTCATAATGAAGTCTGTAAATTCAACATTTTGATGTTAACATTAAATATACATTTACCTCTATATATTAAATGTTAACATTTAATATACAGCATTGTCCTATGTTGCTCATTTTTTTCCTTGTTATGTTAACATCAATATTCAGTCATTATTTACCCCCATAGCAAGAACGGTTTCTCAGGTTCATCGTGTTTTAAAACACTATGCCACATATAAATCTTCATTAAAACTTAATAAACGAACCTTTTCTTCAAGAACGGCTTTTTCCCCCTTCACTTGGGTAAGGCTCTTGATGAGTGTTTTCCCTTGTTGGCATTCAGTCTGGAGACTGTTCACCTCAAGTCTCAGCTTCTTCAGCTCTCGCTCACCTATCTGCAAGGTCTTTAGTGTGGAGAAACAAGAACTCATGATGTCTGTTTGGCTTGAACTTCACTGATTTTGTTATTTCTTCGATTCAAAACTACTGATACACTTCCTTTTGAACAAAATCTCTAACTGTAAATGGCGTGTCATTTATGACTGCTTTCTATTACAGGGAGCATACGAATGTTTACAGTTTTTACCTCTTTGTCCTTTTTGAGGGCAGTCTGGGCAGCGCAAAGGTCCACTTCCAGCTGCTTCCTCCAGTCCTTCTCCTCAGTCAGACGGGCCTCGAGCAGAGCCATTCTCTCCTGGCTGCTGTCTCTCAAGTGCTTCATGTGTCAACAGAGTGAGTCATGAAATTCAAAGAATGTAAGACTAATTTAATCTTCACAAGATGAGTGTAAAAGTTTGTTTTCTTTACTTCTTTCTTCATAAATTCTAATGGCAATGTGTGATAATACTATAGCAATGTCAGAGAACAGCATTGTAAGAGTGTTTTGGTGAATAGAAATATTTTATTGTACATGTTAAAATGACATTTTAACTAAGGGTAGTTATGTATTTCTATTATAAGCATTTGGATTGGAGCTCTGTCTCCATAAAGGGACTTAATACTTGTGAAGCACATTATACATGTGTGTGTTTTGAATATCATGTAAATTAATATCCATCCATCCATACACCCATCCATCACGGGGTCGTGGGTCCATGCAATCAAAATTATTTTCTTTCTTTTTTAATACGATAGTGCTATTCAAAGTAAAGGATGTCTCACCAGCTGCAAGTATGACTCCGTGGGTTTGACCTCTTCTCCATTACTAAGTATTTTTTCTTGGGCAATCTGCTTCTTCAACTCTGCCTCCAGGTTTTTTATCTGCATTGATCAATTAGTTCAGAGGATCATTCAGTTATCAAATAGGTATTTTCTCTATTTAATTCAAAATGTGAGAAGCTAGCCTCTCAGGTGAAATATTCCTAAACCACAACATTGATCCATCACACCTCTATCCAGTGAGATGGATTCTGAGCAGCACTTAACCTTCTTGCTTACCTTTCTGTGGAGTCCCTCCATTTCTGCCTCATGGCGATGCCTCTCCTCCTTGCTGGCATTCTGAGCCTCCCCCAGCAGAGCCTCCAGCTCCTCATTCCTTTCCTCCAGCTCTTCCTGGGCTTTGCAAAGCCTTTGTTGCTGACGTTGCAACTCCCTCACCTGTACAAGCCTGTCCTCCATCGCCTCACGACACCTGAAGGAGAATGCAATTTCAGTTCTGTTTATGTGTACACCTGTCGCAGAACTGACCATAAAGCTGACTTTGACTTTTATGAGGCTTAAAATAAGCAAGAGCAGTGGGGATTTTATTTTGACATATTTCCATGAATCATTGCAATCTATATTTTTCATAGTAACTGTGATGCAGTTGTTGAAAGACGACTACTTTACCTTTTGTGAACGTGATCCTTTTCGGGGCCAGAGAGATTGTTTTGTGATTCCCTATCAGTGCTCTTGTCTTTTTGATCCTTTTGTTCTGCATCACTAATAATCACCTGAACAAACACAAGACCAAACGATGTTGAATTACTGCAACAGCATTTGATTTTAATTTTGCAGTGATTCATTAAAATACCAACCTGCTTCAGGACATCTTTCTTTTCAGACTCTAGACTCTGGATTCTCTCCCTCAGAGCTCTGTTATCGGCATCTAGTCTGTTATTGTGCTCTACGGCTTGCTGCAGCTTTATCATATCTGTGAAGAGACAAAACTATGACCATGAATGACTAAAAAAATTATATTATACGTAAAACATTATTTTACTTTCTTTTGCTTTACCTGCTTAAACCTTGTAATATTTCAACCTTATGAAATATTTCTAATTTAAGGGAAGGTGGTCAGTGTTCCAGAATGGTGAGTTTTTTAAGAAATTTTTTTTAAATTGTTTCAAATTTGCTTGCAAAGGTTTATCTCAATCTCGACACTGTGTCACACAAGGAAAGCTGGTTTCTAAATGAACACCAAAGTCAGTCTCACCACAGTGTTTCAGTTTGTCCACTTCCTTCCTCAGGTTCTCTACTTCCTGGACCGTTACCTCAAGATCAGACCCTGAGATTAAAGTAGCAATTTAATTCTGAATATCTGACTATATCATTCCTGCGTCATCACACAATTCACAGCATTTCTTTCCATGTGTTGTTGTTGTTGACTGAAAATAAGTGATACTGACATGTACGAGTGAAAAACATTAACTGTATATAGACATAAATTAGGGTCAGAAGAGCAACTGGGGCTGCATGTGTTAAACTAAGCATTCATATGGACTGTGCATTCAATTCCAACAAGGACTCAACACACCATTTGGGTCTAGATTGTCGTTCTTAGCAGCATCCAGCTCATTAGTGAGTCTGCGGATATCCTGATGAGCCATTGCGAGTCTCCTAGACGCCTCTTCCAGGTCCCGCTCCAGCCGCTGGCGTTCATTCCTCTCCCGAGAAATCTCCTCAATGTGGGCCTGAGGTAAAAGAAAGAAGTGCAGATAGTCTGAGAGGGAGGAGTGTGGCAAAAAGTAGACAGTTATACATGACTGAAAATGTAGTAACCCAACATGCTGTGGTAAGAAACATGCATCCAGATTGAGATTCACCATCACTGTAGGCCTGGAAAGGGTTGAGGGAAATGAGTTATGATCTTATATGTCTGCATTCACCTGTGCAAAGAGACAAGTGGGACAAAACTTGTCACATGCTGTTACCTGTGACATGCCATTCAACACTCCTTGTTGTTAGACAATCACATTCACAGAAATGTTACTCAGCAAGAGACGCTGTCTGCATCAAAGTGCTCATGCAGATATGGAGGCTTTTCACAGCTCCACTTTGAGAGAAGCCAGTAATCACATAATGTATAATGTTACTGTTAGTCAGCTGGTTAGTATATTCTGCAAGAAGAAAACCTACAGGGGTAATATTTTGTTTGCTCTGACCCAACCTGCGCAGGCCAAACAGCTTCTTCAACGGACTCTGGGATGAGGACTGGTGAAAGGAAAGACCCACGTGATTATCTGTACTGTACTTTGTAAAAATTTGGAATCGCATCTTCGCCCCGTTCAGCCAAAACTGAAAAAATATCTCGGAGACAATGACAGTCCCTCCATCTTTGCCATGCTATCTACAGTTTTCTGCAATATTTATTTCTTGATATTTGCCTGATAATTTGGTAACCATCCATGAGGTCCTGACAAGTTTGCTTGAAAAAACAAAGCAACAGAAGACCATACATTCTGAGGCTTTAGGCTTCTGCTAGAACCTCAGAATCACAGTCCAAATGGTGAAAATTAACTACACAACCAGTATGTAGATCAGTACTTCACCTGCTGCTGGACTTCCTTCAACTTGTAAGTGAGGCTCTGACTTTCCAGAGTCCTCTCAGCCGCCTCCAGCCTCTCCAGCAGTGTGGCCCTCTCCACCAGCAAGTAAGCAACCTGCTCACTGGGAGTACTCAAGTCCATCTCCCCGAGACCCTCCTGAGCCAACATCTCTGCCACCTCCTTGCTCTGACTCTCTAGTAAAAAGAGTTTCATCATATAGATCTTCAGGCAAGTCAGTGCAACAACATTCCATACAGAGTATCGTTGTACTGTCACAGATTATGGATGAACATGACAAAATATTATATTATAATGTATTATATAAGAAATAATCATGCCTTTGTCATATTCACAGGCATATTTTAAACCATTCCTGACAAATAGAGATTTAAGTTAATGTGTTAATAAACCTTAGTTGGAAAATTATAACTATTGTTTCCTATTATGCTTTTCTGGATTATATTTGTAACAAAAAATAGTATTACAGTACTATAACCACTACTATTGATTATAACAGCCTTTCTGTCAGCCTCGAAAACTTGTACCAGCATTGTGAAGTTTATTTGCAATGATTCACCTTGTTGTTGTCTCATCTGGTGGAGCTCTTGTCGTATATGTTCACCGTCTCTTTCATAGTCTGCAGTCAGACACTCACGCTCTTCCAACAGTCCACGAATATGAGCAACATAGCTCTCCACCTAGTAGCAAAGATGAAAATCTAAACTTAATTCAGCTGTGATGGACAAGCCATTTTGAAGCAATAATTATTTTACTGTACTTGTTTCAAAAATGGGATGCGAATATTTTTTAACGTACAGTACTGTAATAATGGGTTATAGTGTTTTTATATGTCCATGGTTTCAGTGTAACAGCTGAACATTCTGTGTAAAGACTGACATGTCAGACAGCTGGCCAACTACAACTCCAAAGACTCCAAAGTATTCACCTCCTCCATTTCATTGGCCTGCTGGGTACGCAGGGTCTGCAGCTCCTTGTTGGCTGACTGGAGCTTTGCCTCGCTGTCGAGCAGCTGCTGCCACAGGTGGCGCTGTCGCTCCTCAACACTGGCTTCTGGAGACAAACCATCCTCCTGAAGTCTCTTAGAAATGTGGTCCAACTCTGTCCAAACCTGAGAGCCCAGGGAAAGAATAAGTGAGGGGTAGTGTTAGGGTTAAGGATATTCATCCCTGAGGATATTTAAAATGCTATAGCAGAATAACTCCTCAACAAACTTCACACAGACATGGACAAACTAAGAGTAAAGCTAAGGCACCAATGAGAAATGTATTCTTACCTACGCAATCCTTTACAAAGCAACAGGACATCAAACTACTGGGTAATCTCCATCACAACCAAATCTATTCAAGATCAAGGTTGTTAGTCTCACTGAAAGCTAATCCATTTGGTGACACACACGACAGAACCACAACATTAGTTGGGCATGCCAGCACTAACACCTGTTGCTGAATTCAATACTTTACATTGTAGGTCTGGTAACATGAGCAGATCCTCCATGCAACGCTTTAACTACTCTAGGACTGATGGCTGCCCCAGCAGCGTGTACTATACTGCCACAAGCTTGGTATCAAGTCTCATGTGCCTTGTTCTTCCACATCACACCAGCTGTTCTTTGCTCTTGCCATTGTCAAGTAAATGGCTAAAAGATTAGACATGAAGCACCATTCACTACCAGTGAATCTTAATTTACTGACAGCCACTTTCTCTCGTTCTTTATTTTCATGAAATACTCTGCTGTTGACAACAAAACCAGGCAAAAGGGGACATCCAAGAACCACAAAAGAAAAGTCACAGTTTCAAATAGTTTTTCACAATTAGTTTAAATATTTCCAGCAAATGATCAGATAAGCACGTTACCTCATCATGATCCATGGTCAACACATCAAGTGTGATGAAGCTGCATCTGTAAATGTTGAAGTCCCTCAATGGTGAATACAGTGACTCCAGGCATCAGCTGAGTCTACATGGTACCCACTAGAACACAGCTCCACAGGCAACACCGTGGCAAAGATCATCACATCCTCAAGGTTAAGAAACATTCCTCTTGTAGTCCTTCAACCATGGAAACGCCTCATGTCTGGAGCTCCCCTGCAGAACAGGAGACTTATTTCATTTAGAACAATGCAGTCATGTAAGGACCTACAATCAGAAGCTTGGAGACGGTCCTGGCTGGTGTCCCTCAGATGAAACAGACATAGTCCAGTTTCAGAGTTAGAGGCTATGCAAAGCATCTATCTGATAGCTGGGTTCGCTCAGCATGCTTTGATTAATAACAAGGAGTGTAATGTGGATAATCTGCATTTATTCCGAAAATCTACTCATACCTTCTGCAATGGCTTCTGTTATTTCCCCAAAAAAAAAAAAAAAAGTCATGCAAACATCGTTGTCTTCCAGCTGACTTTTCTTCCCAAAATGTCTGACGAGGAGGAGCAAATGAGTGGTTGAGAAGTTAGGGTAGCCCGGCGTCGGCTCGCACTGGGCCGCCGCTAGCTGCCCGCTGTTAGCCGCGGCTCTCCGCACTGGCTTCCGAGCAGGAAACGGTGGAGCTCTGCTGCTAACAAGCTAACTTCTTTTGTACGGTGCCGTTCAGTATGCAGCGGAGTAAAAGTTTAAGTCACCCTTTAATGGTAAAAGCGACATAAAGCCAGGTACGGGCGTGGAGGAGTGCCCTGGCTTCTCCCAACACCTAGGCAACGGACCGCACCATTCCACCGACGCAGGGGACACTCGGTTTGTACCACTCTACTAGAATAAACTGTTTGTGCTGGACTTGATCTGGCAAATCAAACACACACAAAAAAAAAATCATATTTTTGTAAACCATATTCACGAATAATATGCTTTTTGGTTGTCATTATTATCTGTGGTAGTTAATAGACATTGTTTATTAATCAACGTTTCAATTATCCCTGAATGTAAACACTAGGAGGCGACAAACCCAACAATCCGTTTAGTAGAAATACCATTATCGACATTTCAGCATGTTGCTCACTCATCCCATAATACTTGAAATTATTCCCACAGATAAATTAATGATTTATACAGATATTATTACAAACTTGTTGTTTGCTGCTTGTCTGACCCCAGATGAGATGAGGCTTGTTTACGTGGAGTTTCTCACCACCCACGTGTTTTCTGACATCCTAAGTTCTCTCTATGTATTGTTGTAGTAATGCTTTAACGGTGTGTTTATTTTCATATCTTTCCCACAGAGACTTGCAAATGAATGAGGAATGGTTGTGCAGTAATTATGCTGAAGAACATTCCAAAATGGACTGTTTGGGGAGGAGAACTCCTCATGTGGTTTTATGAGTATTTACTGCCCATGGGTGGGTCTCATTTTAGTCTTTCTTGGATGGTGATGTTTTACTAAGGGACTAAAAGGCAGAGCAAAAGGGAGCTCTGTTCTGCTCAGAGGAAATGGGCGTTCTCCTTGGAAAGTTTGGATGAAAATGACCGAAAAAATAAAGGGGTGTGGCGAGGCTACTAAAGGAGAGGACCACCAAGAGGGGCACAATATCACAGACTGGTGAGGCTGCTGCTAAGCTGCTCCTGAGATCTCATTCAGTGGAAAAGAATAAATCACAAGTAAGTAAACATTTCCTTGACTTTTTAGGGTAGTTTTACGAGATATCTTTGTTATAGTCTTTCATTAAAATAAATATGTTGCACTGTATTACATCTTTTGAAGTATCTCTGTAAGAAAAAATAAAATCACATGTCATCAAAATATACATTTTTGAAGCTTTTGTTTCCCGTGTGAGGGCAGCTTATTTTAGCACTCCTGTAACTTAAAAATCTATTCATGTCTTTTGAGTTTTCCAGTAAAGGACCAGATCGAGTGTAATGATATAATTTGACAGTATGCATAGCCTCACCACCCACACAAATTGGCCTCTCCACAGATATAGATCTACAGAGATTTCATCCTGTCTCACATTTCCTCTTCTTTTTTATCTCACTCTGATGGGTTTGCTTGCACTCCTGCAGTTACAATGTCAGATAACTTTGTAAAATCAAAGGACTTCCTTCAGACTTCAATTTCCTCTAAGTTTATGAGTTGAGCAGCCTTAATGAAATCCAAACGGACTTTGAATAACAGACTTGAGTTCTGCAATGGAAAAAGCGACTACTCAGAAGGGCAGAGATTAATTGGGTAAATGTTTTGGAACCCTCTAGATTTCTGTAGATCCGCCCAGGTTTTCTGCAGATGTGTTGTATGATGGCAACACACAGGTCAGTCACAGAGAAGTCTTAGAAACAGCTCACTGCTCTCAGCTTTGGGACGTGGTCTGAGGCAAGTTCACAGCTCCTCAGATTTTCCACTTACTCTTTCAAAGCAGAACAGGCAGGAAAGTTCAGCAGGCAAAACTGCTTAACTGCTCACACTCTATTGCTGCTAGTACCTTGTAAACTATCCCAATTGGTGACCCAGGAAGCCTAAATATCTTTCTTCTTTTTTTCCTTAGGGAATCGAAAATGGCATACCTACTCATGTTTGTGACCTTGATGCATCTCATCACACTGGCAATGCTTCTCATTGCAACCATGGAGAAGGTAGTGACCCTGTTTAGAACAAGATAGTTGATCTGAACTGGAACATATACGGCTGTGTAACTCATGACTAATCTCTTTTTTAAGTCCTGGTGGGAGTGGGATGGCATGGAGAACTCTGACCTATGGTACAACTGCAGGTTTGACAACTTTACAGGCACCTGGTTGTGTGCATCTTCCAAAGAAAGCGGTAAGCAACCATTTATTGCACCTCCATGAATGGGCTTTACATGAAAGTGTTAAGCCTGATTAACTGTGACTCTTTCTTAGATGTGGTACTGTTTTCTTTTCTCAGAGTGGCTTCAGGCAGTGCAGGTCCTGATGGTTCTCTCAGTGGTTTTCTCTTCAGTCTCCTTCTTGGTGTTTTTGGGTCAACTGTTCACCATGTCCAAAGGTGGACTTTTCTACTTCACAGGCCTGTGCCAAGTCTTTTCAGGTAACAGAGGAGTGAAACAATGTGAGCTTAAGCTGTTCTGTGTGATGAAACCCTCTGGAAATGTTAAACCTTGCTTAGCTGAAGGAGAAGGCGCAACTCTAATGTAAGAATAATATGCAACACGTTAATGTGGAGTGAGCCTTCAATGTCAGTCAGTCATCTTCAGATTACCACCGCGGGTCAAGGGGAGCCGGAGCCTATCTCGGCGGCATAGGGCGTGAGGCGGGGGACACTCTGGGCACGACGCCAGTGCACCGCGGAGCCACACACAGACATACAACGATGCACACACACACTCATTCCTACGGGCAATTTGGAACAAGCCAATCAACCTGAAGCGCATGCTTTTGGAGGTGGGAGGAAACCGGAGAACCCGGAGAGAACATACGAACTCCGCACGGAGCGGGACTCGAACCTGGGTCCGCCGTGTTGTGAGGCGGCAGGGCTAACCACTGCGCCACTGTGCCACCCAGCCTTCATTGTGTTAGATAAAAAACAGCTAGACAGTCACTGAGTTTAAGGTTTTGGGGGTCTTGGCCAGAAGCCCACCAGTCTAGTTTCACCCCTGATTGAATAGGAACAAATGTGTGAAATAAAGTCCGTCAGACATACATTTTAGGCCTGTTACCATAATACTGTATTAATATTATATAAATTCAATATAACTGATCTCTATTTATTGAAAATCTATTTTGAGTCAGCAAGGAAAACAGCAACACAGATGTAGCATGTTTTAACAATATTAACTACTCTGTGACACAGCCCCATTAAAATTTATTTTTCCCATCCAATGTAGAACATGTGTAGGAGGGAAGGGGTTGTTTTGCTGTCAACCTGTTGTATATGCCACTAATCCATGCTTATGAAGTGAAAAGTCAAAACTCAAAGTCAGCTTTATTGTCAAATGTACCAAATATGCACGACATACAGCACAGATGAAATTGCTGTCCTCTCTGACCCATGATAAACAGACAGTACAACATAGACAGTACAACACAGGTAGTACAACACAGGCAGGACAACACAGGTAGTACAACACAGACAGTACAACACAGACAGTACAACACAGACAGTACAACACAGACAGTACAACACAGACAGTACAACACAGGTAGTACAACACAGGCAGGACAACACAGGCAGGGCAATACAGGCAGTACAACAGGCAGTACAACACAGAAAGTACATCAGACAGTACAGCACGTATTAGATGAAACACGAGGGATGGTAAACATCTCTATATACTCTTTAATCCCGTAGGGGAAGTGACGTGTGCGTAGTCCCTGAGTTGATGGGGGGAGGGAGAGATAGGTAGTCAGGTGCTGGGGGGAGGGCAGGGCAGTGTGAGGGTAGAGTTCAAGGCTATGGCAGGGGGCAGAGCAGGGAGGGAGTTGAGCCTCCTGACCGCCTGGTGAAAGAAACTGTCCTTGAGCCTGCTGGTTCTGGCCCACAGACTCTGCAGTCTCCTACCTGATGGCAGCAGGCTGAAAAGGCTGTGAGAGGGGTGGGTGGGATCACCTGCAATGCTGATGGCTTTGCGGGTGAGGCGGGTGTTATAAATGTCTGTGAGGGAAGGGAGAGAGACACCAGTGATCTTTTCAGCTGCTCTCACGATGCGCTGCAGGGTCTTACGGTAGGAAACGGTGCAGGCACCGTACCACACGGTGATACAGCTGGTCAGAATGCTCTCAATGGTGCCTCTGTAGAAGGTGAGCATGATGGGGGGTGGGGCTCTCGCTCTCCTCAGTTTGCGAAGGAAGTAGAGGCGCTGTTGGGCTTTTTTGGCCAGCGATGTGGTGTTGCGGTCCCAGGACATGTCCCCGGAGATGTGCAACTGAAACATATGAAACTGCATTTATTGCAAACATTATTTCATATATCACTTTCTAACAATAGGTATAATATTTCTTTTTTTTTTTTTTAGGTTTGACCGCCTTCTCTGCAGCACTCATCTACACTTTGCACAATGAAGAAATCCTACAGGACTCCAGAGAACTGACGTCAGGACACTTTGGCTACTGCTACATCCTAGCCTGGGTGTGTGTCCCTTTGTTGCTGTGTAGCGGTGTCATATACATCCACTTGCGTAAGAAAGAATGATCAGAAAAAGAGACAAAATGGCTATGATTCACTGTGGTTGAAAGTGACCTCTTTCTCATTTCATTGCCAAATCAGGTCGTCAACTTGACTGTTCACATTCATCTTTGAATGTGACCCACATCTTTTATCGATGTGAACAGTTTTAAACCATTTAAAACAATCAAACTGCTGAGTGAGTTGCACACTGGCATTAGTCATCATCAGAATACATAAAAAAGGTGGGCAAGCATCCATTTCTCAAATTATATTGTTTGTGGCAGTTATGTGTTTTTACTCTGAACTAGGAAAGTTAAGAACTCGGGTTCTTACTCAAGAAAATCCAAAAAGTGCTTAGACTAAAGCAATTACTGTAGCTGCTTTAATTTCTATCGTCACTAGCCATCATTGCAGCTCTCCCTGTTTGGCTAAGTCCACTATTGCTGATAATGATGAATTATAATTATAATTATAAAATCAAAATGAGCTCAGAAATGCTCAGAAAACAAAACAGATGAATTCTAATCTCACTGTACATTCCCATCATCAAGAATCAAACAATGTGACCAAAGTCCCCTAAATCAGAACCAAGGAGACCAAGTGCCTTGTGATTTGTGCTGTACTCAGTAACTGAAAATAAATCAGACATGTCACATTCATCCCATTATGTGAACATAGCCAATGTCAATAAAGAGAAAAACAAAAATAGTACAAATAAATTCACTTGACATCTTGCTAATCAGAAATTATAAAAAATATTTGCAGGAGGCCTTCATTATTATTAACGTCAGTCCTTGGTTAATGCGAATATATTTTCTGAAATGAGGATCATGTATGATGAAAAAAATTACTTTAGAGAAATGAATTATATATCAAACCATTACAGGATGCTCGCTCACGTTTTGTTTCAAGATATGTTTACATCAGGAGAATTTTTTTTATTTTTATCCACTGCTCTGTTCACATTATGGAACTATGAATTAGTGAATAAAGCTTTTTAAGTTAGGTGTATTTATACATATATATTGTTTGTGGCAGTTATGTATATATACAATATATACACAGTATATATGTATATATACCGTATATACTGTATATACATGTATATGTATATATATGTACATATACTGTATATATACTGTGTGTGTGTGTGTGTGTATATATATATATATATATATATAATATGTATATGTAAAGATCTTACGCAAAACGTATATGAAATTTCATAGCTGCTGTTAATAAACATTCTATAAACACAAAATGTGTAGAAATTAATTGTTAAGATTTAATAGTTATTTTTACCCCCTCCTGCATCAACTTGGAGGATGTAATTATGGGTCTGTCTGTCTGTCCATCTGTCCTTATTTGCTTTTATTACAAAACATCAATCCCAGCCCCACCAAACGGAGGCTGTTGCCATGGAGAACACAAACTTCCTCCAGAGCTGCGTCATTATCAGCTCTTCCTCGCTGCGGGAGTTGGATAATATTGGTCGTGTTCCAATAGTTCTACCTTCCCCACACGGACGTTCTGGTGCTAATGGCAGCCGAACCCTTTGTTCTCGGCTCAAGAGCGAAGACAACTCCTTCCGGCTTACAGGGGGGAACAGAAAAGTTGTGTGAACTCTGTGGAGCCAGAGCCCACCTGCAATGCCCTAAGTGTCGGGTCACGTTTTACTGGTAAGTTCGTCCATCTTCACTAGCTTGGCAGGAACATTCAAAGCGAATGTTGACGGAATATTTCAAAACGCCAGGACGTAGTTTTGTGTTTAGGTTGCGTCCATATTTTCAGAGCCACTGCGTGGACGCTAGGTGGCAGTGTTCGCCACTAGCTAGAACGAGCGTGCTGCGTTGTGACCGTCCCTCCTGGTGGGAGGTGACATTACAAGCTAGCGGTGTGTGGTCACGTGACTGTTGGGGACTCGTTTCCCGCGTCATCACTTCCGCCAACATCAGCGTGAAAGCGATTGGTGTTGCTCGACGTCTTTCCAGACTTAATTAGGGTTGATAAGATGGAGCTGGGTGGAATCCTTTCCGGCTCAGCGTGGGGCGTGAGGAGGAGCAGGAGGGGACGGTGTTGTCTGCAGGGATTTATGTGAAGGGATGAGCCATTAAAGCCTTCTTTCAGCGGGAGATTACAGCTATTTATTGTGCTCGCTTTCCTCCGAGTCTACACGTCAAAGCATATTTTCTTTTTAATTTAATGAAAGATTCTCAACTAAAAATCAGTCAGCTGCATTTGGAGGCAAACTGTTTCAAACTTGATGAAATTGTGGGTTTGTTAGGAAAATATGCTATTTATCAGACACAATAAATAAGTCAAACAGGAAGCGTTTAAATAGCTGAATTTAACAGATATTGGAAGGATTTTTTTTTCCAAATGTAACACAACTTGCAAATGTTTTCCAACTACCATAATCTCGTAATTGTTCACTCTTAATAACAAGAATTCCCAGTGTTTTAGCATACCTTTTGACCGTAAAGATCTGTTGTACATGTGATACATAGCAGAATGTGAGAGGCTGCCACCAGTCCAGAGGAAGACTTTCTGTGAGATTGAAGGTCGACTAGTCTACATCATTCCAGGACTGGGTCTGAAACCAGGCCTTTATGGACTTTGAGGTCTGCTTGGGATATCCAATGATCCCCAAGTTTCAGCTCCCTGACAGATGATAACATGTTTTCTTCTAGCATTTCCTCACATTTATTGTAATCCATCCTTCCCTTTACATATGCTGCAGTGAGGAAACAAAGCCTCCCCAGAACATTGCTGAGCCACCATGTTGCACTGTAGGTAGGGGTCTTCTGAGCAACTTCAGTCTTCCTCTCCTGTACCGCTGATCCACAGGCCAGAAAAGTTGGTTTTGTGGCAGTGATGGACGTCCTGGAACTAAAAGACTATAAAGCTCTTGTGTTAGAAATAATTCAAGGGGATCATTTTGAGTGCAATAGTCATTAAAAAAACACACACACAATTTGAGGCATTTAACTGTGACTTTTTGATGTAAATTGTTCTTTTGTAAGTAGCTGATGAACAGCATTTTTCACCAATAAACATGGGAATTGAATAATTTTGCTTCATTTGCATATCCCATAGCAGATAATGGGTAGTAGAAAGACAGTTTCTATACATTGTGTAGAGGAAGTGGAAGAAGGACTATAAGAAGAAGAAGAGGAATTATTAAACACACACAAACACAATTCGAAGGGCTATACACATGCAAGTAGATGGAAGGCAGAGCGATGAAGTGAATACCGTTGAATATAGTTGAATATGTTGGTTTGGTTTTGTGATCATGTCAACAATTTTTTATGATTTACTGTATTTTGTGTAATTTTGACTCAATAAAACATGACTGACATGGTCAGTTATTGAAAAATTAAAACTGTATAAAAATCAGCATATTGTTTTTTTCTGTAACAAAACTAATACTTTTCTCAGTAATGCAGAGCACCAGCAGGCTGACTGGGTGGGGATACATGAAAGAATATGTGAGTTGCTTGTTCCCATTCGCTCTCCGACAAACTCAAGTCTCCAGCGTGCTGGACGTATTGAAATGCAACTTAAGAAGGTGAGGGTGAATGTGATGATTGGGATTACTATGGAAGAATATGAACTATACAGTACTGTGTAGATATCTTGTTTCCCTGTTAAACATGTATTTTACATAAAGTATAACTCCACATCATTTTCTTCTCAGAAGTGTGTGTATAGTTCCTGCCTCTTCTTCCAGAAGAGGCAGGAAGTCTGGAGTGGCAGAAAGTCTGGAGTGGCAGAAAAGTATGATAGAGCAGTGCAGGACATGTGTGAGGACTGTAAGACAGTGGTGAGGTGTGCTGTAGGTGTGACAGAGGAGTTCAAGGTGGAGGTGGGACTGCATCAGTGATCAACTCTGAGCCCCTTCTTGTTTGCTATGGTGATGGACAGGCTGACAGACGAGGTTAGACAGGAATCTCCATGGACTATGATGTTTGCAGATGACATTGTGATCTGTAGTGAGAGCAGGGAACAGGTGGAGGAGAAGTTAGAGAGGTGGAGGTTTGTCCTGGAAAAGGGAGGAATGAAGGTTAGCCGCAGTAAGACAGAGTACATGTGTGTGAATGAGAGGGACCCAAGTGGAAGAGTGAGGTTAGAGGGAGAAAAGATCAAGAAGGTGGAGGATTTTAAGTACTTAGGGTCAACAGTCCAGAGCAATGGACAGTATGAAAAAGAGGTGAGGAAGCGTATACAGTCAGGATGGAACGGGTAGAGAAAAGTGTCAGGTGTGATGTGTGATAGAAGAGTTTCAGCTAAAATAAAAGGAAAGGTGTGCAAAACTGTGGTGAGACCAGCGATGTTGTTTGGTGTAGAGACAGTGTCACTGAAGAAAAGACAGGAGACAGAGCTGGGGGTAGCAGAGATGAAGATGCTGAGGAGTGACCAGGAATGAGTACATCAGAGGAACATGGCATGTTAGAGGTTTTGGAAATAAAAGAGGCCAGACTGAGATGGTTTGGACATGTCCAGAGGAGAGATAGTGAATATATTGGTAGAAGGATGCTGAATTTTGAACTGACAGGAAGGAAGCCTAGAGGAAGACCTAAGAGAAGGTTTATGGATGTACTGAAAGAGGACATGAAGGTAGTTAATGTGAGAGAAGAGGATGCAGAAGACAGGGTTAGATGGAGGCAACTGATTTGCTGTGGTGACCCCTGAAGGGAAAAGCGGAAAGGAGAAGAAGAAGTCCCTGTATAATTTAGAGTGTTTAGCTTCCTGGTTTTTAGCTTTATTAGCTTTAGCAAAGTTGCCAAATTCAATCATTATCAAATTACAAATTTGTAGAGTTAACTAACAACAAAAAGTCAGCAGTTGTGAAAAATGTTCTTGCAGGTGTCTTTGAAAGAAGTAGAAATACATACAGTATATATTTTTTAGAATTTATAAAGCGCACATATACAGTATATTTATAAATGTCTTTCTCCTTTTCTCATTTTAACTTTCAAGACTCAGTGTAGAGTATATGGAGACTGAGCAACTAAATGAATGTTGCAGTTGATGGTGACGAAGAAGAGAGGACATCATTATATGAATGTTGCTCCAGTGATTATGAAAGCAGTTATGTATTATTTCTGTTTTTACTGTCAATAAATGGACTGAGCAGCAGTTGGGTTTGGTTCCTTTCTTAGGCAGAGCTGATTGACATTTGTAGGTTGGTGGCTCAGGATAAGCTCTCTGAGGGGAAATATCAGGAGTCTCTGCCTGCTGCCGAGTTCTGCTTGCGCTCCTCCTTAGATGTCCATGGTTCCAGTTGTGTTCAAATAGTCCCTGCCTACCTGCTCCTGGCTGAAGCCAACATAGGTGAGGAAGAAACAGTCTTTCAGCTCAGCGCCCCCCCCTTCTCCTGCATAGATGTGTGTGTATGTTTATTCATGCACATCCACCTTCATGTTTTTATGTGTTGTTCTAGGTTTGAGAAATCTATCCATGGCAGCAGAGCTCCTGTCTCAGGCAGAGTGGGCAGCATTTAAGAGTCCAGAATGTGGTCCCGCTGTCCGTCACCGGCTTCACAGAAGTCTGGGCCGCCTCCACGTGGCAACAGGAAACCTTGAAGCAGCACTGTTTAACTTTGCAAATGATGTCTGTGTTATACTTACTAGACTTACCATAGATGTTCCAGTGCAAGAATTCAACTGTTAAATAACTTTAGTGGCATTGTGAGGAAAAAACATTAAAGCCACCACTGTATTTCTGGGCTTTTCTTACAAACAATAGAACATCCACTCATTTCTAAGTATGTGATGCATGTTTTTCATTTATGTTGTTCCTTACTCATCATCTGAACACTCACAACAGCAGAAATTGTCAGCATACATATATAACTATAACCTTAAAAATGTAATTTCTTTCATTTTTCCAGATATACTTTTCCAGTGAGGAGTACGATGTGGATAGCACAGTCACCTGTGGTGGCTACTTCCTCATGGCTGAAGTGTTTGTCCAACAGGGAAAGATGCCCATTGCTCATTCCTTGTACAGTGAGGTGAAATAAAATACAGCACTTGTAATGCACTGATGACATGACAGTCTTGACAATAGCAACGTATGGTTTTTAATGCTGAAACCATTACTGCTTGTATTGTAGGTGGCACGTATTTGGCACTGCCATTTGACAGAACTTGTCAAGACCCACAACCAGTATGCCCGAGATTCTAATGTCTTGGCAGAGTCCTCTATTGGTACGTACTCATGAAACATACGAAACCACTTTAAAGTAATACTAAATCATGAATCATTAGCTTTCAGCCAATCATCTATTTGTATCATACTATTTAATGTCAACACATAATGACAAAATGTAACTAGTCCATCATTTGCTCCACCCACTTAATACAAGAGATCTGATCTTCTGAAGTATCACTAAAGAAATAAGGTCAACAGTTCTATATTTAAGTTAGCCGTAATGCTACGCAATCCGTAGAGCTAAAGCTAAGATTTAAACGGACGTCCTCAGAACAGTGCTAATACATGGCTCCGCACCACTACCCTCTATCACAGGTGTTGGCCTACATATGATGCTAAACCTGTTAGCTGCTATACAATGTCTGAGGCTTTTTGAACTATTTCTTACAGAAATGGAAGGGAGGAATGCTCACATAAAACACACAGGAGATAAAGCTAGACATATATATTGTTTTTTTTCTTGCTGTCTTCTATTTCATGTAAAATTACGGATTTTGTAGAGTACAGTGTATTTACATCCCTGGTAACATACTGTTAGAGCTGATTTGGACAATTGTATACTTGTTCCAACAACTTTAAAACAGACAGAGCCCAGCGAGCTGATGTTGATAAGATGCTAAGAACAGTGTTGGAGTTTGAGCAAAATGACTTCAGAAAAGACTCAACCCAAACTGCACTCGTGGCCCACTGCTTGGCCATGCTCTGGTTCCTGGGAGAAGACTCCTTCAAGGTGAGGTGAACCGGTGCAAAACATTCAGTATGACAGTGACACATTTCCCCACTACCCTCGAAAGACAGCTGTCTATAAAGTGGGATTATCTCTAATTGGTGAAGCCTTAGTGAGGAAGGTAAATTAGCCAATTAGACTTGACACTTCCACCTTGGTTTCCAATCTCTGTGTAATACCACTGAA
Source organism: Antennarius striatus (assembly GCF_040054535.1). Lineage (NCBI taxonomy): Eukaryota > Metazoa > Chordata > Actinopteri > Lophiiformes > Antennariidae > Antennarius > Antennarius striatus. The sequence continues at coordinate 17,241,716 of NC_090777.1, read as the reverse complement.
GGCTATACGTGTGTTTAAACTGTGTTGTGCCAGCTGAAGGGATGAGCCACCAATGTCTTAGTGAACATGTCTGGTCCACTGACTGCACAAGAAGTTCTGTAATATAGATGTTACTGCAGCAGACTTAATGTCGTGTTGTTGAGATTATACTGTATGTGTAAGCACAAGTAGCCTCATTCCAGCAAACAGTAAACACACAACTACACTCAACACCAGACAACTAAACAGAGGCAGGTCATTGGATTGTTTCTGGTGGTTTCATGGGTTGTTGGGGATTAACTTAATACTCTGGCTTAATCAGCTTCATGAGGGACTTAATTCTTCATGAGGGGAAAAGTTCTAGTCAGATCATTGTTTTTGTTTGTGCGTTCCTTATTAGTACACTTAATGTAAGTCTTAGAAAGGTTTGTCATACCTACCATGATGGAGTTTTTTAACAATGGTGTTGGTTTCCTCTTCTAGTAAACAAAGCGATCAGGTCCTCACTGTCTCCTTATCTGTGTCCCAGTTCAGTGGCAGCAACCTTCCCATAACCCAGTCTATCAAGATGTGTCCTTACAGGTCACACTGAACACTTTTAATGGTCTAGTGTATGGAGAGATTCACCAGCTCTTCCTGCTTTTATCATTCTGTTACAAGGCACCATGCCTGTCTCCTGGTAGCATTGACAGATGAAGATAAATAGTTGCTAATTACTTGAGTTAAAGTTATTTTAATGAAAGATCTGCAGTAAAATAAGAAGAAACTTTATTGTCATTATACAATTATACAATGAAATTGTCAGATCAGATTGACAGTTGGTCGGGCTGCTGCACCCTGGGCACACTTTCCACTGTTGGCCAACTTGACCTAAGGGTCCTTACATGCATGTTCTTCATGACGTTGAGGAAAAACCAGAGTACCTGGAGAAAACCCTTTCAGACACGAAGAGAACATACAAACTCTTACAGCTAGGCCATGTTGGAAATGGTGGTGTTTGAACCCATGCCCTTCTTGATGTGATGCAACAGTGCTAACCACTACACCACCGTGCCACTAACAGAAGTAGGAGCCCTGGTGTAGTAGTAATAAGAATGTGTCAGATGGTTTTAGTAAAATATGTAGTGGTATTAGTATTAATAACAGAAACAATAAAATTGTGGGCGGCACGGTGGTGCAGTGGGTAGCGCTGTCCGGGTTCCGGGTTTGAGAACCAGGAGTTTGCATGTTCTCTCTGTGACTGTTTGGGTTCTGTCCGGGTTCTCTGGCTTCCTCCCACCTCCAAAAACATGTACTTCAGGTTAATTGGCTGTTCCAAATTGCCCATAGTGTCTGAGTGTTAGTGTGCATGGTTGTCTGTCTCTGTGTGGCTCCGTGGCACACTGGCGTCGTGCCCAGAGTTTGCCCTGCCTCATTCCCTAAGCCAGCTGGGTTAGGATCCAGCACCCCGTGACCTGCTACGGCGGATAAAGCGGTGGTTAGAAGGTGGATAAAATTGTTTTAATTGTAACCATAGTGGAATAAGTAAGTGCGGCGTCAAGATGTGCAATGAACCGTGGGATAGGGTGGACTGCATTCATGTAACACCGAACAGCTGAGTATACAGTGATACCTCTACTTACGAATGTCTCTACTTACGTAATCTTCTACTTACGTAATTTCTTCTGGAATCAATTAATTTCGTACCTTAAACACACATTCCCGGATAACACAAAATCTGAAGACACTGAACGTGTTTGGTTGTAACAGGAAGAAGTTCCACCGGCCAGTGATACTTTAATATCCTCATTTATAACTAGACATCACTGTGTACCAGATCAGATTGTCTAAAGTGACATAAATTAGGGCAGATAAGGTTGCAGTCCAGTTTCCACTGATGTTATAAAACTCAGCTTTGCTTTCTCTGTAGAGACTAACAGCTGTACATGTGGGTTTTTTTTCGATTTGTGTGCCAGGCACGAGGATTTTGCAACATGGCCTTGCAAGCCAGCCAGCTGATACCAAACCACGACCTGACGAAGCCTATCTGTGGCCTGCTTCAGCTGCTGCAGGGTCTGCCGACAGAACCACTTTGTTTCTGACTAGTCTTTGCACCATCCCTCCACCTGCAGACTTGCTTCACCAGGATGTCTGTGTACCATAATTGGAGAACCAACTGGAATGGTAAAAAAGAAAACTTCTAAAGCACCGAGCCTATCATGAGCCTTGATATTATGAGGTTTGACTATAAGCCACAGAAATCGACATCTAAACAGAAATCATACACATGGAAATTCATTTTCATATTGAATTCTATGATAGGGCAGAAAAGATGGTTTAGGACAATTTTTTTGGGTTTTGAATGAATTGTCTTTATTTTCAGCTAAAAAAGAGGGAAATATATTTACATAATTTTGGACATCAGTTTCATAAAAATACAGAACAGTATAATGGAGAGGGCATTTGCTAAAAAAAAAAAAATTAAATTTTTTTTGCTTAGCAGTCCAGACCTTCTACCTCCATTCTGCATATGCAGATAAAATCAGATTCCTATGTCTACGTATCAACGGAGAGCTGCATTGTTTAATTATTCCAAAGCATAAACATTGCTTTTTCCATCTGCATGTTAAAATATTTAGAACTTTGGGTTCACTTCCAAACACTGACAGAAAATGCATCAAGTCATTCCTGTGAAATCCTACAACTTATATACAATTCTGAAATGTTTATTCATCACATCGGATCGAAAAATCACTTTTCAACGTATCTCATTACAAGTGTTGTTAATACTGAATTATACAGCAAAATGTGTCTTTTTGGCATTCAGATTCATTTTTAATAAGAGGCAGCAAAAAATGGAAACACATTAAGTTTCCACATATTCCCTTTATATTTATGAGCCAAATATACATTAGCAGCAGCTTGTATTTAAATCAGATCCATGTGCTCTTTCATGTACACCGTGCCTATTTCATTGAGTAGCTCCCATGTCTTGTGACATCTATTCAGATCAAGCAGGAAGAAATCCACCTGAGCTGGGATCTACATGATTCTCCGATCAATGCTCCCATAGTAAACCAGAGAATGAAAAAACCTCTGTGAAAGTCATTGGGGCAGTCAAAGAAATGTTGGCCAGATTCGTTGTCTGAAATAGTTAATGTATAAAATATCTGATTAATTGACACGGGCTGTTCGAGAGACATTTGATTTTCCCTTATATGGGTGCTTATGGAAGGATATGTAATTTTTGATTTACATTAAAGAACAATGATATACAACCTATCGTGAGACAAGCTTCAATACAAAGACAGACTTCAAAATTAGGGAACGACAACTGAAGGTAGTCCACTGTTACGTTTTAATGCTGGCATGTAGCTAGCTCAGAGGTTGGCAATCTTTAACCCGGCAGAGCTATTTGGACACGGTTTCCACGGAAAACATAACTGGGACCCACAAATACATTTTGACTTCTAAAATGAAGATAATAAAACTGTATACAGTGGTACCTCTACTTACAAAATTAATTGGTTCTGGAAGACATTTGTTAAGTAGAAAATTTTGTAAGTAGTGACGAGTTTTCCATGCAAATGCCCTAATCCGTTCCAAGCCCCCCAAAATTCAGACATAAATGTTTTATAAAGCATAAAAATGCATCAAAACATGTAACAAATACATGTTACAATTACATTATTACACAATAAATGAGAGTTGTGCATAATGTAAAAAAACAAAGAATAAAGAATAAAAATGATGGTCTTTTACCTTTTAACTGCTGTCCTCTTTGTTTTTTGCCCTCTTTGGGCTACTTGCCTCACCATGCCGAACTAAGTGAATTCCAGTCCTCCTTCTGAACTTCTCAAGCCACCCACACAACGCCTTAAATTCCTAAAGTCAGCGTTCTTTCGCCGAACACCGACACCGTGTTTGGAGCTATGCCTGGCCTCCATTTCTCCCGGCGCTCACTGGACCCTGTGGACTCCTGGCTGCTACCTGTCGTCAGCCCGGATGAGGAGTTCCAGCCCCGTGGCCCCTGCTTTCCTCATCCACGCTGGCGCTGGTTGAACCGCAGCAACTTGCGGCTCCTGCGGCGGGCTTCCCTGACAGCTGATGCCGCGGATCCGCCGATTCCCGCCAGGATTGGCCTGGTGAATGCTAGATCGCTAGCGAACAAGACCTTCATTCTGAAGGATTTCTTCACATCCTGAGGTTTGGATTGTCTCTGTGTGACTGAGACGTGGCTGAGTGTTGGTGAGTCCAGGGCTTTCACTGAAATCTTACCTGACGACTGATGCTACTTTAACTCCCCGCGGACTACTGGCCGAGGAGGTGGAATCGCTACTGTTTACAAAAGTCAATATAAATGTAAGCAGTTATCCCCATTATCCTCGTTCACCAGCTTTGAACTGAGCCTATTTGAACTGGGTCGCTCTCACACTGTGCTGTGTGCCGTGGTCTATCGGCCTCCAAAATACAATAAGAACTTTTTAAACAAATTTTCTGACTTCCTGGCTGAAATTATGTCTAAATATGACCGTGTTCTTATTGTTGGCGATTTTAATGTTCACGTGTGTTGTCCTGAAAAGCCAATGGCAACTGACTTTTTGAACCTCATTGACTCTTTTAGTCTTGTGCAGTCTGTGTCTGGACCCACACAAAAACATGGACACACACTCGATCTTGTTTTATCACATGGTTTGCCTATTTTTAAACTAGAGATTTATGACGCAGTGTTTTCAGATCATATGCCTGTGCTTTTTGAGGTTACTCTTGTCGCTAATACAGTTAAATCTGTCGCTGCTTCTCGGCGCTGTCGCATCATAAACCCTTCCACCGCTGTTCAGTTTTCGGCCGCTTTTAATCATAACTCCATCATGCCTGAGTCTGTCTGCAGTACAGAGGAGCTCAGCTCATGGTTTCACTCCACCTGCCAGACTGTTTTAGACACTGTGGCTCCATTAAAAACCAGGCAACCTAAAACTAAATCTGAGCCCTGGTTAAATGACACGACTCGTGCAGCCAGACGTGCCGTAAAGCTGAGCGCAAATTGAAAAAGGACAAACTGCAGGTGTCTCTTCAAATATTAAGGGACTGCTGGCGTCATTATCAAAAAACAGTGAAAAATGCTAAAAGAGAACACTTGTTTAATATTATCCTCTCTAACTGTCACAAACCTCGTGTTTTGTTTAAAACAATTGATTCAGCTCTTAATGCCAAGCAGACTGTTGGTATAGAGACTTCTCCTGTTGTCTGTGAAAATGTTCTTCTTTTTTATTGACAAGGTCTCTTCTACAAGGGCTCTCATCTCACCTACTGCTTACGATCCCTGAATCTCTGTCACCTGCTCTGCTGTTTTTGAGCAGTTTGAGCCCGTGACACTGTCCTTTTTACAGGAGATTGTTGGTCAGTTGAGGCCCTCAGGCTCTCCAAATGATGCTGTCCTTCCTCGACTGCTTCAAGAGGTTTTCCCCACGGTTGGAACTTCTGTTCTCACAATTATTAATAGCAGTCTCTCCTCAGGTGTCGCCCCTGTGTATTTTAAACATGCAGTAGTGCAACCCGTGATTAAAAAACCTGGGCTACATCCTACAGCTCTTGCCAATTTCAGGCCGATCTCCAAACTACCTTTTCTCTCTCAAAAATCCTTGAGAAGACAGTCTACAGTCAATTAATAGACTTTCTGAAAGACTGCAATGCCAGAAAGATGCTAGGTAATAGCCAATGGCAGATAGCAGCTATAAGAATGTTGCGTTCAAGGAACTTTGGGAGCTTTGAGTAGCAGCCCATACTGTATTTTTACCTTTTGTATCCTGAAATTTCTTTCGTCACAAGAGTCAATATTTTCCTGTTGACGCGTTTCGTAACTTGAAAATTTCGTATGAAGAAACGTTCGTAAGTAGAGGTACCACTGTATATTGTTGTTGTTTTTTTTACCTTAACCATATTGGCACTGTCTCTCTCTTTGACCCTGTTCTTATCTTCCTTTGATTTCTTTTCCACCCAACCGGTCAAGGCGGATGGCCGCCCAAAAGAGTCTGGGTCCTGCCCGGAGTTTCTTCCTCATCTAGTGAGTTTTTCCCCGCCACTGTCGCTTATGCTTGCTCTGGAGGGTTCAGTTGGGCTTCTCTGTCTGTTAAAGCGCTTTGAAATGTCTGTTGCCATGATTAAGCGCTATATAAATAAAACTTGATCGATTGATTGACCTTTACGATTTGTATAAACTATAGTTCGTTGCTTACGAAATCCATGAAGTGCTACAGGGAAAAGGACATTTTATTTACATAATGAAGATAGTTTGGACATTCCGAACTACTAAAATGATCATAAAAAACACGCCAAGTTGAAGGTCTCTTTCAAATGAATTAAAAAGCTTAAATTATACATTAAGTAAACAAAAAAGAAACATTATATTGAAAAATATCGGCATTGGTTAATGGGACATCTGCTCCTACCGGCGTTCAAGATCACCTACAATGATCTGCCAGGTTACAACTACAATTGAAAATAAAAATAAAAAAAAGGAAACAAACTTCAATTGGACAGCATCATGATGAAAGAGCCATATGTGGCTCAGAGCCGCAGGTTGCCAACCCCTGAGCTAGCTGGTAATCAGGGCCACTATTCACCTCAGGGAAACGGACTTCAGCAGATTTCACAGTTTACTTGTCAGATACTTTGATTATGGTACAGTACAGATACCAGACAACATCACAGTAGTGTAAATATTATCTCACTGGAGCCACTGTGGGAGCAGAATTTAAAATATAAAAGCTGTCTTTTCCTGTTGACTGGTAGGTTTGTATTTGGCACCCTAAAACATTCCTCTTCAATTCCAGATAGCAAAATATGCCAAAACAAAATTTCATATCAAACTTCACAGCGTTTTCACTTTTTCAAGACAATATTAGTGCACATAAAACACTTTTTTTAACTTGAGAAATACCATAAATTAGAAAGGAAAGAACAGTGTGAAACAAGAAAGAAAAAAGTGCATTGTATACACCACATTGTCTTACATTGTAGTTTCACCATTGTTTCATTTTGTTTGTGTATATTTTTGTCTGCCTCTGGGAAAGTTATGTTTTTGTCATGCCTTCAGCTCAGATGGATATATCATAAGCCTTTTCTGAGTCAGGGTTGAGATCCAGGCTGCTTCCCTGAGATGTGCTCAACAAAAAGGGTTATGAGCCAAACAACATGGCATTTGTGCTTTTGATCAATGCTGTAAACTATTCCTGATGTATGGCGTTAACCCCAGCATACTCTACCTACTCAGAAGCCTTACAGGAGGTATATTAACAGTAACAAAAACCATAACAAATAACCTCTTTGTCACCGAAGTACATTAAATTCCTTATAGAAAGAAAATGTAACATTGTATTCAAAGAGACTGCAAAAATATATTCCGTTTTTCTTTGTACACTTTGCAACATATGTTGTAGGATGTTAGCGATGTTATTATGCGAATAATTAAGATAGTAACTACACAAGTATGACTGAGAAATAACATCTATCCAGATCCAGAAATGTTAGCACCACATCTCAGTTTCAACCTTTCACTATTGTAAGTCTATACAAACACATTTTTTCACAATATTTTGTGAAAAGCTCAATGTCAGAAATTATTTGAGCCTATCTGCTTGCATGAGGTGGATATCAATATGCACTGATGCTAATTCACTAGCTAAATATTTACAAAAAAAGAAAGAAGGGTAAGAAGGAAATAGAAAGTACTATTCAACTACATTTTAACTCTTAGATATAAAGGGAAGGAACATCTGGTATTTCAAGGGCCATTTGGAAACCACAGAGATCACAGCTGATATGTCTTGCATGTCGGGATATTTATGTCATCCTATGGCAGGAAATAGTCACTTTTATGAGGTATACTTTGTTCACACTCCCATTTTTTTTCAAAATAAATCATCTGTGAGAAAACAAATGCATCTTTTTATCATAAAGTGCTAGACAACTGAATGTTAAAAGGCAGTAGACTGCTGCCAGCAGTAAGGCTAATCCAACAACTTATCAAGGAATGTACAATTGAATAACAAGTAATGTCATCAGGCTGTGATTGAACAGCACTGCTGTTGGTAACTTCTACCACTCTTTTACTTACATTAAGTTTACCTTCATTCAGTGAACAGAGACTTGATTTTCTGACATCGTATTAGCACCCAGGAACATTTTCAGTGCTATTGCCATGTAAACAATTACCATCAGTCTCACAATTATTCGTGCTGCTCCAGCTACATTTTAATACTAGTGATCTGATGTTTTATTTTTAATTTGTTACCCTAGGTAGAAAAACCCAACAGTGTGTATTCAATGTGTTTTAGTTGCATTTAGAATACAAGACCTATTGTACATTTTATGGAGAGAATTCATCACCTATGAATTATGAATAGTATTGGCTATAACATAACCTTCTCCAGTTGCTGCTCTGTTTTTCATTGGCATTCTAGATTAGAACTAAATGAGTTGTACCTATCATGGTGTAGACTTCTTGTAATGATCACTTGGAAAAAAACAATATTTAAGTTCACCTCCAATCTTCCCAGCAGGAAATGTTCTCGTGGAAAAATACTAGACTGTTCTTTAAATTTTAATGTTTTGTGAAGACAGAGATGTGGCAGGTGTGTGTCTAACCTCCACCCTCAGAGTTACAAAAAAGAAATAAGCAGAGTCCAGTTTGTGTGTACTATATCCTACTCTCATTCCCTTGCTGCAGTTTAAGCTGATTTTGGTTAGTGAAGGTTTGGAGTTGCAAAGCAAGGAGAGTCAGGGGAGCAGCCTCAGACCTGTTTTTTGTTTGAATGTATGTGTACGCTTGTCTCTCCTCTTGTTTTGCATTGAGCATCCTACATTTCAATAGTTTTTGGATTGATACAGTATCGGTGTATGTTGCTGTGCATAAAGGTGTGTGTACATATGCATTTTGCGTTTTTTTGAGGTGTGAAGCCGCTCACATCTCATTCACTCAATAGCTTTATCTCATTGGCGAGGAGAGTGTTAAAGTTGTAGGCTGGATCAGGGAGGTCAGGTAGATCAGGGGCTGTGGATTGACAGGGTGAGGACTGGGAGGGTTCGGCCAGCTCGGGTTCACTCTCACTAGAAGTAGAACCGACACTCATGTTGCAGACAGCCTCCTGTAACAAACCGTTGCCAGTGGGAACGGAGCACACCTCGGGCTCACTGCTGGTCTCACTGGTGCTTGACACGACGGACAGAAGGGACATCTTTCGGGTGAGACGGCTGGGGAGCATTGACAGGGCGTAGTCGGCAACGATGCCTGCAACGTCAATGCCACAGGCCTGGTCGAAGGCAATGAAACCCACGTTGGCATTGGCCTCGCAGACGACAAATGAGCCATCATTGAGCTGCAGGAGGTCAATACCACACACATCCATACCAAGGATGTTGGACACTTCAATGGCCAGCTGTTTGCCCTGCTCACTCAGTGGGCACATCATGCCTACACCACCTAGCAACCCAGAGAAACATTAAACTGATCAACAAAAAGTTTAGGTCTTTTACAATAATCAATATAATTGAATTGGCTATCACATCAGATCCATCCACACAGTCCAAGACCCACATTATGTTACATAAACACTGAACAATTTGGTGACCGATATCCTAAATATGTCACTGCACATGACTGCTACAGCTACACTGACACTACTCATGCTGTGCTATGACACTGAATATCAGTCGCATCAGCACCGACTTAGCCCAGAGACCCTAGCTACTATCTACCTGTTCTGTGGGGATGTTGGTCAAGCATAATATAATTCAATATATGGTTTGGTCATGGAGCCACTCCTTTATCTGTATCTGCCCCAAAATTCAATGGGTCCTTGCTCAAAAAGGTGGAATAAATACGGCAGGACTCAATAAAGACTACAGTAGCTGTAGCTCTACTGAGGACGAGGGTCAGTGAGACCAGTATTGCAATAATATGTGTGATGTTCAGTAGTTCAGGTGTTTACCTACCCAGAGAACAGTTGCTTTGCATGCGGCCATCAGTGGAGCAGCGTAGCATTGAGCCAATAATGCGGCCGCCCACCAAAACCACACGCACATCACGGCCGTGTGACTCCTTGACGTACTCCTGAAATAGGTAGGGGGTTTCATGGCGGATCAAGTGGCACAGATCTGTCAGGTGGTGCTTGTCCCGTGCCAGAAAAACAGCCTTACCTAGGACAGGGAAGAAAGCAAAAACATGAGCTACACATCAGGCTGTCTGGATTATTACTGTAGTTTGCTTTATATTGTCACAGCAATAAGATGATTGCATTGTCTAACAAATGAATTTAAGTTGGGAACACTTCCTCAATGTCTTCTGACAAGTAGCTGCTTCTGCAGTTTCCAGACCTCACTTCTCAATTAATAGACCGGCCACACCTCTTAGCACTCACAGAATGTTCTCTCACACAGAAGAGAAGACATTGTTTAATTAGCACCTTTTGGTTGTCTGGTTGGCAAACCCTTTAACCCCAGTTCTAATAGTATGTGCTCATGTGCTTCCTGTTTGAGTGTGTGAACGCTGTGTCTGCATGACAATCTGAATGGGGTGACAGTCTGAAGACCCAAGACAAACATCACATCTTCATGTCATCTGATCCCAACAATTTGTTGGAAGAGCTCCAATGAAAATTTATTCAGAGTCTAGTACTGACCTCTTGATACAAGTGATTCTCAGGCCCCGTCCACACGATGACGGATTTTTTTGAAAATGCAACTTTTTAAAAATGCATCGAAAACAATTTGCGTCCACACGACAGTTTTCCAAAAAATCTCCATCCACAGGTAAATGCACCAGTGCTTTTCGAAGACGGCTATAAGCATGCCAAACCATGTGGTGGTAGTATTGAGTCAAATTTTATCCAATAGGAATCCGCCCATAAATATGACGTCACAGAGGTTTTCGCCGCAGGCAAGACGTCAGTGTTTTTAAAAAGTTGCGGATACACCGTCCACATGACAACGCAGACTCAGCATTTTTTTAAAAAAATCCACCTAGGTCAGCGTTTTTAAAAAGTTACGTTTTCGTTCCGGATATCTGCGTTGTCGTGTGGACGGAAGGCGTAAACGCAACAAAAAAGTTGTGTTTTCAAAAAGTTCCGGCATCGTGTGGACGGGGCCTCAACATTTTTTAACACTGTATACTTGTTTGTATGACTTGTTTGCTCATGAGAAGGAAAGCAGGTTGCAATTCAGCCAGTATGAAGGGACAATCACAGAAAGGAGGAAAGGAACCATGAGTTGCGAAACACCACAAAAAGGGTCAAGTTATTGGTTGACCAGCGGCTGCTTTCCCTAACAATGCACTGTGATGACAGCATGGGACAGTCGAGGCCCGTTGTTGTTTCTTCAATATTGGCAGAGCCAGTTAAGTGTTGATAACCACGAATGGCAAAGGATTAATGGGTCAGCAGACACAGGAAGTACAACGTTAATACAAATGCTGAAACCTTCCACAAATATCCTCAGTGGGTTTATATAAAATGAGGACATGATGATCAATACCCTTTACACACAGCCTGCTATGGATCAAGAAATCAAGAAAAAAGAGAATGTCCTCAAGTTGGGGCAAAAACACAATGACTTCACAACCACAGAGCAGGGAAAGGTACTTTATTTGGGTTGTATTATTCTATTGTTTACAATCAAATATGACAAAACATGTTTTTTATATCACGCATCTTTTCCGCAAGCAAAACAAACAATTAGGTACATCATTGGTATTACCATGAAACTGAAACATAGGTATCGTTTTAAAATAAATGAGAAAATGTGGCAATACCATTCATTTCCCTTCTCTGTAGCATGGCAGTTGAAGTCATCTCCCTCCTAAATTTGAAGCTTTTTTGATTGATTTTATTCTTCCAGTAAGCTGCTGGCTACTACTAGCTGCCTTTAAAACTTTCTAGCTGTTGCACATATTGCAGATAAAAAGGTCGCACCCCTGTCCCATCCTTGCTTTCACACTCCTTTGCATAACATTCCCTTAACATGTCACCATAGTATGAAGTTATTTAACATGTAAATTAGCTAAGAGGAAACCAATACAAATAGTCCTCAACACACGCACACAAATGATTCTGAAAGGCTGTTTCCAAACTGAATTGTTCGTAAGTCGTTTTTGAATTACATTTCAATGTATAATCACCATTTGAGGTCATTTAAATGCCATTACTACTATTAATACAGAAGTACTATTCCCTAAGACTTACCAGAAACATTTACAAGCCATAAAAACAACACATAATAAGAGATAATTCACCTCTAATGTGAATGATGCGCTAATGAGCTTCCTGGTAATCAAAAATCCGACACACCACTTTATATTTGATTCCTCCATTTAATTCCCATTTAATTTCTCAGTTAACTCGAGCAAAAGTTAACATCTAATAGCAAAACATTCACAGTTCATATTTTTACAATGTCCTCATTAAATTACTGCACACTCACAATATCAATGTTACACAGCTTGTTTGTGTTGGTTTCAGGCTTTTCAGGCTTCGCTCATTTGTCAATGACCCCATCCTGAAAACAGGTCAGAGATTTGCATCTTCTGCATTCACCTTCACAAGGGAGTCAAAAACGAATGGGAAGGAATTGAACTAAGATGATTTTGCACACAAATTACTGGCATTCTGTTAATGAATGTTGACGGATCAGTCAAGATTTTATGAAGTTGTTATGACATCCTTCCTCCAATTCTGCAGAAGTCTGCAAATGCTCTTTAAAAAAAATTAAATATAATAAAGTTCTATATAAGTTCTATTTAAGTTAAGGTATTTCAAAGTAACTGAGGACGCAAAAAAAATGTAAAAAAATGATGGATTGACATGAATTGTCTCTTCACATAACATCAAAAACATAATAAAATTTTACAGAAAGTTTATTCCTCCTTAAATGTTTCATTTTGGGGCATCAAGTCCATAGAGCTCCATTCATTTTGGACTAACTCACACACAACCCAGACTGACTTGACAGTCGACTACTTCTATACTGTCTCTGTACGAGTGGAAGATGTCTAGTATCAGTGTACTCTGATGTCAAAATGCTTAGAGTCTGCCAGGTCGGCTTTTATTCAGATTTGTGGCTTTCACTACTTCCTCTGCAGCTAAGGCACCGTCCACACGATGCCAGAACTTTTTGAAAACACAACTTTTTTGTTGCTTTTACGCCTTCCGTCCACACGACAACGCAGATATCCGGAGCGAAAACGCAACTTTTTGAAAACGCTGGCCTAGGTGGATTTTTTTTAAAACGCTGGGTGTGTGTTGTCGTGTGAACGGTGTATCCGCAACTTTTTAAAAACGCTGACGTCTTGCCTGCGACGAAAACCTCTGCGACGTCATATTTATGGGCCCATGTGTTGTGACAACAAAACACGAAGGATTCCTATTGGATAAAATTTGACTCAATACTGCCACCAGTATTGTTTCAACACCAGTCCTAATCAATAACACTTCAGACCTGAGATGCCATTTGGCCTTGTTCAGACTAGTTGCCTATATCCAATTTTTAGCCCATCCAGATTGATGTCACATATCTCGTGTGTAGTCTGAACAGTCCCAATCAGATTTTTGCGGGATGAATTAAAACCACATTCGGGAGGTAGTTTTGTGTCGGATAGGGACAGAGGCGTCTGCAGTCTGAACAGCTCCCAACACTCGTATCGGATATGGCGGACCGTGACATCATATTTACGACCTAAGAGGCAGGCGCCAGAAGAAACAGCGTCGTGCATTACGGAGCGGTAAAACACGGAAGAAGAAATTGACAATGTCTGGTGTGTGTGTGTTTTCTCCACCTCTACCAGACAGTGATACCACCAATACGCTATGGTAACAAAACTTCACGTTCGTCGTCGTTGCCACCGTTGCAATTATATGACCTCACACATTACGCGCACTGAACGACGACTCTGCCTCGACGCCGTTGCTACAGCAACCTGTCAGATCAGCCGATAATGTGGTCCAGTCTGAACAGAGCCACATCGCATTTGGACACTTGCTAAAAACAGTGTGACTAGTCATTCCTTAAAATCGGATATGGAAGGAAATCTGATATGCCTGCCTGTCTGAATGGGGTCTTTGTTGCCTGCAGTGTACGGACTGTTGAGGTGTGGAGGTGTAAATAAATCTGGTGACAAGAGGAAATAGTCTGATGGTCTTACCTCTGTGGCCACGTGCGTTCTTCACCACCACAGGGTAGCCCAGTGGTTCTGCCTCATCAATCATCTTACGGAAGTTGTCGTGTCCTCCTGAGAGCATGCCCACAGGCACACACACACACACACACACACACACACACACACACACACACACACATACACACACCCATACAAACATGTGTCCACACAGAGGAATAAAATATATTAAAGATTTGACCTTCCCTTAATTTAACAGAACACGTCACATACCACAGTCAACTGGGTAGGGTGGGGGAGGGAACAAAACCCGTTGCTATGGCAACAAAAGTGACTCAAAACAGCATGGCTGTCGATGCGTTGTCTTGAGCTTCTGCTTATTCTGCTGCTTGATTTATGGGATAGGAACAGAGCAGACACCAGCAGATGCCTTTATGTGAAGCAGTCGATCACATGAGATTCAGGACTCGTAGGATAAGCTAAGCTTCTGTGTTCTGTGTTTTCACTGAGATGTGATAGAAGAGAAAATGTGCATCAAAATGACAAGAAGCCGTCATTTAATTTCTGATCTCCATGTATATGTATCTGTCTAGTGTCATGTGGATGAAAACTGCCCCGCCACATGGCTTTTCACCCAAATGCATGCATTCACAGTCGTTTCCAGTGAGAAGGAGAGAGACCAGAGGGAGCAGAAGCGAGTAGGAGAAGATAGCAACTGTGGGTCCAACCACATAGTGAGCTGCTGCGATGGAGAGTGGGAGGGAGGCGGTGGCTTTTTTTATTTTGATAAATCATGAGGAGGACACTGGGTGGGGTGTAACGGGGCGGGGGCTGGCATTACATAAGCGCTTCAGCCACTCTGCATGCATCGCCTGGCCCACTGTGCAGAGAGACGAATGGAATGTAGGCCAAACATCCTATCCTCTTTCTTTCTTTCTCTGTCTATATCCTTCTCTTTTTGTTCTCACAAAACACTCTCCCACAGCTATGTGGATTTTTGGAAAACAAAAAGAAACGTGCAGTGTTGTTTTGTTTTTTTTTCTAGATTTTGTTTTGTCCTTTAAAAGCAACCAGCCACAACAAACACATCAGACTGGCAGCTGTGGGGGAAATATTCATATTCCCTGCTTTCATTAACAGCCGATTCAAATCAGCAGCTCGTGGGCAAATGGTGACTATATGTAGACAGCAACGAGGATTCCCATCTGATATGAAAAAAACAGTATTTTCTCTGCAGTTTGAGTAATTGAAGTCGACTAATGATCATCTGACTGATGGCTTATTCATCTGTGATAAACACATGTGGGCTAAAGCTTGTGATGTAACTAATGCGATTGAATTGTGGATTTAAAAAAATCACACTTTTCATAGTAATACTGCCTTTTATGAATATCAATTTATATTAAACTCACAAACAAGTACATTCTTATGTTTTTACAAACTTGTTAAAAATATTTACATGAATATGTTCCTCATAAACAATAATATATTGAGTTCAGTCACTCTTGTTTGTTAATGTTTGATTAAAAATGGCCTGAACAGCAAGCTGTTTTTTTAATTTGTTTTTATTTTTTAGTAAACACATCAGAAATAAGGTATTCATACAGTTGTAGGTTTGTGGGACTAGAATGTATTTGTTTGAGTACAACACATTTTACTCAAGGAAAGACCATGCGGTGCTTCCTCCAACGACATGATTATAGTCATGTAGTCAATACATAGTAGCTTCAGATATCTTGGTCACAAAGACTCAGTGCTACTAAACAATATCACTGAGAAAGATATAAACATTAGGTACTGATTTACCGTAGGAGTAGGTGTCAGGAAGAGGCACTCCATGACCCGCCAGCTCCTGAAAGGTCCAGAACTTGTTGACACAGTTGAGTATGGCCTGTGGGCGGTTGATCAGACGACAACCCATTTTCTCCAGGTGCCGCAGCACAGTGATGTCACTGTCAGACTGCACCCAGGGTGTGGGTACACGCACCACCACAACCTGTGGATAGGATGTCACCAACTCCTGCTCCACTCGCAGACCTGGTAGTTGTAGAAACAAATGCAAAATCATTTACTTTTCAAGCACTGATTTGCTTTGTAGCCTGTGGGTGTAAATTAGAAAATCAAGGGACTTAAATCGTAACAAATTTATTAAATTCTTCATCGTAACTCCAGACAGGCCATTATTTTACAGTCACTATTACACCTTAATATCATTTGGTAGCTGGAAACCTTGTGAAATAGGTGAATGAGATTTGAGATTCATCGTCCACCAACATGCTGTTGATGTTAAACCATTCATCTAGAACAGAGGTTCTTAACCTGGGTTCGATCGAACCCGAGGGGTTCGTTGAGTCGCTCTCAGGGATTTGGAGGAGACAGAGGTCAAGACAAAAAAACACCCAACACATCGTGTCAGGTGTTTTTGCCGAACATACATGAATCACTGTGTACGTTTGACATATCGTGTCAATTCGTGATGACATGCCCCTCTTTGCCATCACTGGCTGCAGGTGATCACGCTACATTGATTAGCCTACCTGTGCTGCATGGGATTTTGCGCAATCAGTAGTCGATTTATGCCTGTCATGATGGTACGTCATCTAATTGCTTTCTTAATTTAATTCATAGTAACTATGTTGAGCAAAAAAAGAAAGTGGTCGGACGAATATGTGTAACGGGCGGCCGTGGCTCAGTGGTATCGCGGGTCAAATATTCAAGATCGGCGGTTCGATTCCCGCTCCCGCTGAGTCATTTGTCGTTGTGTTCTTGGGCAAGACACTTTACCCTCCTTGCCTCCAGAGAGGCACTCGCTGGTGTGTGAATGTGTGTGATTGCTCCGGTGGCCGTAGGCGCAGATTGGCAGCCACGCCTCCGTCAGTCTGCCCCAGGGCAGCTGTGGCTACACACGTAGTCTACCATCACCAAGTATGAATGAGGAGCAAATGAATATATGGATCCAATGTAAAGCGTCTTTGGGTTTCCAGAGAAACGCTATATAAATCTAATCCATTATTATAATTATTATTGAATTTACATGTACTGTATAACAGAACGTGATGGGAGTCAGCATTCTGCATGATTTGCAATGTCAAGTTCAGCAACTCCAGTCTAGCACTGGCAAAAATAAAGGAACACTTTCTTAAGCTACATGGAAAACAAAAGAAACAGACTTTGCTGTGAAAATGACAGAAGAGTAGCACTTGCCAAGGTGAAGCCACGCATATCTGAACAGGTCTCTCAATAACAACAGCAGAAGTGACACTGATTTGCAGGTAGGTCATTTCATGTGAGTTCATGCACTGTCTTGGTTTTGTTCTTTGAAAAAGGTGACATTAATGCACAATTCATTAAATACACCAGTAAAACATGTACTCATGCCATAAATAATTTTTTTTTAAAAATTACTAAAGAAGGGTTCGGTGAGTGAGCATATGAAACCGGCAGGGTTCGGTACCTCCAACAAGGTTAAGAACCACTTATCTAGAACCTGTCCAGTCAGATGATAGGAAATGACTTGCTGCTTCTATCCATGTACAGCAGTCTGTACTGCAGTGCTGCCACTTCCTCTGGCTCCCTCCTCTTCATCCTAGCTGATAAACCACTTTTCTTCAATGTAGGGCAGTGGGGTAGAAAGACACGTTGGAACCCCAAGGGTGCATATCTGAATTTAATCACACATGAACAGACATCTGGGAGAAAAGCACGATGACACACACTCTTGTGTGCTAACTATTTATTTACTGTAATCAGGTCTTTAGAGACTAAGGGAATAGATACTGACAGTAATAATACAGTAATAGTAATTAATACTGGACCCCGCCATTAAGTACAATTAGTTTTTTTGGTGAGTGGTATCTCGAAATGATGGTGCTTGATTTCACTGGACTTTAACATCTCAGCCTGACACCACTTGTATTAAGTAAATGTGAGCTAACTGAATGCATCTGAACAGCTCACTGATCAGCCATTTTAATTAAATATAGTGAGCACAAGCCATGGACAACAGGGAAGACTTGATAGAGAGCAAATAGTAGTCTATATTGGAAATAAAGTTGAATAATGTATGTTAAGGTTACACAAATCTTAACATTTGGAAGATGTCACCAGTCATTAACCGTGACAGCTCTGGTTTGGCAGAACAGAATAAGATGGAACAACAGGAGACTGGCTTGAGATTTGCCAAACACAGATGGCATCAGCCATAGCCAAAGATCTGGCATCATGTACTAGTGAATGAATGGTGTTACTTCGTCACTACAGTTAAGGAAGCAGACAGGCTGTTAGACTACTGAGAAGGCAATGCAACTCGTGAATGAGGACGAGTGATGGAAACACATCATCTCACCTCAACCATGAGCTGATACTCATCCATCTTTAAATCTGATGGTTCATGATGGAGACAGCATCACTAGGTGAGATCATGAGGGACCTACAAGATGCTTGCATGCTGCATATACAGTGCACAACATAACAGCTCCTGGTGTGTCAACGGATCCATTGCCTGGAATGCACACAATATGGGTGGGGCCAATACTTTACTAGGTAAAGTGAGCAAGAGCGGCAGCAGCCAGAAAAGGTCAGAGATGTCTGGTAGTGTTACAACGGAGGAAAGAGAGGGAAAGGGAAGTATAAGTGCATGAAAGAAGCAATATGAAGACTGCTGCCTTGTCCTTTTTCTCCTCCTGCTTACAATAGAGGCAAGAGGAGTCACTGTCTCTGCAGTCCCATTGAGCATTCTCACACACTGGTGTGATTGTGCAGCCTGAGAGAACTGTGAGTGGTGATACAGTGGGAAGTGTCCGGGGATGTGGTCTCATGGTTTTGACAGACATTATTCACTTTTCATGTTGCTTGTCTCCATCTCTAGGGGAACCAAACAGACTAACTAGGCAGCCGAATTAATCTGTCCTATTCATGTGTGCAAGTGTTTGTGTGCTCTGCACTGCCTGTCATGTGACCATGTCTAAAACACAAACCCTCCCAACCATTTTGGTGATCCACAAAGACAACATAGTTTATTGAGTGACAATATCTACCTCTACTGAATAATTACAGCCTTTGGATTTTTTTTTTACACTGTATGATGTTATGTTTTGGTCCAATGGACTGCGTACTTCACCACGAAAGGCGACATTTACAAATGCAGTTTGGCTGATGGATCTTGTCAAACCTGAATGTTTGACAAGATCCATTTCTCTCAGTCTGGGTTTGTGCCACTGAATTACAACCAGTGGTTTAAGCCGACGTGTCTTCTGTGGGCCTCTTACAAATGTGACACACATTAGATTGCAGGCCTTCTCTGAGCCCCCTAAAAACATTGTATATACATGATATTGTCAAAAGTATTCACTTGCTTGCTTTCAAAAGTGTATGAACTTGAGTGGCACCTCATTCTTAAACCATGAAATTTAAAACCCTTTGGAGCAGTAACAGTTTCAACTCCTCTAGGAAGCCTTTCCACCAAGTGGGATGTGTTTATAGGGAAAGAGCATTTGTGATTTCAAACACTAAAGTTGGATGAGAAAGACAGCTCACAGTCTCTGCTTCAATTTACTCTAAAGGTGTTCCACCGAGTTACAGTTAGGACTCTGTGGGCCAATACAGTTTAACACCAAACTCATTATTTTTTTTCCAGTTTATTTTACTGGAACAAAGGGGTTGATCCCAGCTCCTGAAAACTAGCCCCACACCAGAATTCCCCCTCACCAAACTTTACCATAGACACAATGTAGTCAGATAAGTACCTTTCTCCTGGCAACCGGCAAACCCAGAATTTTCCATCAGATTGCCAGACGGAGAAATGTGATTCTTCACTCCAGAGAACACGCTCTAATTTTACGTGGTCTACTGAGGCTGAGTTGCTGTTATTCCTAATCGCCTCCACTTTGATAGTGTACAACTAGAAGTTGATTGTGGAATGTTTAGTTGCGATGACTGACATTAAATTTTCGTAACTGATGTAAACCTGCACATCCTTTGTGAGTTAGGGTATGTACCATGTAGCCCACAGCTATTTTGGTATTTACAATATGTGAGCTGACTAATGCAGGTAAGACATACACGTGACTGTTCTTAGCCTGGTTTAGGGCTAAGAACTATATTTTAAAGGAGATTTGGCAGAGTCACATGATGATGCTTTAGTATGATGACACACACTTACAGTATATGTACCATACCTTATACATTTTCAAAACAAGATGTCAAAACAATATTCTCTCACCTCACAATTAACATGTGACTATTACTTTTTCTCCTAAAAATCAAAGTTATAAAATACACAATTTTTGCAGTGATTTTGCACAGTATCTACAAACATTTACAATATCTGTGCATCATTTTTTAAACAGTATTACCGTTTGTAGAAAATGTGTTTAAACAGTATGTAAAACACATACTAAATCTACGCCTGTGCAGTATAAACACTGCAATGTAATGCCTTACTGTGTGCACACACACGCACATGTGTGTGTAAAAACACAAGCATTAGCATTGCAACTCTGGTATCTCCACCTTAAGTGAGTTGTTGCTGATAAATTCTCTCATGTTGATGTTAATCACTAAGCCTACCCTCTTCCTATTCATTGACATGGAAGTGTTGTATTTGTCATTTAAGAGGTAAAGTATCCCGTTGGAAGGAACACAAATAACAACAGATTATATCATCTCTTTAAATGCAGTCCCTGTTTTAATTTTGTGCGGTGTACATCAGGGGAAATGTGAACTGCCTCTGCCCAACCGAGCGCCAGGTTTCACTGTCGCATGTTTGTGAACATCACTGCTTAATGGTTTATGTGCTGTCCATACATGCTCTCTTCCCAAAAATAGACTGAAACCGGTACACTGAAATATTGAGTTTAACCTGACTCAACAATACCCCAATAAAACCCTTAAAATGGCAGCTTGTTTTGGGATTGTGTCCCTAAAAAACAAATAAATAGTACAAGTGGAGTTACTGACTTGCTTTAGGTTATTAAGATACCTTCCTCTAAATTGACTGTTCTTGTTTGAAACATTACTGGTATCACAATCTCCTTCTTACATATGTTTGCATGTGTGTTACGCTGAAAAGCTATTTATTCATAAATGAATAAACACCCAAAGACACCAGGGGAGGGGATTGACTGCCATCACATAAAGAGGTGTTCTGCAACCACAAGGGATTTATTGGTCACTTGTTGGTAAAATACCACATATGGATCCCGTGAAGAAATAATGAGGATACTAAACATTCACTGACGTCTAGGTCAAAGCATTTCCTGTGTGCATATGTGATGTTCTATTTAAATTGCTGAACTGCTTAAATTTTCTTATTACATCTCTGTGATTGCAAATAATTTTGATCGAGACAATCAGATTAGTGTGTAATTCATATGCAAATGATAATTCCATGTAATCCAAGTTTTCACAAACAACATGCTCATCGTGACCCAAAGCACAGAGTCTTTATTTTACGACTTCCTGTCTGACAGGGTGGTAAATCTGTCCCCTGGTTGTTAATCTGTAATGTCAAGTCAAGCTTCAGACAACCTTTACAATGGTGTTTTGGGACTGAAATAGATTACAGGTCATGAAATCTGCCCAGGTCTAAGTGCATGTGTTTTACTAAGATACAGGTCTAGACAGTTATTTACCTACTTAACTACATCCAGTCATGCACTTATTCTCTCAGTCTTCAGAAAATCCACCTTTGGTGGAATTAACTTCCTAGGCTATAGTAAAACTGTTCATGTATTGTTTACGTTGTAGTTATTGTGTATAAACGACAAAGTACACTGTATTTTGTTGTGAGAAACACATGCACTTTTTAAATTAGCATACCTTCCCCTTATGTACTCCACTGTTGATATCTGAATTTGAAATCATTCCAGCTCTATCAGTGCCATCCTATACCATTAATTTTGCCTCTCATCTGGCAGCACCGGCCCCACTTCACACTGCTTTGATGAATTCCATGTGAGTCTGTTTACTGCGAGGTGTTCCTGTTACCATCACTTCACCAACCAGTCCTGAGTCAATATTACTGCAAACAAATGTTCAGGACCAAACAACGACAAAATGAAAACATCAAGACATATATTCAAAAATAGCCACTAAAATTAGGTATAGTATGAAGATGATACACAATTAAAAGCTTACAGGTGTACTTAAATTAACTTTGCCGGGAGCTCTAGAAATAAAATCCATCATTTCAAATCCAGTACAGCCTGTATCTATTAAAAGTAAGATGATATACATGGTTATGGTTCAACAAGTTAAAGATTTGTTAACTATTTTCCTTCGTTTAGGGTTGAATGTTTGTGTGTGTGTGTGTGGGGGGGGGGAGTTTATTGGCAACTATCACTTTGGGTGTTGGTTACTTCCGACGAACATTAATTTGTTTTCAAAAACAAATGCATTTGATTTAATATCTTTCGTTCGACTACTACGTGTAAAGTAATTCCATTCCGCCTGAAACTATATTAACTGTGATCCGTGGCTGGTAATGAATGCCTATCGAGCCAAATGAAATGCTGCTTCATCGCTCCCCTCCGTCTGGAGACACTCTCGGTGGAAAGTGGGTTAGGCGGTCACGGACGTGGCGACACACTGCTACGTGGTAGCAGGCTAGCTTAGACCCAAACAATGACCGCCTGCCGCTGAAGGATGTCGTAGAGCACAATTTATCCAAAATCATCCTATTTACACTTCATTAGCTTAATGCTAACACTGATAATAACCATAAAATGGCTGCAAAGATTAAGGGAACAACTTACCTAATTGTCCCTCTGTGATCGTAACCACAATTTGATCCATGAGAAGTGAGCGGAATTCAACATCCTCGTCGGCGCAGCGCTCCTTCAGCGCCCGGAGGATCTGAAGTTGGGGGTATTCCTGGCTGATGCGCCGGTCAGTCACGAACCAAACCCGAGAGCACATTTTGAACGCGGGATTTTAAAAAAAATAAAATAAAATAAAAAAAGCAGCAAGCTGAAAACACTCAGTAGTAGTGTGGGAGGCTGCAGGTGCGACAGCAGTGAGAGGTCCGTGGGTCGGGAGGCAGTGCAGTAACAGACACGGTCACACAATGGAGAACTCCGCGGCGAGCGGTGCTAGCAGGCGGTGTTGTGGCTAAAACCACGCTGACCACGGCTCCACCGTTATCTGCACCTCACCAGCTAAGATGAACGACCGTCTTTATCAACCCCGCTTCCCTTCATTTGCGGCCATTTAGTCTTCACGACGCGCAGTTAGTAAATCGGTCCAATTCAATGCAAACGAGAGAAAAATAGGGTATTTTTTAAACGCTATCCGCTAGGTAAAATACAGCCCGTGGCACTATTGCCCACCGGGGCAAACAAACCTCAAGCGGTGTCGTCTCTTATCTGCTACTTGCTGACCAAACTAACAATAAAGTTTTCCCGCTATCCCGGCGGTTAGCGGTGCGGCAAGTGTGCTAAATCACGGAGGCTATCTGAAGCTACGTCTGGCTGCTATCCACAAGATGCTGGTGCTGAAAAGTGCACGCATTTCGTTTACAACTCCACTTCTCATCTTACCAAAGGTTTGGTGGGTCATGAACCAATCACAAGGCGTTCTGTGTCCTCACCCAAACAGCACGCAGGCGGCAAGGGCGAGCCGTGACCGTCTCAGCCAATAGGAAGCCGAAGATGAAATGTGGGGCAGGGCTTAGTGAGGGCGCGCGGAATGTTGTGTGTGAATTTGTGCGTGATGTCTGCAGTGCGCACGAGACGCGCGCTTTCCGAACCGGTTCAGACCAGACGAACCGAGGAGGTGTGTCGTGTGATGACAGCAGTGTCTCAGCGGCAAGGTGGCAGGAGGAGGTACACGCACGAACACAAAGACACGACTAATCTTTATTTGGTGTACTTATTCTTTTATTCAATTATTCATTTTCACAAAAACTGGTTTTTCTCCACATAACTTGTGTTTAAACCAATTTAATGTTCAGAAACAGCATTAGGTCAGGTTCTGCGTAGAAGAAAAACGTTTCTATGTTGTAGTTTTAGTCCGTCTCACTAAGGAGGTGGTTAGGGTTAGGGTTATGGTTTAGTCTACACCAGAACCTTTATGGCTGAGAGAGCCAGAAAAGCCACATATTTTTAAATATGTTTCTGTGAGAGCCGTGTAAAATAAAACTGACTACAATTAAACACGTGAATTTTACAGATAAATCTCTGAATTTATTCTTTTTAAATATGTTGTTATACCTTAGCAAACCAATAATAAAATAAGATACTTCTTACCAATAATGCAACTTCTGGTGTTGCATAGCTTTATAAATGGCATTGCAGTCTGGTTGATAAGTGGTGAGGTTAAGTTTCATGCAGGTGTTGAGGTTTTTTAACCGTTAATCGTAGGTTCATCGCAGGTCAGTCTTGATGTTTTTTTAAATGTGAGAATACATACAAAGAGCTAAACATAGTCAATTCAGCAATACAGTACTCACGCTGCAGGGTGTAGTATTTGACAAGAAGTGGTTTCCAAGTTTTGACAATTAGCTGGTCTGCTGGTGGAAGTTTTTTTTATATCCGTCCACTTCAAATCATCATTCAGTGACTTGAACTTATTCAACCACATGTCTGTAGCCATCAGGTCAACAAATTGTATCTCAAACTCTCTGAGAGAGACACCAGGGCTGTTACGGAGCCCCTTAGGGGACATGGAGGGGGAAAAAAAATAAAGGTCCATCTTTGCGAGATCTGAATTACCATAAATAATAAGATAAATAGTTTGTCGCTCTATCGCGGAATTCGTTGATCGCATGTGGTTCCTGGAACGTATTAACCGCGAGGAACGAGGGCACACTGTACATCAAAATAAGTTTATCCATCTGTAACACTCGTGAACTTCGCAAATTGTTTGCTGCTTTTATAATAACAATTGCACAATACTTATAGGCCAAAGAAGATATAATATTGATAAACAAAAATCAGACAAAGACACAAATCCGATAAAACAAGTGAGCTAACAGGCTAACATTTGCAGGCCCATTGCAGGTATTTATAAACTTGTGTGTTTGCAGCCAGCCTAGGTGAACAACAAGTACAGTAATATGTACTCCAAGTGCCAATGACGTTTGCATGTGGATGACTCTTAGTTGTGTACGCTCTTGCCAGCTTGAGTGTATAGTCTGTTCATAGATAATAGCAGACAAGAAATAATTTACACAACTGCTAAAACAACTTATCCTTGAATTGGTGCCCCTGGTCCATATGAGTATGTTTTGATACTGCATAGACATAAAACCACTCTTCAGTCACTACCAGTGCTACAGCCTTTTGGTCTACGATGTGATAAGCCTGAGAAAATTTGGATTTTTTCCTCCATCAATAGACTTTTCCAACGCGGTGACATTGATGGCCAGAATTTCTGAAGGTCTGGTTCAAGGAGACTACCCATGAATGTCCATAGATTTTGCCATTAAACATAGTTGAAATTCACGACACAGGCACTTGATGTCTTTGCACAACTCAATTAAAGGGGAAGCTCCAATTTTGCCGCCTGAGCTACTAGGTGCCAGTGAGCAGGACCAAACTGAATTTTCCTCACCATCATCCTACCTGCTACACTTGTGCATCCTCCACTTGATTTGCAATGATGATGGTATGATTGCAAACAGTTTTTGCTGACAAAGGCACAAATTTTATTCACTTGATTATCTTATAACTATTTGAAAAGTCATCAAGAACTTCATTTACTATTTCAAGCATGATTTTTTTTGGAATACTTGCCCTGTACTTCATAGCTTTCCAGTCCTTACTATTGGTAAAAAACAAACAAACAGGAAAACCAGCTAGTAAATTTCATTCACCTTGTTGGGTCCACACACATACTTGATGTTGACTAGTTGACACTCAGCATAGCAGCTCTTGGACATGCCTTCTTCCTGTCATTCCTTGCTGGATATTTTGATGCAAATGTAGCATGGTGTGTGTCAAAGTGTCATTTTATTTCTTGACCTCACAACAACCAATGTAGGCTACCGCATTAGAAAATAAAAATGGAGTTTTTGTGTTGGACTTCTCCATACAGCTGGAAGGACAACTGGGATTGGCTCCAGCCATGCGCAGCCCTGAACAGGTGCAGTAGGAAATGAACAGGGTAGAATGCACGGGAGTGTTCTTCAGTTTGAAACTTATTTTTACACTGTCATTTGTGTAATATTTTACTTTAAAATGTAAGCAGAATTATGCATTAGTTATTGTCTTAAATGTCAGCTAATTTTTATCTGTTAGCCACGTACAGTCATCAAGGGAGTCACATCTAGGTTCCAGACTCCAGGTCTACACCGTAGTGAATAATGTTCAAAAATTTGTGGAAAGAAATGGAGTACGAAGACTAGCGTAACTACAAGTGAATTATGATTTATTTTTATTGATTTACAAATAAAATTTATCCTATGAAAAATACCTGCATGTCCATGAAACATAGTAATAAATTTGGCAGGCATTATCGACGTTAATATGAGAAAATATAAATAGTTACATTAAAAAACCGTAGTGTTTCTTATTATATTCAGCAAGGCATTACTGGTGTTGTAGTTCAAAACACTGTTGAGACAATTGATAATATGTCATTTTCCAGATTAACCCATGAACAACTGTAGTCATCAAGATTAAATGATATATTCATGTGAAAATGAATATATCATTACAACAAAAATATATAGGGTAAATAAATATCAATCAATCATCAGCCTTTATTTATATAGCACTTAGAAGAAGAAGAAGAAGAAGAAGTACTTTATTGATCCTCCCGGGGAAATTACATCATCAGACATTTCGAAACAAAATGAAGAAACCCAACAGAACCCTTCCGAGCAAGCATAAGCGACAGTGGCAGAGAAAGACTTCCTCATTGAGGAAGAAACTCCGGGCAGGACCCACTCTGGAGGGTGGTCATCTGCCTTGACTGGTTGGGTGGGAAAGGAAATATACTGGGGATGGAGACAGGGCAAGGACATGTAATCAGCAAACCAATACTAATATTTCCCAGTAAATTACTGAGAAGCTTTTCAGGGCCACGGGTGATTTTCACTATTCACAAAAAACCCACCTTGCACCTTCATTCAGAGATTGGCCACATGCTTTAATTTGTTGTTTATTCAGCAATTCAAATTTACATTTGTTATTCTAGTCTCAGTGAGTGAGACCAAATTAGGCTAAGAAGCAAAATTATGAAAATGCATAATTCAAGTATGAATTCTTCTGCACATACTCCAATGAGCACCAGTGCCATCCCATTAAATTTTTTTTAATGTGATTTGATTTTTAATAGCTTGCCATATTTACTTGTGGACTGATCCTAATAGATGAAATGTTATTTTTAGGTGTGTGCTGTCTGAAGCACACAATTTTTGGTTCAGGTTGAATATATCATCAAATATCCTAGTTTTGTACATTTCTGTGTACACTCTCAGCAATCCATGTATATAGATCTATAGAAATAATTAGACTTGAGATATAGGTATCCTAATTACAGATCTGACAAGTAGGCTAATTGGACAACAGAGATGAAAATAGCCAAACTGGATAATTTATCACCTCAAAAGCATACCCACAGTATAAAAATATTGTGTAGGGTCCTTGGTACCAGTAAGGTCAATATGTCTGTTGACCAATAAGCCTTTTAATTTGGAGACTCAGTGTGAGAAAAGAAACAGTAGTGATATTTAGTCTTACTTGATTCACTGAAAGTTGGTGATGAAAAAAATCTGCATTCAAAATTCAGTGAGCGATTACTTTCATCTCAAGTTGTCATGACATTTCATATTGTTGCCTAGGAGATTGTGCACCAGAGTGAGACATGTAAGATGTGATTTATCGAAGCAAAGATCAGTTTCTGGTACTTAGCGCATTTCCTCTCATTGGCTTCCTCAATAAACTCTTCCCAGGGCACCGCAAGTTTCAGTATGATCAGGTATGACCGTGAACCCTCAGGAGTAATGATCATACCTGGACATAGAGTTGTTGTTGCAACTTGTTGGCAGAACCTCTGCTACTTTTCCAGAGTGACCTGCAGCTGTCAGTCAGATGCTGCGTGGAGGAGGCCTGTTGTTAGATGTTGGCACACTCTGGGTTTTTCTCCATCTTTGATGAAGGGGATTTCCTTCCTTGTAGCCGAGGTAGGTGAGAAATAAAAAAGCCCAGCAATATTCTAACAGTGTTTACATTTGACCTTACGTTTGACCTTCTGCCCTCAGGCAGACGATACAGGTCCATCAAATCAAGGACAAACAGGTTCCACAATAGCTTACTTCCGAAAGCCATCACACATCCAAACTCAATCACCCACTGACACCCCCCCAACACACACACACACACACACACACACACACACACACACACACACACACACACACACACACACACACACACACACACACACACACACACACACACACACACACACACACACACACACACACACACACACACACACACACACACACACACACACACACACACACACTTTGAAACTCCTCAATCGGGCACATGCAATACGCCATGCTGGGCATGGCGCCTCTTGTGAATTTGATGTAAGCACCTGCAAGCAACTATCAGAAGCGTAACGACTGTATATACTTGTATTTGTATTTATTCTTACTCTTTCTACTGTAAATTATTGCACTGCAGGGAATTGCTCAAATCTCATTAGACTATGTATAGTGACAATAAAAGACTTTCTATTCTATTCTATTTGATTAAATCAACGCAAAACACAACGGGGCACACTAAAGAGGCTCCCTGTAGCGTTAAATACATTATTTTATGTTAGACAGCCCTCTTGTGGTGAAGTTATATATTACAACCATTGGCCCGAAGACAAATTCTAAGATTCTTTTCTATTTCATTTTAATGTCTGCAACTTTAAAAGAAGAAGAAGAAAAAAAGCATAGCTTGGATACGTTTTCGTTCATAGTTATTATCACCGACATAGTCGTCACTGCATTTTCCACATTGAATAGACAAGGTCAAACATTTTATTAATCACTGCGAAGTGTGCCAGTACCGCCGACATCCAGACGAGTGTAGCACTGACTTATGTCTAAGCCTAATGTGAAAAAGGAGATGCGGTATGCACTGTGTGTGACATATGCATATCATCTGAAACACATAATTCAGATACAATGTAGTGGATTTAAAAGCTTGGGAAAGAAATTGTACAAGGTTGTTTCAGGGAGCTTAATCAGTCACCTCAATATATATTAACTTGGAAATCAATTACTTAAATTATACATTATATATTTTGTCTCGTTGAAAGTCCACAGAAAATTAATATGAAAATATTTTTCACGTTATGGTTAACCATGAAACAAGTTGTAAGTTACCTGACTTCAAACTTTCTCATCACATTTGTGTTATAAGTATTTTATTTTAAATCAAGGTTTAACGTGAGCATGGATAAGAATGGTTAATCTACCTCAGAGTATGAACTGTGACTGTCAAAAAACAATACATGGAGCCAAATGTCGACTTGGTCATTATAAAATGGTTCCAGTCAATAATATGTGGTACAATATGACGGTTGTACATAACTGGTTTGTTTTTAGAATCACGCAGAAATGTCTAGTATACATCTCTGAACTTGTGTGTTGTTAATGCTGTAAAACGAGCATATCTATGCACTCAGTGTGTAAATTCTTTAAAATTTTTGATGAATGTTCTGTGTTTCAGTTCTGTATCAATCAATCAATCAATCAATCAATCAATCAATCAATCAATCAATCAATCAATCAATCAATCAATCAATCAGTCTGTCCGTCTGTTTGTCTAATTGGATATTATGAATTAATGAATGAATTATGTATGTAAATACATACAGTACACACATACATACAGACATACATGCATACATGCATACATACATACATACATACATACATATATACATACATGCATGCATATAATTTAGTCACTCATTCATAATAATAATAATAATAATAAAATAATAATATAATGCTAATAATAATAGTAATAATAACAACAATAATAATAATAACACAATAGTCATTCATAATAATTAATAATAATTAATGTTATGGTGGGACTAGGTTGCGTCCTCGTAGGGTCTCGCCAACATTTCAACTGGGAACTAGTTAAATGGATGTGATTTCATTTTTCCTATTGTGGTGCATGAATTCATCTTCAACGTGCTCCGGCTGGCGTTGGAAGTAGTTCCGGTGGCTTCGCAGCGGAGCGGAGCGGAGCACACAGACCCGGGGTCTTCGTGCTGCTGCTGAGCGGAGAGCAAACGCGGGTCGAGTTCTCCCCTCATGACTGTGGAGTGACCGCAGGAGCGGTCAGTTTGACGCCCGCAGAGGAGCGACATGCAGCCGGAGTGACAGCGACGAAGCACCGCTGGGGCTTTTTGTCTTTGAGGTAATTTTCAAGCGGCGTCTGGAGCTTCGGAGGCAGACTGAGGCATTCTTATTCACCTCCGACGGTGAGTAGTGTGTTGCAGAAGAATTTATGAACGTCAGTCGTGAAGGTTTGAAACAAGACATGCTTTTGCCGGGAAAGAAAGAAGTCTTGTTATTCAAAGCCAGTGGGGTTGAAACTACTTCGTGGCAGCATGTGACAAGTTTGCTGTCCGTCCTTTCGGTGCGTCCTGTAATCTGATGGACGTCCCGAATATCCGTCTGATAAAGTCAGCTCTAAGTTGGACGCGTTCTGACGGAGTTCCGCTCAGTCAGGGTCCGCAAAGGGAACGGATTTCAGTGGAGCTCCTGTCATTGTGCTGGTCGGCCACTCGCTGATGATCACAATACTTTTGGACAGAAACAGTGGAAGCTCATAGCTGATCTGAGGCTGATCTGAGGCTGATCTGAGGCTGATCTGAGGCTGATCTGAGGCTGATCTGAGGCTGATCTGAGGCTGACCTGACCGGTGATGTGGTCCAGTTGGTGTCAGCCTAACATAAGAGGGAACAGTACTGGACTGTACTGTACTGGACTGTCATCTACTGAATTTAAAACATTTTTAATTAGGTTAAATTGGCTGTTTAGGTACAGAATGGATCTAAGGATGCTTAGAAAAACTTAAAAGATTTTTTTGGACTTAAGTAACTTTGTTTCACGGCCGTCAGTGTTTTCTATTTTATGCTAGTTTCAGAATGTATGTCCTGCAAACACCGTGACAGCTCTTCTTACCTGACCTTTTTCTTTGTATTGTGCAGTATGTTTGTATCCATGTTAGTACCTGATCAGTACAAGATGTGACTGACCCACATCTGGTTTAAACTGAAATTATCAAATCACATTGATTTGCGTTTCATTGCGGATGGGTTTTTGTGTGTGTCTGTTTCTGTGTATTAGTAGAATTACATAAAAAAAGACTTGGGGGGATCTTTGTGAAACTTGGTGGGGATGTTGGGTATTTGACAGGAAGAACTCATTAAATTTTGGAGTGGAGCCTGAGAATCCTGGAATAAAAAACCCCACTTCTTTGAACATTTTGAAATGTGGCTTTTATAAAATTAATTTGGAGATGGAAGTGTTAAATCTCAAAGTGGATCTGGATAACATTGTGAAATCAGGATTTTCTTGTCACTTTTTAAACATTTTGAAGTTGAGGTTTTGTTTTCATAAATAAAATGCTTAAGATATTTTCCAGGAAGGCAAATTAAGTGTGAACATTGCCCAAAAGAAAAAAATTTAGCATTCTGGAACATATCTGGACAAAGGGGTGGATCCATGACTTAAAAAATGCTTTAACATTCGGAGAGAAACCATTTTGACAGCAAACGTGTTTTGACTGTTGACTGATGAATGTGTTGAAAATTCATGTAAAGGTTTGACATTAGCATGTGCTAAGCTGGGTGAATCATCATCACAGCTAATACAGAAAGACGAGCTGCCATTATTGCCCACGAGAGTCTGTTTCTCTCCCGGTTTGTGTAGATCACGTGTATTTGGTGTTTACCAGTAAACTGAGTGTGCTGATGCCAAAGTTATGTTCAACTTCTGTAGATTTGGGTCCAATCCTCACCAAGAAGGGAAAACTTCTTGTGCTGCAGTAGGAGTCAATATCTTTAATCATGCTGCAGTTTGGAGAGTCAGCCGATACTATACAATTTCATCTTTCCAAAAACAGACAAGAGGTGTGTGTCTCTCTGTGTGTGTGTATGTGTGTGTTTGTGTGTGTGTTTATGGATGAAAGACTGAGAAATCGTTGAGCGAGTACCCTTCGAGTGATTTGGATGCACCTCTAATTCCTATCAAGATAAGAGCTGTCTGAACAGATTTCTGTCATCATTATTTGCTCCAAGATTTACTTGTGCTTGTAAATGGTGTTGATTGAGGGTAATTTGGCTTTTTAATTGCTGAACAGCTGCCACACTCACCGCTGATTGCCATTGTAGACTTTCTCAGTAGATCACTCACAGACCCCTAAATGCCTCATTAAACTGTAACGCAGAGTTGCATGAAA
Source organism: Antennarius striatus (assembly GCF_040054535.1). Taxonomy (NCBI): domain Eukaryota; kingdom Metazoa; phylum Chordata; class Actinopteri; order Lophiiformes; family Antennariidae; genus Antennarius; species Antennarius striatus. The sequence continues at coordinate 17,209,163 of NC_090777.1, read as the reverse complement.
CGTGAGGAGAAGGAACTCTTATAATGTTTTACTGATTTCTGTTTTATCATCGGAAAGGTTGTTGTAATTATCTTCAATGTCAGCAGTTGCAAATCCAAGAAGCGACTGTAGTAATGACTTTTTGAAAGTTGAATTAAGAGCTATTTACGGGTACATTACAGGCATTTCAGGTTCTCTGGGAAAGATGAACATATGCTGGTGAAATGGATGTTTTTAAGGGGGGACCTAGATCAGGATAGAATTTCACCCTTTACTGTGTTTTCTGCAAGAAAACCATTTTACATGCACATGAAATATTATTTCCAGGGTGGTCACTGCACTTGTGGAAATCTTAAGCAATGAATCTCTAATTGACCACTGTAACAGTCCACTGATACTCTGTGCTTTTGTCAATGATTCTACAGTGTATTTCTGATTTTATTTAATTATATGCTAATATATTCGTTCTAAAAAAAAAGAGCAAGAAATTAAAGGAAATAATGCATGAAAATGACAAGCAGTGCAACCTGGTTGAGTGGAGCCCATAACACACACCTGTATGGTGTCGGGTCGATCATGATAATCTGGATTTATATTTACACAATAGCAATATACACATGAAAATGGCTGTAAAATCTCTGCCAGTCATGTGACACAACACCTGGTGTGGTATGAATGCTATTCGTTGAACATCACAAGTGGAAACATGGAGAAAACTAACATTAGTAGTCACATAAATATAGTTTGATTGATTGCTTTATCAAAGACAGCAACACACTTTCATTTGCATAGTTTACCTTCACTAATGTAAATCAAACCAGCATCGCGGTAAGGGTAGCTTCCTTCATTGAATATGAAATTAAATTGTAAATTGCAATTGTAAATTGACAAATGTACACTTTCAAAATAAAAGTAGGGACCAACTTCTGCTTTTTCTTTTCATTTATACTGTGACGGACTTTTAAAGAACTGCTCTCAGATTTAATTAGCTATAATTGACCTGTGAGCAGTTTTAACTTTTGACTGACTTGCAGTCTGGACGTGATTTAGTCTCAGCCCCTTTAATGGTTCATCAAGGCAATCAAATATCAACGTGTACTTTGGAATGGGCAAGGTTACAAATGGGTGATGTCCGATCAATACCGGATTGAAAGGCTGTTGTGTTGGCTGCCAGGTTCGGTGTCAGTGCAAAGCCAGACATCATTCTTCTGTTGTCTGGTCTTCTGCTATGACTGACATTTCCTAAGGTGCTGAGGCCTCATTTGTTTGTCATTAATGTCCACTTGTGACAGATTTTCTACCGATTGTAATCTATGCTTCTCCTGCCGGGCTGTGAATCAGTTGAGATGTTTATCCCCATCTCACAGCTACAGCTGAGAAAAGAGTTCTCCAAATCACTCCACACTCCTAATTCCCATTGGATGGTTAGTGTTTCTTGACATGTGAGGCCTCATTCAGACCAAATCGGGCATTGTAGCGATTATCACTGGGTTGTGCAGTGGTGTGTCTTCATTTGATTGGTGAGGTCTGTCTGGATAATAGTTGGTTTCTAGGTCCTGGTTAGGGACCAGCTCCCCTTCAAATAAGGCTGTCTCCATTTGTAACAAGTTTGTAGAGGTTTTTTCCCCCCACCAGTGCATTTTCCTGTTGTTTGAGGAAAAAACATCATAAGAACTAACAATTAAGTGGACCTCTGAAGATGTGAACATGTTTAGTATCCTTTGTATGGCTTTGTAGGCAAGTCTGATTTACTCTAACGCCAAATGTTTCAAGTCAACCAGAACTTTTGATAAAACATGACTTACTCCCATTATGAGCGTTACAGCTGTAGGTTATTTTTAAAATGTCATTTGATGAATTTATTGTCGTCAACTTGAATAGCAATACCGTTAACCAAGTGGTCTGATCAGCAGCTTATGTGATGAGTCATCAAAGCATGGTCAGATTGTATTGAAGTTGATTCTGTACATATTGTGTGAATATCTGAATGAATATAACACTGTTTGTGATTCGTAGGTTCACACACCAGTGTGTGATTTCTACTTAGCTTTCAACTTTCTTTTAATGTTTACAGACTACTTTAACCTACTGACCTCAAACAGCAATTAATAAAAGACAGCAACTCAATGCAATTGTAAATGAACAAAAGAGAAAACAAAAAGCGCAACAATAAGACTAACTACCAGAAAAGGCAATTGGATTTATTCAAAGTTCATTGCAAGATTTTTGATTTTCTATACTGGTTTTTTCACCACTGAGAGTGTATAGAACTTTAGCTTCCTGTTTAGAAGATGGCCTGTGGATTCATTCGATCAGAACGACCTTTGTGAATGACCTTTTTTTAAACTTTAGGTTTATTACGGCATTTTTAAACACAATCTCGCCACCTATGTATTTGAATAAACTTACTTGAAAACCTCACGCTGTCACGCTTTTAACTCCACCCACTACCTGTCAATCACAGTGCCCAACCAATCACAGTGCATCTGCCAGAAGGAATCATGTGAACAATATGGTGTAAGGCATCGGGCAGCGAGGCTTTTTGTTGTGGTTACGTGTTTTATCCACACGACAACGCTAATATCCGGGATGAAAACGCTGGCCATAGTGAACATTTTTTAAAACGCCGGGTCTGCGTTGTCGTGTGGATGCTGTGAACCGCTGTGAACCGCTGTGAACTGATGTGAACCGCTGTGACTTTAGTGTGTGTGACCTGTGTCTACATGTACACACAGAATGGACAGAGTTAAAACTGGCTATTTTCTGTCGTTTAACAGCTCCACGTGGAATATGCATTGACAAAGATACTAGAGAGCTGGATATTTGTTCGTCTGTTTCTTTCTTTATGAGTCATAAAAGTGAATGGCGTGAATTTCCACACGTCCCGGTCCCATTCTCTGAGTTGTTATTCTTATAAAAGTGTTGATCAATGCGCTTACGTGTGGACGTGGCCTGATTTTTTTTTTAATACACTGTTATAATCCCCGAAGGGAAATTAAGAAAGCACACTCTTGTTTTTGTTAGTCAATCAATCACATGCATGCATATTAGTGTATACAGGCCCCTGTAATTCACACAACCACGCACAGGAGGGCCTGTGGGCATGCAGGGGAGGTAGGGTGGCGGGCAGTTCCTTGGTGGTGTGCCCCAAGTGAGCAGTTTGTGGGGGGGGACCGCGCCTCGCTCAAGGCCGCCTCGCTCAAGGGCGCCTCGCTCAAGGGCGCCTCGCTCAAGGGTGCCTCGCTCAACGGCGCCTCGGCAGTGCTCCGGAGGTGTTATTTTTTTGGGTGGGAGTGGGAATCGAACCGCCAATCTCAGAGCATTGGATGACCCGCTCTACCGCCCGCTTTACCACTGAGCCACTGCCGCCCCCTCCAATTCAGGTAGTGGTTCAGTTTGTGCCGCGAGCTTTGTCAGCGATATAAGGCGGGTGTTTTCTAAAGCAGGGGAAATATTGTCCAAAAAAAAAAAATCACCTAAGACCTGCCACAGTGGGCAAAAATGTTGTTTTAAAAAAACACAATCATATGACCCAAGCATAATCACTGGCTATATCTCAACGTTACAAAACCTCAATCATTGTCCATGCCCCAACCACCCTCCCCTCACTGTAAATGTTAACTGTATTTTAATTTTCGTCATGTCCAAATGATCATTTTCCATACTGCCAGTCTGTGTGTGTGTGTGTGTGTGTGTGTGTGTGTGTGCGTGCGTGTGTGTACTGTATACGTGTGCAAGTATTTGGAGTTATACAAAAATAATTTCCCTACGGGAATTATTAATAGATTTATTTATTTTATTTACACACACACACACGCACGCACACACATTTTCTCACTATTGTTAGCGTCAGTATTCATTCATTCGTTCATTCATTCATTCATTCATTTATCTTTTTTTCTGCTTTTTCTGCTTTAACAGGTCTCATGAGTTGCTGGTGCTTATCCCAGTGCATTTACAGGCGATAGGCAGTGAGAAGTCAGGGCATGACGTCCGTGCACCGCCGAGCTTCAGTTTGAGCTGTCTATAATGGACATTGGGGGGGATCAAGCATTAATGTTCTTAAGTGGTCTGTAGCCGCTGTAAATTCATCAGCCTCAGAAAATGAATGATATGCTGTGGAAGAAATCCTTTTTTCCAAATGCTGTCAAAGCAATAAATGAAATTAGGAAGTGCCAGAGCAGGACTGCATCATTGTGCTATGCTGTATATGCCTGACATGTTGTGATTTGTCTTTTATTTTTCTATGATTGTTTACACTGAGGCCCCGTCCACACGATGACAGATTCTTTTAAAACGCAACTTTTTTGTTGCGTTTACGTCTTCTGCCAGCATGCTTATAATCGTCTTTGAAAACGCACTGATGCGTTAACATGTGGACGGAGATTTTTTGAAAACGCTGTTGTGTGGACACAAATTGTTTTCGATGCGTTTTTAAAAAGTTGCGTTTTCCCCATCCACACGATGACGGAACATCTTGAAAACACAACTTTTTTGTTGCGTTTACGCCTTCTGTCCACACGACAACGCAGATATCCGGAACGAATATGCAACTTTTTGAAAACGTTGGCCAAGGTGGATTTAAAAAAAAAATGCTGGGTCTGTGTTGTCGTGTGGACGGTGTATCCACAACTTTTTAAAAACGCTGGCGACTTGCCTGCGATGAAAACTGTTGTGAATTCATATTTATGGGCCCGTGTGTACAAACATGATGGATGTACAAACCTTGTTGATTGCAGCATTCTTGCAGGTGTTTTGTGACAACAAAACATGGAGGATTTCTATTGGATAAAATTCGACTCAATACTGCCACCACATGGTTTGGCATGCTTATAGCCGTCTTCGAAAACACACTGAATGGACGGAGATTTTTTTGAAAACGCTGTCTTGTGGATGCAAATAGTTTTCGATGCGTTTTCAAAAAAATCCGTCATCGTGTGGACGGGGCCTGAGATGATGGGTATGGTAACATTTAGTGAATTATTTATACAGTATATTTTTGACTGTGACCAGCATGCTTTTATGGTGAAACCAAAGGCAGAGCTCCACATAGTGAACAATACTATTTTCGTAATCACGTTGCTATATGTTCATTCATCTTCATGTACCGCTGCTGTACCAGCTGGCATAGAGCGTACCGCGGAGCCACATACAAAGACATACAAACATGCACACACACACTCACTCATATGGCCAATTTGGGACCGGCCAATTCACCTGAAGGCCATGCTGTTGGAGGTGGGAGGAAGCCGGAGAGAACCCACGCGAGCATGCAAACTCCACACAGAGTGGGACTCGAACCCGGACTCGCTGTGTTGTGAGGCGACAGTGCTAACCACTGCGCCACCGTGCCGCCCCATTTCTATATGTGAATAAGTATAAAAATGTCAATGATATCAAAAAAGATTTTGAATCTTCAGCGGACACATATGTTTCTCCATGAAATACTAGATATGAGTGCTCAGTTGTAAAAACACATCATCGTTTAGTCTGTACAGAAAATATACTCTATTGATTGACAACATATTTTGCTCATAGACAATATCAGCATGAAAATATTTAGTGAACCTACTGTTGGATGTTTGTATTCTATTCAAAAGGAAATGTTAATCCCAACCTGGACTGGGTTTAGCTGGCTAAATTGCCATGGTGACGTAGCTAGATTTGAAGAGCGCCACAGTGGTGACACTGAAAAACCTCCAATCAAATTTATGGTGGAGTATGTTGATGTGCACAAGGAATTTGTGTCTATTTTTAGACTCCACATACCTCATTAACCCATTAATCTCTTCCTCATACGGCTCTCTGTTCTCCTTCCCACAAACGCACACAAACACCTCTGGTCTCTTTTAACTGCGCACACTGGCTTCCCCACCTCTTCCTCCAGCTCAGGATGCAGGATGTTTGAAAAAATAAACACATAAATAAACACAACCCACATATATTTTCTTCACCCACAATTCTGTTTTCACAACAGCACCATGAAAGAGGCGTGTTGATAATGACATAGCGTAGCATAAATAGGGTATGTTATAAAGCAATCAGTGAATTTACAACAGGGACATAAGATCGATTGTCTCTTTTTCTCTGCAGAGAATATGTGATTATCCATAGAAAGGCTAGAACAAGGGAAGCTTGCCCACTAATGTATGAAAAATGTTCAAATGGGCTGCCAAATATATTTTAGCAACAGTTAATATCCATATACTAGGCATCCTGCCAAAGTAAAATTTATATGTGGGAACACATATAATGTTGTGAGAGAGAATGAGAGAGAGGGTCACACAGCTCCAAAAATGGAAAATATATATGTGGCAGTCAGTGTTGATAATATGGTGGGTCACCACAAATGCTGCCAAGAATAGATTTTTTACTGTAGCCATTAGTTGATAAAATTTCAGAACTCTCCAGCTCCACTGGTCTATGTTTGACCGTCTTGAATCCCCGACATTGTAAACTGATGGGTATTTTCAGTCATCCCTTTCCTGTTTGTTGAGGTTTGACAGAAAAACCTCTGTTTTGTTGAGTTGAGGCTCCTGAACTCAGACTGACCGCTGGAAGCCCTGGACTAGATTTACTTTTTGAGCAGCTCAGCAAGAAGCCTTATCCAATTAATGGCTCTGAATGTCTTCTGCTTGTTAATGCCCTGTCACCTATGTCTGCATTTTAGTCATTTAGTCATTCCAGTTCAAAGGTGAGTGTTTGGCGACAGCATCACCTCTGGCTGTCTGCGAGTCTCTGACGGAACATCAACTGTTTCATGGATGTCTTTTCATAACGAGTTCTATTGTCCAAACTAAGGGCCATCTTGGACAATTGAGTACCATCCACTGTACAGAACACTGATGGGACAAAGGAGTATGTTCAGTAGTAGGATGGAGCTCCCTAAATACACTACTGAATGCAATAGGAAAACTTTCCTGTGGCCATCAAACTGTACGAGTTATCTTGACATGTGGTGATGAGGAGGAATGAAGCGCCAGTAAATTTTATATCTGTGCATATGTTTATATTCTATCTTGGCCCTTTTTCTGTCTTAATTCTAAATTATCTATTCTTGCTGTTACTTTGTACAGTACTTATGTTTTGCAATGGAGCAACTGTAAAAAAAAGTAATTTCCCCCCGGGGGTTAAAAAAAGGATTTTGGTTCTAATTCTGATTCTCAATGGTGAACCCAGCCTTTTGCTAGCTAGCTGTCTTTCCTGTGTGTATTACATTGCCTGACTTTGCAGCAGATACACCCATATAAGCAGCTAACAGCCTTTTAGAAGCAGGATGCTACTGCTGGGTGTTGAAGCAAAGTGTGATGACATTCCCTCGGGGGCAGCACGGTGGCGCAGTAGGGAGAGCTGTTGCCTCACAGCAAGAAGGTTCCAGGTTGAATTCCTTTCTGTACAGAGTTTTTATGTTCTCCCTGTCTCTACACGGGTTCTGTCGGGGTTCTCCTGCTTCATCCCACCTCCAAAGTCATGCAGCTTGGATGAATTTGTCCACAGGTATGAATGTGAGTGGCACTGATTGTCTGTATTTCATGTGGGCCTGTGATGACCTGGTGTCTCATCCGAGGTGAACCCTGCCTCTCACCTGTAGCCAGCTGGGAATAGGCTCCAGCATAACCAGTGACCAAAATTTGGATAAGTAACTGAAGATGAGAATCATGATCGCCGTTTACTGTATAATATTTCATTACAATAATAACAAAGTTGTTGAGTGGCTTCCCTGTACTGTACTGATTACTCTACTGAGTATAAATTACTCACAGCTCTGTGTTGGCTAGTCTTAACTTCTGTAAACAGACAGGTGGTAGGTTCATGCTTTTCTTCCCACTGCCATTGAACAGAATTTGTAGTTGACCTCATAAAGAGCTGAACAAGGAATCCTGCCGAAGACGCTGGCTCCTGAACACTAGTGCCGACTCTGTGAGGCAGTAGCGGGTAGTGCCAGGAGCAGTCTTTGCTCTTTGTCACTAACAATTTGCTGGAGATGCTGTCAGTAAAGTGTGCTGTTTGAACATAGCTTGGATGTAGCTTTTAAAACTATTGAGGAAGCAATAGTTCGCTAAAAGCCCTTTAATAACCCTCTGCTACAGCATTAGTAGGTCAGTAGGACATAGGAATTATTTCAGGTGATATTAATTAACAGCAGGTTGAATTATTATTCACACATTGTAATCATTGAAATCATATAGATATAATTACTTTGACTCTGCAGTGGAATCATCTGTTCTTCTGATATAGATTTGCCAACATGCTGCTCTTATCACCAAGCTGGGAAGATGAGAAATTTGGCAAAGCATTAGAACAGAATTGCTCTCTTTGTAAGTACCTCTAAATTCTCTGAGTGCTCCCAGTCATTGCAATTTTCATCTTGTCCCCTGGAAAGTACACATAATTTGAATTCAAATGCAGCAAATCCTTTATGTCAGGATTGGGAAGAGGAAGATGTCAAAGATAATAGAAGGCTTGATCACTTTTAAAGGGCTGTCATTTAAGTTGAACTCTGCAGCGATGCTGCCAGCTACTAGGGTTGAGAGCAAAGCTTCTATTGTGAACCATATGTAAATCCTGTGTCTTGCACAGGCTGAGGTTGTTGTTGCACTCTACTGGTTATGTTTTAATGAGTAACAATTGTTAGCCAATTTGCATGTAAAACAATGTAATTATAAACAAGCATCAAAAAGCTGTAATACTTCTAAAAAATGTAAATTACTCTCCATTATCAAGCGCAACAAACGCCATGCCTCTGAGCCTGGGCCTCGAGGTTTTTGGATGCTCGCTTCCATTATTAATGCTATTCACAAGCCAAACTTTTGAGGTTGGTGCATTCGAAGGCTTTAATCTATTTTTGCTGTAAATTAATGAATTTTTAAAAAGGACTAGTCCTTATTGAATAGGGCTGGATGTGGGAATGTAGTTTTGAGTTGTGGTGACACCATGCTGTACAGTAGCCCCCTTTACTGTGCAAAGCATGACTTCACTAACAGCATCCGATTTCTCTCTCGGGACTGCTCGTTGAGGGAGTTTGCCGAAATGCTGCACTCCTATGTTTTATTTATGACAAAATATGCCTTTTTAACTCCGCCGTTGTCAGAATTCTGAATTGTGATAGCTTTTTCCTCGTCGGCGGTGGGAAGTCTTCTGGGTTGCTAACTCCCTCTCCCTTGACAGATGTTTTCAGGTGTTATGATCTGTGTGGGCTTAGAGAGTTAAATATTTTATCCTAGGCCTTCAGATATTCAGTAGAGCCCACTAATTTTCTTGCCATTTTTCAGTAAGATTTTCTTTCAGGAAGAGAAAATCAGAATCTTCATTTTTATTTGAAATGGCTTTTTGACCAGTTTTCACAAGCTCCTGATTTAAACGCTGTCATGTCATGGATAAATTATCAACCTCTCTCTGGGTTATTCATTTTCCTTTCAAGAAGTAGTTGCCTGACCACAAGCTTTGAGGAGTGAGGACACAAAATGTATCTCAGTTTGAAACGGTGCATTACATCGAAGACTCCCCAGGTCTCCTTTGAGAGTAAGTAGACAGTATCAAACGATAATTGCTTAACCAAGCTCCATTGAGAGATGAGCCAGCAGCCGCCATAAGGGCAGCTGATTTTCCTTGATATTTTATAATTGAACCTTTTCAAGGTTTTCTTTTTCTGGCACCAACGCAGAAAGTAATTAAGATGTTCAATGCTGCTTTTTGGACCTTTCCTCCTTCCTTTGAATGGTCACTCTGAGACATGACAGCGTTCGGGATGCCTTCAGACTTTCTTTTGACACATTAGCGTCACCCTTTGCCGAGGCAACCCTTCCCAGAAACCCTTCTGCTCTGCAGGCTCCGGTTGGGTATTTTGTCATTATTTCATTTTCCAGAAAATATTTTGATGCCTCTTTCTTTTGGCTCCCCCCACGCCCCCCTTCTCTCACCCATCCCCATCGCTCCATTCAAAGTTCTTTATTAAAATGCAGAACTGTAAAGCCTCTCTGTCTGAAAGCCTGCTAGCAGCAGGGGACTGCTTGCTGTGATGCATAAAGCTGAGTGAGTGCATCACAGCCACAAAGTCTAATGGGTTACATTCAATCACACACAAACGCTCAACTCTTTTAAAGGGACAATGTCATAAAAGCACCATCCATAGTGCAGGGAGTGATATATTTAAATTCTTTGGAAAGTAGAGATTTTTTTCTTCATAAGCATCAGATGCCCTTCCTTTCTTTTCAAATTAATTCTTGTAATCTTTTTCTGGAAGTGCCAGCTAGTATCTCATAACTTTCAAGTTAACAAAGTTAACTTTTAGCATGGTCTTTTTGTTATATAAAAGATTAATATCTGCTGTTTCACATGTTCCCAATGTTGTCATATTTGAACCTCTTTTGATTCTTACCAATATCAGTCAAATGTCTATTAAATTACTATTTAAATGTTAAATTTTTGGGTTATTGTGACAGTGCCCAGGCATTGTAAGTTGTTATCTCCTGCCATGCAACAAAGCTGACCTCTTTTAGGGACAATGTTCTTATGAGATTATATAGGATCATATACACGAACAGTCAGATCATTTGTTTGTCGACGAGATACGTCTTAATTGTCAAAAATAACACAACATCACTACGGTAATGTTAAAATTGATTTCAATGCATGTTAAAAAAAATTAAATATAAGGTGAGGCCGACACTGTGTACAAAGGTTCATTTCATCACAATCTAGGTTTCATCACAATCTTTCACCAATGAGTTTGCAGGCAGCCTTCTCCCTGTATACAGTACAGTGTTTTCTATAGAAAGCTGACATCTCTAAGACATACGGGAAGCTGTCTGCTTTGCTGTTTTTCTTCCCTTGATACCAAGAAAAGCCTCTGAGGCTGTTGTCAAACAAAGCAGGTATCAGAAACAAAAGGCACAGAGCTGGGGTTAGCCCAGTCACTGTGGGACCAGTTGACTGAGTCGACTTGGTAATTGGTTGCGTCTACCCATCCAGCAGGGCCCCTTCTCCCCCAGAAGCCAAGTCATGGCCCCTCCTCTTCTCTCTTTGCTTTCTTCTATTACTCATCATCCCATTGCCTCACCAGGCTAGTGGCGTGAAGCTCCACCGCGCCACCATGCATCCAGCCCACGCTCCCAAACTTCTCATCAACAGTCACGGCAGCACAGCAGGTCAGGGCTTGTGGCAGGCTGATTTGCAGCTTGAACCTAATTTTTAATGAGGGGAAAATAAGAACTTGTTGTTTTGTTTCTTGTGTGTCACCACCCCCATCACCACCTACCCACCACCACTGTAACTAGCAATGTTACTTGCCCTACAGCAGAAAAAAAAAAAAAGGTGCAGTAATTAACATGGCTTCCTGGGATTTGTAAGAAGGTTGGCGATGGCGTCTCCCACAGTGGCAGAGCCTGGAGGAGAAGATGGGGGTGGTGTTGTGCAAGAGGCCTCGTTGGGTATATTTCTTCTCTTGGTTCCCCCTAGTCCCACTGAGTGACTTGTTTGGCGAGATGCGACTGCTTCTAAACATTTGTTTTTTTCTACTTGTAATCAAGAAAGTTTTTTTTGAAGGACTCGAGTATTTCCCTCTTTCCTTCTTTATTCAAACTCTCCGGGGGAAATGAAAAAAAAAAAGACAGAGGGGTTTGTGTTCCTGCTAGTAGTTAGACACATTGACGTTCTCCCACCTTGATTATATACAGCGAGCATGAATGGAAAATGTGTGGGCCAACCAGCTCTTTGTTGTTCAAGGACGTACCAAGGTTACTGAACAGGATGGTGGATAAAGTCTTAAATGTAAATTTTTGTATCCTGAGGAGGCTGAATTTTTCTAGACATTAACTCAGTTAACTCTTCAATGGCCTGCTCTGTTTCCACACCTTCCATAAAACACATGTTTACTTGCATTTCCCATTTTGTACAACGTTTATCTTCTGAAAGCACCAGACACGAAACACCACAATTTTCTTTACTGAATCAGCATCTTGTCAGAATGCAGTATCTCTGTTCCAGGGATAAATTAACAACTAAATGACATTCTCAATCCAGCTGTGACCGTTCTGTTACTGACTGATGTCATGAACAACTGATGAGTAAGTTTTATCTCATAGACTCAATTATAGTTCTTTTCCTACAGTCATTTGCAATCACCACGGAAGTTTTCTATAGAAAGCTGACATCTTTTTCAGGATTCAGGAGTTGTTTCCTAATGTCTGAATTAGCACCATGTATTTTGCGATGTATGAAAAGCATTTGTTACATTTTGTGCTTTTCTTTTTGCCAAAGACAAAATAAAAAAAGTGCAGACAAGGGCTGCATTTTTAGGTTCATTGTGGCTCTAAAAATAGCTACCAAATTAAGATGTGAGGCTTCTTGAGTAATTTCATTGTTTGTGTCTGTCTGAGCAGGAACTGCAATGCTTGTTTGGTGGGGGTGGGGCTGGGGTTGGAGTCGGGGTAGGGAACTTGAAGGCAAAGTGAGGCACGTCGACAGTCAGAGAATTGGAACATGGTGTGGAGAGGCTACACGGAAAAGGAAAGGGGACAAGCCTTTCGGCTCCGCTAGAGGGTTGGAATTCCTTGTGAGCTATTTCCCCCATTTGGCAGGCACTTGTGAAAACAATTCCCCAGCTTTTAGTCACTCTGCAGATCCAATTGCCATTTCCACTTTAGAGGGAACGAGAATGGGATGAAATCCAGATAGACAGAACACAGAGAGAGAAAGAGAGGAGAGTTTTAATCGCATTGGAAAGATGCTGAGGCCAGTTGAGTGGTTGTGCGATATTAATATCTTATGAGGGCTGTCTGGCAGTGCGAGCTCACCGTCTTGTGTGGTTTTGTGTTTGTGTGATGCAGCAGCGGCCAGCACCGAGGCTAAATGAAGAAACCGTGAACATGCACGAAGGAAGGACTCTACCTTTCACTTCGCTGACTTCTGCAGATGCTTTGGTCAAAAGAAAGATGGAAAGGAATTGGAAGAGTAAGACAAATTACTCAAACCTTGCACCCCATACTGCTTTGCTTTTCACTGTGGAATGAAATATATTTGCTGGATTGAAGTTTTTTCTCTTTTTTCAACCTCACTTAGATCATACATATGGGCAGTGTTAAAGACCAAGTGGTGAACATGCCAAAATATTTAGTTTTCCATTATACAAAGCTTCACAGTATCTGGAAAATAATGTGCAAGTTAACATCTGTGTGTGTCTGCCAAGTGTGCTTTCTGCTCCAGTTAAAGGAGATGAATAGGCGTAGTAAACAAACCTCCTTCTCTTCTAGACTTGAGCCAAGGCTGCTGCACAGCACCCATTCAGTGAGCCAACAGGTGATCCTCCATACGCCAAATCACAGAGCCTCTCACGCTTCCCGTTTGATTCCTCAACCTACAGGCACAATGACCTCGGAGCTGGAAAGTAGCCTGACCTCAATGGACTGGCTGCCCCAGCTCAGCATGAGGGCAGCCATTCAGAAGTCAGATGCAGGCCACCACCATGGTCACCACCACGGTCACCACCACCACCACAGTCATCATCACAGTCAGGTCCCAGGCAAGAAAATAGCACATCTGGACCCAGGGACAACACTGGACCAGGAGGAAGCTGCACAGCACCGAGACGGTAAACCGCCCTACAGCTACGCCAGCCTCATCACCTTCGCAATCAACGGTTCTCCACGCAAACGAATGACCCTCAGTGAGATCTACCAATGGATCTGTGACAACTTTCCATACTATCGGGAGGCAGGCAGTGGCTGGAAGGTAAGAAGATAAGCTACTGTATGTTATATGAAATCCTGCGCTATAGGTTTAAGGTCCTTGTCCTGGTTCTAAGACGAGTCTAGTCCTTGGACGGTAAAATCCCAGCTTGCTAAAACGGAATAAACCAATTCCATGATAAGGTATGGAATGAGAACTGTGAACTTTATAATTAAAAAACAGAGTATCATTTAAAGTTAATTTTTTTGTGTATCATTTAGAGGTTTGCATTAGTTGGCGAAAACTTTTTTTTTAAATTTTGCATTCTTCCAAGTTTGTTAAAAACGTTTTCATTGTAAAAACTTGTAATATTATTTTTCAGGATCCAGGAGTTGTTTGAAACAACCTCTTCCTAATGTCTGAATTAGCACCATGTATTTTGCGATGTATGAAAAAGATTTGTTACTTTTTGTGCTTTTCTTGTTAAAAAGCACTTTTTTTTTTTGCCAAATGGATTTTTGAGTCTGTTTTTGTGCTTTTACCTTGCTGATTTCTATCTGTTGGAGCTGACTTGCAAATATTATTTTTATTGTTTTTGGAGATTTTTGTTTGAAAATGGCAAAACAAGTTAGTCAGGAAGATTTCTGCAGTAGTTTGCAGGTGACTAGCCTATCTATATGTGCAGTACTCCATCTGACCTGTCTGCACCAGGCACCAATTGTGAGCACATACAGTGATGTTTTAAGCTCTTTTTTTGGAATTGGAGTGACACATTTCATAGTGTCAGCTTGTACATTGATTGATCAACCTTTCAGATATTATCATATCAACATGTCAAGTATCCTATTGATATATCCTCCTGCAGGTGGGTAATATATCTCCTGATCAGGTGGTTGCTCATTTACTATTTAATATTTTGTATATTGTAAAAAGTGAGTTTACAGAGGAAAAGGTTTATGGTATGAAATGAGGTTGGTTTTTGTATTTGATTCACAAATATTTCACATGACTTATGTAGTATCTTATTTTTGATATCAGATTCTATGATCTTTTTCTTTTGACATGATTATCATATTCCTTTCCCAATTGACAGTGTGGTTGTCATCATGGGGCTTCTGGGGTTGTTCTTTGGCCTATTTTTAAGAGGAAATATTTCTAGTTGTTTGCATAGCTTCTCCTCAGGGCTGTTTTGAAATCCATCTCTGTTATCAGTTTATGATTTATGTTCATATATGTATTGCATCAATAATCTTAATTCATAGCCAATTTGTAACCCATTTTTGTATTACTGTCTTGGAGCAAGTAGCTTGAGGAATATAAAGTGTGCTGAAATAATTTTTCAGTGTATCATTGTGCTTTTCAGATCAGTTAGAGCTTCTGTCTCCTCACCTAAATGAAAGTGATCACTGGCCGCAAATGAACTATTAAATAATTTATAACTTTTTGAAGACCAAATTGATATTTGATGAGCCACTAAAAGAGCTTGTATTCAGCAAGAAAATTCAATCCTAGATTAAAATTTGAAAGGCTATGAAACCTGAACACTGTTGCTAGTGCTCAAAATAAACAAATCCATTGCAGGAATTGCCTGGAAGAGCGCAGAAACCTTTTAGTGAACTGGGAGTGATTGACAGATGTATTTCGTCTCATTCAGACGACATTATTACATCCTTATGTAAATGTAGCTATGCAAATCCTGGTTAATATCAGCAGAAAGTGGCTGTGTTATTGGAGACAAATGAATAGATCCTGACGGTTGTGTCTTGGGGATTCTCTACCTTATTAGTGAAGAAGGGAATACATATAGTCCTTCCACCAACACATTGAAAAGGCAGCAAACTATCAACCAATTCATCACTCTGATTCCGTCTCTCATTATTTCTCTTGCTTTGCTTTTCTATCTTCGTCTCCCAAGTACTTGCACATCACCCTCCTGCCTTCTATCTCTTAGTAACTCACTCCTCTCGTCTCCTCTTCTTTCCCTTTCACAAAACCTGTTTGTTCCCTATCTGTAATCTTCAATTCATCATTCCCAATGCAGAGATGTATGCCAGAAAGGGAGACAAAAAGATGATGATACAAGCCAGGCTGTGTTGGCAGAGCTTCCTACCTGTGTGAAGGATTCACTCAATTTGTTTTCCGCTGCGGAGGAGCAGGGCAGGGGTTATTAAGACCATTCAGACTTTCTCTCGCCTCAGCTCACAACTACCGCCTCCTGCTGGATGTGAGTACCAGGATGTTTTAGTATCCCATAATTACACCTCTAGATTCATTGATTTTTGTGTGTGTTTATGTGTGGCTGCATTCTGGTACCATCATTAAAAGTCAGAACTGATGGTATTGTGGTTATGATTTTACATGTTCCGGCATTAGACCACGACATCGGCATGGAGAATTTGCATAAAGCTTTCCAGGCCTTGAATGTCAGTATATTGAGTTGCAGGACTACTTTACCCATGCATGAACTGACATTTTAGAGGCATGTCAAATGACAAATCTAGCAATTCATGGTGAATTATGGGTTTTGTTTCTGTGTCTTAGAGAGATGCATGTAAACTTCTCTTTATTGAAATGACCTTACTCAACACAAAAGGGGCTGATAATACCAGTCATGGCTGTCACAGGCGAAGTTACATAAGTCCAGTTCATTCCAGTTCAGGTGATTGCTGTCAGCTGTACAAAGTGGGACGCAGACTCAGAGATGGTCTGGCTGCCACATTGGGCAGACATTGTTGGCTCTCTCTCATTCACTCACTCACACACACATAGACACACACACGCACGCACACACGCACGCACGCACACACACACACACACACACACACACACACACACACACACACACACACACACACACACACACACACACACACTTTGAAATGTTCCGACTCCAGGCAAGCACTCAAGCTTCAAGAAAAACGCCTCATACATGGTCTGCTGTGCTCGCCGTCTCCTTCACCCTCTTCCACAAATGCGTGCACACACACAAGCTCGTACATCCACAGAGACTCCCACTCAGGTCGGCGGCGTACGTGTGCAGTCTACAGATTACACATGGGGAGCGCAGCAGGAGAGGAGATGAGGTGGGGAGGGAGGAAGGGTGAATTGGAGAAGAGAGAAGAGACTGTCAGAGAGCAGGGAAGAGTTTTACTACCCTGCACACGCACTCTGTCTGCTCTGTATGATAATGTGAGAATGCAGGAATGGCAGAGTTGAAACCAGGACAACATAGTCAAACATGCTCATTTCACACACACACATAAACACACACACACACACACACACACACACACACACACACACACACACACACACACACACACACACACACACACACGGAATAAGTGCTACCATGAATGAAGTTCAGAAATGTCATAAAGGAAAAAAATATATGCAGAAATAAATACTGTGAATAAGAATAATGGAGGATCCTTCCAGTCCCCTTTCACCAAGGTTAACCTTACGTAAAATGTATTTATTATATTGACGTCATGTATTTCTGTTTTTCTTAATGTCACTGAACAACTCCCTGTAGCATCTCTTTACTTTAGCTATTACTGTTAAGCAGAAAACAGATCAGTTTTAGCTCAAATATTCATGATGTTTACAGCATACATTATCAGAAGGTATGTGTCTTAGACTGTTAAATGAAATGATGTAACAAAAGCACGTATACTTCGTAGGGGGTATGTAGCATTATTATTGCCTTTCTACGTATATGTCTGTATACCTAACTGCTTTAATCCGTACATGTCAGTAAAATTACACACATGCTTCTCAGGGCCCCCAAAAGTGTGCATCTCATAACAGGTTTCCTCAACTTGCTTATTTTCATATTTTAGACACATTTGCACTTTGGTGATATTCACAGCTTTTGCTCACATTTCCAAGATGTGATACAAGGACACATGTATTGTTGGATACGAATCTGTAAAGATGACAGTTTCACTATCATTAAAACTGTGATTGGCTCAAATATACAACCTCAAGAAATGCAAACTGAATTTACTGACCATCCAACCTGTGACGAAATGTTTGCCATTGATAGATAGATAGATAGATAGATAGATAGATAGATAGATAGATAGATAGATAGATAGATAGATAGATAGATAGATAGATAGATAGATAGATAGATAGATAGATAGATAGATAGATAGATAGATAGATAGATAGATAGATAGATTGATTGATTGATTTTAGACATGATATCACATTTTTTTTCAGTTTGGCACAGACACTTGTGGGATACGTGTGGCGTAAGCAAACCTCCAAAAAGTGATCAGTTTGTCTTTGAGTTATTACCTCTGCCATGGAGGTTAAGCAGTCAGTTAGTTTGTCTTCTAGAAGCATTACACTAAAGCTACACAGCTTTTCATCTAACTTGAACAGAAGCCATCACTTTCTGGATTGAATCCAGACAAGGAATCTTCTCATATTTTTTTGGAAAATTTAGAAGATTGGAAGGATTTTTTTTTTACTACTTTTAACCTGACAAAAGATTATTAAACAAGACAGATCTACAGGAAGTACTGATTTATATTCAAGAGCTGTTTTCACAACTAAATGTGGCGTGCCTCTGTTATATGCACACCTTTAGTTGCATTGTTTCTTTTCAATCAATCAATCAACTTTTATTTATATAGCGCTTAATCACATCTGAAGACTTTTCAAAGCGCTTTACAGATAGAAAGCCAATTGGGTAGACAATTCCATGATTTTCAAAAGTTAGGAAGCACACATTCCCTTTCACTTGTTGTCTGAAATCTGCCCACCCCCTGGCACATACTTTTCCAAGATTGTGAAATATTTGTATTGTTTCCTGGAAAAGAGCCCTTTTCTTCAGAAAGAAAATCATTTTCTTTCAACCCGAGCTATGGTGAAACCTCAGAATGTATGACAAAAAAATAAATAAAAAAATGAAAGAGCATAGAAAAAGCATTGGCCATTTGTTCATGGAGCTTGTCGACACTTGTTCATTAATCTGGTAAAACATGCTTGCATAGCATTAAGGAGACTGGAATTATAGCGCACAAGAAGGGAACCCATATAGAGATTCATCTGGTTGTGTCATTATTCTTTACCACAAAAAAAAAAAACAATCTTTCGTCTCCCCCCTCTCTTCATCTGTGCTCTGCACTCTGCACCACTCTATTTTCCCATGCCCTCCTCAGCCTCTTCACACCCATGTGTTCCCCCAATGTAAGGTCCACCTTTGCCATGACGCACAGTGAGTGCAGAGTGGGAGACCAAGGCCACAGAAAGGTTTTTCTGTTCTTTCTCTTATATTTGCCATATTTTACCAATGAATCATCTGTTTTAAAATCAGTTTGCGGTGTTACAGGAATTTGAAGCTCTAAAAAATCTAGAAAGATTTTCATTTTGTATTTCACTAACTTGATCAACTTTTACCTGAATTAACCAGTTAGCTAATTTTGGCAATGAATTAATAATGGTGAAATTGCTATTAATAGTATTATGAGGTAATGATGCAATGCAAGCTCAACGTACCATGGATGTCCTTCTGCCTTTAAACATAATCAAGACAACCACTTTCTCTCAAAGCAGTCACATAAAGACAGTTATCAACCTGATAAATCAAAATAGGTTTTCTGAATATACGCGAGAACAGGCTCACATGAAAGTGGCACTGTGTGCAACATATGGCAGCAGAACGACGTGCATTATTTTACATATCAAGTCACGGTATAATTTTAAACAAGTTAAATACATGAAAGCTGTAACCCACACAACCACAGCTGCCAAATGCAGCAATTACAGCTAGAAAAAGCATCTTTAGATTAACCTTTGTGTAGTATCAGTGGTCTGACATCAGGACGAGATTCAAACTGATGAATTAAATCACTGTTTTTTTTAAGCAAACATGTTTGTTATGGTGAATATTCCATATTATGGAAGTTCTTCTTTTGGATGTACACCAAAAATACTATGCTTATATTCTTTAAGTGAAACAAGCACCAGGGTTTAGTTCTTCAATTAGTCTCTGTTGTAGGATGGTATCGGTAAACAAAAGCACAGTGAACTAGCTTTGACATTCCTTGCAGCCATCATGGAAAAAAACAAAACAAAAACAAAACAGGAGGGGGCCCTCCTACACAAATGTGCACCTCTCACGATTCACACCAAGCCTCAGGATCCTCTGTGAATGATAATGACAATTTATGCAGAACTGATTGATCAGTAGGCAATGCTTTTATATATTTTGATCCCTTAACTCAAGAGTAATCTGCTCAGGAGCAATTTACCTTGGTAAAAAAAACAGATTTGTAACCTTGAGAACCGCAAATCCTGCTTTGTAGTCCAGACCTCAGGTCTGATGGAATGGAAAACCTTTTTTTTTTTTTTTTTAATACACTTCTGGACACTACATGCAGCAGATGTCCTTGTTTTGACCCGTATTATCAATAAAATCTGATCAAAGCAGCAATATATCGAATAAAAAGCTATGATAGTGATCATAAAACATTTAAAAGAAATTTTAGTGCCATGTGTTCTTTTAAACTCCCCGATTAATACAATTCATTCATTCATTTCTTTTTCTCAACCCGATTCATCCACTTGCGCAGGTCGCGGGGAGCTGGAGCCTATCCCGGCTTGTCTTAGGGCGTGAGGTGGGGAAACTCCTGGCGCGACGCCAGTGCACCGCGGAGCTACAGAGACACACAAACATGCACACACACACTCATTCCTGTGATCAATTTGGGACCGACCAATTAAACTGAAGCGCATGTTTTTTGGATGTGGGAGGAAGCAGGAGAACCCGGAGAGAACCCATGCAGACACGGGGAGAACATGAAACCTTCGCACAGAGCGGGACTCGAACCTGGAATCGCCTTGCTGAGCAGTGAAGAGCTACCCACTGCGCCACCGTGCCACTCATAATAATCAAATGAAAGACTATTATAGCCAGCCTGGAGATAATGGTAGTGGTCAGTTACTAAAACCTCAGTATAATATGACTGAAATGCATAGTCTAGTTACGGAAATACAGTGTATTACTGTATTTCCATCAGATAGCTTGTGCTAGCTAACCTGACTAACCTGCTCTCTTGTGACCCTGTTGCTTTGGGCCAGCTCCCATGCAGCCAGGCTAATTGCCAACGAATTAGGAAGGCCTAATGTGACGTGTTAGAGGTTAGTGCTCCAATGATGGCCTTTGGCTGAACACCACATGTCACAGAAAATTTTCTGATATGAATCAGCGCTGGGCCATTATCCTGGCTCTAATCCTCTCCTGCCAGCTCTGTGGGAGATCTGCGACGGAGCAGGAGGGAGGTCAGTACACACTGTCAAGTGTACTCATGTTGTTGCTGGAAGTCATTATGTGGCTCATGGACTTGTGTCTTTGGAGCACAACTGAAATTGTACCACTGTATTTTGCTTATTGTGAGTCATGTTTGAGACATTTGAAAGGACTGTGTGTGCTGTGTACTTATTCAGTATGCAAGTCTTCTTTGGATGTGTGGGTGTTCATGTATGTGTTCCCATTGTGTTGCTACAGTGTGTGTGTGTGTGTGTGTGTGTGTGTGTGTGTGTGTGTGTGTGTGTGTGTGTGTGTGTGTGTGTGTGTGTGTGTGTGTGTGTGTGTGTGTGTGTGTGTGTGTGTGTGTGTGTGTGTGTGTGTGTGTGTGTGTGTGTGTGTGTGTGTGTGTGTGTGTGTGTGTGTGTGTGTGTGTGTGTGTGTGTGTGTGTGTGTGTGTGTGTGTGTGTGTGTGTGTGTGTGTGTGTGTGTGTGTGTGTGTGTGTGTGTGTGTGTGTGTGTGTGTGTGTGTGTGTGTGTGTGTGTGTGTGTGTGTGTGTGTGTGTGTGTGTGTGTGTGTGTGTGTGTGTGTGTGTGTGTGTGTGTGTGTGTGTGTGTGTGTGTGTGTGTGTGTGTGTGTGTGTGTGTGTGTGTGTGTGTGTGTGTGTGTGTGTGTGTGTGTGTGTGTGTGTGTGTGTGTGTGTGTGTGTGTGTGTGTGTGTGTGTGTGTGTGTGTGTGTGTGTGTGTGTGTGTGTGTGTGTGTGTGTGTGTGTGTGTGTGTGTGTGTGTGTGTGTGTGTGTGTGTGTGTGTGTGTGTGTGTGTGTGTGTGTGTGTGTGTGTGTGTGTGTGTGTGTGTGTGTGTGTGTGTGTGTGTGTGTGTGTGTGTGTGTGTGTGTGTGTGTGTGTGTGTGTGTGTGTGTGTGTGTGTGTGTGTGTGTGTGTGTGTGTGTGTGTGTGTGTGTGTGTGTGTGTGTGTGTGTGTGTGTGTGTGTGTGTGTGTGTGTGTGTGTGTGTGTGTGTGTGTGTGTGTGTGTGTGTGTGTGGTCAAGGTGAAAGTCTCCCTAGTGAGAGATTTCAATTCAGCTGGACAACTCTCAGAGGGAGAGCACACCTCATCCACGGCACCTCTTTTCCCATTATATCAGTGGACCTAAAAGCAACAGTCTCAGGGCAGTGTGACCCTCATAATATAAGTGTAACCATGACAACCTGCCCCTGGACTTTAGAATCAATATTGAATTATTAAAGAAAAACAGTATTTCACTGTTTGACACATCAAATTGGAATCAAAATGAATCACAGTTTCAGCTTGTGTTTAATGTTAGTTCAATTCAGTGTCATTGTTTTTGATATTTCACAATAGTGACTTATCTGTGAGTGCTGTAAATATAAACATTCACAATCTAGAAATATCATTTGGATCCAGATCAACACTTGCATTGGCAGCATGATCCATGTACGTATCCATCTAGTTAGAAGCAAAGATCTCATGTAAAGTATTCATGATCACCACAGAAATGAGGTGAATTGTTCCTCAGGGCAAACCCCACCATTTAGATGAAATTCATCAAAATCCATTCATGACTTTTGAAGTTGCTGCATCTTGCTGACAGATGGACAAGCAACCAAATGAATGCTGGTGAAAGCGTTACCTTCTGGGTGGACGACTAAAATTTATTCTTTGATACTTTACAAAGAATTTGTGTGCCTTCTCTGCAAACATTCAGGTATAGTGTAGCTTCTTAACATATTTCTAGTGTATTAATCATTTTGATGGCTTATAAACTACAGTAGTAAATGGAAATTGAGCAGTGAATATAAAAACCTTATTGCTACATTTGAAACCTTAGTAATTAAATTGCACGGCTGATAGAATTGCATTAGGAAGGGAGAAAAAGACACTGACTGCTGTCCACATTTTCTCTGCTATAGTTCTAGTCAGCTGAAATCTATTGCTTTTTGTATTGATTTTATTTATGTATTTTTATTTTTTGATTGTAAAATGGACTTTGTGTAATCTTGTACGGTGACCTTGAGTGTCGAGAAAGGCGCCTTTAAATAAAATGTATTGTTATTATTATTTTTAATATTATTGGTCTTATTTTTCAGCCTGAACAACAACAAAAATATTTTTCTTCCACACACGTCTAATGTGTCTAAGGCTTGGACTTTTAGCTGTGGACAATTTTATGCAACAAGGAAACAAGAATAGCCATCTTACGCTGACCTTTCAGTATATAATAGGGACATTTTCCCTTCATCCCTTTTGTATTTTAATATAAACTGTAGCTATCATTGGAAGCACAAATGGAATTCATCATTGGAGTGTCATATTTAGGCTCTCTCCATACACATGGACACATATATAAACAGACACAGCAACTATTAATTATGTTGTATGTGCAACACTGTTAGATATTTTAATTACATGCTAATCACTAATAGGGGTCTCTGTATTAAATTCTTAATTAAAAGCAAGGAATTTCTTTTGCTGTCTCCTTGAGGATTTGGCACCTACCCAGAACTGTATTTCCCTCTCTAACCAGCCAGGCCTGTAGCTCTCTCCATATGGCTAATAATAGGCTTAAGGCTGGTTTTTCTAGCGCTCTGGAATGCAAACATTTCACCACAGAATGAGCTCATTTTCTAGATGCTGGTTTTGCACACCGCAGAGAAACATAGGCCTGTGTTCTGTCAGATCATAAATACCTTTACTAATTCATAGAGCAAAAGTTGGCCTAATCTAACGCCTTGCATGGGAAGATTTTTGTGTCAACCAATGTAGAATGCCTGTCAGATAACATGAAGACAGTTTGGATTTCATGTTTATTTTTGTGTTTAGAAAGTATATATATTGAGATGGTGGAAGTATTGAATTGATAGTAATAATAACTTTGATATTGAAATAATGATTGGCCTTTATAAGTATAAACATGTCCTCAACATTTAGTCATTAAGCTTGTTACTGATCCGGGGGTTCGATATCGAGGTATCACTGTATGTCAACATCATTGGGAAAGATAATGAGCCCCAAATTTCTTCTGAAGGCTCTCTCATCTGTGTGTGGCTGGCTGTGTGAATGGATTACGCGGGATGAGCTGGCTGCTACCAGTGTGTGAATGCATCAATGCTGACTTGTGTTGTGAAGCTCTTTGAGTAGCTAATAGAACTACAAATGCAGTATTTTAAGTCACCGTCATTGGTTCACAACCTGGGTTAGGTCTCCTAAAAGGGTCACATGATAGGACTGCTGGTTCACACGATAGACAAAACAAGTGCTCAACCCTTTTATTGTGAACAATTATATGGTTTGCAGGACATGTAAACCACATAAAACAAAACGGAGCTGTTCAGACTGAGACTCATCTGTCCAAATGTGACATGAAACTATATGTGGTTTCAATCTATCCCACAAAAATTGGAATTCATATGGTATGTGACTTTTAAGACTACAAACAAGATATCTTATATTAATCTAGATGGGCTAAAAATTGGATTCTGCCAACATGTGCACATACATATGAAATCGATGCAGATTACAGACAGTTCTTCTTGTGTATTGCAGTTTTGCTTTTTAATTTTGTTAGATTTTTTTCTCCTTTCTATTCAATGGCCACAATGAGGATCAGTTGTATTTTGATAGACGTGGTGCTGATGTTTTTAATTGCTGTTTAGTTGTCTTTATTTTGGAACATGGAGCACACACTTTCAGACAGTCTTGTAGACTGACCTGAACTCCACGTTTGGTCAGCACAAGCAGGAACAGATGAGACAAATCCCAAACCACATTAATTCAGTAAGAAGATACACAGGTGCTTGTCAAAACACAGATTTCTCCTCAAATCACCAGGACATATGTTGATCTCTGGTGGACACAGCGTCATTGAAAAGTGACTGTCTTGAACCACAACAGCACCGCTCAGATTCCCCTGCTGTGAGACCGCAGCTTATGTTCATTGCAGACACAATAATTAAATCAGATCTGGCCTGTGGAAATTCAAAGCTAGACACATGTAACCTATGACATTTGCCTGGAACACACAGTCATCTAGTTGATGTACCACGCTGTGGTGTGTAGGCCTGCTGTGTGCATTGATACACTTCAGAATACCCGTATTGTTGTGGAGCTTCCTACGAGAGACAGTAGCGCCACACTTCCAGCTTGTGATGGCTTTGTGTGAGACGCATTCAAGTCCTTTCTGTTTTTTTCTGTGCAACATGCATGCACCCACCCACACAAACACACGCACACAGGCACATCCCACACACATTTATGTGCAGGTGCATGCATAAGCAATATTGAGTGAAATACATGCATACACCAGCCAATAAACACACATTGCACAGTCACACACACACTTTTCATCTTATAGATGCCTTGTGTGAAGTGCATCAGTGAGGAAGTGAAGAGGACTTGGGAGGGAAATGAATATGTATTAGAAGGGGTTTGAAGTAGTGACTTCCATTCAACCTGGCATTCTGGCGGAGTGTCTGTCACTCTGTCACCGTCAGGATATAATAAGACATCTCAATGATGCTCGAAACCCAAGAGACTTTCACATCTAAGGCACCTGTCCGTATATGCACATATCCCCATTCTCCCTCTCCCACTCAACTTCAGCTTTTTATTTCTTTGCGCCTTCTGCACCCTCTCTCCTCCCTGCTCCTTCTTCTTTGCCTTCCCTTCGAAGTTTAACACATTTTACCCTATCTTTATGCGATATATGGGTTCTTTTGAAAGTTAATAAAATCTCCTCAATTTCTTTTCTTCAAATATCCCCACTTGCCATCTATTCTATCCTTTCCCCTATTCCTCTGGGTTTTTAAAAAAAAAAATCTCTTGTTCTGTCCGTCTGCAACTCTCTAACGACATCATACATTCATACTGAAAGGGCTCAGATAGATTAAACTTCATGATCCCTAAATTGGTCTTGGTAAATGACTGGTTCTATGACCTTCACACTCTGCAAACACAGTTAAGCAAGGGTCTTAACAGGACACAACAAGAAATACTGAGAACAATTTTGTGTTTTTCAAAACTGAAACAATTTGCATGAAATAGTTAACAATATAAAACCAATTTTTATCCCTTTCACTTAACATTAAGTGCTGGCATGCACATTTGAAGTTGGCGTGTAATCTGCTCATAGACACACACACAAAAGAGAGAACAAGTTGTCATCTGTCTCAGGACATCAAGCTGCTACATTTGGATGGAGCTACAAATATGTTGACTGGAGAGCCAAACATGTCATCACTGTTGTGGTCTTTTTAGATTAACCACAGGAAGATGGCTCGAGTCTAGTTTGTAGTACATGTCCTGCAAATGTTCAGAGATGAGAGAAAACACAGCGAAAGAGCAAAGGTGTTAGTGAATACTAAATCTTCCTTCTATTTGTCACTATTTTAGCTCTTGCTTTCTGTTTGCATGACCTACAGATTGCTAACTTCTTTTTGAAATGCAACATTGTTAAATGATCTGTTTCTTTGATTGATATCATCCATAAGAAACATGCTGTTGTTGCATATTAGACATACAGACATGAAGGATACCTGTCTGCCACTTGTCACACCCTTTCTGCTACAGGTTACTTAGTGGCAATAACGAATTTATTCAACAACAAAAATTTCTTTCCTTCATTCCCCAAATCACAATGGTCCATTAAGTTGAATCATTTTAATTTGTTTCCAGTTGTCCTGTGTTGTTTTTTTCTAAAGATATTCTTGAGAATCTCAAGACATACTAAGATTTGATGTTTTTAGAATTTATTTTTGCACAATCAGGAGATCTGATGTTGCTAACTAATTTGTGCCTCATGATGAAGCTAACTTATTTAGTAATTAGTCAACGCCATCCAGTCAATCAAGATTTAAGTAATACCAAGCCAAACATGTCTACAGCCTGGCAGATAGGAATAGTTTGTTCTGTATTGATTATGTTTTCATTATAAAAAAAACAACATTACAGCTGAATGCTTAATTAAGAGCATAGTCACTTTTACTGCTGGCATACGTCATTCGACCTACCTCATCTCCACCACACTCCACGTCACCGTTTTAGGTGAAGTAAAGTTTGGCTCAGATTTATTTATGTTCAGTGCAACATCCAGTGCAATCACAATCACTAGCTTTTTCAATGTAATTAGCATAATTCTCAACTGTGATCACTCATCAAGACAGTTTAATTTAGTTTGCAAGAACGGTGTCTCCTGATGGCCAAAATCTACTCATCTTTGTAACTGACATGTGATCTGTGTCCTGGGTGTATTCACACACACATACCCACATATGCGTATGCTCACACACACACGAACGCACGCACGCACGCACGCACGCACGCACACACACACACACACACACACACACAATCTTACACTTTTTCCCTTTGTCCTTGCATCCTAAAGCATGATCCTGAAGCCCAACTTTTTGTCACACATCACATTATATCACATTGTATTTTTCCCAAAAGCCACCCATGCTTATCAAGCCCTACTTACATAACTAACCTCTTCAGGTCTGGAATGCTGCTCTCTATGTTAAGTAGTGGCAGCAGGAGCAGCAGTAAACAGTTGTTTGACCTTATTCTTCTACAACATTGCTCTTAATCTCCCATCTCTAAAAATTGCTCATCAAATCAGGAAGCATCATGGGAAATGTCCACATATAGTAGATGATAAAATGAGTAGATGAAGATGCTCTCTAGGCTGCGCTCACAATGAAATGTACTCTGTAATGAAATGTCTATCCTCAAATTATGACTCTTAGTCAAAATAAAATATACAGTGCCTTGCAAAAGTATTGCCCCCCCCCCAAATTTTTGACATTTTGCCACATTTCAGGCTTCATACTTAAAGATAACAAACTGAAAATATTTTCAAGAATCAACAACATGTGAGACACAATCATGAAGTGGAACCAAATTTATTCAGCATTTTATATTGTGTTTACAAATAAAAACTGAAAAGTAGGATGTGCAAAAAATTTGACCAAATGACACAGATGCATTCTGTTTGTCATTCCTAGTTATTTAGGTGAACATTGGATCATTCAGAAGTCATCAGGGAACTTCTGGAGTTGGTTAGCTGAGCTGAGAGAACAGGGGGCCAATACTTGCACATCCTACTTTTCAGTTTTTTATATGTAAACACAATATCAAATGTTGAATAAATTTGGTTCCACTTCATGATTGTGTCTCACGTGTTGTTGATTCTTGATTCTTTTTTTTATCTTTAAGTTTGAAGCCTGAAATGTGGCAAAATGTCAAAAAAAGTTCTTTGGGGTGGGGGGTGGGGGGTTAATACTTTCGCAAGGCACTGTATGTCTTACTTAACTACATTTGCCCCTATATTTTTGTCATGTGATACTGAGTTTCTGCTATTGTTTGAGCAAATAATTATTCAGTATTATTCAGTATTATTTGTTATTAACTTGTGTAGCAGAATTCTCCAGTATAATTATTCCATAACAATAGGATTCTATTCCAACAAAGAAAACTTAATTAAATTTCATGATTGCCAAATATCATAGTCTCTTTGGTTTTAAGTCTTTCTTGAACAATTTCCCTGAACATGATTAACTATAGTATCACATTTCTACTAATTATCATGTATCTGCTTATTTGAATGTATAAATGAAGCTGAGAAGCATCTCCTTCCTTCATAAAGCCAGAATCACTTCGAAGGGATGACTCACATTTTGAGCTGCCGACCAGTACTCCAGAAGGCTGTCTTGTAGGTCAGCATTTGTATAATTTATGAACATACTACTTCATGAAACCTATGTTAGGTTGATAATGTTTATTTAATGTAATTAAAAGGAACTGGTGAGCCTTGGCGGAGGTATGAGCTGTATTCCATCCTCTCTGTTGCATGGGTAATGATTCTCATGCTGGGGCTTTACAAAGTAGTCTTCATTAGAGTGTTTATTGTGTTTCACACATGATGCTTGTGACTGTGTCTCATCCATCAGTTACTGAGCAGGAATGACACGGCCGCAGCTAAGCTCATTAATCAGACAAGGTGAGGTGTGGGTGGAAGGACGACACAGCATCGGATCTCATCACCAAACTTCACAGCACCCTTAACTATCGTGTTTATTGATGGTCACTTCCTATTCAGTGGTTAAGCAAGCACACACACACACACACACACACACACACACACACACACACACACACACACACACACACACACACACACACACAGACATGCTCATTTTTTTTCTTCTGGAACATTTACCTTATTACAGCTATTTGAGCAATATAAATGTGAAAGGCTTTTGTGTCCACCTTAATGTTAGTTACAAAAAGAAAGTTCTGTCATTGACCTGTTTTGAGAACATGTGGGCGGCTTAGATTATGAGTGAGTCTGCACGTGTTTTATATGGACTTCAATCTTACAAAGATTCTCTGCAAACCTTGAAGTCCTAAATGGAAAAAAAAATATCAAAATGCTGCTTGGTTTTTCACCAACCTACAATCCACATGTGCTGGTAGGAGCGTGTTGAGCAGCGCGTCAGGGGCTTTCATTGTTTCATTCACTGAACTTCAATAATGGCATTCCCATCAGCTTCAGTTGTGCTCAGAATAGTTGTAGCAAGTAATACAATACTGTACCTGTACCCCGAAATAAGATTTAGATTTTGCTTGATCACCATTATCATTGTGAGGATGTTAGCTTTGGTGGTGTTAACATTTATCTCACAGCTCTGTTGTGATGATGATGGGGACTTTATTGTCTTCACTAATTTTTGATTATTATAATTATTGATTATAATTTTCATATAGAGGAAACATAAACAACATGGCATGACCTTCTTTCAGCCATCATGTATTACCAAATGATAAACATACTGTTCTTCATCGTCATGATATAAATATCCCATTTGCCTGTGATTTATCAGATGGATTCACACCATGTGGTCAGTCAAATAAGCATCAACACCATCAGTTAATCTTAAATTAATTGGTTTCAGTTAGATGGTGACCATGAGGTTAACTACTCTACCCTGATGAATATGCCGAACTGATGAAAAAGAAAGTTACAACAGAAAATCATCAGTTTCTGAAAGTCCCACTGCTTTTGGTTTTGGGTTGATGTATTTTTTCAAAATCACAATCGGAATCAGTTTCATTGGCCAAGTTTGTGCACACAAGCAAAAATTTGATTAATGGCATGGTAATGGGAATTTTAACGTAACAAAAAAGGAGTAAAGATAAAAATGACTAAAGATAACAAGTACAGTACGGAGCAGAAAATTATAGTTCAGTGGAGTGGATGTTTTTATGGACATGACGTAGGGCTATCATAAGAAGCACACTCTCTGATCTAAACCACTTCCATTTACTTTAAGTTTAGATTTTATGTCTCTTTAACCCTTTACCCAACTTAAACCACATTTCTGGTGTGTACTGCTCAGCTGTAGTCTTTATCTTACCATCAGCAGTCAAAGGCAGGAGCAGCTGCACGTCCTCCCCCTACATTAGGCATAATAATAATTAACATAATATAAAAATTGTAATGGTTACTAAACTAGCTTTGCTGTTAGAGTGTAGTGACTGTTCCTTTGTGCTGGGAACGGTTTTCTGTATGTGACACAGGATGACGTTTCAGTACCTACATCTGAGGTGGCACTGAACAGTGTTCAGTGCCACCTCACCTCAGGAACCAGGTGGTTTTTACCTAACGGACAACCATAAAAGGCAGTTGGAGTCGGGTCGAGTGGACACAGTGGAACAACACAGTGGAAAGTGGGCTTTAATGACATCAACAAAACACATATTGGCAACTTTGTGACTTCCTGCTGGGGTTTAACACACATGCTTGGAAGCAAACAACCAGATTGAACTACACTGTGTTGTGTGGACTCTGCAAGCAGTGCACAGGTGTGCATAAACTTCTTGGGTAACAATAAAAGTAATGTGTAAATAAACAAAGCTGGCTGGGCTGGCTGTTGGGGTGACAGCAGTCGTGGTGTTAATGATCAAACACCTACTCCCATAGGAGAGTTGTACACAAATGCAAATGTACACACTATATAGATGCATGTAAAACGACTACCCTGTGTGTAGAGTGGAGTCTTAATTTCCCCTCGGGGATTAATACAGTTAATAAAAAAAAAAAAGAGCTTGTGGCATTTGTTTGCCATTTTCATCACCGCACACTTCCGTGGTGGATGGTCTCAATCAGCCAGTGACCCCCTGAGCAGTGGGACCGTTCTTCAGGAGGAGGTTGGACGGGACCGAGGTGGACTGGGCTGTTTAATGCTGTACTAGAGAAAGTTAGGGAAGAGCTGCTTTTGTATGAGAGAAACAAAGATGATATTGAGCTGAGAAACATCTCCCAATCCCCGTGTCTCCTCTCCACCTCCTCGTTGGCGTCCTCCTCCCCAACAGTATTAATTAGCAGCGGCAGATGAGTGGAGAATGGAAGCCTGAAGGGAGAACAGGTTCAAGTCAGGTTAGCCTACACAGTGTTTCCCTTTCTGTCTACCCTCAAAATACACATACAGTACACACACACACGCACGTGCACACACACACACACGCACACACACGCACACACACACACACACACACACACACACACACACACACACACACACACACACACACACACACACACACACACACACAAACACAGTAGTCTGTACATTGCAAACAGATGACATATTAGATTTTCAGGTTTCATAACACTGTGTTGGGGCAGGACTTCCATATATCTACGACCTCCAACACGGACACTTGCTGTCTTGCTGTCTCACACACAAACAAAGACACACATACGTTCCCCCAAAGCGTTTATTAATTTATGCTAATTTATGCAACAGACATGACTGTCATAGTGAAAAGTTAACCTGGCAGCAATGCAATGGCACAGAAGAGTTTTTATTTAAATGACAAATGTGTCTGAAAAATTCTTGCCTTCATTTGGCTTTCAGGAGAAACCAGCCAGTATTTCATATTTATTATCAATATTTGTAGTACTAAATGACATGTCATTTTTGTGTGACGATTTGTTATATTGGAATTATTAAACTGATTCTTAAACTAAAAGTAGAATGAGTAAAGAAATGTAATGTAAATGTAAATGCTTGAAGCAGGATGTAATTTGAGGTGCAGCTCGTTGTGGTTGTAGGGAGTGAGGAATTTTATTTAAATAATTTGTGATCAATATTGAGATGGAAGCTCTGGTTTTTTTAAAATCACACCCATAAAGGTAGTTTTACGTTGAAGTACGCAAACAAATGTAAGGCACTTGTTTTTTCCACTTGTAGTCCCATAAAACTAGAAAGTGTCAGCACTAAGAGGATCCTATGAGATACTCCTGTCTGAGTGAATCCGTCTGTGACTGTTTCTCTGTTGTTTGGGTTTCAGTAGAAAATGAACAAATGGATTTTGATTGTTTTTTTTAACTATAGTTTTAGTGTTCTGTTGGGCAATTTATTTTTAGCTGTTAAAAGTCATGAATGGGAGATGTACTGTGACAGAGGGATGCTGTGTGTGAAGACATATGAATTAGTGCTTTCTCATTTAATCCTTTGTATCCAACTATTTGTTACCATCCAGGTATCCCGCTGCTTGGACTAATCCTTGTTGGGTTTATTTTTTTTGATACCTCAAGTCATCTGCCATTTCTTTTGCTCGTCGTGCAGATTATCAGTCGCCTTTGTTTGGGATGATAGCAATTAAATGTAATAAAGTGAAACAGGTAGCCAAATCAATCACTTTGCCTGTGTACCTTTGTACTGGAAGTATTGTAGGCCCAGATTGGATTGTTTGTGCTCCAGAGGAATGAAATTCAAAGTTTACTCAGAGGGAGTCCTTGTCAAAAATGTCTCATTAGTAGTTCATCCTAAAAGACTTTTCTCTCTCAAATTTCATTAATTTCTAATATAATGGATAAAACCATTAGTATCTCTCCAAAATAGTTGAAATAAGCAAGGACATGCTTTTACTCTCTTCAAATTAGGCCTGTGTTCTTGTGTAATAGAATTGGTGTTAAATGCAATAAATGCCATAAACAAGAACCAGTTGTAAAATGGATGCGCATTTTTGGATTAACAAGGTGTTAAATTCCTCCATTTCTTTGTTTCCTCTCATTTTGTCATTCTGTCCCTTCTCCTTTTTTTTTTCTATTTCTCCCTTTCTGTACCTCCCTGCAGAACTCAATACGACACAACCTGTCCTTGAACAAGTGTTTTCTCAAAGTGCCTCGCTCCAAAGACGACCCTGGAAAAGTAAGTATTTCTTCAACAATGTAATGTGACTGAAAAGCACCGTTTAAATTACGGCTCTGCACACAATGACAATGCAAGGCTATCTCAGCAAGCTTACAAATGAGGCACGTGTGCACACACTCGTTCCTAAATGCACACAGAGACACTCACATGTCCTGTAGTCACACACACACACACACACACACACACACACACACACACACACACACACACACACACACACACACGCACGCACGCACGCACGCACGCACTTAAACTAAATTTGTAGCTCCATAACCAGCAGAATACTTAATGCTGCTTCTTCTGTTTTCTGCACCTGTTCCGATATTGATTCTGCCACGTAATAATGTGGTACAGACAGTAATGAATAATAAGTGTATGTAGGTACACTCCTTCAGATGCAAGGCCGTCTATGCATCTGTTATGCTTTATTAGGCCCCGTTCCACTCTCCCACTCGCTCTCACACAAACACAATCATAGAGAGTATCCGCTATTTTTCACTACTGCCGTCAGGAAGCACAGTGGCCACAGCCACTTCAGCAGCACCGGTTTGATAACAACAATTTGTCAAGTCCTTGTTTGTGCTGAATCAAAGGAATTGCTCAGACGGGAAAAGTATGTAATTACAGTGGATCACTGAAGCCTGACCTTACAAGATTTTTTAATACAAACTCAAATATGTGCATTTCAGCTCATCACAGGGTTAATGTGGGAAGCAATCTACCACTTTCACAAAGCACTGACAAGCCAAAAGTTTTCACAGCAATCCAAACTCTGCTTGTTTTCTTTTGAAGAAAGTGGAAGAGGGAGTTTCTCCAGACTGAGGGGATTTTGGAGTCATTGAAAAATGAATTAGGGGGGAAGAAGTTTTAAATAATTCAAAGAAAATCCTCGGGCTTTAGACACAAAGAGATCAGCTCTCCTGATTAGCCTGACTCGGACCTGACCAGCACCTTAACTCACACTGTGGATCGAAGTGGTCGATACCTCGGCGTGGGGGGAGGCCATGTGTGTACAGAGAAGTTGAATGTATAAGCTCTGTTTGAAACCATGGAGAGAGCAGAGGGGCTAAATCATGAATGTGCTAACGTTAATTGGATGTGTACTGTTCAGTGATGTGGGACTGACAGACAGGAGGAGGAGAGGAGACTAGGATGAGAGAAGTAGGGGTAGTGTGTGTGTGTGTGTGTGTGTGTGTGTGTGTGTGTGTGTGTGTGTGTGTGTGTGTGTGTGTGTGTGTGTGTGTGTGTGTGTGTGTGTGTGTGTAGGTGTGTGTGTGTGTGTGTGTGTGTGTGTGTGTGTGTGTGTGTGTGTGTGTGTGTGTGTGTATGTGTGTGGCCTAGATGAACCTCCTGAATTCAGTCTGTACTTCTGGACCACCTTGGGAGAGAGAAAAAGGGGGGAAGTAAAATCAGCGATCTAAAAGAAATTGATTTCCTCCTCTCTCATTGTACGGGTTTGTGGGAGGCTACTGTGATTTAACATTTCTGTGTCAGACGGATTGCAGTGAATTTTCTGGGGAATGGGAGTTAGAGCGTGCATTACAACAGACTAATACTCTAGAAAACTGATTAGATATGGAACTGGAATAACAAGTTGCATCAGTTGGATTCAGATGGTTTGACGTCAGCCTATTGCATCTCTTTTAGTTACATGGTGCTACAAGAGACTGAAGCGGTATCGGAAACAGATCTAATGGAAATGCTATTTAGAATGGGATGGATTTTGTTGCAAAGAACGACAGATAATAAGCTGAAAGGGACTATTCATTATTGAGAGGGGAGGGGGAAGTGCAGAACAGGGGAGGCACTTCAAATAATTTTTTAAGGAAGGTGCTTTATATTTGGCTCAGGAAGACACATACAACTTCAATTAGTTTTATTTTGTGTGGATAATACGCTGT
Source organism: Antennarius striatus (assembly GCF_040054535.1). Taxonomy (NCBI): domain Eukaryota; kingdom Metazoa; phylum Chordata; class Actinopteri; order Lophiiformes; family Antennariidae; genus Antennarius; species Antennarius striatus. The sequence goes on along the minus strand of NC_090777.1, from coordinate 17,174,115 downwards.
TGTAACATTTACAATTAACAAAACCAGAGCCCTCCTAAAACCTGAAACTAAGATTTGAGATTTGTTCTCTTTGATAATGAGACTTGACAAATTGTTGTTAAAAAATCTCTAAAACTCAGTCAGTGTGGTGCTAAGAGTTTGCATCCGTCCTGAAGGTTTGTGTCCATAATGGAGGTTTGGGTCCATCCTAGAGATTTGGGTCCATCCTGGAGGTTTGGTTGTGTCCTGGAGGTTTGGTTGTGTCCTTGAGGTTTGGGTCCATCCTGGAGGTTTGGTTGTGTCCTGGAGGTTTGGTTGTGTCCTGGAGGTTTGGGTCCATCCTGGAGGTTTGGGTCCATCCTGAACGTTTGGGTGTGTCCTGGAGGTCCTGCAGACTGCTGCTGCTTTAACCCTACATAGTTTGAGCCTAGCTGGTGGTACATGTTACTTCGTTAAACAAAATGTAGAGCTTCAGAAGGAGGAGAAACATGGGTCTGTTCATAAAGACAAGGGCAGCATATGCAGCAATAATGAGATGAGTGAAGTTACTTCTACATGGTGTACATAGCGGAACAGGCTTTTCTGTTAGTCAAGGAAAAGCCACCTTGGATACATGCCACGCTTGTTAAAACCCAGAAAAAGGTTTGTAGACAAGCAGAGCGCAGATGGCGCAAAACCAAACTCCAGGTTCATTATGACATCAACAAAGACAATCTTCACATCGACAACCAGGAACTGAAAAATACAAGACAGTCATTTTTCTCCGAGGTTATAAATAGAATCAGTAATAGTGCTCGCACACTGTTTTCTGTTGTAGACAGACTGACAAACCCCACAGCATCAGTCCCTTCTGAACTGCTGTCCAACAATCATGTAATGACTTTGCAGCATTTTTCACCGACAAATAAGAAAAAAAGTTAGCGGCTCTCTCTCAGGGAAAATCACTATGTCACCTTATTGTCCTGCTTATCTTGAAAATTTTAACCTTCTAAACCACAAAGCATTGGAAGAAACAGTTTCAAAGTTAAAATCCACAACATGCTGTCTTGATATGCTGCCCTCAAACGTTTTCAATTTTTTTTTTAACTGCATTGCTTCTTAAGTACTACTTATAATAAATAATTCTCTTCAACCAGGGCTGTTTCCCCAGCCCTTAAAAACTGCAGTAATAAAACCACTTCTAAAAAAGCCCAACCTGGATGCTTCAATAATAAGTAACTACAGGCCCATATCAAATCTTACATTTTTGGGAAAAATCATTGAACGGGTTGTTTCTCAACAGATTCACAGTTTTATGATGCAAAACAATCTCTTTAATGCATTTCAGTCTGGATTTCGACCACATCGCAGCACTGAGACGGCACTTATTAAAGTCTTAAATGACATACATATGAATAATGACACCTTCAAAACCACCGTCCTGGTACTGCTGGATCTCAGTGCTGCGTTTGATACGATTGATCATAACATCCTGCTGGACAGACTAGAGCAGAGGGTGGGACTTACTGGCACTGTGTTACACTGGTTCAAGTCTTACTTGCAAGACAGGGACTACTTTGTCTCAGTTGGTAGTCATGAGTCAGAGTGGACAAAGATCACATGCGGGGTTCCACAAGGGTCCATTGTGGGACCACTTCTATTTAATATCTACATGCTGCCCCTTGCTCAGATCATGGAATACCACAACATCTCCCATCACACTTATGCAGATGATACGCAACTTTACATTTCAGTGTCATCACAAGACTATAGTGTCTTACTGTCATTTAGCAACTGTATCAATCAAATCAATGAATGGATGGATCAAAATTTCCTCCAGCTCAATAAAGACAGAAGTGATTGTTTTTGGCCCCAAAAATGAAAGATCAGAGATCAATGCTCACCTTGACTCCATGTCATTGAAATCTACAAATCAAGCCAGAAATCTTGGTGTAATTATAGACTCAGACCTGAATTTCAGCAGCCATTTAAAAGCTATTACTAAATCTGCCTATTACCACCTGAAAACCATTACTCGAATTAAGGGGTTTCTGTCTCAACAAGACACAGAAAAACTTGTCCATGCTTTCATTTTCAGTAGGATAGATTACTGTAATGGTGTCCTTACAGGTCTACACAAAAAATCAATCAGGCAGCTGCAGCTGATCCAGAACGCTGCTGCCAGAGTCCTTACAAACACCAGAAAACTGGACCACATCACTCCAGTCCTTAAATCACTACACTGGCTTCCTGTGAGTCAAAGGATAGATTTTAAAATCTTACTGCTGGTCTACAAATCTATAAATGGTCTTGGACCAAAATACATGCAAGATCTATTAACTCCTTATGAAGCATCCAGACCCCTTAGGTCATCTGGGACAGGTTTACTCTGTGTCCCCAGAGCAAGAACCAAACAAAGTGAAGCAGCATTTAGTTACTATGCTCCTCACCTATGGAACAAACTGCCTGACTACCTGAGATCTGCTCAAACGGTCATCTCATTTAAATCAGGGCTAAAGACATTTTTTGTTCAATGCAGCATTTTCCTGAAATTTTTTTTAAATTATCTGCATTTTTTAATCAGTGATTATAATTTAAATATTTTATTCTCCTGTTTAAATGACTTCTCTTTTTCATTGCTTTTTATTTATATTTTATTGTCTTGTTTTAATCCCTTTTTATCTTTTAAGTGTTCTTGTGTTTTGTTGCCTTTGTAAAGCACTTTGAATTGCCTATGTATGAATTGTGCTATATAAATAAACTTACCTTGCCTTGGAAGGAAGGAAAGAAGGGAAGGAAGGAAAATGTAATGATTTAATGCAGAGTTAAAAGGAGGCAGGAATGATTTTGAATAATTTTTCTTTTTAAAATGTTTAATTCATTCAATTTTGAAAATTATTTGGTACATTTTATTGTGCATTTCAAAGTGTACTCAGTTTTGTTTTTTCTATCAATCAAATGTTCAGTGTATGTTTCCTTGGATGAACATTATAGTTCGCCTATCTACAGCTAGTAATCTGTTAACTATATTCAAACCATCCCATCTGAAAATACATTTTTGTATTTATTTAAATCTTTGAATTGAACAGTTTTAATTCTCCAGATATTGTGTTGCTATTTTAGAGTGGAATTACTCATGCCATCACTGAGTCATTGTTAAAGAAAGATTCAAAAGAGAGTATGACAGGAAAACTAAAGTTGCAAAATGATGAATTGCACAGGAGAAATATACAAACAGCAGTTTCCATCCCACTCAAGCTTTTTTTTTTGGCGCACTCTCCAGGGTTCCTACTGGGCCATCGACACCAATCCTAAAGAAGACACAGTACCAAGCAGGCCAAAGAAGAGACCACGCTCTGGAGAAAGGGTAAGCACCTTAACCATTCATTTAGAAGATCTCATGTTAAGGCTGGAGGTGATTTGACATCATACAGGTATAAGCCCTATTTGGAGGTTCAGTCACTTAATCTCCAACTGGCATCTGTATCTTCAAAGTACTCTGTGAGGTTTTTGCTGCTCCAACATTTTCATTTCACCTTCCAATTTCACGTTCCAAATTCATAACAGAATTTAATTCATGACTGTGTCCCATTGCTGAGACTCTTGTTTTTTAAATGCTCCTGATTCAACATATTAAGGAGGAACTCGAGGAATATCTGAGACTGGAAGAAAATTTTTTTCCCCATTCACTTGAGATGCTAAACAAATGTTTGTTTAAGAATTTCCATTATTATTCCTTTTTCCACACTATAATTGTACCAGGATACATCAGCAGGCCTAGTACCAATGTGCTTATTGCTAACAGTGATATGCCATCAGGCTAAACAAATGTATTTGTGAAAAATTGAGATTGATGGGATATTATTAATTTAGCAGGTACCATATCTTTAAACCTAGTTAAACTTTTGATTTGATGATGACTTGATGAGGAGGTCAGGAGGTTACTAGAGTGACAGATATATTTTTGGATGAACTTTCAGAATAATAATAAATCTAATGTAAGATGAGATGCTCGAGGAAAAATTACATAAGGACAGTGATATTCACTGTTTTCATGGTTTTATTGAACAGGCAGTAAGACATGCCTGTGTTCGATAGAAAGATCTGAAACGTGTGCAGACAACTACAAACTACATGGCCAAAAAAGAAATTGGTAAGATTTTACAGTATGCATTCACTGTGGAATTGTTTTGATAAACTATGCAATGTCACAGCATTTATTTCTGTTCAAAATTTTATTAAAGTTTTCGTAAGGCTACACATCTGTTTAGTCCCAGTCTGTTGAGTTCTCTTTGCATTGTGTATGTAGAAACTTTCCATATGAAACATTGTTGTGAAACATCTATAGCTGAGAAAATAAGCAAACAGATTTGGGACTGGAGAACCCAGAGAGAACCTGAGCAGACACGGTGAGACAAAAAAACTGAATGGCCCCAGGTGGAAGGAGGACTTCATTGTTCAAGACAACAGCGCTAATCATTGTGCCACCTTGCACCCGCATTAAGATATCGTTGTATGAACTGTTATTCTGTCTCAGATTGTTATCCCTTGTTAGTTTGTGTCTTGCTGTGGTGCGTAGATTGTGATGTTTGATTTGTCATCTGAATTGCATGATGTTTCTTTGACTGGTGATATGGTTGAATTTATTTACAAATATATATTAAAAAAGTGAACGTGTAATTTCCCATTATTTTACACGAAAAAAGTTACAACCTACTGCTAATACCTGTTAATCTTTCAAAAATTAAAAGGTCCAATTTGAACAATGGACTTTTCTATGGTGATGCATGTGATGACAAATGACAGAACGATGATGATGAGTGTGAAACTTACCGGTACAAACAGACTTCAAGTCAATGCTTGATAGCAGTGGGTGGCTTCTCTATGTGGCAGTAGGTAATGAGTGAGGTTCCGTGGATGAGAGAGGACAGCAGTAGCTGTGTGGGAGCTCAGCAAAGGGGACGTTAGCACCAAATAGCCAACTGCAATGTGTCATTCAATCCTGCAGCTTCTCAGTACCAGCAGAAGTCTTGTACATTGTTTCCTTGTGTTTATGTCTGATGTCTGATGTCTGATCAACTCCAGGCGTGGATGAAAACCAACATCCCGCTGTAAACTTAGTCTATAGGCTGGTTAGGAAGATCTTTGACTACAATCTAAGTGCTACATTCCTAAAAGTCTATGATGAGACACGTCTTCGTGCCACAGCATTGTGTGAGGATTAATTAACCCATTTTTATTTTGTGAGATGAAACAACACTTTTTTTCTCTTTGTTTCAAGTTTTATTTAATCAAACATTATGACTCTTGCAGGCCTTAAATTACAGAAGACATATGCATTTAAAAATGTTAAGAGTATCATAGTTGATGGAAACTTTATATTTTCATAGGGCACAAACACAAATTATGTAAGAATTAATTTGTTACTAAACATTTCGCGGTGTGAAATTTTTGTGTGTGCTTCTTAATACTATCCTTTTAGGAGAGTACATACCTCTTGAGAAAAAGTTAGAGATTCCTCCTTTAATGGCTTTATAAATATTCAACACATTCAGCAAGTTCAGACATCACTTTCGCTCAGCTTTAATGATCTGACAGTTTCGCTCCACGATGTGCGCAACAGCACACAAGCAAAATATCTTAATTGGAGTAAAAATATTCAAAGACGTCACTGTTAGAAGCCCGCAGCGACGGGTTAAAGATGCAGCTAGCTTTAAGGTAACATCACAGCCCTTCTGCAGCCAAGCCAGAGCAACCAGTCTCTGATTTGAGTGAAAGTTTGTGTGAAATTTTCCTCAGCCTGTTTCACAAGGCAATTTTAAATCGAGGTTCTGATTTTCTTGCACGCTGTACATCTTTGTAACAAGCAACGGACCCACTGAATTGTTTCTCAATGGGCACATGACTGTTGTTGTGGTAGAGGAAAAACCAGCATCGTTTTCATCACAGTGCAGCACAGCTGGTCCTCTACCTTCCTCTCTCATCCTCTGCATCTATCTCTGTGTAAGTTGATCATTATCTCTCTGTGAGTCTGTTTTTCTGCCACTCATTTCTCTCCCTCTCTCCTGTATCGCTGCTCTAGCCTTCCCCTCTCCAGGGAACTCAGGCAGACGGGGAGCAGCACGGTGCAAAATCACAGCTGCTCATTGGAGGAAGATTTGAGGTAAAGGAGAGAAAAGGGGGAGAGGGGAGGGTGCAGTGGTGGGAAAATAGAAACAATTGTGACAGAAAGGATGCCGAAAAAGTGGAAAAAGACATCAAGGTAGGGAGAGCTGAGAGGGAAAAGCCAAGCTGCAAGGGGAAGGAGGAGAAGAAGTATGAGGGAGTGGAGGGAGGAGGGGGAATATTCTTGTGTTCCAGTTAATTACCACAGAAGGCCCCGGGGCTGCCGTTAGACATATTTTCTTCACCATTTTTTTGTAACAAACATTAATTAATTCAGAGCCATGTCATTTCGTCTTACATGGATGGGCCCTTTGACCCCTTTTCTTACGCTTCACTTGCGGTGCCGGCAGACACGCTGGGGGCTGTCACGTGAGCCGAGGGGAAACAGGAAGGTTTTAAGTGCTGAGATTTATAGCAGTGTTGCCATCTGGAAAAAAAAGAAAAGGTGAGGTGAATATGGTGTAGGCAAAGTCTTTAAAGTCTCCTGATGACAGCAGCTGAGTGAATGAAAAGACTGGAAATTGGCAACGAGGCTAAACCTCAGCTGCACAAATGTATTGTATAAATGTGTTGACAGCCACTGTACACTTAGTTTAGTACCTGCGTCTCCAGTGCCCTTAGCATAATCACTCTCTTTCATTTCCTGTTTGCCACTCTGTCTGCTTGTGTATCTGTCTGTCACCACTCAACTATCTCCCTCCCTATTCTTCCTTTTCTTTTCTTTTTTCCACAATCCATCCTCTCTTCTCTCTTCACCTCTCCTCTTGTCTTTTTTTTTAGTGCTCTGCCAGAGAACCGACAACCCTCTTCACTGGGAGTTTATCATAAATTAAAGATTGCATTGTTACCAACCAATCCTCTTACTGTAAGCAGTTTGGGAAGGCAGGCAAGCTGTCTTGAACCCTAAAAGGAGTCAGACAGGGACAAAAAATATTGTCCTCATTTTTTTGCAGGCGTCAAACCCGTCCCTCATCGATCTCTGAATAGTTCTGCATATCCTCACCCTCAGTTAACCCTAGTTTAGCAGAAAATTAACTGCAGCTGAATACATTTTAGACATTTGAATAATGCATGAGGATGGCTTGATTTATCTTATCAAATGCAAGTAATATGGGCACTTTTCAGTCTGCACAAGTGTCCGGTAATTTAAATGAAGAGCGCCTTAACTGGTTCACGTAGTTGGAGCCTGGGGCATTGTGATGATTCAGGAGGCTCTGCACAAAATCATGAAGTGGTAGCATTCAGAAATTCTTCATAACCTCGGTCACATTTCATTTCCTTCCCCATTTTTACCATCAGCCTCCTCTGCATATTCCAGTAGATGGAGAGCACATTCAAAACTCTTTTTTTATTAATTACTAGGAATGAATGTTGCGGCGTACAAAGTATTTGTACATATTTTTTAAAGTTGTTCAATTTAGTATCCTTCCTACAAGTGACACAGTCTGAACAAACTATAGCAGGTTAATGTTTATATCACGTATCATTAGAGATATGAACCTTAAGAGTAGAGTAGAGTATAACTTTATTTATCCCTTAAGGAGGTTCCATCAGGGATATTAATTTCTCTGTTGCACACAGCACAGTGAGTACACAAAACACAGAAAAAGTAGACAGAAAGCACCAGCACATAGAAAGTAGTACACCAAATAGAAAGATTAATTAATAACCCATCAAGAATATATAAATAGAAAATCATAAATAGGCATAGAAATAAAAAAAATAAATAAACAGGACTTGTTAAGTGTGGGTATAGTGAAATGTCTATAGTGTTTGTATTGTTTTTGCTGAATTGTTTGTGTCATCCCTCAGCTCTCGTGTGGACTTTCTTCTTCTTCATCTCGACCAGAGAGGAGTTGAGCAGTTTAATGGCTCGGGGGATGAAGGAGTTCTTAAGTCTGTTTGTCCTGCATGTTGGGAGGCGCAGCCTCTGGCTGCTCAGGCTTCTCTGGTTTCTCTGGTTGTTGGTAACGGTGTGCAGAGGGTGGCTGACATTGTCCATGATGTCCAGCAGTTTGTCCAAGGTTCTCATCTCTGCCACCGTTGCCAGAGGGTCCAGCTTCATCCCGACCACCGAGCTGGCCCGCCTGATCCGCTTCTCCAGCCTGGAGAGATCCGCCTTAGTCACGCTCCCTCCCCAACACACCACAGCGAACGACAGGATGCTGGCCACCACAGACTGATAGAACATCCACAGGAACTTCCTTGCAGATGTTGAATGCCCTCAGCCTCCTCAGAAAGTACACCCTGCGCTGTGCTTTCTTGTCCAGCTTGTTGTGTAGCCACAGCCCAAGATATTTATAGGTCTGCACAACCTCCACCTCCTCTGTTCCTATCAGAACTGGTCTAGGTTGGGGTCTGTCCCTCCTGAAGTTAATGACCAGCTCTTTAGTTTTCGAGGTGTTGAGCTTCAGGCTATTGCTGTGACACCAGTGAACAAAGTCCTTCACCAGCCATCTATACTCCTCCTCCTCATTGTCCCTGATACATCCCACGAAAGCTGTGTCATCTGTGTACTCCTGTATGTGACACAGTTATGAGTTGTAGCAGAAGTCCGCCGTGTACAGGGAGAAGAGGATTGGGGACAAGACAGTCCCCTGTGGAACACCGATGCAGCTGACCACAGTATCAGACATGGCGTCCTTTAGCGAACTGTGGTCTGTCGGTGAGGTAGTCTTGGATCCAAGCAACCAGGCCGGGGTCCACTTGCATTTGTAGGAGTTTTTCCTGTAGGATACAGGGCTGGATAGTGTTGAAGGCACTTGAAAAATCCAGAAAAAGGACGCTCACAGCACCTCTTTCCTTGTCCAGATGCGAGTGGGCTCGGTGTAGCATGTGGAGGATGGCGTCTTCCACACTGACCTTTTCCCTGTAGGCAAACTGTAAAGAGTTCTCAGCATGTTTCACCTGAGGCCTGAGGAGATTGAGGAAGAGTCTTCATCAGATGCGATGTGACCGCCACCGGTCGAAAGTCGGAAGTTAAGACACAACTCATTTGGGCAAAATCAACAAACACAATTTATTTGGACTTAATCACCATTGACTTAAATTGTCCGAGAACCTTTATTTTTTAAACACCTGATATCCCTTCTCAAGCCAAAAGATTAAAAGCTTATTTACCAAATGTGCCACAAATCTATTAATTAACAGGACTTGATGGTGCATTCAGTGGCACCATGTAAAAATGAAATCTCTAATCATTTGGCCAGGTCATTTAAAGCAGGATAAGTCTCTTTTTGCATTTAGTGTTTTTGCACTCCTTGAGGAATAGAAATGAGTTGATATCCACTTGTGATAAAAAGCAGTGACTTGGTTTCACTTCTGATATTCATTGTATTGCCTAGTGATTTTTATTTTGTTTTATTGTTCATTACATGCAGTGTCTTAGGAAAGAGGAAATTGGTCTCTGCTTTGTCATTATTTTATCATGTTATCTGTAAATTACATCAATCTCCCCAGGGTGGAACAATTCATAGATCTTAAAAATAGGTACTGAGCTTATTGCCTGAGATGCAACAGCACTGATATTGCAGCCCGCGCTCAACTCTTCAAAATGTCCATTGTGAAAGACGCCTTTGGCTTGTGATCTACAGGAGGCACAGATTGTTTTGGTAGCTTCTTTATTTGGTATGCATATAAAGAGAAAAATGAATCCCTCCCTTCTGTCCACCACTTTTAGGCATCAACTCCTTATAGCCTGGAGTCGGAGTCTCTGAGAATGGACTGCATTATGGCGGAAGGGACGTCCCCAACTCTGGCCATCAATGCTGTAACCAACAAGGTGCGACACCCGTCACTCCGGTGGGAAAGTTTGCTACAAGACGCTCGATAAAACAATATAATATCTAAAATATTCTGCTACATGTGTATCTCAGAATGCAACACTACCTTTTATCTCCAATAACCTATTTGGAACAGACTTGATAACAATATCCACCCCTTCTGGAGGTTTTATTGAAGTCCATCCAGTTGTTTTTGTCTAATCCTTTCTAAACTAACCATGTGTCCAATAAAAATACAGGCACGGATGAAAATGTCCTTGATGGAGGTTACAATCATTCATTGCAACCATGCTGAATGTGTGCAAAGGCCTGGTTCATTCTAATTCTAGTGCTGACTACAGGGCTTGGTGTGGATGCTAGTATTAGCCCTCTGGCTAGTTAATAATTTTTAAATGTGTTTTAATGACTTTGAATCAGCTTCAGCTGATCAGGTATTAGAAACATGAAATGTGAAGGTTTAAGTAGCTGAAAAATCTCAAAAAGGCACTACTTAGTGAACATTTAGTTGTCGTTAATGTTCACATCTTAATGTTGTGTAATGGTGGTTTTTAACAAATGAATTAGTCAAGATGATGCACTCATTTGTTCTCGAGAAGAATGTGCTGAACGTTGAGGGGGCGATAAATAATACTCACTGGATAGAAGACATAAGACTGCAAACCTGCAGGAGGAGTCTGCTTTTCTCTTTAACCATCAGTGGGCTGGAATGTTTTACAGCTCCTCGCTTACAAGCAGAACCTGTGCAATCAAACACACTCACACACACACACGCACGCACACACACACACACACACACACACACACACACACACACACACACACACACACACACACACACACACACAGAGAAACATACAAAAGCTAAATGTTTTAAAGCTGAACAGGGCGTGACTGTCTATGTAGGGGTCACAGATCAAGAGATGACCTGGAGCTCTGACACCTCTCTGATCTCACACACACACACACACACACACACACACACACACACACACACACACACACACACACACAAACACACACACACACACACACACACACACACACACGGATGATGAGATGACGTGTGGAAATGACCCTTTCGTCTGACCCCTACCAAGGAAAGACTTTGTCCCACAGCTTTAGCTCACACACGTGTTTGGCTTTCCACTCTGTGTTTTCACAGACTTGGCTCAGACTTCCAGGAATTTGACAAAATGAAACCCATTCAGTCTTGATTTTTAAAACTTCTTGTTTACACTGTCATTTGAAAAATATGTATTGTTTCCCAGCGTCATGTAGCCACATACTGTATAACCAATTATTTGTTATTTGTCTAAAAACACAATCTTGACTTCTGCTTCTGTAATATTGAAAATTGCTTTTATTCTCTGCTTCAAACCATTTAGTATTTTTGACTTTTAGTTAGGCAGAAAGGAAAATATCTTGTTGGTCTGGGATATTTAGTCAGTTGGTAGAACTTCAAGAGATTACATATAATCATATACAGAATGTAAGTATGACAGGAAGATTATTTAAATACTATATTTACATTCTAACCAAAATAACCACTATCCATTGGTTTTATCTATCTACTATATCAAGGGTATTCAATTAAAAGTCACAGAGGTCCAGTTATAAAAATTTCCTCTTAGTAAATGGTCCGAACCCAAGTCCAGTTTGTGTCTTAAAGCTGGCCCCTCTGTCAACATTTTCATTTATTATCAATTTTCAATGCAGGACATGTTTAACTGAGTGCACAGCTAGCTCTTTTACCATAAATAAAAGTAGACCCAGGCAAATAAATTCTAAGCCTTTGTGTTAGACTGAAGAACACACAAACCTCAAAATTAAAAATAAAGCGCAAACAGAGCTGAATAATCCCTTTTTCTCGTAAACTAAAGACGTCTCAGCCTAAAGAACCGAAGGCTTAAACTTCAAGTAGAAAACATTAACATCTTCAGAAAGCATAAATAAAAACTGGCTCTTTCAGGGGGAAAAACCCCCCAGAACTTTCTTCATGAGAGAAAGGGGCATGTGGCTGCAAGTAATTTAGTTGTGCACAAGATGTGTCCTGTGCACCTGGACTGTTTGGTACAGCCCCCCTCTCTTTTCCCACCATGACAAGGTCCCCATCTGTGGTATCAGAGACCACCCGCTTCAAATCTATGTCCCTCTATGTCAGCATCTCTCTTATTGCTGCATGTATGTCCTCTCCTCTTGTGTGTGTTTCATAGTGGCGTTACACTGAGCAAAGAGCTCCTTATCTTTGTGAAGAAACCTGACACACAACCAAAAACTACAACTCTTCAATGGCCAAAGATAAGCATGGTGTTCTCTGAATAGCTGCATCAAGCTGTTAATATTTCAGATTTTCAGATTTTCTGGTTGCTGTTGAAGCTGATATCGGGATTTGTTTGAATTTTTTTCACACATCCCATCTTTCTGTTTTCCCCTCAAACAATCTCTCAACAACAGCTTATAATCACTCCTTCACAACTGTCCCATCACTAAAAGATGTTTTATGTTGCCCCAAAATCCACCATGCCTTTAGTCAACGTTTGTTTGCATTTTGCTTGGTTATTTTGCCCTCAGCTTAGACTTCAGGGGATAATTCTACTCAAAAGCTCTGTGCTTTGTTTCGTCATGGCGCTTTACATTACAATTTTTAATTAGTGCTTCGTGTTCAGACCATATGAGTTAATATGTTCTTGAACTGTCTTACAGAAGAATAAACATACATTTCTCAGTCCACTCATTGTTAACCAGCAGTTTTCCTAAATGACCTCCCGTTGTTTCGAGCAAGCTATGCTGTCCTCACTGTCTCCCTTCCTCTGCGCTCTGCTATAACGGTTTAGCTCACAGTGGTATCGGCACTTCCAGGTGAGTTGATCGCGCAGGTAGATAAAAGATCCGATTGGCTGGACTGAGTGGTGCTACTATTGTGTTAACTGGAGTAGCAGCACCCGCCTTCTATGGCCGCAACCGTCAGTAAAAATACGCCAAGAAGATCTATTCTCATGAATTCCTCATAGAGTGGTCACAGGTCCGGACAGTCTGTCATTTGGTGATGCCTGTTATATCATTACTGTTCCCTAAAGGTCCATCAATTTGCCCTGTGAAAGCACAATGTTGACATTTACATTAGTGACCAGCTGTAAATGTTTATCCAGTTTCATTCACAGACACATTATTAATACACATTAAAAGGGGCTCATTTTAAAAAAGCAGATGAAGACCTTGGTGATAATCATGATGAGGCCCACATCACTGATATCCACCCACTCCTGCCACAGCATGCCTCGGACAGTAATACATTTGTTTCATTCTGTTTGGGCTGAGGAGATCCTTTGCTATCACATAAGATCCAAAAAAAAAAAAAAAAGAAGTGTTTTACTTGAGAACGGTTGTGGTAAACATTTCTTTGTAACTGAAGTCTGAAGTTAAAAAAAGTTTTGAGGTGGTCATTATCTGTTTATTTTGTCATTAAAAGTGCCGATATCAACATAAACCTCAGCTGCTCAAGTTAAACCACATAAAGTTCATTTGTCACTGCAGAAAAGCGTCATTTAGAATTGCATGTTCACTGTGATGTCAGCAATCTACCAAAATGAGATTTAAGAAGTATCAAATAAAAACCTACTTCTTAAAGCACTTCTTTTCCACCTACAACATGTTCTACCAGGTAGGGCACTGCATCAGAGAGCCTTTAATGTTGTCTCACCCGAAGGCTATGAGTTCAAATTTGTCTATACAATTAAATGTAGCCTGGAGGAAATGCCGGCGCTTTGATTCATAAGCAGTGACAGTCAAATAAAACAAGAGAAACGCAATTCATCGCAATCCTGAGGCACTTCTTTTAGAAGCTTTGTGATCTGTCACCACAAGGCAGTATACAATACTCTGAAGCAGAACTCGTGTCTTTCTCGGTGCCGACCTCTTAGACAATGAAATCATGTCTGAAGTAACCCACTGGTCTCTGGGTCAAGACATTTAATCAAAACCACCATGTTCAAGGAAAAAAATAGTCATTAGTGTAGCTTCTGTGCAGTTAAGCGACAGCAGAACCAATTTGCATCGACCAATTTACATAAGCCAGCACTTAAATTTCCATTTTACCTCATGAGCTGTCTCATAACTTAATGGTGCATGCGTAACTTTTGAGGTGGGCAGCTTTTGCTTTAGCATTGATATGAATTGGCAAATGGATAAAAATGAGGACAATTAGAAAAATTGGCAATGAGACAGAACAAAAATAAATAAATAAATCAAACTGCTACCTTTAAATCTGGTCATCAGGTGGATTGCATCAAAATGTAGGTATGGTGTGGCTGCCTGTCACTTTAACATGGACCCCTTGTTTTTACATTTGTAGGTAGCATTGTACAACCCAGAAGCAGAAGGCAGCGAGAGCCCTGGGAGTCTGGGCGGCAGCCTGAGCAACAGCCTCTCAGAGCAGAGTTTAGCTGCCGTCAACCTTAACAACCTGAACACCGGCGTCAGCAGCGGCAGCAACGTGCATAGCTACACACCAGTAAGAACGCTTCTTCGTGCCTTACCTGACGGTCTTATGATTCCTGCAGGTTATCTTATGTCAGTTTGCACATGGACAGCAGATAATTTCATGCTGCTGCTGAACTACACGTTCAGGGACAGGTAGACTGGAAAGACATCTGCTGTCCTTTCATTGGACTAAAGGGGGAATATGTAAGCAGCTATTAAGAAGTATGCTCATTTCACTGTACAATGAGGAAATTCCCAGAAAAAAAGTGACATATTTGATCAGTGAAAATCAGTGAAGTGATAGAAAACAGGCTCCTTAAGTCACACTGAGTTCAATGACTAAGTAATAAGAAATCATAGTTGAACAGGTTGATTTATCACCAATGTGTTGGATTAACATGCAGTCAGACAAGCAGTCACAAGGATAGTTGAAGTCAACATACAGACAAACTATTTTAGGGGAAAAAAGATTCAAAAACAGTTTTGTAACCAATCATGTTTGCACTACATGTCCTCCCTCAGGATTGACAAATAAGAATAAACCTGAAGGATATCCTGGAATTCTTTGATAAAACAGCAAGACAGTATGAACTTCTTCTTCTTTTCCTTTCGGCTTTTCCCTTCAGGGGTCGCCACAGCGAATCAATTGCCTCCATCTAACCCTGTCTTCTGCATCCTCTTCTCTCACATCAACTACCTTCATGTCCTCTTTCACTACATCCATAAACCTCCTCTTTGGTCTTCCTCTAGGCCTCCTGCCTGGCAGTTCAAAACTCAGTATCCTTCTACCAATATATCCTCTATCTGTCCTCTGGACATGTCCAAACCATCTCAGTCTGGCCTCTCTGACTTTATCTCCAAAACCTCTAACATGTGCTGTCCCTCTGATGTACTCATTCCTGATTCTATCCATCCTGGTCACTCCCAGAGAGAACCTCAGCATCTTCATCTCTGCTACCTCCAGCTCTGTCTCCTGTCTTTTCTTCAGTGACACTGTCTCTAGACCAAACAACATCGCTGGTCTCACCAGTTTTGTACACCTTTCCTTTCATTTTAGCTGAAACTCTTCTGTCACACATCACACCTTACACTTTTCTCCACCCGTTCATCCTGCCTGTACACGTTTCTTCACCTCTTTTCTACACTCTCCATTGCTCTGAACAGTTGACCCATGGTACTTAAAATCCTCCACCTTCTTGATCTCTTCCCCCTGTAACCTCACTCTTCCACTTGGGTCCCTCTCATTCACACACATGTACTCTGTCTTACTGTGGCTAACCTTCATTCCTCTCCTTTCCAGGACAAACCTCCACCTCTCTAGCTTCTCCTCCACCTGTTCCCTGCGCTCACTACAGATCACAATGTCATCTGCAAACATCATAGTCCATGGAGATTCCTGTCTAACTTCGTCTCTCAGCCTGTCCATCACCATAGCGAACAAGAAGGGCTGATCCTGACATCTTGAAATATTCCAAGATGACAATGTCAGGATTTATTGGGCTAAAATTGTGAGGGAGGGGTTCAGGGAGCATGAGACATCATTTTCATACGTGGATTTGCCACCGCAGAGTCCAGACCTTAAACTCATTGAGATTCTTTGAAAGAAGAATCTCAATGAGTGCTGGAGATGGCTTTACATAGTGGTCAGACCCCATCATCATAAATGCAAGATCTTGATGAAAAATATGAAAAAATATCGCATCACTGGAAGGAAATAACTCTTGTGATATTACATGAACTCATCAAAACAATATCCCAGTTAATACATGCTGTAATCAAAGCTAAATGCAGTCCAACAAAATATGAGAGGGTGTGACTTTTTTTGATGGCGACTTATTTTTTGGCCAGGCAGTGTATGCTATGAAATGATAAGATAAGATAATCCTTTATTTGTCCTACAGTAGGGACGTTTTCACAATCACAGCAGCATTCAGAGAAAATGTAAGAATAGGATAAACAGCAATAGGATAAGTAAAAACAGTAGTGGAAGAGGGGTTCAAAGATACATACATATATACATATTTATGGATATACAGTTTACAGTTTTATACCAATAAACGTTCATATCGGTAATTCAAAGGTTTTCAAAGTCATTGATGCTATATCAAGAGTTTTCATGATCAGTATCTTGATCTATTTTTAAGTATTCTTAAACTTTGTTGATTATTTGTGATCCCTGGAAGATAAATCCTAATCTTTTTCCTGGCTGTATATTCTTTCTTGTAGAACATCTATTTGTGGACGACCCACATTCTTAATATGAAGGAATAAGAACATTCATGCTCTCCAGAACAGTTCCATTTGGACACTTTATTTTTCCTTTTGTAATTTCATTAGATTCATGTTCCCTGGGGATAAAGAATAGTTTCATTAAAGGTTGCTCTATTGCTTTTGTAAATCCTTTAATTTGTTTAATTTAAATAGTTTATTCTGTAACTCAAATGATTCCACCTACAGTCATGAAATCACCATTCATTCTAATATACAGTAATTATAGAGCATTTTGATAGACTCGTAGTAAATTTCTTATTCCAGCAGAATGTTCCTGCTTGTCCCTTTAAAGCAAATATAAGACAATCTTAAAGGCTATTCGCGGTCCAACAACATCACGCTCAAAATTATAGCAGCACTGAAAAATACCAAATCTTAATTATTTTCCCTTGTAACAGCTGCTCACCTTTTTACCATCAATCAATTTTCCCCACTCACCTCCCACCTGCATTAGCAAAGGTCAGCGCAATCTCATCTCGTTTAACCTCTCATTTCTAGAGGTCGTCCTTTGTTTTCACCCCCCCCCCCCCGCCCACCGTCTTCCCTCTCCTCCATCTCCTCAGACCTTGTATGCGGTCTAGTCCTGTGGGATCAGGGTTAGTTCTGCCTCATTACCCGCTGCAGGTGATACCCCCCCTTACTGACGGTCATTACTGGTGGCATCAGTGGAAGAGATCTCTCATAAGTTGATGGAAAGGCTGCCCGTGTTTGGGGAGGCTCACCGCTCACCGCATATTGCTCTGGTCTGCAAGGGTGGATGTCGAGGAAGGTGACAACTGGGATTAGACTGAGGCTGGAGAAAGAGAGTGTGGCGCAGAAATATGAAGCTTTGTTTTTTTTGTCACTTTATGAATGCAATGAATGCCAGCAGACATTTGCATTCCAATGGCTGAAACTCGATTAGTCATTATTGTGCATGTCTGAAGTAAAAATGTAATTAAATTTGAATGGAAAATTGGGAAATAATAAAATCTCTTGAGACTGAATGTGATTATATTTGAATTTTACTTTTCATTTATTTTACAGTGTAGCTTTCCCAATCAGAATAATTGAGATGAGATTGATTGAGATTCCTTACTTGCTACAGCATGGTATTGATTTTGTCTGCTGCCTTAATTTTGTGTCAAAAAACTTTTTGTCGTTTTATTCTTATTTTACATCAGGTTTGTCTGCTCATTATCCAGTGATTATCTAGTTGACTAATATAAACCTAGCTTTACAGAAAATGTACTAACTAAGATGTTGTGTACTAACTGCATGCTTACAGGCCCCCTTGTGTCCTGTGTTTCAGGGGCCTGTATACACTGACTGTTAAACTAACACAAAAATGTACACACCTGAGTGACCATGTAATTTCCCCTTGTGGGGATCAATAAAGTATACTTATTCTTCTTCTTTATTTATGTATTTAGTTTGATAAAAATGGAGATTTTTTTTTTTGGGCAAAAAGTTTTTAGATAGGGAGTGGCACAGCTGCTCTAAAGTCACGTATGAATGATTTTTCACAATAAATGATGAAAACCTCAGTCCTATCATGTTTTACTGTTTAATCTATGGGAAATGTGCTGTTAGCCTGTATTCATTTGCAGAAATTTTTGAGTATTTCTGTTCTGTTCCCAAACAAGTACCTTAATTGAGTACCCTCTCATCTCTCTCTTCCTGTCTCACTTGAAGGTGAGCAGCCACTCAGAGACCCCTTCCCAGTCCCTGAGCCTTCAGCCCGCCCAGCAGCCTCCCCCGCCTCCCCCTCCTCCCCCACAGCCCCAGTATGGTTTGTCTGTCTCGGAGTCGCGGGACAACAAGCTCTGTTTCTCGGACTTTGAGGACCTCAGCGCCTCTTTCCGCAGTCTTTACAAGTGCGTCTTCGAGCATTCTTTCTCACAGCAAGGTGGGTGTCGACTCTTATTTTATATGTGAATTATCTCTTTGTGTGTCGCTGTGCAGCATCTTTGACATGAGTACACGCATAAGAAATTCTTGTAAACATGTATGTCAGGCTTCATGCAAATAATTAAACGTCAAGCTTAAGCTCCTAATGAATTGCAAATAATTCAACATTGCTTTCTGAATAGTGAAACTATTCCAGTATTAACCTCCACCACACTACTCCTACTTTATTGTATTTTAATAAACAAAACAATCTGTTGTTCTGCATATCTGCATTTTACGGCTCGCTCAGTCAAATGAATAAAGGCAATTAAGGGAAAGAATTCAACAGAAGGAGAAAAAAGTTTGAGAAACATCTGCAGCCGAGCAAAGCAAAGGGTTCTGCAGCTTTGATAACAGCTAATTAGATTGGTTCTAAAGTTTGCGTAGCATCTTGCTAATTGCTTCCTAAAGCTTTCAGGTCACTAGGCCAGCTCCCTCTTGGACCCCCCACCATTTCACCACCCTCCTATCACCTTCCCTCCCCAGCTTTCCTCTGTCTGTACACAGACACGTATTTGTCTGCAGTTGAGGAGATTGATGCGCTCGGCTGAGCTTCGCCACTGCCGCCTTGATTCACCCTGAGGACACGGCCCCTTTCAATTAGTGGTCAGGGGTGCAGAAGCAGAAAAGATAAAACAATGGGAATATTAGCCGGGTAAGAAAATACAAGGCACAGAGAGCAAGAAGGAAACAAAAGGAAAAGAAAATGAATTCAGTCGATCCTTGAAGGGGCCCTGAAGTGTGAGGGCTTATCGGGAAACAGTATCAGCAGTCATTGTCTTTGAGAGTCTGAGTCACAGTGAGTCAGCCAGACAGCAGGGCACATTGTCATCCTTGGTAAAATGCAGCGAGTCAAAGACCACACAACACACTGTAATTGAGTCAGGTGGTGTTGCATTCATTTTCTGGCAGAACTTCATCCTTCCATCAGCATGCAAGGTGGAGCGTGAAAACTGATTTTAGAAACCAGCTTCAGTCATAATCTATTATCCCTCATGTCAAATAAAATCCACAGTGCTACACGTGGCAGGGGGCTCATCATTTCATTTCACTCTAGAAAAACTTTATTTGTCCCTGTGAGACATCACAGCCCCCACAACACCGGTGCGCTGAATGAGGAGGAAAAACATATCCAGTGCAGGTAAATAGGTGCAAATGAATCATAAATAAATGATTTCTATCAGCGAACATTCATCAGAGATATGGCAATGAGAAAAGAATAACTGCTGTAAAAAATATCTCGACAGGATGTACTCAGATTGATTTCCTTCTAATTTTGTGTTTTAAAATCCCAACTATAGCAGATCTATGTCCGTCCACTGATCTTTGAAGAGATCATAAGACTACTGTTTAGCATGTTTCTGTCTTTTAATGATAAGCAAGACATAAAAAAGGGGCAAAAGAGACGAGACAAAATACAACAAAAAACAAAACAAAAAAAACAAAGTAAAAAAAACCCATCACCTTTAACCAAAGAATGTATGGAAAGAATTGAAGTTTCTGACTACACATAATAATCATCTTTATGCCCAACCTTAGCTGACTGTTCAAAACTGTGTGTAATTATAAATATGATTTACATTCATCTTGAGGTAAGCTCCAAAATAATGATGTACAGTATGGCAGATCAGAAGCAGGAACAGCTCGACTGTGGTCCAACTCTGCACCTGACGAACGACTTGCAAAGTATTATTGATGAGCTGAGCTGTATAAAGATTCTGCAGTTGGCAGTATGTAAGATTGGGAGTGAAGGAGATAATACTCACTTTGTAGATGTCTGTTCAGAAACCACTAACAAGATGCTTCTACTGTCCATACATCAGGAAGTGGAAACTCCAAGAAAACCTGCACGAGGAAGTTGCTTTTGTTCTTGTGTGAGAGATTTCATAATGAGGGACAGAGTGGCATCTGGACTTCAATCATTGCATTATTTGCAGCTACTTGTTGTTGTCCAATGCAAACACTGCAATTATGGTAAATTTACTTGAATTAAACCTGAAACCCAAACATAAATACAGACTGTTCATCACATGACTAACGCATATCTCCTCCATTCCCCAGTCTATTTTATTGGCAGGATTAATAAAAAGCTTTCAAATTAATTTCTATGAAACTGATTATTTTGGTCAGATTCAGATAAAATTGTCCATCCAAATTTGTCTTTTTAACATTCTGGAACATTGCAAAAGTGCATGTCAACATTTTCTTAAATTTCTCAGTCGAAAATACATCTTTGGGAAAAAAACAAACAGGCATTTTTAGAAGTGTTGGTCATCAACAATTTAAATCTGGTACATATTCACATAAAGATCCAGATCCTTCTAATTTAAATATTTAATCAAATGGAAGGGTTTTAGCTAATGACATGACGTGACTTAATTTTTCTTTGTCTAAAAATCCCTGGTAATTTCATCCAGTACATTGTAAAACTGAGAAAGTATTTATTTAGCTATTGTACCAGTTACGCATTTTAAATAAAATAAGACACAAACAGCATTAATAATACATAATCAATCTATAACTTTGTGTAACAGTCTTTTTCGGTGCTTATAGCTCTGCCGAGCATAGTGGAGGGCTTCGGTCATATCATATTACCAGTTAATGCCTTTGGATTTATAGGGACCTGAACCTTTAAATAAATCAGTCTTGGTGGTCGTGTGTCCCAAAGTCGTATTTTTCTCATTAAATAATTAACCTTTGAGAGTGAGTGATTCCTTCTCCAGCAGTGGTGACCCTGACACACGAGTATACCTCTAGTCTGTTTTTTCTCTATTATTTTTGCTTCAGTTTTTAGCTGTTTTCTTGATTGTTGTCTCTGTCTGTGATAGTTACTTTTGTTTTTTCTCCGCCTTTCGCAGGTTTGATGGGTTTGTCTGGTGATTCCACCCAGCAGAGCCGGACTGCCTGCTCCTACCAGCACTCTCCCGGCGCAGGAAGCAGCAGCAGCAGCCACCATCACCAACACAACCACGGTCAGGCGACGCACCACACCCATCACTCTCAGCAGCACCTCTCCCCTCACTCCACACACAGCCAACACCAGGGGCACGGCCAACACCAACAGCATCCTGCTCATCCCCAACACCCGTCTCTTTCTCACCAGAGTCACACCGGACAGAGCTGCCCCTCAACAGGTGAGAGCAGAGCCACCAGACTGACCCTCAAATAATCCTTAAGAAGAGTTTACAATCAACAGTGCTTGTAGTCAGGCTTGTCAATAATAGTTCAACATCATTCCACATAAATCACTTTGTTTCCTTGAGTTTAGTATGGGGAAAAAATGGTTCCCTTACTGCACCCGTGAGCCTGGGTTGATATTGTTATTCACATCGTATGAGCAGCCAAGCGAGAAAAGCGTTAATGTCAGTCTTCTGTTTTAATTGGTTAAGTAGGAGATATAAGGAACTTCTGATGGCAATAAAGGCTCCCAGTTGGGAAAAGAACTTCAGATGTGTCCACACAGCTAATTTATTTTGCTTTATAGCGTGAGGCTGTATAGTCCTCACTGTTACATCAATCTGGTTTTAACTCATTAATGAACGGCTACAAATATAAACCACAATGAAAATAACAAATTTAGAGTACGTTTCAATGGAGGAACTCCTGCAGGGCTTGACGCGTGGGTAATCAAATTCATATTCTGGAGAGTTAATGCTCCCCAGTCAGCAGCAGCTAGGTGTTTTTCCGACGCTGTGCTATACAGTGAACGCATCGTAGGGGAAGCCGTCTCCAGAATATTGTTCTGCCTCTCTGATACCAGGGTGGCTTCTGCTTTATTGGCCATATTTGTAACGTGTTAAGGCAGGGTGGAATACAATGAAATGTGTTACTGAAGTAAGAAAGAAGACAAATATTTGTATCATATACAACTCAAATAGTGTATGTGAAGATTTTTATTTAATTTTACTTTTATTTCTATCTGCAGTGTGAACACGATTACCAAATCGTCCTGTTATAAATTCTTTTAGATCAAGACTTCATTTGGGATATTTCATTGCTGCTGAGTTAATCCAGAATCTGATAATGAATGAGTTCAAATATATTTATTATTAATTCAAATGATAAGTGTAATAAGAGTATTTTCCTTCAGATATAATCTCAAAACTTTGTAGGAAGCATGAACCTGGAATTTGCTTGCGTGTTTCCAACCTCAGTCCTTTCCAGAAGTTGTGCTTTATTCATATATTCATTCCAGTTTGAATTCAGTGAACCAGCATCAGTCACCTCCCAGTATTTATAAGAAATGACCAGGAACTGCACCTGAATCCAAATACCATATCGTCCCACTCGGCACCTTTTTACTGATTCTTATGAAAGGAGCCACACAGCCTACAGTGGAGTTCACTTTTTCACAAATACAGTATTGATGATGAAAATGATTTTCCTTTATGTCAAAGCCACATTAATAAATGCATTTCTCTTTTTAATTCAGATATGTATCAACATTAATAATTAGAATTATATAAATTTCAAAACAGGACAGGATCCAGATAAACTTTTTTAAGTTGAAAAAACAAAGTTTGTCCTAGAATTTATAAAGAAATATGATACCTTGGTTTGTATTCCCCTCAACCAAACTAAGGATGAAGGAAAGCAGCCCCTCAGTCTGTAATCCATGACCTCAGAAAGGATTTTTGTGTAGTTTGTGTTGATGCTTGAAAAGCATCTCTTTTTTTCAGGACATCTAAGGCTTGAATGTTTGTGCAAAGGAGTCACACAACCCTGTGTTCAGCTGCAGAGACCAACAGGATCAGCTGTTTCAGATCATTCAACACTGTCACACTGATCAGACTGTTGATGACCCCAATCTTTGTGTTCTACATTTTATGGGATTTACTGTATAATTAAAAGTCTGCAAATATCTTTTGGAATTTAGCTGTTAGACAGAACAAATAATCTGAAAATGTGGCTTTGGGAAATTGTCATCCACATTATGAACAGTGAAATATAATCATGCTCCATGACTTAACTAACAACATTTTGTGTGTGTGTGTGTGTGTGTGTGTGCGTGTGTGCGTGCGTGCGTGAGTGCCTGCCTGCCTGCCTGTGTGTGTGCGTGCGTGCGTGCGTGTATGCATGTTCTCTTCCAGGGTTGTCATCAGACTGGTACCCTAACTTGGACTGGCTAAAGGAGAGTTGTCGTATTGCTACCAGCTACAATTGGGCGGACGTGGACCTTTCCCCATTTCAAGGTGAATGACTGTTCATTATTGATGGTATATTTATGCTGCTTATCAATGTTCCTTGGTGCTATCTTGTTTACATGCTATATGTTTTTGTCAAGTTCATTCCAAGTTTATTCCAAGGAGACCCAGAGAGAGAGAGAGAGACGGGGAGGGGGAAGGGTGGTTGGGGGAAGTGAGGCCAGGACCAGTCGAAGGATCAGTTGAGCAAAAATGTGTGAGAAGAGACAATAATTTCATCCCTTAGGTAGCATCTTATTGCTCTGTTCTCACCTCATAGTTTCAAATGTTCTGCATATCACCCTCATCCTGAATATTTCTAATAAAAACAATGCTGCACACATACACACACAAACACACACACACACACACACACACACACACACACACACACACACACACACACACACACACACACACACACACACACACACACACACACACACACACACACACCAAGAGTCATGAGATCATCAGTGTGAACAGCATCTGAAATGAACATTTAGAGAACTGACTGCTACAGCCTGTTTCATACAGTGATAATTGATAGAATGCTTGTGATGCTGATCAGTTTCTTTGATTAAACCATTATGATTCCTCTCTGCGCCTTCATATAAAGTCACCCTTGAGGCACAGCATTATAATATCCAGTGCTGTAATAGCACTGGTCTAATAAAAGTTATCCTGCAACAGAGAAGGTTGCCGCTGTGTTTCTCTGCCTTCCTCACACACACACACACACACACACACACACACACACACACACACACACACACACACACACACGCACACCCTCGCCCTCCCTCTGAATTGTATGATGTGTATAATCCAATTAGGCCCCGGCTCAGTAACAGCCTCTTATCACGGTCAGTGCACAAAGTCAGCAACATCCGCACATGATGGATGACAACGGCTGGTCTTATAACACACAGGCCCCACTGCCTCTGTCGTCCTGCAGTGCTTGACCTCCCTCACACCGCCAGAATGCCATCCTCCAGCATCTCTGGCTCACCTCCAAAGAACAGGCACCGAGCTTCCAAACATAAGCTGTACGAATTACATTTCAGAACAGGAGCATCAGTGTGGTTTTTGTAACTAAGAGGTGGAAGTGTTCGTGGGAGGGTTTGTGTCTTCTCAAGTGTGAACAGGAGAGACACCGACTGTTGTTAAAGACGTGTTACTATCATTTCAAGATTTGATCTGAGCTGCCATAAGATTGGGCTTCATTTAGAAAGACAACGCTGTGATACAAACACGAAGACACTTTCTGCTTATTACAATTTTCAATCTTAACCCTGTATTAAACCTAATTTTTGTCCTCACACATCTTCAATACTCCCAACATGAACACTGGAAACCCAAAATACACACTGTTCACACTGACACAGAATGTGTTTCCTATGACAATCCAAGTAGGTCATTTTAATTGTCATGTATAATTTTAGTTTTAGTACGATTGTACTGTCGTCATCACTGTCGTTAGGGTACTGCTGTGTTTCCCGTCCAGCTTTCCACATGTTGCATAACTTTCCGCAGAAGCAACTTCAACAGAACATTGAATAAATACTTGGTAACTGAACAAAAATTAAATACTTGGTAACCTCTACCAGGTACCAGATATTTAATCTAATGTTCCGTTGAAGTTGCGTCTGTGGATAGATGAGGTTCCACAAACGAAAAAGGCTCAGCACCAACCGTCATGTTCACCTCCTCTGTTTTCCAGGTCTGAAGGAGAGCATGCGACAAGCGGAGCTCAACAACTGGTCGCTGGACGCTGCCCAGATGGCTGATCTGTGCTCTTCCATTAACCAATTCTTCACAGCCACAGGGGTGATCCCCCCTCAAGGCACGGCCCACCCACAAGCTCAGGTTCAGCACACGGCAGCACCAGGAGTGGCGCAGCATCCAGCTCAGCCACACGGGGCGATGCACCCCAAGGCCAGCCAGCACAATCAGCATGGGCAACACGGCCAACACAACCAACACATCACCACGGGTCAGTGAATACAGCCAGACTGCACTCGTGTTTTACTGCAGGTGACTACACAAGAATTTAGTGAAGAAGTAACACAAATGTAATAAAACACATCCCCCTTAAATTTAAAAGTGGAACACCTCACTAAAACCAGAATATTTCCAAATAGTCAGGTTGTTGCTCTCCAGCTCCCTGCTGTTGAATTATAGCCTCTCTCCCCACTGCGCCGTTATTATCAACCATTATGGATTTACAAAGGTAATGTGGATGTTGTCAGCTTCATGGCAGCTGGAGATATGAAGAAGAGGCTTTATTTCACCAGTGGGAAATCCAGAGAGAGACAGTACATTCTGTAGGATTCCTCCAGCTTAGCATAAGGTAGTAAAGCTATCTGTGAACGTTATGGCTGTGAAGACACCAATGTATGTACCAACTAATCTGACAGTAAGTCACTGCCTTTTGAATTTTCTCCCACAGGGAACATGTACATGGACTCCAGACAGAGCATTTCCTCTTTGATGGGCCCACCAGGATACCCCCACATACCTCCCATGAGCAGCACGGCCCCCGCCATGACAGGTTACTCTTTCACCTTCAGAAAATACGTTGTATAGAAATTGATTTTAAATTTGTGCATGTAGATTTATAGCCATGTGTGCTTGAGAGTATCATGAGTCTACCTGTTTTTCCAGTATCTCGTATTTATATATCCGTATTTAATAGTAATTACATTAACCAAGAAAAGCAAGAACTATTTCTTAAGGTTGGATTGTGTCACTGTAGGTTTGACCTGCGTTTGAGAACAAACTATGATTTTCAATATGTGAATGACATAGATCAGCTCAGAGGGTGGAATAAAAGGAGTTACATTTTGTTAAAAAATACACAACTAAATTTTAAAAATATTTCAACTTCCAAACAGCTGTCAGTAAATCAAATGCACTGACCAATTATGAGCAATAGTAGTAATAATATTCATAATGTAATAGGTATATCCAACTTTTCATTCAGCCCACATGAAATGATGGGATGACTTTTCTTCTGTTTATGTACCCATGTATTCATGAGCGGTTAGCCCTCACCCTCGTTTTGCATTTCTACAAGGTCAGGTGGATTTGTTGTCAAAGCTATTTGTGATCTACTCACACAAAAACAAAAGAAAAATTGCAGCCAAAATTGCTATTACTAACAATGAATATGTTTATTGTTCATGTCCAGAATGCTTTATTTGGGTTTTTCCTTACACGTTAGTGAGACACAAAAGTGGTAACCATGCAGACAATGATGTGGTGCTCCATGGGGGAGGGTTTTGGTTGGATATCTGCTTATCTGGAACGAATGTCTGTCAGTCAACACCAAACCAAAACATTCACACACGTGTCTCCCAGCTGGAGCTGGGAGACACCTGGCCGGTAGGTGTGCATTCATGGGTTCAGAGGAGCGGTGTAGGAGGAAGGAGATATAATTTTTTACATTCGCACGCTTATCAATATCAACATACTTGTGCTCGTCTCTGCAGCTATTTCCACTCCAGCTTCAATGTAATTGATTAAGTATCACAGTTTCTCCACTGCATCAAAGCGTTTTTGTTTCCTGCTGCTGGAGAACTGTTCACCACAGCTTTCAGTCTGGTAAATGATGCTGCTGTATTAAGGGCAGCTCAGAATATGCTTGTGAAGATAAAGATTCTCACTGCATGCAAAATGCACCACAATATAATTACCCAACACTCTTATTATATAGCTGAAACATCTATGTAAAACAGACTTCTTCAGAGTTTTTTAAAGATACTGAAGCAAGTGGCAACTCATCAATTTACCATCGTCCACCAGTTTTGTTGATAATACTTTAAATGGTGGAGTTGAACATTCATTCTCATGCTTCTTCATCCCACTCAAGAGTATCTATCAGTGACGGTGAGTTTAAAGTTAGTCAAAAGTTCCACTCTCTGTCCGTGTTCAGGCCACCTCAGCCAGCTGAGCCAGCAGCAGCATCAACTCAGGCTGCCTCTGGGACACTTCCAGGTGAGACGGATGCTCACGGCAGATGACATCCAGGATGACTTTGACTGGGACTCCATCGTCTAAACTGAACCGTTGGAACGGTGAGAGACATGTGATGACTGGTGAGATGAGGAACTGGTCGACCCACTCGCCTGTGTGAAAAGACAGACGACAATCCAACAGAAAATAAAGCGAAGTCCATTTTCTGATCTTGCAAGCCTTTTTTTAATATAAGGTGGATGATTCTAAAGACAATCATTGAAAAAAAACAATCCTTTCACAGGATTAGATCAAGCCAAGATGTGAACATACATTGTCCAAAGCAAAAGGACGTCTGAAGCTCTCTGAACTCTCTCAAACTTTGTCCCCTTCAGTGCCAACAGGGTTACAAGTCGCCAAATGTTGTCAAATTGTCTGTGAATTGTTTGAATCTTTCGTGTCCAGCCTCTGCAAAGATTGAGAACTTGTTTGAAATGCATAGAAACCGTCTTCACCAACCTCACTGCAGAAAACCATTCGAAGCTTCTCTCGCACACATTCAGCAGGTCCAGTCATTTCATCAGTAATATTTTTTTCCACTGGAATACAGCACATCTCTGGCAGTGGATCCAAACAACTGCTGTCAGGAGAGGAAACAATCACCTTAGCACCCGATGAGTAGAGCACCACCTGCTGGTCAAATTGAGCAACACATAGCTTGCTTTGCCTAAAACAATTTCTATGCACCACCATTTCTTTTTTGTTTTAAGTCTTTGTTCTGTCACATTGCACAATTTATTTTACCATTTTAATTGTGTGGAACAGTGCATAGTGCCATGTTCTCAGGGTGTTACATCCAATAAATATGTCAGACCACAAAGCCATTTAGGTGTTAGTGTGTGAGGTTAATGTGTGTTGTTCGGTGCTGTCAGTGTTTACTTCCTGTTGGCAAACAACGAGCCTCCTCTTCAAAAAGTTTATCTTCATTTGTCAGTTTATAAGCTAATTGATTTAAATACTGTGGAATATGTTTTTCAGCAGCTCAAAAAACAGCAACTAATTAAAATGAAGATGAGACACTGGCTAGACTTGGACTCTTTCGGCAGTTTTGAAATCTTGTTTTTTCAAGGTATTTTCGTTTTGGGGGAGTTACGACCAGGCGTTGAAAGTTACTTTATGACACCTTATTTGGGAGACGCGAAGCATTTTTTTGAACAATGACAAACAGAATTTAATCTAATGAATGAGAAAAGTAAAGCAGTGAACATTTTATTTCTTTGTTTAAAAGAATAATAGATCAGCAAGGGAGCAAAGACTAAACACATTTTTGAAATGCTTGACTTTTTTACCGTGTTGTTTAATTTGTCTGTCTGTAACAATTGTATAGTCTTCTCTAATTTTCTTTTCATGCAGTTCCATACGAAAAAATAGACGTTAAAGTTCGTACATTTCTTTAAATTAAGTGGGTACACAGCGAAATAAAGAGAAATAAAGTGGTCTTTGCTTTGGAAGTGATCTCAGTGATTGTTGGTCAATACAAGGTTTCATTGTGAAAGAAAAAGAAAAATACTCCTAAACTCATCCTATTATCACCATTAAATGCTGTATTACAGTGACCAGCATATATATCCTGTATGTGTGTGTGTTGTTGTCTCTGTAAATAACAGAATGTCTCTCCTGTTTGACCATGAAAAACACAGACTGATAAAAAAAAAAAAAAAAAGAAAGAAAGCAGCAAATGGATAAAATGTATTTTGTTATTTGCCCTTCAGGAGACAGGAGTATGTATATACCTCCAATATATTGTAAATAGTAAGAAAAAATGACATTGGAGTTATTGTTTGTCATAAAAATCTGTGTATGATGGTTGAAGAGTTAAAATCTGTTTCAGTGTTTATTAAATTGTCATTGACCATTTTTACTGCGCTAACCTTGCATCTGCTGTTGTTATTTCATTGCATGTTGAATTAGCGGCCTCACAAAAAAAAAACTTTGTGGGACAAGTTCCTGCGCTTATAGCTGAGTCTAAATGTGGTTAAAAATTTCCAATCACATAAAATGACAGAATAACACAATTTTGCTTCTTGAAAGAAGTTTTTCAGCCCTGCTTGGTTTGCAGCTTTTGACCCTTGTATCTTGTTGCCCAACAGGTGTCAGCCTCGGGCCGGGCAGCGGTTTGTTTGCCCTTCCATGCACGTAAACTCAGCAGACCACCCATGCCTGCTGGTGCGAAAGTCACATAATGTTCCAACTGTATTTTCAGATCCTTCTCATTGGGTAACTTGTTGCAGAGAGCAGCTCTCTTCTGCTGCTGTGTCAGTCACTGATTTTCATCTCATGCCTTTATTTACCCTGTTGGACGTGAGGATTTGACAGACAGACGCTTTGTGGGTGCTTGTGTTTGGTCCAAGGCTGTTAAAGCTTGTGATAGATGGCGTGAACCGAAGCTGTGATCTGTTACAGACACTTTGCTGGCTCCTAACGGTGTCATTAAGGATTATTTGAGACAGCT
Organism: Antennarius striatus; assembly: GCF_040054535.1. Taxonomy (NCBI): domain Eukaryota; kingdom Metazoa; phylum Chordata; class Actinopteri; order Lophiiformes; family Antennariidae; genus Antennarius; species Antennarius striatus. The sequence goes on along the minus strand of NC_090777.1, from coordinate 17,143,879 downwards.
CTAAGCTCTGTTTACATCTCACCCCATTCATTCAGGGAGCATTTCTTAAACGCAGACTGGTAATTGTACGGGCTGCTACTACACTGCATGCTCATGAATCGTCTGTCTTGTCTTGATAGAAAAGCTATCGGTTTGTTTATCAGTATTTCCATGTGTGTGTGTGTGTTTGATAAACAGTTTGTAATAAGAAGTTGGCTGCTCTATCATATGGGGCTGGATCACGAGGGCCCAAACCACCTTACTGCCCCAATCCAGGCATCCTCCTCCTTTCAACCCAACCTGCCCCTTGTTCCTCAACCCGCCCACCACCACCAGCACCAGCAACCCCTCCTCCACTCTCAGCTCAGTCGCTCACACTCTCCCGTCTCTCTCCTGCTGTGTGTCAGTCTGTCTTTCCCTCCACTTCCTCAAAGTGGCCAGAGCTCCTCTCCTCTGTACATCCTCCACTCTTTTGCTGCTCCAGCTGTGTGACAGCATCAGCCCCGGCTTGCCACCATTCCTCACTTTTCCAAAACTTCTGCCAAAGGTTTTACTTTTCTTTCAGACCTCTTGTTTTTTTGTTTTTGTGTGTGTGGTTTTTTTTGGGTCCCTAACCCTTCTTGTTTGGAGCGTCTGGTCGGTGCGTGTCTGGCGGCGGTGCGTGCGAGGGCTCTGGTGTTGTGCTCTTTGCCCCGAGGGAGACCCTGAAGGTTACGACTGAAGGAAAGACGTTTTCACCGAAATGAATGTTCAGCTGCTCCTCCTGCTGGCCCTGGTTGGGCCTTTCTGCCCCTTCTCACAAGCAAGTAAGTTCATTCTCAGATATTACTGTCCTGCTGTTAGCACACTGTGTCCCCTCTCTCCCTCTGCCTCCATGTGCCCACACCACACCACTCTTTGTCTGCTTTTAATCCATGTGGTATGAATAATCACACTCCGGAGGCTGCTTTTACAATTTAGACATAACTTAAATTTAACACATTTCCATTAACTAATTAAATTCTCACATTCCGATACTTTAAAGACTTTATTTATGTCTCTAGTTTCAAATATTCACAGAAAAATCGCTCAGATGTCAGCTTGAGAATCAGCTTAACAAAGAAGGGGCTTTTTCGAATGGATGGTCCCATTTTCACCCTCCTCCTCCTCCTCAGTGCCGGACAGAAGGAAAAGTTTGATTAACAGGCATGAGAAATAAATGTGATGTAATAGCCAGAGCTCTGCTGCCTCGTGTCTGTAAATTCTTGGCTCTGGCCAAGAGAAGAAAGGAATATCCTTTGGACGGCTCCCAAAACAGTGCTCATACCCAGAGAGGGATGGGGTGGGGTGGGGGTGTAGGACGGCTTCAGACTGAAATTTACACCGTACACATATAACTGAAAACTTATCCACTGTCTCCTCTCATTTTACTCCTGATTCTCTCATTTCAAACCCGCTGCCACCACTTTCCTCCGTCGCTCTGGTTTTCCCTTTTGCATCTCTTGGCCTCTCCCTTCATGTGTGGGTGTTTTCCCTTTCTCCGTTTCTTTCTGTTTCTTTCCTTAGCCTTGACCAGCAGTGTGTGCCCAGAGGAAGCAGGCAGGCAGGCACTGGGGGGGTGGGGGTGTGTGGCCGAGGCCTGAGGGCGCTGCAGAGCAGGGCAGGTTTTTGCGTGTGGGTATTAATAGAGAGAAGCTCTATATTTAAGAAGGTCATATGGATGAGAGGGGAGCAAACGACGGGAGGAGAGAGAACACCCGCTACGTGATGAGCTTTATGAGGTACACCCCACCCTTTTAAACCTCATGTCGTTAGACCACGCGGTGTGCCGCCCCATTTGCCTGTTTTTGGTGGGGGTATCAAGCTTTACCACTCAAATCTCCTCCCGCTTCTCTGCCATCTTTAAACAGTCCTCCACCTTTCTCCAACTCTCTGGCCCCCTTTTTTTTTTTTACCCCCATTCCAACTTGATGAGTCTGAACCCGGAGGTTGTTGCTGACACGAGTTGTGTGTGTGTGTGTGTGTGTGTGTGTGTGTGTGTTTGGCTGGGTCTATTTTTAAGCAACCTTTTACCAGTCAGAGGTGGCATGTGTGCCTCATTTCCATGGAGTTTCCACTGATGAATCCCTTAAACGTTCAGGATGAGTCTTCACTCAGCCTCGGTTTTCAAAAGCTAATTCCATTTCTATACTTCACAGTCTTTTAACTCCTTGAGTCAGCATACTTAACTGGCATGTCCGCCGCCCCAACCCCACCCTGCTGCCACCACCCCTAACGGTCTCCCTCTTAATGAGTTTTGTCAGCCTCTCTGGGCCCATAACATCCCCGTCACATGTGGCTGCTGAAGGGAAAGGTCAATGCCCTTCAACTTAGTCCGTTGATGGAAAAGATTCAAATGTTGCGTTGGTACTACAAATTTCAAATATTTGCAGATAAAAGAACAAAATATTCCTTTCTTTCAAATGAGAATCATTTTCACTAGAAACACGGTAAGTAAAGCTTTGAAAAAAGGAGTGTTTATGTAACAGAATCTGACGCAACATGTTAGATGGGTGTGAGTGTGTGTCTCCTCAAATGTCTCATACCTCTAGCACTTACATGTACTTCAGGGTGAGACATGGTGCAAGAGAAAGTTAAAAAAAAAAAAAAAAGACAAGTAGAGCTGCTGAATCAGGAACACTTACTTACACAAGCGAAAGGGTGTTCATGGCGTGGGAGTTGAATTTAAAGGTTAAAAGATAAAGAAGTTTATTAAGAGAGCAGCTCGGTGAAATGGTACGTGCGGAGCCGGGGTTTTATGTAGGCGCTTAAGATTTATTTGAAAGGAAATGGAGGGATTTCAGTGATGTCACAACATCATCTGTTTACGTTGTTCGTTTTGGAGTGGTTGCGTTTCGTGTCATCCCTGCTGGGATTCATTACGTTAGAGGAATTCAATCAGAACTGAGATAAAGACCTCTTGAGCTGGGTCTGGACCAGTTTCCACCCCTGGCAATACAGTCCAGATGTCGTGCCGTGTTTCCTCCTGTCTAACGCACCAAGCAGAGGAAAGAATGAGTCCCTGTTCGAGCTCGGATGCCCATTGTGTTGTGTTTGCGATAAGACGGGCTCCACTCTAGCCTGTCCGTTGCCCCCCTCCCCCCTTTCCTTCTCGTATCTTCGAGGCCGTCTCCAACTGGTTGAGCGGGGGAGTTTTTGCAGCGTGTGACATCCCATCATAGTGCAGTAACGATGAGCAGGGCATCTATCTCTCAAATTTCTCTCCTCCAACATTAAAAAAACATTCCTGAGCTCCAAAGGTGGATCCTCTCACACTCCCTCATACCATCTGCCCGGACACTTTCCTCCCACTCAGGAGGGTGAATTAGTCCCTCTCCCCCTCACGCAAACACAGGCCTCAGTGACAGCTGATTGGGATCATAACGGATGGAAGCTGGTACTCCCCTCGTCACGCCCCTCCCTTTGCTCCTTCAGCCTCTGTGGCAACTATTTATGCCAACTTTTGCTGTATTCCTTTACTTCTCTTACTTTGAGGCTCTTCTTTCCCCACACATGCCGTTTACGTTCCACCTCTGAAAAATTATTTCAGTTAATTTCTGTCATCAATTTTTACAGTGTCATCACTTCTTTTTTTTGCTTGTCTCATCTCTTTTTGCATCTCGGTTGTCCAAAATCTTTCAATCTGTCTTTTTTTACATAATGGATGAGAAGAGTGAATGGGTAATGTTTTTAACCCTTTAATGTCCGCTCATAACAGTCATTCACACATACAGCATGAACCCACTGGCGCTTGTTGAAGCAGGGTGATTTAAGACTGTTCCACGCCAGAGAGTATGTGTGGTCAAAGTTATGTAATCGTGGGCAAAATGACCTTGGTGTACCACTTAAAATTTGGAATAATAAGGACAGCACCACAGTTACGTAAGGATATCTCGGGCTGTAATTGAAGGAATGAAAAACTGGAACTGATTCAAGCTCTACCGTGTATTTATTGGCTGATGACAGGCAGCTTGGGGTCCTTGAGTTTTTAATGTGTCTAGCCATGACAAACATCCGTGTTGACCCAGAATCAGTCCTCGTAGAAAATTCTTACCAAACTTCAAGGGTCCTGTTCTGAATTCAAACTCCTCTTCCAACCCCCTGAGATTAACTGAGACACATGCCGACCACTTTACAGAGAGAAACCGAACCAGGGATGCCAAACTTATTCACATTGAAATCAAACAGGAACACCCCAGCCCCCCCATCTTCTCTTTTTCTCTTCTACCCTCCCTTTTTTTTTTTTATATCACCACTTCTCTTCAGGAATTCTGCCTTATCACTGGTATCAGCAGCTACAAACCTTTAGGGAGTAGCACAGCCGCGGCGAGTAAAACGGATGAGGATGCAGACCGCAACAGCTTCACTGTGATACTCACTGATGCAGCTGTATTTGAAGCAGGGAGGAAATACTACTGAGAGCTAATTGGAGGAGCTGTACACATAATGAAACAATTGTCATAGGAGGTTAAGGGGCAATTACACAGAGCATTCAGCCTTACTCTGTGAAGCCGGCTACTTTGTCCTCGCTCACAGACATTCCAAACAAACAGTCTGAGTCGCATGTGAAACCTCCCTTCAGAGCTCTGCCACAGTGGGAACAAATGTTTTGTTATATTTATCCCGCCTGTTGCTAATGACCACGCCAGCCAATACAGGACTAGGAATAACTGCACCGGTTGTTAGACACGACCGGAGTGTTATTTTTACCCGAAAGTATTCTCTATTATTCCATGTATTTAGAACAATTGTAGAAGAGGAAGATGGAGGGAGCATGATGTCAGACACCGAGTTTAGAAAACTCTTATTTCTGGAGAAACAGAAAGGGGACTTTTTCCTTACAGGAGAGGTTATTTCAGGCCAACGTCTTGTCAGTGGAAAGTTAACTGCAGAATGTAATTTTAGTGCCACACTGAAATCTCCCTCCTTAATTTTCGAAGTGGTGCTGTCCAGCAAAGCTTTTGGTAAAGGGCTGCGAGTCAGCGATTAAATGTGGGGAGATGTAGCTATGGTTATTTGGGAAATGATATGTTTGTATCCACAACGCCTAATAGTCCAGACCTTGATGAAAGACAAAAGGGTAAATACATGTATTTATGTGGTTGCTAAGTACAAAATGGGAGTCTCCAAATAAAATGCAGACTGTCGTGTGAGCTCTGACAAAGTTTGATTTTTAATTGTTCATTATAGAAAATGTTAAAAATTAATCCAGATGATTATAATAAGGAGAAAAACAAAATTTATGAACACACAAAAAACACATGGCTATCATTTCCTTAGGAGCTTAAACCTTAAGATTTAGAAAATCCACTTGTGTCTTTATTCACGTGATAAGGCGTTGTCTCTTCACCCCTCCACTCTACTCCACTCCACTCCCGACCCACCCACCCACCCTTCCGTGGCAGAGCATTTTAACAACCCTACCCTTGCTTTCCTTACACAGCAGCTCCCTCCACAGGAAATGAGGCATAGGATGTGACACGACAGCAGGCTAACACAAAGCCTTGTAACAGGATGGAGGTGGAGGGGGTTGAACCTATGATGAAGTTATGGGGTGTGGTGGTAGTGCTGCTATGGTAGCTGTCCTGATGGGAGAAAAAGGAAGGTGCATGTCTTCCTACTGAGTCATGCAGGGATGTAAACCTTTACGTTCTTGCTTTTCTTCCGTTTTTGTGCTAAACATAAGAGATAAACATTCATTTAAATTTGCTCATCAATCTAAATATTCAAGTTATCATTAAGCGATGTATAATTAACAAATGTGATTTTATTGTTCTCACAAGTCCCTTTTCAGCTCAACGTTCGTCTTAGACACATGTTTTTCCTTTAACATATTAAGAATGTATGGTATTTGATTCTTTAGGGCAGATGTCTGTTTTGGCCATTATGTATAACATAAAGCCTACAACAGAAACAATGTACAACAGCAAAGGATATATTCCTTTACTCATACCTGAACACTTGTGTGACCTCTCCTTGCTTTCCCAGGCCCCACAGCACTCCCTACCGCCCTAGATGAGGTCATCACCGAAATCGCAGCAGACATCAGCCACCCACCTATGACGGAGGCTCCGAAGGAGGACTTCACTGTAGTTACTGATCCTCCTGCCACGGACCCGACAGCAGTAGCTCACGACGATGTCGCCACAGCAGTTGTAACAGAGGTGGCGGCGTCTCCCGTCACGGATAGTCCTGAGGAGCCCATCACCGAGACAGAGGCTCCGGCCGTCTTGACCTCAGCACCAGAACTCGTCGTCACTGATCTGCCCGTCGAGGAGACCGAAGCCTCAAGTGAAGCAGCAGAGTTAGACGTCCTACCTGCAGCAACGGCAGCCTCCGAGCTGGGTGACAATGTGGTCATTGAAGACGAGACAGTGGGTGAGGAAATGTTTATCTTGGATTTGACGTTAGAGGTGGAGGTCATTTACATGGAGTCCTAAAAGCTCCTCTAGTTATTCTCTTCCTTTCTCTGTCCTTGTGATCCTTTCTTTCTCAGAGGTTATCGATTGATGGCAACTGAAAATGGAAAGGACAAAAAAACTTCAATTGAAAATTGGTCACATGAAAATGTCTTCTTGGCTTTGTCTCCCACAGAGGGTCTGAGCTCAGGCCAGGTAGTCGGCATTGTGATTGGTGCTCTGGTGGCGGTGGTCATCGTCATTGCTGTGGTAATTGCCGTGGTGAGGAGGATGGGCAAATACTCGTAAGTCGCTCATCAGTGATGATGATATGTCAGTGATGTAATGCTTCCGTTCGACCATGAGATCCACAGCGGTCCCATCCGAGGGACAGTATTCCCACGAACCACACCCTCCCCTCTGAGAACACAGTCACCATCTGTATGTCTGTTCATGAGGAATGTTTCTTGTGTCACAGGTCGGCCAAGAACAAAAAACCTGAAAAGAAAGGCAGCGTGATGGCTTCTGTAAATTTCACTATTTTATTCTTTTAGCTAATATTTGTTCTGCCGTCACATCCCAACTGGTGTAAAACTTCCCAGAAGCCTCTTACAAAGGTTGACACTTGTTGCTGCTTTTGCTGACACACTGTCCCATGGCCCTGAGAAGAAAATTGTGCATTCATGGAGACAAATGGCTCCATTTGACTTAAAATGGGCTTGTTTAATGACTCAGTGTCTGTGTACGCGGCCCGTGACCATTATGCAGACAGGTTTTATATCAACATCTGATTTAATTCCTGAAAACAGAAGACGTGTGTTTATCGAAAGCGGGGCAGCAACACAAAGTTGTCAACTTCTGTTGGTTTTTCTAATTAGCAGTCCTTCTGTGGTTAATTTTATTTTTTACTTTTTCTATCATATTTTCATAAGATGTGACATAACTTCTCTTTAAAATGGAAAAATGTAGTCCTAAAACTAATCCCCTTAACCTCCAGATAACTTCTCTCCCTTTTAAATTTCTTGCTAAACGTACTGTTTTTTTTCCTCAACCCTTAATATTTTAATTAAAATGTTTTTTTTTTCCACCATCAATGCCCATGTGCCCTCATTGCACAGAAATTTATTCAACACCAGGAAACAACATTCTTGTTTAATTAAAACTCAGATAGGACCTACTGCGGAAGCATTAATCATCTGCTTTCAACCAGTCACTGATACTTTCTCTCTTTTTCTTCCCAAAGCCCTTAAGGAAAAAGACAACCAAGCAGCAAGAGCACCCAAAGTTCTGGAAATTCTGAACTACTGAGCTGTGACATCATTTCTGATCATTAAAACAAGCACAAAATCAGAACTAAACTCACATAATCAGGATTATGGACTGTTGCCAAAAAAGCTGGGGAGACAGTCTTCTGTGTGTTTATGTATGTACCATATGTATGTGAGACAAGAGGTGCACATGAGCTAACATCCTCCCTGGCGACTTTTCTGACCCCCCACCTCTCACAACCCCAGGAGCTGCTGTCCTTCCCTACTTTGTCAGACGGATCAAACCAAGATGACAGCAGCAATCTCATAAAGTATTTGATACCTGTTCAAATGCATTTTGTTAAAAACAAAGTTTTAAAAAGGTGAGCGAGAAAGACACCCATGTGTGAAATCTCTTCTGAGAGGGACTGATTTAAATTAGTGTGCTTAGTTTGAGAGAGCTTTAAAATGGAAAATACTGACAAAATTAAACATATAAGGAAGCAAATGAGATTGTTACAAATTCCACACGATGTATATACAATGCAAGGGGACTACATAGTACACGGCTAATTAATTTTGCATGTGTTGCAGTTGCGTAGGCTAGCATTTGATATAATAGAAGACACAGTATACAGGCAGCCTTCTGGAGGCTGTTATTTTCCGTTCATTATAGCACCCCTCAGCACCAGTGGAGACCTTTTCTCACGTCGCTTGATGTGTTGGCCAACTGTATGAAGCACTGTGTGCAGAAGTTGTTTCAACATGACACTCGAGCTCTGAGAGCTAGCATGGGGCTAATAGAAAAGAAAAAGGGCACCTCATATGAAAGAGTCACGTGACATACTGCCCACTTTAACACTGACGTATAAAAACCTAATACATATCTGTGAAATTTAGCAGAAGGGATTGTGCCACTGCCTCTAGTATTCTCTTGGTATTTGGGAGGATTTTAACTTTGAAGTGCATTATTGATATGAATTGACTGTATACTTTATTTAACTGCCACCCATTCCAGAAAGAACAGATTTGATGACTTCTGGCTTGTTCCTTATAAAGGCGTTCACACAGCCAGCATTTATTAGAAATAGTGATAGCGCTACTTTACTCATAGCACTTGAGTTATAGACTGATACAACAGCCATGCACTCTTTCAGCTAATCCCAGATTGCATGCACAGGATGAAGTTTTATAGTTGCACTTTTTTTTAGTGCAGTTAGAGTAAGGCAGCAGTGCCTTGTATTGATGTATTTTTTTTTTTTAAAATCAGATGCGTGCTAAATGGGTGTACAAATAATGAAGTCTCAGCTTAGCTCCGCTTGCTTAACAAACTCATTTTATATGTGCACTGAATGAGTGTTGTAATTGTTAACGAATAAGCTTTAGACACTGCAAATGTTTGCAAAGACATATGTTTGTTTCCTCCCTTCTGCTTTGACACATCATCTTATCAGTTCCAGGTCTTTAATTTGTGTCATGGGACTTGTTTGAACCCTTTTAATTTAATTGCTGTGTTATTGTTCATACTGTTTCAATAAAAAAGAAAAAAAAACCCTCCAAAGAATATTCCTCTGATTTGTTATCTAGAAGCTTTTAGTCCTTTGTATGTGGAAATCATGAATAACTTTAAACTACCCATTGTCCTTAGGCATTTCCTATCTATTAGATTATGTAATTACAATGCCTAAAAGTCACCACATTCTTGAGCAGCACTGTATTCAGCCTTGAGTCTGGCCAAAATACCTAAAACAATTAAATTCTCATGACACATACGCTCTCATTTCCAAATACAATCCACACAGGATTAATCGGACTCCATGCTGGCAGCATCCACTCCTCTGTGATTGGCCCATTCAACAAATACTTCAATTTTTCAAAAAGCAACCCTTTTTTAGGGGAGAGAGAAACAGCACCAAATATGGAGGAGCATGTGGTCGAGACCGTTGAATCGGTTGGGCCCTCTGACAGTTAGGTGTGTTTTTTTATGCCATGTTGTGGACTTTGTCATACAGTGCTATTAGGGCAGGGCTCCAACCGTCGGCTGCTGGCTGCACAGAGATGCTCTGTGTCTGGCTTCCTCTCCTCTGTGTGGTTTTAGGCAGCGACCCAACACCCACCTCCTCAGCCTCTGCCCAAGCAGCGAGCTTCATAACTCTCTTTAGCTCACACTCTTGCCTCAGACTGCTGGGAACAATGGAGTCTATTGAGAAAGGCAGATGGAGAGGCTATGAGCTGTGGCTGTGAAGCTGTTCACCAGCAGGTCCCTCTCTTCCCTTCAGCAAGGGGGAATTCTGTACATCGCTACAGGGTGGGGTCACTTCCTGGGTGGGCCCAGCATTGATCATATGTATTTACGCACACATACATACACAGAAACCTGAATCATTAACTCTGTGCAGATAAAAACATGTTAAACCTACCATAACAGTCATGCTCCAGCGAAATGTTCCAGCAGGAGCAGCAATTAAGGCACGCCATCAAAGTGTGGGATTCACAGACGCTGTGTCTCAACCTGATTCATGATGCATGGTTCCAACATTACACACATTAGACCTGTTTTATATTTAATTATGAGACTCCAAACTGTCAGAGGTCTGTATGTGGGGTACAGGTATGAATGCAATACGACACCCCTGAATTCAAAATTTTACCCTGACCTACTTGCATAGGTCAAAGATCAAATCCAGTGCTCTGACCTACTTTTGTTGATCAAAGCACTAGCTTTGATCTATGGTCTTACACTGTCCTTCTCCCTCGTCTTTCTATCTGAGTGTAAAAAAGTTTAGATTTGACCTTGACCTAGTTTTGTCAAGGTCATCATCTCATTTTCATCCCCTTTGCCGCCCGAGTGATGTGCTTTCTGTTTCATCTTTCTATCTACAACGGTTGCGAAGATATTTGGTGGACAAACAAACGGATGGACGGACGGACAAACACACGAACGCTGCATTTACAACACATCACGGCTTTGAAGCGGGATGTAATGAGGGTGTGTGAAGGCTCACTGTGTGTGGGTCGTACACATTACGTACTGTACCTGTAAAAACAAACACAATGTACTGCATCGACCTGTTTGTGGAAAATAAATTAATTACATACCTTTAATGGGGTCATGTCAAAATGTTTCCCTCATCTCGGACTGACTTCTAAATGAGGACGGGATAAACTACTGGACTATTTTAGATAGAAGAAGATAAGGCTGTTCCCTCAAGATAAAATCAGTCCATTTTGATAAAAAAGAAGGATTTGTAGTCTCTCTATGCTGTGGAACCAGGAACTTCCACTGGACAGTTTGTGAGTCGTTAAAGAGAAGAATCCCCCAGTCTCAACTGGGCATCATCTTTAGTGGTAAAAATTGTCGGTGCACACTCAGCAATTTGTAATCCTATCAGTGTAAAGAAAGCACAGATTGCATAACAATAAAGGAAAGAGATTTTTCCAAATGCACAGCTTTATATAAAAACCAGGCATTAGGATAATTCTGTCCTGCCAGATGTTTGCCTGGTGGAGTATCTGTGCGTGATCTAATCAACTGAAGATACTTCAATATGTCCTAATATTCATTCATCTTCTAATCCACCTCTTCTGCTTTCATGAGTCACAGGGGTTTCTGGAGCCTATTCCAGTGGACTTACGGGCAAGGGTGGGGGACACTCTGGGCAATTCTCTGGTGCACCGTGAAACCATGTCAGAACATTGGAAAGGATATAAATTTGAAAGAAACAGATATTATATATATAGATTAAAAAATGGAAGAAAAAAAATAAATAGTGGATTAAATTCAGCTCCACGGTAAATTAATTTAAAATAATTTCCTTTGAAATGCATAATGTCGTCATCAAGGCTTCTGAATAATTATATATTGCTTACATTATTTGAATTTGGAATTAAAATCTTGGGCATTTGCAGTATACCCTGATTGCAGCTTAAATGAAGCCGCTCAAATATCACAACTCTGATCAATATGAACATTTCTGGGTTTTCTTTTATTATAATAACTGTTCTGACCATTACCTAAGAAAATAAAGAAAACCATCAGACACCATCAAGGTTAACTGTGCTTCAATAACTCAATAAACTGTAGTTATGACCTACATTTATTCATCGAGGTCCTTCTAAAAAAATTATCATATTGTGATAAAGTTCATTATTTTCTGTAATGTACTGATAAACATTAGACTTTCATATATTTTAGATTCATTACACACAACTCAAGTAGTTCAAGCCTTTTATTGTTTTAATATTGATGATTTTGGCAAAAAAGTAAAGAAAAACCAAAAATCCCTATCTCAAAAAATTATCTTATGTCATCCGACCAATAAAAAAACTGTTTTTAATACAAAAAAAGTCAACCTTCAAATAATTATGTTCAGTTATGCACTCAATACTTGGTCCGGAATCCTTTTGCAGAAATGACTGCTTCAATGTGGCGTGGCATGGAGGCATCAGCCTGTGGCACTGCTGAGGTGTTATGGAGGCCCAGGATGCTTTGATAGCGGCCTTAAGCTCATCCACAGTGTTAGGTCTGGTGTCTCTCAACTTCCTCTTCACAATATCCCAGATTCTCTGTGGGGTTCAGGTCAGGAGAGTTGGCAGGCCAGGTGAGCACAGTAATACCATGGTCAGTAAACCATTTACCAGTGGTTTTGGCACTGTGAGCAGGTGCCAGGTCGTGCTGAAAAATGAAATCTTTATCTCCATAAAGCTTTTCAGCAGATGGAAGATTGAAGTGCTCCAAAATCTCCTGATAGCTGCATGGACACTGCCCTTGATAAAACACACTGGACCAACACCAGCAGCTGACATGGCACCCCAGACCATCACTACATGTGGATACTGGGTACTTGACACTGGACTTCAGGCATTTTGGCATGTCCTTCTCCCCAGTCTTCCTCCAAACTCTGGCACCTTAATTTCCGAATGACACGCAAAATTTGCTTTCATCCGAAAAAAAGTACTTTGGACCACTGAGCAACGGTCCAGTGCTGCTTCTCTGTAGCCCAGGTCAGGCGCTTCTGCCGCTGTTTCTGGTTCAAAAGTGGCTTGACCTGGGGAATGCTGCACCTGTAGCCCATTTCCTGCACACACCTGTGCACGGTGGCTGTGGATGTTTCTACTCCAGACTCAGTCCATTGCTTCCGCAGGTCCCCCAAGGTCTGGAATCGACCCTGTTCCACAATTTTTCTCAGGGTCCGGTCACCTCTTCTGGTTGTGCAGCGTTTTCTGCCACACTTTTTCCTTCCCACAGACTTCCCACTGAGGTGCCTTGATACAGCACTCTGGGAACAGCCTATCGCTCTGAAATTTCTTTGTTTCTTACCCTCTTGCTTGAGGGTGTCAATGATGGCCTTCTGGACTGCAGTCAGGTCAGCAGTCTTACCCATGATTGCGGTTTTGAGTAATGAACCAGGCTGGAAAATTTTAAAAGCCTCAGGAATCTTTTGCAGGTATTTAGAGTTGATTCGTTGATTCAGATGATGAGGCTAATAGCTCGTTTAGAGTACCTTTTCATGATATCCTAATTTTTTGAGATATGAATTTTAGGTTTTTCTTTACTGTTTTGCCGAAATCATCAATATTAAAACAATAAAAGGCTTGAACTACTTCAGTTGTGTGTAATGAATCTAAAATAGGTCAAAGTCTAATGTTAATCAGTAAATTACAGAAAATAATGAACTTTATCACAATATGCAAATTTTTTGAGAAGGAACTGTATATTCACTAAAAGTAACTCACTGATGTTCCTGGTGTTTGGAGCACCCGATGACTGAGTAGTGCTTTTTAAGTTACTGTTACTGGATCAGCTGCAGTTTAAAAACACAAAATGTCCTGAACGTAGAGCCTATGTAAAACCACATCTGGGCTGTGATGATTTAAAAATGTTGAACTATATATTTGTGTTGTCAATATGATAATTTTCTTTAAATCAATAGCAAATGAATTTGATAGCATGGTTAATGTTACAGATAAAAGTTTAAGAACTTGAGAGCATCTTTTTGTGCTTCTATCTGACAGACTGATGGTAGTGTAAACAAGTGGTGCTTTGCTTCATGTGTGTCACAAGTTTATGTCTACGCTCTGTGGGATTCATGTTATGAGTATAACAGGAATGCCATCCCACATTGATTGGAGCTTTGTAGTGGTGTGTAGGTCGCCTTCAATGTGAGGAGCACCACATGTTGAGCCTACAAAGAGCACGGCTTTGTGATGCCATAAGATAAATGTCGTGGGCTCGTGGAGTGTGAGCGCTTCGGACAGCTGGATGTGCAGGGTGGGTCAACGGGTTGAGGGACAAGGGAGGGGGATAAAGTTGGTTGACAGGCAGAGACAGTGTGTTTGTGTGTTAGGGGCAGATAGTGTAGATGATGCAACAGAGATGAATTTGCTGCAGTATGATTGTAGCAGCAGAAGACCATAAAGTTGAGAGAAGGTCTAATGTTAAAACATGACTCCCTCCGTGTGTGTGTGTGTGTGTGTGTGTCATGGGGAGGTTGTCACGGTGTATCCCTGGATGTGTGTGAGATGTGTCAGTAATTCTGGAGGGTACATCTGTTTTTATTGGATGTTGAGGTATTAGTGTGGGTGTGTGTGTCTGCATGTACAGTCAGTATATAAATATACAGTACACAGGGTTACAGTTGTATGTACTTATGCAAATGCATCACGTTTTTGCACGGAACAGTCTGTATTTGTCTGTTTACGTACTCTTTCTTGGACATCTGGTATTTCCCATGAGATGAAGCAATAAATTTTTTTGGTCCCAGTGACAGGACATGTCGTGGCATCATAGGCAAGGCTTTGTCTAGTCCGTGGAGCACACGCTTTCTATAAGGCACCCTCATTGTTACAGACCAAAGCTCTGCTCACTGATCCTCATGATACACAGGCATGCTGTGATCTATGTACCCCCTCCCTCTCATTTTGTCCTATACATTCATGTGGATGATGAATATTCACAATGCACATGCTAACACCTTCTCTTTTATGTTTCAATCACTGAATCTTTTGTCAAAATTTTTCATATACTGTACGTATATTACGTCTTAACCATGTGTGCACAATGACTTACAGTCAGCACCTGCTATTACGATGATTCGACATATGTGTCTGACCAGCAGAGTCATTCGTGAGCTGCTCATCGTAATTCCACAGCTGCAATTGCCATCAGCTGTGAAAGACATGCTGGAGCCTTGTTTCTGTATACAGTGACTCTCTATTACAAGCTAAGAATAAACACAGAAACTTTTTCCTCGATTACATTTACCGTATAAAAGAATAATCCAATGTCAAGCATGTTGATCCTCAAAGAGCTATATCATCCATCATTACACTGAAAAGTTGGATCTAAAATACAGATCAGGAGGAAGGCTTGAGTAGAAGGAATCCGGGTGTTTGTGATCTGTTAGTACAGCAGGCAAAAGTCTGACATCTAGTTGATAATTAGAGATACCACTCAATTGACATACCATGCATGTACCATGAGAACACCCGCCAACCCATGTGCTACACAGTGTCACAGATGTATATGTGGACTCCGCCAAACTCCTACAGGTCTTCTCAAATAATGCCCTTTATGTTGGTGTTATTATGTAGGTGGACACACTAAAAAAATGTCAGACCAGGGAGTAGCTTTCTATCAGTGTAGATGTGAGTTTAATATGAGCCACAGCTTTGTGATTCAATTGTCAATTGTTGAGGAAGACAGAAGACTGGTCGGGGGAGAGCAAATGTTAGAACACATCATAAATCATCTTGTCAGCTCAGTTAAGATGTTTTCTCAGCAGCTATACAGTAGACATGACACTACAGATAACATGTGGCTTGTTTCTAACATCAGACTCAAAATAGCCATCATCTTGCATGATGAAATCAAATTAAAAGTTTATACATTGGCTTCACGTAAATGGAACTAGACACTATTGTAATTTGACATTTTGCAGGCATGTTTTGATGTATTTAAAGTATTCATCAGCTCTTCTATAGGAATAGTAATGTCAATACTACTAGTATAATAGAGCACTCAATAGTAAAGGTATAAGTTTGCACATTAAAAATTAGTTCCAGCCCCATCTTTTCCTTATTGCATGGCGCCATCTACCGATTAAAATGATATAACGCTGTAAGTGTAACGATAAAACGATGATGCAGTGTTTTTCGATGTTTCGATGAATTTACACAAATCAAATAAGACATTTTAGGGCCACCGATCTGTTTCCCATCATTTAAAGCTCTCATCCATTCGCATGTCTTGCTAAATTCAAAAGCATTTTTCTGACTTTACTCTTTTAATTGTGAATTTCTTCGTGATATTAAAAAAAAAAAAAAAAAAAAAAAAAAGCATATTAAAACATTTGTGACGGCGTCATTACTTCCGATTATGATGGTCCGTCATATGATCGATCACAGTACATCTGCCCATTTCAATGAAATCATTTTTAAGAGTTTCTTGACTCCGTTCTTGTTTTCGTCAGAGGTGACAGCCACCTCCTGCTCTGGTGCTTCATCTACAAGGTCTTCAACAATCCCGTTCCTGATTGGTTCAAATTGCACATCTACATTTTCTGACCAATCAAAGCACCGGAGCCTCAGTGGCGCATCAAGGAAGAAAACACAACTGTCCACAACCTCTTTTTAAGGAATATGCTGTTATTTGCCTGTTAACAGAAGTAGGTACATAATCTTAAACATGCAGTTTTTGTTAAAGAATCCGTGTTAATAGCGGTTGTGTCGAACAAACTGTTCATACACAGCCAGGGCTTGCGAGCTAGCGATGCAGCTAGCATAATACTATACGCTTTAATGTCGGTAGCAGCTGTTTTCATTCACTTGGCAAATGAAGTCTTGAACCGGAGACTTGGAGGCCGTTGGGTTTTAATCTGCAGCTCCGTCCTTGTTTCTGGGGAACAGTGGTTGGGACATTTTAGAGGAGCTCGTTGACCTTTCTGTCGATGAAGCGAACAGCCTCTGTAGCAAAACAAGTGAATGTGACGACGTGTTGTGTGGCCAACTAGTAATGGTGCAAGGACCGAGGAGCGTCATCAAGCCAGGTGAAATAGATGCGAATGAACAAGCTGCCAGGCTTTATCAGTCACATGTTCTGGTTAATAAGTATTATTGTTATGAATGATATTAATTTGTGAAAGTGTCAAATAAGTTTGTTTCACCGCGTTTGAGTGCAGGTGGAGATTTAACACCACCAGACTGGCTCCAATAATTCAGTAAGCAGGCCTTTAAATGCTGCTGGACACCTTGTTCGGGTTCTTCTTCCACGTCGTGTCTCATTGATGGATTGAGGGTTGTTTGCGCAACAGAAAACAACGATGGAAATATATAAAAATAAAAAAAAATGATTGTGAAGATACGATTTAGGGTCTTTGTTTACATTTCCTGTGGTGGTACTGGAATAATTAAACAAAAATAGATTTTTTTTTACACTGAAAAACATTATTATGGTAAAGCAGATTGCTACTCTCTGGTCTAGTGCGTGTTTGAGGAGGACGAGGTAGAAGCCGACTTGATATTTCCGTATTATGTTTTATTAATCCTTTATTTAACCAGGAAGTTTGAGGGTGACCCGGTAGGATAGCTGATTGTTTTAATGGCTCAAGAAACTGAGCAAGAGCTGCCATTTGTAATCGTTGGTGAAAAAAACGCCTTTTCCGGTTACAATTCACTTTCATGTTGATGGGCATCCACGGTCTGGATAAGCAAGTCGAATCCGTATTTTTTGAGGACTGGCTCGACCTCCTGTGTCGCATCTGGCACACGACAAGCCTTCCATTTTGTCCCACCAAACCCTGGATGTGCGTCAAAATGCACCAGGCTTCAGGTTTCCATCTTGGCCGACAGATAGCTTTCTAAAAACTAGATGTCAAAGTGTTTAATCACAGCAGAGGACAATCATGGGAGTTCATGTTTGTGCTGCTGCTGGTTAGTTTATGTCTTACTCAGAAAGTTACTGACAGATTTTAATGCTGCGGTGGTTTCCAGCTCCAGAACTAAATATGACTTATGGGATTTTTGTACTGATCCAGGTCACCATGTGGATCCAGAACCCTTTGTGAGGATTTTTTTTTAGCTTTGTGGAGCAAGAACAGTCACAGCAGTTTTGGCTTCTTACATTGTAGATAACGCCAGCAATGGTGTGTCAAAATTAACAGCTCAAAGTTTTGATCTAAATCCAACTCAACATTCTAGACCTGGTGCTCAATACTGTTTAAATTTAACGTGGGCACACAAAATACATATTGTTGGACGGATGACAAATGATTAACGCTACAGATGATCAAGAGGAATTTATATCAGAAACTGTGCTGATTCAATTAGGTGGTGTTTCATGTGCCTTAAAAAAGGTACCATATTAGATCCTGAAAAAGCAAAACGCAGTAATACAATATTGTTCATCATAAATGAATTAAACTAAATCATTAATGTGATTCCAAATTCTGTGCTATGTTTTTGGGGTCAGTGGTTCATAATATGCTGGTCAAACTATCACAGGACTGGATCTTTTAGGGATGCCTGAAGGAACAAACTGAGCTACTGTGCGGTTTGGTTTTGTTGCTGCTTTGTCTCACTGGTAGCGCGATTACTCTTCAGTTAATTAACAGATTTTTATCAAACTGCTAGGATAATTTTTTCCAGACAAGGAAGAGCCCATTCACTTTTGGAATGGATAAGGAAAGAGGGGTAGAGTCGAGTTTTTTTCCCCCCACTACATGATAGGGATTTTCACCATTACAGTAAATTAATGTAACCTTAATGCTGGAGGGGTACTCGCATAAGTTAACAAGATATAACCCGAGGCCTTTTTGAATAGCCAAAGAAAATGTTGACTGCGCTCATCTACACCCACCTCACACATGTTCACTTTGATTATTTCATGCTTCACATAATTCAGTAGTAGTTGCAGTTTTGTGTTCAGTTATTTTATGGAATTTTTATGATAATTTTTGAAATATGTCACTTGCGGGCTTATTTTCTTCTTCCAACATTCTGAATGTTATTATTACATCACTTCAAAGCAGTGATGTAATTGTCAGTGTTCGTGTGTTCATTTGTTCGTCTGTTCGTTCATTAGTCCATCAAATATCTTCGCAACCGTTGCAGATAGAAAAATGAAGCAAAAAGTAGATTACTCAGGTGGCAAAGGGGATGAAATTGAGATGATGCCCTTGAGAAAACTAGGTCAAGGACAAATTTAAACTTTTATACACTCAGGAACCAGATAAGATAAAGACGAGGGAGAAGGCCAGTGTGAGTAAGACCATAGATTAAAGATAGTGCTTTGATCTACCTATCCACTAGCTTTGATCTATGGTGTTGCAGTCTCTGACTGCCTTGGTTCTTGTTATAATTATTATTGTCATCAGTATTAGTATTCAATGAAATGAAGGCAACTCAAAATTCCTTTTAGATTAATTAATAAAGCAGACAATGCTAAAACAATCTACAGTTAAATGTTAATCTTAATACATTTCATCATTGTACAAATCACCATGGACTACAAATAGGTATTTGATGGATTTATGTTCGTATTGATTTTCACTCAGCCAGGTCATGGTAATCCTTGAAGGTTGAGTTGGTAGCAACTGGACTTCTATTTAGGGTTTGAAGACGTTTCACTTCTCAACCAAGAGGCTTCTTCGGTTCTGACTGACCGGTGGGGAGTCGAGATATTTAAACTCTCCTGAGATTGCTAACACACTGAGTCGTGAAGGTCACACGTATACCCGAAACTCCCCAACAGTCAGTCAGAAATGAAAACACCTCTTGAATGAGGGGTGAAATGTCCTCAAAATCATAACAGAAATCCACTTCAGATTTTTCACATGGACTACTAAATTAATGCCAGACTTTGCAAAGTACTTCAGCTTAATTTTGTAAACCAATGTAAATTGTAAATGCAATTAATTTGTTTGGTAACTGTGTTTGTACTGCTGCCTGAATTGGCCTGGATGATCCATCCCCAATTAGACTTCTCTTGGTCAAAGAAAACTTGCAGTTTTAAAAGTTTGCTAAATTACAATCTCATCTTTATCTGTTCTGTAGGTGGGACAGCTGTCATAATTTCTGTGTGACAGACAGCTTACGGAGTAACAGGATACAACCTTTACAGAAGATGGACAACTCTCCCAATCTTTACATCTTTGAACTTGGAGACAATGAGGAAAAAGATGAGGACATTTGTCAAGAGGGAACTGACACTGAAATAGACTGGAGGCCTTTTCCCTGCCAACACTGTGACAGACATTTTACCAGTCAACAAGGCTTGGAAAGACACATACACACCCACATGAAAAGTGAGGCACATGGTTACAAAAGCAATAAGAGTAACACGTCTTTTGGTTCAAACCTGGATCAGCTTCAACTCGAGAAGATCATGCCTCAGAACTCAGAAGACTCAGTTATGCAGCTTCATACTTCCTCCATGATTAGCTGTAATACTAACACTCTCCCAGCTGCAGACCACAGTGCTTTGCCAGACAAACAGCAATTACCAGAGGAAAATTATGCATGCAAGTACTGTGAAAAGATATTTACTACACATACCAACAAGCGACGGCACGAGCGTAGGAGCCATGAACACCAACTTCAGCAGTCAGATGGAGTTAAAACCCAACTTCCCCAGGAGGAGAGTCGTCAGAGAATAGTCAGTGAAACATCTCAATGCAAAACAGGGCTTGGTGTCAGTGTAGTTCCTGCAGCTGTTCTGGACAAGGAAGAGGAACAACCTGAACATTACATGCTAGATGTTTCTAGCAATATTTCAGAGAATCTCAGCTTTTACATTGATGGGAAGATAGTGTCAACAAGTACAGTCAGTAGCTGTGATGCAGCTGAAGTCCCTTCGGGGTCTTCAACTTTAGTTAGACTGGATTCACTGATTCTAGATCCTGTCCATATCAGCAAGGTTTTAAAAACCGATTTGGTTATAGGGAAAGAGACACCTGGTCAACCTTTGTTAAAGAGAAGAACAGCAACACCACCTCTTTTACCGCAAATTAAAACTCAGCTGGAGTCTGAGGTGGTTGTTTCTTCATCCTCTTCATCATATGTATCGTCTTTGATAGAGAATCTACTTCCTCAGAATACAGAGTCAACAGTTGTTCAGAAGGAAAGGACAGTGTTCCTGTCACCGAAGCTCAAGCAGCTCCTAGAAAAGCAAGATGGCCTTAAACCGGCACTTGCCCTGATCACAGATGGTCAGAAGCCTTGTTCTCCCGTGTCTCTCTCTGTCCTGCCGGCTGGAACAGGGAGGTTTAAAAGACGGACCGGATCTCCGTCCAGATCCCTGCTGCTAAACCCTAATGAAGAAACGCCAGCAGAAGAGTGTGATGGTGTAACTGCAGGACAGAACGATACCCATCATGGACCCTCAACTGTGCACCAAACATTCAGTGATAAAGATGACACAGCTTCATCAGTAGAGGATCTGGCAGTGAAGACAGTCTTAACAGAGGTCTCGCCCCCCATTGCTAGCGGTAATTCATGCAACCAGCAACCGCTCGATCTCTCAAACACAGTCAAAAGAATTGAAGGAGTAGCTTTAACTGATGCTGCGTTGGACTTGAGTTTACAAAAAAAGACCCTTAGTGAAACTGAACTGTTAAATGACATTCCACAGACAGTTTTGAAAGAAGAAAAAATGAATACTAACATGTTTGAGATGGCCTTAATGAACATTGCAGAGAAAAATGCAAATCTTGGAAACCTAGAGACCCCTCTAATCACCGACTTCACGATAGTTACCAATCCAGATATGATGACCCCTGTGGACCCTGTTGCAGAAGGACTTGTCTATGGGCTTGCCCTTCCCCCCAGCTCTCTGAATCCATCAGCAGCCTCTCTTACCCCTGTTTCTTTGCAGCCTCCGTCTCCATGCACTATAGCTTTTGCTTCCCACGCCTCACATACCATGCTCCCTACAACTCCATCGTTGATCACAGTTTTGGCCCCTCCATCAATTTCTAACCCTTCAAGCCAAGCAATCCAGGTGTTAGCCCCAAACATATCTCCTGAGCCCTTGGTCATCTGCACTGAAAATGCATTAAATTCATCAGAGTGTGATTTAACCACTGCTTTTTCATCTGCAAATCCTGCTGACCTGGTCACTCTCTCCCACTCCCTTGACCCGGCTCTAAATCTGCCAAGCCACATGTTTCTCACCGATCAAATAACACTAGCCCCACCTATTCTAGAACCTATGCCTGTTTCAGAAGTGCCGTTCACACCCACTGTAACATTAAATGATTCGCTTATCAACTCTTACAACATTACGAGCAAAGCACTGCTAATAGAGTGCACAATAGCTCTAGAAGCCCCGCAGAGTGTAGTCCCTGCTGCAATTACGTTACAAGAAAACACTCCTGAGCCTCCAGTACCACCACAGTTGGTTGTTAATCACATGGAACAGCAGCAGATCGTATCAGTGCCCGACCCTCAGACTGTGGACCCCACAGCTCTTGCGTTATCTATTGCAGAGTCTGTAACAGTATCCACTGCCACCTCAGTGATATCTGATTGTCCTGCTGTGGGTGAATTGAGTTCTGACCTTGAACCGGTTTTAGATGTAGATCCACCAACCAAAACAGAACAGACCGAAGAGAGACCTGTAGACAGTGCAGTTCCCATACCAGAACTGCCATCTGAAACTTTGCCTTCGTCAGTGAAAGCTGAAGAGGATGAATCCTTAAACAACACAACACCTGATGCACAAATGCAGACATTCACAAAGAATTTTATCTGCAATGTGTGTGATAAGCTTTTTCATTCAATGAAAGAACTAGGCAACCATGTAGGTGACCATGCAGATGAATGGCCCTACAAATGTGAATTCTGTCTGCTGCTCTTTGGCAAACCTTCTGCATTGCTTGACCATCGATCGAGCCTCCATGGTGTCGGCAAGTCTTATGTGTGCAGTGCATGCACAAAAGAGTTTGTCTACCTTTGTAATCTCAAACAGCATCAGGAAGAAGTACATCCTGGCCAGCAGTGTACATTTACTGAAGAAGAAAAGGGAAAGCTAAGACCCCAGAATTACAACAACTCATCAAAAATTGGTATGGATCCTTTGGTGTCCAAAGATCCAGAAGAAGCTAAAATACCTGTGAAAAAAGAAGAAAGTGAAGATGTTGCTACTGAAGAACTGGTTACAACAATCAAAGTCCTGGGCTCAGATGGAGGCAAATTCAAGGGTCCTGATGTTCGTCTTGGCATCAACCAACATTATCCCAGCTTTAAGCCCCCTCCATTTCCGTATCATAACAGATCACCTTCTGGATCAGTGGCTTCCGCCACAAACTTCACCACCCATAACATCCCACAGACCTTTACTACAGCCATTCGGTGCACTAAGTGTGGGAAAAGCTTTGATAATATGCCAGAGCTTCATAAGCATATCCTTGCTTGTGCAAATGCCAGTGACAAAAGACGATACACACCGAAAAAAAATCCCATCCCGTTACGCCATTTTGCAAAAACACAAAATGGAGTTCTGTCTACCACTAATTCTGATAATGGTCTAAATGTTTCCAACAGACCCAGCCACTCAAATAGATCCAAATCAACCCAGGACCCTTCAGTTAAGGTGAAGTTCAAGGCATTAAACAAAAGGAAGAAAAAGTTGGTGCAAAGGGTCATGCCTCAAAGGAACAAGTCTGTCCCCTCATCAAATAGAATACTGCCTACACGGGAGCAGCAGGAGGTTTTTGTTTGTCCTCATTGCAGCAGAGAGTTCACAATGCGTCGCAGCAGAACCAAACACATGGCAGTCTGCCCAAAGAAAACTAAAGAGGTGAAGAAACGGAAGGATGGAGGGATCTCTGTCACAAAAGAAAATGACGGAGATTTGCGCAGAGGGGTTGAAGAGAAACAAACCCCACCCCCGCATAAAACAAGACTCCAGACTTCCGGCCATGCAAAGAGGCCTGCCGTCCTGCCAGTTCAAACTGTATTTTCCAGCAAAAGAAGTAAAATAATCATAAAAGAGACCCTGCAGCCAGCACAAGAGGCAGCCACTCTGAATGAACTTCCCATCGTTCGCACTTTTAACCCCTCCATGCGCCAGTATAGCAGAGTGCAGTCTAGCGTCAAAGGAATCCCCATTAAAATCACCATAGTGAAACCACAGCCGGCTACACCACAAAAGGATGAGCTACGTCCCACCCAGAGCCAAAAAGAATCGACCAGAGCCGTTGCCAGCAGCTCTGAACAGAGTCAGACAGGTTGAGCTCTACTCTGCAAAACACCGTGAGAATCACCAGGTGGTTAAAGCACATGATCATTTACCTGCAGGTGATAATAATGAAAAGATGCACGCAGTAATTTCTCATTTGTTCTGAAAAGATTGGGTCTTTTGTTGTTTGGTTCCTAAGCAATTAAAAAGGAACCCCCAAAACTAAACACAGTGCAAACAGCTACTGTCATTATCAAGATGATGTATGACCGCTAACACAACCTTGCTGCTTTATCCATATAGAATAATGTTTATGAAAATAAACATTGAAACAACAATTTGAAAACGATAGGCAAATATTAAAAAATTAGATTAGATTCAACTTGACTGTCTTTGTGTATGTCACAGATACAAAGCAATGAAAAATGCACCCTGTATATCTGAGTTTTTTTTTCAGTTTGTGTTTTGTTTACTGTTTTCAGGACTTGGCTGGTGGAACACGCCAAAGTGACATGAAGGGAGTTAATTGCTAATCACACTGTAAACCCCTTGTTCCCATGGACTGTACATTAAAATTAACTGACCTGACTGAACTGAGCATAGATAAACAGATTGCTAAGGACCCTGCAGTGAGAGGATGTTTCAGTATTTTCATACTTTTGTAGCAGCTTAGATGTTTGTAAGGCTCATTTTCGTTTTGTAAATGTTCTTTTGATGCTGGGATTTGCACATTAATGTTAATCTGACTGCTGCTTTGAGCAGGGAGACTCCTGTCATTACACACCTACTTGGCTATTTAGAGAGGATTGCAGGTGGCAGTCATTACCTCTGCCAGGGAGCGATGGAGTTTATGTGAGCACTCAATGTTTTGGTTTTTTTGTTTGTTTATCCATTTTCTAGACATCTCGAAAAGTTATCCATAGTCATTAAGAAATATTGTGTATTGATGCAATTTGGACTGAAGAATTAAATTTTGGGGTGGGTCCAGGTACCTTCACTGATTCTGATCAGCGTTTCGCTATCTTTAAAGTTGAGATCCTAAACAATAATACTAGCTGTTATTAAAATACATATGTATAGGCATTCATGAGTTCCTAACATCATGCCTAATTGCATCCAACTATAAATGGATTGTTCTGAGTTTAGTGACCTTGACAATGGCATTAGTGAAAGTATGCACTGTTTGACAGCTTTCTAGTTTCAGCATGCTCTTGCACTTTTCCTTATCTGCTGTTTGTGGCCTCTTGGTTTGAACTCGTACTGCATGCTGCAAACCAGTGAAATGGCAACATCAATTGAGGATGGATTATGTTGATGCAATTAGGCTTGATGTTGCTCTGATAGACAGAAACCAGTGTAATTAAAGGAGTCACACTGAGATTGCTTTGAAACACAGGACTACAAAATTACAGAAATCTAACAGTCTATTTGCAATTAACAAGTTTTAGTAAGTAGAAACACACTTTATTACTTTTATGGAAGTCATTGTTTCGATCGTTCATGGGAGTGTATTGGTAGATTCAATGCTGCAGGTTTGGCAAATCTCAATTATATATAATCTGGCAGATGCAGTTAATCCTGTATGTATTTGTATAAAGGTTTGAGAGCGATGCTCTTGATGTGCCATCAAATGTATATATTATGTGATGAAAGACGTAATTTTGCGTTAAATTTAGTTTTGTGGCCTGACAAAGATTTTTTTTTTTTTCAAAAGTTCAAGGTTTACGTTTTTTGAAAAAAGCTGTTGTGTTCTATTATGTTTTTAAAAATGGTTTTGTTGCCTAACTTCATGTTTTGGCCACCACAAACAATTTTTCCACTTTTGGGAAGCGCTGCAGTTTAACGTATTTGCGCTGCAATTCCAAACAGTACTTCTGTTTTATTTTGTAATTTTATGTATTGATTTGGAACCATTTTTGCCATTTTTTCAATTTGTTAATAAGAATGAATTGATCAAAAATGCCAGTGCCAGCTGCAGTGCTCAGCCTCGCTGATTTTTTGTTTGGAATTCTGAAAATTTTCTGTAGTTAGTTTAGTTTGTTGAAATTATTTTGCAATTTGTTTAGAAAGTGCTTTTCAGAATTTTTTTTTTTTTTTTTTCCCATTTCAACAGCTAAAAAAAAAAAAGTCTGTTTAGGTTATCCATTGTGCAAAAGCACTTAATTGTTGCTTATAATTTGTATGAATAGTTGTTTAATTAAAAGTTTATTGTGTGAAGTTTTTTCAACAAATTCTAACGTATAAATTACAAAATATGTAAAAACATAAGATCTAGTGTACTTCCTGCTGAAACCCTGCAGTGACACTTAGTCTGTTTGATTTGTTTTTTTATGCCACTAGTTTGATGATTCATTGCGATACAGGGTAGTTATTTTTAGTTTCATAATCTAAAACTTGATAATAACGTGAATATGAGCGAATGCTTCTGCCCTTTGAGAGAGACTGAACCGTACTGGATGTATGGGACTGTTACTGTGAAAGTGCTTGTAGCATTTTGAATTGTAAATTGACACGTATATTTATTAATAATTTAAAGTTGTCATCAATCTCAGAACACTTTGTATGATTTGCACTAAAGGTTTTTCAAGTGAATATTCAAAATAAATGAAGAATGTTAAGTTTACCTGTGACACTTGTGTGAAATCTTTAATAAACCTCTCAATTTAATCACAATGTTGTATAATTGTTTTACAGAGATTCTACTAGCGTAAATAAAAGTTTGGATGGTCTTAGCAGGGCAAGCCTTGCAGAATCTGCTGTACTGTGGTTCTGACTATGGAGTAATAAAATATCCAGGGGGTGGCACATTTTCTTACTTTGACCATGGAGCTGTATTCAGTCCAGGGCGACTTTCATATTCTGTTTGAAAAAGCCAATTCTGGTGTTGCTTTAGTTCTATTTTCAACATGTTTTTTTCAGCCCTAGCATTCGGGTATTTAGAATCTGCACATCAGCCCCCAGAACCTCTGCATCCTGACCTTTTTGTAAGACTGCACTAATTCATCATTAAGTGTTAGTCTGCATTCTTTGATCCCACATTTATTTCCCACAACAAATAGTTCAAAGAATTTCAGTGACAGGGCAATAAGCAGACAGTCCAAATGCTGTAAGTTTAGATGTTCACAACTGTTACTCTGACATCATAATTTTTTTTCTGTTGTAATTTAGGGGCTGCGGAACGGAAGTTGCCGGTTCAAAATCTGGGTTGGCCAAAACTATTTGGATTGTGAAGTGGCAATGGGGGGTGCCAGTTAATCTCCTAAACACTGCCAAGATGCCCTTGAGCAAGGCACTGTCCCCTTACAAGCAGCTCATGGTGTGCCCAACACGAGAGCTGCCAGCCACTCTACCTCCCACTATCAGCATGCCCACAGGCCCCATGTGTGTGTTTGTGTGTGTACAGGCCTGTACGACATATACGTGTGAAATATCTGGAATGCAAAAAAAAGTTATTTCCCTATGGGTATTATTAAATGATTTATTTATTTATTAAAACCTTGGCTGTTTTAGCAGAGGTCAAGTTTGTGTCATGTGACTTCATCTGTTGTTCTATGATCACATCATGGCAAAATTGAGACACTGAAAAGTGATGAGCATTTTCAATATATTCAAAATACTGGCAATTTTAACTGGATTTGGGGAGTTTAGAAGACTAAAATAAAGTATTTACAGAATAACAAGGTTACCACCAAGTCTCCTAAGTGTTAGAAAATAGTTCTGAATGGACTGGTGCCGTAACATCACAGAATTTAGAATCTTCACCTTACTGGCAAACCTTGAGGATCTCAAACATAAGAAGGTCTAAAGACACAGCATGTAGAGGAAAGATTTTTTTTATGGTTCAATATGACAGAGTAGCAGTAGCTGCGATATGCACAGAAGTTGAATTATCACCCTCTTCTCCTTGGAGACGTGATGGAGACAGTGGACACTGCAGTGAAAGGAGGATCCAAACACCTGAGCAGGTGAGCTGGTTCAACCGGGGCTCCGATGTCGTGCTTGTTCTCCCCTGACGAATCTTATAAATTCTCTCTTTCCTTGTAGTGCATACGTGACAAATAAACAGAAATGGTTTGGTTTTCAATTATATTTTTTCTCTCTTAAACAACTTCAAAGCTCCAACAATTGTATTTTATGTTTAATGAGAAGAAAAGATGTAGAGAAGCCTCTGAGCCAGTTCAAGCAGACAGCAGTGCGTCGCATTTGTACATAATTCCTCACACCCACGTGACTGACCTGTCTGATTGAAGTGAACTGATATGGTCGGTGCCTAGATGAGGGATCAAAGGCTTTCTGATGCCATCTCTTAGGATTCTTTTCAGAAGTGTATAAAAAGTCAATTAACACACTTAATGTTCTTTTAGATATAAAATAATGAATACGTACAAGATCAGGTTTCAGATGATTTAAGCAGCGGTGACAGGCCGATCAATGCTACGTGGTTGTTTCTGTGTACCAGTGGTGTCAAACCACAACCCTTTTGGAGTGAGATCTCTCAGAACTCATAAGCTCAGCACCAGCTTCCAGCTATGAAGCTGCATTTATATGCTCAATATGGCTTAGGATCTTAGCCCAATGCCATATGAAATCTCATAGGGGGCTACCATGAGAGATGAGGACACATAATCTGAAATGATAGAAAACAAACACATCCATCCCGGAAGTCAGAGGCAAAACGTTTCATCTCCTTCTCATTAATTTCATCACCCTGACTGGATGTTTGATAAACAATATTAAAGCTGAGCTGAAACCTCTAACGCAGCGTGAGATGAACTGTCATTTTTCTCTCCAAGGTGGTTTGGATGTCTTTCTTGAACGCAGCTTGCAGAAAAAGTGCTGTGTTGAGTTTGGATGATGCCGTCTGGCAGTGATGAATAACTTTGCAGGTGAACGCTGCAAACGGTAACCTGTCATGATCACAGAGCTGCATGTGAAGACAAGCGGGACACTCCGGTCACGATTTGGCGCTGCTTGTTCTGGCTGAGGTGACAGTGATGTCTTTGAGACAAAACTGTTTGGATGTCACAATATTTCATGAACTGTGTTGTTGATTTTTGGCACAGATTTTTCCTTTCATTCTTATTCTTAACATTATCTTGTTGAGTAAAATGAAAATATTTACCACCGCTTTTATCTCCTAATAGATCTAGTGCGCTGCGTTTGACAAAGGAGAGAAAAGCTTGTCTTTGCTGTGATGAAAGTAATCACACCCCTCCGAGCAGTAAGTGGGTGGAGGCAACAATACATCAGGATACTGGGATACAGTCTCTTCTTCCCCCTCTGCATGCTGTTTATGAGGGAGCAGAACAGACATAATAATGAGGGCATTAATAAAAAATGCGGATCCATTTTTAATGATTCACTGGCCCCTTTAGCTTAAAAGTGAATTTTGTGCCCATGGAGTTCTTCTCTGCTCAAAATCTGCTTTGCTTTAAGATGGACTCACAAATATGCTTCCCTTTTTTCTTTTTTTTTTCCTGCACAAGCAAAGTACTGCAGAAGACGAGTCTCATGCAGCCTTCTGTGAGAGCTGCAGGATTAGTTTACTCTGTCTGGTTGGGTGATGTTAAGGGGGTGGTGTATGAAAGAAAGAAAAGTTTCCTGGGGGAAATATGGAACTATGCATCAAAAAGACACGTCAGATCACAGAAAGAAGAAGACAAAGTAAGGTGTGGGTGTATGTCAAATCAAAATTAAGAATATGAGACTTGTATTTGGTTTTCTGTTTCCCCAAATCAGTTTATTGTTTCCTGTATCTGGTCAAAATGAAGTCATGGATGGATGCGTGAATTGTTATCTATGTCTTGATTCAAGTTTTCTATGACTTCTAAGCTTCTGTCTCATTTTGACTCTGAGTGAACAGACCTCAGGCCACATTGGCAGAATGCGCTCATTTCTTGCGGCTTCCCTCATTCGTTTTACCTCTGATGTTAATCTGTTGTGTATCTTTTCCCAACATCCATGTCACCCAATTCTCCACAGAGAATTCAGACTAGATTAAAAACGGAGAGATCAAGGAGAGCAGCCACAGATTACAAGCAGTACCAACTATAGTTCAACGTTGCGAATGGATGTGCACACACTTTCACTCATGCACGCACACACACACACACATACACTGTCATCTCTCTTCTCACTTTCATTGGGGAAGATAGTCTGTCTTCTCTCTGCAGCAGGATTTTCCTTCTCATGGCTTGTTCTCTTGCTCTCTCTCTCTCTTTGTTCACGCTGTGTTTGCCTGTGCTCTCTGTCTGAAGCAGCGCCACGCTGGAGCACTAATGAGCAGACTGAGAACAACTCTATGCAGATCTCCCATCAGCTGAGCAGCAGCAGCATCTCTGACAGAATCTGAGGCAACAAGACGCAGGACTGATCTGCAGTCAGAGCGGAGGTAGCTGCAAAAAAGCAAATGACAGCTCAGGGAAAGGCATAAGAGAGGTTGTGAGGTGGCTTCATCTGTGAATAAGCAGTCAGTTGAGAGTGAGTGGGTGAGAGGTTCGCTCCAGATCGACAGTGACCCTCCTCAGATTTAGAGACTGACCCTCAGTGCATTTTGCCTTTCCTGAAGAAGAAAGACCTTTTCCACTCACGGAGGAACTCGGTCATGGAGGAGACGCTCACCTGCCGCCGCAGCCCTTTCTCCCAGGTGTTTGGCCGTCAGGGTCAGCTCATGCAAGCCAGTGAGTGTTATTCATGAATGTCAAAGTTTGTGTTTTGGTTGATCCTGTAACTTATTTGCATGTAGTGTTTAAATGTTCAACACAGATCTGTTGCTGAGACTCATTAAAATTATACTGTTGTTTTAATTTAAGTCTAGCAATGTTGGTGTAGAATAATGAGCAATATAGGGAGGCAAAAGTTGAAGATACGTGTCTCAGTTTCACCAAAGATTAATATTAATTCTAACATAATTTTTCTTTTTGAAGCCGAAAAAGGTGTAATAAATCATTCAGTTCTTGCGATGTTTAAATCATGTTAGGCGTTAATCCTTTATCAAGGGCTTTTAATATATTTTGCCTCTCCTCTCTGTTTGCCAAACAAAACTGTATAAAAAGACACAATTTAGATTTCATGCTCATTAATTGCGCATGGCTCCATCTAACACACATTCAATATTGAATCCTTTCTGGTCTAATGGGGTCTGACACACAGATGTGTTAATGTTGACTGAGTGTGATGCTCCTCTCATGCGTAAGAGAGCTGTCAGGTGTGAATTTGTGCACGGTGTATCGTGTTGTTTTTGGATGCACCGAACTGGAGCGAATTAAAGCAAAGGAAATTTGTGAACGGAACAAATTTACAGTTAAAATTCAGGACACAGGGAGATTTAATGAACACTCGCATTTCTGAATTAAATACCGCTCTACAGATTAGTTTATGGAGAATTTGTGTAAATGTGACTGCTGAGTGAAAAATAGTTTGTTTACAACATTTTTTGCTAAGAATTATTTATATGTTCTTCACAGAACTAATTTTGTCAGTATTTAAAGGACATTTCTGCAGCACGGGTACCAGAGATCCACAGCCCTATTCAAATTTATGTCTATAGGTGCGTATGTGCGTCATTAGAATTAGTGTCTTTTGAGAGTGTCTGTGCTTGTGTGACTTATTTTAGGATCAAATCTTGCAGCATGACAAAACCCACCTGAAGTGTTACTATACAAGGCGTCGCATAATTCTCAAAGCAGAAAATGTCTTTTTTCTCCAGACTGACCTGATAAAAAACCAAGTGATCTGAGACGTTTCCACATTAGGTGCAGGTTTGGATGACGGTGTGTTTGTCTCTGCAGAGTACGTTATTCCTCGGTGATGAAAGAAATATTTTTTGTGTTAAATTTGCACATGATGCCAGAATGAGTAATGGTTTGCTGTAAAGTATTGCATTGTATTGACACTGTCTTTGTGTTACGTAACAAACAAATGAAAGACAACAACAAAACCTCAATTACTTTTTTTTATGACTTCTTCTTCAGAACTGCTCTCCTGTGATTTGTTCTGCTTGCACATCAATAGTTGTTGTTCTTTTGTTTCCAGAGTCTTCAGTTGCATTTGAGATAGCTCAATAGTTTTCCTGATTTGTGCAATTAAAATGATTTCTCTATTCACATCCAATCTGAGTGGGAACGTGGCTGAAGTTGACAGAATCACGCTGTGGAAAATAAAGCGGAGACTTAAATTGTTTGGAGGCACGTATAGCTTTTTTCGGTGTAATTTGTTTACCGACTGAAAATACACTCGCACTGAATATTAAGTCTTTGTTATTCATTTATTTAACAATTGTCCAGAGGCTAACATTTCACTGATTTTCTGTTGCTTTCTCTCATTCAACTGAAAGTTAAAGGCAACACAATGTCAGACTTTGGACTCGTTGTCAGTGGCTCCAACATGTTGACTTATCTGTCACAGCATAAGTGAGAGCTCTGGTGAATTATACCAAAACACTACTCTGTGTTTATGTGAAAGAACATCATCATTGTGTGGTGAATTACTGTCAGTCTTGTGCTCCCAAGTTATCTATGCTGTTTGAAGCCTGTGCTGCACGTCTGTGATTTCGGATGTGCTGGAGAGGGAAAGGAAAGGAAGAGGAGGGAGGGGATGGTGGTGGTGGTGGTGGTGAGGGGGGGGGGCAAAAAAAAGTGAGCAAGCTGAAAATTGTGCGAATATGAAATGGGTGTTTCTTTTTCTATTTTTAGCCAGAACCTTACTTACTGTTACATGGCTGCTGGAGGAATAATCCACAGAAGCTCTGGCCGACTATAACCGAACAGTAATTAGAAGGGGATTTTTTTGTTATCATTGGCTGTCACCCATCATTGGATCAGAAGTCCCTCAGCTCAAGCAAAGGCCTGCCTGAACTGCAGAAAGAAATTCCATTACATGAGCGCTGCACATGCCCAAGACTTGAATATTAAAAACCTTCTGGTGGTACCTGGCAGAATAAATACTTCCCAGTTTTTTTTTTTTTCTGTGTGTGAATCAAATTCACGTGGCAGTGCCAGGTGCATAATCCTGCAACAATTCCCCTTCTCCCCTCTCGAGGTGTGATTCTGTGTTCAGTGTTTTGATGTGTTGTCAAAAACCCCGAAGAGGGAAATGCTCCAGTTTTGGGGGAATATGACAACTAAGTTCCCATGACAGGAAATAGTCACAGTGTTTTAGAAAATCTGTTTTTTATATGTAAGACTTAGTAAATGCATTTCAGGCCAATATCTATTTACTGATCACTCACTGCCTTTAGGTTCCCAGTAAACTAGGCTTAAAGATAAAAGACGGTTTCAAACAGAAATGTGTTATGAATGTGTAGTCAAAGGTAACGCTCAACAGTTTAACGCTCATTTGCAGAAAATTTTCTGAAGCACACCTACAGGCTGTTGAGGGATTGTGGATAAGTACAAATACCTGAAGTATCACAAAACAAAAACAAACAAACAAATAAAGACACAAACAAATAAAAACACAAACAAATAAATACACAAACAAACAAAACTCCTGATTTTTCATGCTTGCGATTCTTTTTTCTGTCCCTCATCCCACTCATAAACCTGAAAATAAATCAGCATGTAAACATCCAGGGTAAATTTTGGCTGTGTTAGATATTTTGTCTGTCAGTATGCTGACTTGGAGCGTCCCGTGTTTAAAGCTACACTGACACATTTTGGTAAATTAACTGTTCTTTTAAACAAATACATAAATATTTTTAATTGTATGTAAAGAACAAGCAGTCAATACTGAGAGATAAAAATATTTTTTAGGTAACCGTCATGTTTGCATATTAAAGATCTGATTCTTTGAAACCATAACAAATCTCTGCTTGGCTGAGGTGAACGTGATGTGAAGTTTTAATATGTGACCACTGCAACTGTAGAACATATTTTTGTATTCTTTGAAGTGATTAATTCCCCTCCTCCTACTCATGTTATGACTCCAGTGCACTCACAGATTCCTCACACCTTCTTACCCAGTGGGCTTTCCTGTAGTGAGAGATTAGCTTCATGCTCCTGGTGTTGCTAATCATGTACTAGAAGTCACGTTGCAAGACTTTTGCCGGTACAGTCAGTGTTCACTCAGGTATCATGTCTTTTTCTCATGTGATGAGCCTTTGATATTGACTGTTTATTAGACCCTTATTTTATTTATTCTGAGGAAAAACTGACAATTACAATGAATGCCCTTGTGACTATCAATAGTATTGCTTGTGCTCCATCTGCTGTCATTTTCAAGGGTGCATAAATAAATTCATAGCAGCATAGAAATGAAGCCATGAGAGACACAGTCAGATTAACAATTGCTTTCACACAAATATTTCACCACACTATAAAATAATTAGCTAGCCACGGACCATCATCATAAAATCCATTTATCTATTAATGTGAATACTGCCTGGAGAGCAATACCTTAAGGTGTGCATTTCTGCATCTTTTCAGGTTTTCCTCAATTTCCCTGTTGTTGTTTTTTTATATGTTAGAATAATGTGTGTGTTCATGGGAAGAGTTATATCGTCCACAAAATTCAATTTATCTAAAATAGCTTTTATTGACATTTTCAAAAAAACACATGTTTTGATTATTCTTTAGACATATTGATTGTTCATTTGAACATTACCACAATGTGCTAGCAAAACATACCTGGAGCGTGTCCCCACTTCATGCCAGTAAGTCTGCTGGGATAGGCTCCAGCAACCCCCATGACCTGCGAAAACAGAAGAAGCAGTACTGCAAATGAATAAATGAATGAATATTATACAATATTACATAATGATATTATATTCCGTTGAATATACTGTCATTAATATTTAATTTCTATGAAGACTTTTAACATTATAACTACCGAACAGTCTATACAAAGCATGTGTGATTGGAACACATTGGAATACAACTGAGATGTAATAATTTCAAAAGCCATTCATCTTGGGAACCATTTTAAATATCAATGGATTTCAATGCTGAAAAAGTCTGGATTGAAATGTAAAACATTTCTGCATCATAACATGAATCAAATTGGATTCCATTATGACTCAGCAAACATACATTATACATTACCCCATCTTTAAGTCTGGTTTGATCAGAATGTTTCCAGAAAGAATTGATAAAAGGAACATTTATATATTGTTTTTAACTTAATTTAATAAAAAGTTACCATGGTAACCTAGGATGTGTTAGGAAAGAGACACTTTTGTGACACTAAAAACTGTGGGGATGTACAGGAATACAGCACTGGCCAAGCATTTTACAGCTTCTGTTCCCTGATTGTTCTCTCAGATCTTAGGGCCAGATTGGGTGCCATTCCATTTAGATTACCCAGTTTGTTGAGGAGGTGGGCGGGTCTCAGTTAAGTGTATCAATCCAATCCAGTTCCATGCAGGGGGAGCACACATGGGTGAAAGACACTAGCCAAAGGGTTCCTCACATGAGAAGGATGAGGCCATAACAAAACCAAAAAAGTCATCCCACAGGTAAAAATGTAACATATCATGTCGAACTTTATGTCCAGACCTATTACTGATGAGTGCAGGTCTTCTGTCTGCACCAGCGGGTCTACTCCCACACACGAGTTAGAAATAAAGCTACGACCATCTGTAAAGTTAAAACACAGGAGGACCTCAGAATCACATGAGAATAACAAACACGTTCACCCAAACACCAACAGAAGACAATGCAAAAAAGAAATGTTGTTTCAGAAATTTAATATAATAATATATAACATATAATACATTTATTATAATATAATAATAATAATAATAATAATAATAATAATAATAATAATAATAATAATAATAATAATAATAAGTAATATATAGATATATATGCACAAACACATACACACACATACATGCATACATACACACATACATACAAACATACATACAAACATACATGCATCCATGTACACACACATAAGATTGGACTTGCGGTGCGGTTCAGAAAAAGCGATGAATAAATAACTAACTTAAACTGATATTGAATTTTGAAGTGGACCTCCTCTGTTGACTATAATACATTTGTGTATTGTACCCACAGGGGTACATTTGCTGCTTGACTTCCTTCACCAATATGTTCTAACTCACTTAGCTAGCACACCGGTACAGGAACAGACGGTATTTCATGACAATGTGGTCTGACAAAGGAATCAACCTAAAATCCCGCCCAAACATACCCATAAAGATGTTTTAAAAATTTCTGCGAGGATCAGAGACAGAGAATATTAAAAAGTTGATGTCTGTTTGTCCTTTATTGGCTCCCTGAGCCCCACCCCCTGCTGTCATTGATTGATTAGTTATTTGACAGATTCGTTCAGGTCGACAGTAAGGTCAATACTGAGAGATGCTGACCAAACTGCAACGTCTTGACCATATGTTTCTGAGTGCCAACCAATAATGACAGATTGTGTTTTAGAGATAGAGATATTCGTATTTTAATCACAAAGCTGTGACAGAAAGTGTTTGATGCTCTTACCTACTAATAACAGAACTGTATAGCTAACAATTAGCCAGCAACTTCAATGAAGGAATAGTCTCAAACAGAGTCTTGTATTAAACAGCTCAGTGGTCTGTAGCTCAGTCAAGTGTTGTTTCGGTTGGGAGAAAAGCAAATAACACACCTGCTTTAAGCGTTTTCTATTACTAAAGCTAATGTTTTTTTGCTGGTTTAATTAACAGTGTTACTGTTTGTGGAGCTTAATGACCAACATTTTACAAATTGGGAAACAACTGCAAGTTTGTCTCATTCCGTCTTGAGGTTGCAGATTTGGATATGATAAATACAACAGTGATGGAAACATCATTTCCTATATCCAGCTCTGGAGATGAATAGTGTAGAGATGTGGGGCAGTGAAGAAAAGCGGGAGTCTATGGTCTATGACATGTGACATTTCAAGCTTGAAGAGGTGGAAAAATGAACTATTCCCTCTTTTCCCAAGATGGACAGCACTTTTAGTTATCTGGGTTGAGAGGACATACTATGGATTTTTAAGGTGAGCAGACACTCTGACTTGTTTCTGTTTGTTACTTCAGAGATTAAACAGATCTCGCCAACCATTTCTTGTTTGCCGTTAGTTCTCTCTTTGGGCAAATATTTTACAAACAGAGCATTGTTCAAGCTCACCGTGTAGGCAAACAAGTACAGCGTATCTGGTGTGCACAGATGATCACCTCATGCATTCTGGTCCACTCTGTGAAGAAATAGTGCGGATGTTGGTGTAGTTATACCTAGACTTTAATATGAGGACATTATAGGTCACTTGCATGTCGTAAAAATTATATTGCTGCCAAATGATGTTCAACATTACTTTTTAAACATTACCACTGGTTCAAAAGACTCAGTGGCAATGTGTGGATGTGCAGCCAGCCAGATGTTTGCCAAAAGGGACAGTAAGTTAATTATAAGTGACATATATGTTATTCATCATTATGAAAAATATAAGAAAAAATAATTTTATGTGTGTAGCATCATCCGTTTGGTCAAAAAAGCTTAAAATCTGCGCCGCGGTAGCTTCCGCATTCAGTGGTCACGTGGGCGTCATACGTCACTGGGGCCAAACATAGCTAAGCAGCCATAAAAAATAGTACAATTCTAGACGCGATTAACACCAAAAATATCATGGTTACCTGCGCGGTGAACGGTGGTGTCAGCAGAGCAGCAAAAAGATGCGACTTTCAAATAAATTCACTGTGGAATTAATAACAACTAGAGTTGTTATTAATTCCACACAGTCCAATAGTAATTAAATGGCGGTTAGCTCAATGCTAATATAATATGGATGCGTTAGCTTTTTTAACGCGGTACCTTCCCAGAAGGTTTTCTAAAGAACGACAGGTCCTTGTCTTCGCGTCTTTTTGCTGTTCTGTTGACATACCCGTTCACTGCGCAGGTAAGTCAAAGTCAAAGTCAGCTTTATTGTCAAATATACCATATATGCACAACATACAGCACAGATGAAATTGCAGTCCTCTCTGACCCATGGTAGACAGTACAACAGGCAGTACAACACAGACAGTACAACAGGCAGTACAACACAGGTAGTACAACATAGGCAGTACAACACAGGCAGGACAACACAGGCAGTACATCAGACAGTACAGCACGAAGTATAAGACGAAACACAAGTGATGGTTAACATCTCTATATACTCTAATCTCATAAGGGAAGTGACGTGTGCACAGTCCCTGAGTTGACTGGGGGAGGGAGAGATACGTAGGTAGTCAGGTGCTGGGGGGAGGGCAGGGCAGTGTGAGGGTAGAGTTCACGATACCTTTGGTGTTAATCGTGTCTATAATTGCATTGTTTCTTGGCATTGTTTCAAATGAGCCGGGTAACGCTGAACAAAGCTTATGTTCAGAGACAGCAGCATGTTCACACTCTTTAATGTCTTAACATTAAGTTGAGGAATTGGAATTTATTATGAAACTTTCTTGGAGAATGGAATCACCACCCCGTTCCCCACCATGTTGGTGCATTCTCATGCTGCATTCAAGTCCCATCAGATTTAACCCTTACTTCTTAGAAATACAATTTCCATTACCACCCAAGCTGCATCAAAGGTTATCAACATGGGAAACTTTCCCGTTATGCCTGTTTCTTTTACAAGAGGTAAATTCAACTTTATAATAGAAAATGTCTTTGACGTAACACAAAAAAAGCAGGTGACAGGACAGAGACCCTTCAGCATCAAATCACATTTGACCTCTATTTTGGTTATTGAAACTCTTCTCCCCAGTGGCAGATATGTTATAAATAAGGAATCAGTGGCACGGCTTGTCCACAATGTTGAAGAGAGAACTCTGAAGGCATGGAGTGCTCTGGAGAGTGTTACTTCAGATTTGCTCATCTTAAAATAGAATTAAGGGATTCAGAATAAAAGATGATGCTGTTGGTTTAACTCTATTTCTGGGATCATGGGGAGTCGTGCCATGTTTTAGGACAATCAGTTTCTCATCTGGCTCATCTGCAAGGCAACTGTAATCCTCACTAATCACTGAAAGTTGATTATATTTGCTCTTGAGATTGTTCCACGGTGTGTTTTGTATTTCTTGGCATTCACATGAAGCCTGTTTCCTTTCTTGGCTACATTTATCTGCAGTGGCAGTTGGATGATGCGTCAGCACCAGCATGTAAATTTTCTGCCGATCATGTCACTCATAGTCTCTAATCCTTCACTTTGCTACTTCTAAATCCTCACTTCAGGCGCCTGTGCTCTCCGATCTAAACAATCTGTCTCTGCCAAGTTTTCCTGTATGAGACAAGAGATCATTGATGAGTGGTAAAAGCTCAGGCTTTAAATCCCAATCGCGTACAAGTTTACATGAAGAGTTGACCATTTGGAGAAAATCGTGACTTTGAGTACCAGTGGGAATTTTATTTGTAGCCCACTTCACTTGTAGGAATTATTGTCCAGGGAAATATCTAACCATCTGAAAAGCATCAACAAAACCTCATGCCATTTAAGTCATGTAGAGATCCTTTATAGCCTGTTCACTTTTGATGTCAACAACATTCATTCATTTTCATGTACCGCCGCTGTATCCGCCGTAGAGGGTCACGGGGAGCTGGAGCATATCCCAGCTGACATAGGGCGTGAGGCGGGGGACACTCTGGGCACTACGCCAGTGCACCGCGGATGTCAACAACATGAGCAAGGGAATTAATTTCTAACTTTGGCAGAAATAACAATTGATTTCTACAGACACGATTGTCTTTAGATTTTGGATCTTAGTGTCAGGCAGACGACTTCTCTTGGCTGTGATTGGATCTACTGCTGGGATCCGGCCCTAATCACCAGCATTATAATTACTGTGTTTTCTCCTCCTCTCTTCCCCATCTATCTCTGCGTCTCTCACCCCAAAACAGAGGGTTACTCACCCACTCGAGTATGAGTCGTCTCGAGGATTCTGCCTTTTCAAAGTCAGGTTTTACTCATCACTGATGCTAAATGCTTGCTCTTGCTTTTTGGGTGTCTGTAGAATAAAGACTACCTACTATCCAGACCTATTCTCCTGGAAAGGGCGTAGCTTTATTTGGTGCTTCATAAGTTAAACTGAATTGACATGACTAATATTGTTCTGGGAGATAAACCCTGCTGCCAAACTGGAAAACAACTGCCTCATCAACCATATAACATCTCTCTGAGGACAGTGATTAGATGTCAGCCCGATTGTCTGAATGTAGATTTCCCAGTTATGGAAACATTTGCTTCCATGCGAGGAAATCTGACAGCAAGCTGTCTTTCTGGATGTACCTGTCTGACGCCACTACAAGTCATGACCTGAGGCTCTAGGTGTATGGCTCCAGGCAAGGCATGTTGCTTTGGCCAGTTCTACACATTTAATTTTAGCAAGTCTTATCTGTGTTGTAAGTTTTGGAATGTGTCTCTGACTCACTGTGGTCTGAACAACTCAGTCTCTAAAACTAAAATGAAAGCTAAATAGGATGTGTTTTTAGTTTTGGCATATGGGTTTGTATACAATCTCCTTCCCTGATATTATTAAAACCCATCTATCACAATAATGACTGCAAATAATTATTTTCTGAGATACTTACTGTACATTAGCTGCAGGTTATCAGGCCAAGAAATGAGCATGTTACCATTATAATTGTATACTATATCATCTAGCCAGGGTTAGATGACTATGTTTCATTGCCTGGATGTGCTGAGGGACTTTAAAATGTCACATTGTGCTGTCGTTATCAGAGACCCTACTGCCTAAGGGACTAATCTCACTCTAGCTGAGGTGTTAGGATAGAACAGCACAGTGGGATAGAAAACCATTCAGAGCTGTTACACTGATCTGACCTCAAAGATCGGTCACATCTGAACAGTAGTCAGTGTGACTCAACCACCGAACCACAACCTCTACATTGAAGAGGAGTCTATCTAATGCATTAATATGCTAAGAATTTAATTCTTCAGGTGGAAATGTGTATAATTAATTATTAAACATTAACTATTATAATGAATGACACAACAGTACGTAATAGTAAATACATTAACTCTATCCATACCTCAGTCATGTCTGTATGCCTAAATAATAGATTAATTTAGAAAACTACTGACAGGCCTTAAACCTTTTAGATTTCACTGATTTTGAAAGACATTGGCCTTCCTATTTATTTTATTTATTTCTGCTTTTGTTGTTGTTGTTGTTGTTTTTTTTAATGTATCTTTATGAATGTTTATATATAAATGCCTGTTAGACATCTGTGCTCATATCTCTGTTTATCAACTGGTAAGTGCACAAAGTGGGGAACAAATTATTTGTGATCTTCTACCCGTGAATTACACTGGCATGAACATTTTCATCAGCTGGGATCTTGGAAAAAGATCCAGTTTGATGGACACTAAATGTGGTACATGCCAACATGTTACATTGTGAAACCAACCATTAAAAGTCTTCCCAGGAGGTAATAATAGTGCATAATTTGACATGTAAATATGTAAGCCAGCAAGGTGGTTGGACAGGAAGGAAGGGGTTGCCTTAGTTGAACATGTGTGCAGCCCACAAACTAAAGATTTAAAAGCAGGTAGGAGCAGTTACTTGTTGATTTAAAAAGTACTGTGATTGTACTAGTTTGCTGTTATTAAACCCATATATCATTGAGGAAACTGTCGGTGTGTAGTTACACGTTCTCTGAGCACAAAGAGCAGATTAGCCTTGTAGGTATCAGTGCAGTAAACATACAGTATCTGGTACTGCCTTGCTGTCCTTCAGTATATGATGCAAACATTCAAATACTTTCTATAGTACAGTAAAACATTTTACATTTTCCAATTTGAAATCCTCACTGGATATTTTTTTTTTACCTAAAGACAAATTTATTGAAAATAGCATGAGAAGGATTCAATGACATTATATTTTTTTAAGTTGTAAAAAACAACAACAAAAAAAGTCACTGTGATCTTCTACCTCCTCCCAGCGCACACTAATGATGAGAATGTATTTGTGGCAATTGTTCCACTGGCCCCTTTGCACCAATCCATCAGACCTTACTGTGGAAGGGCTTTTTCCCTGCAATGAAAAAACCATGAATGCCTGTTTGAACCAAAAATATTTACATAAAAAGACCATCTACCGGTAATAAGGTGGGCACATGCGTGACCAAAACATCACACACTGGAACTATCTGCCATGAAAACACATGAAGGATAGCACCATAAGAGGATTTGGATTGACACAAAAAGTACAGGTACGTACAAATGCTATGCTACAAAATGTTCCTTGTTGACATATCAGCAGTCCTGTCATTTCAAAAAAATAAATTCAATTTTTTTTTTATTTTATTGCATTTTGGATGCTGTGTTTAATATTTTTTTGATGAAAGTTTTCCACCAGCCTTGAGGAAAAGCCTCGAACC
The DNA here is from genome assembly GCF_040054535.1 of Antennarius striatus. Taxonomy (NCBI): domain Eukaryota; kingdom Metazoa; phylum Chordata; class Actinopteri; order Lophiiformes; family Antennariidae; genus Antennarius; species Antennarius striatus. The sequence goes on along the minus strand of NC_090777.1, from coordinate 17,101,716 downwards.
AAATATAGTTTCTGCATTTACTATTTTTCAATTCATATGTTTTCAGAAACATTTTTGTACCATTTAGCTCTACAATGAGAAGGTTTAAGATATTTGTCCATTTCTCATGACTGCATAACTATTTAAATCTTATTAGAGACAGATCCATGGGATTTGTTTCATTACCAAAAAAACTGACGCAAAATATATATTAAACCTTTACAAAAGTGCGTCAATTTAAATGAAATCCAACTTATTTATGTTTTGGCAGCAGCTTCTGTGCCCCAGAGCCAAATCAGCAGGGATGACAGTGAAAGGAAATGGCCTTGTCAAGTGTGATTCATGTTCCTCATGTCTCAACCTCTCTCCTGGTGCCAGTGCACTGACTTCTTATACATAGCTGCAATACAGTCTACTCTTATGTTATTAATCCACTTCACTGATGAGCAGTTTTGCCTCTGAAGCACTGCCATGAGTCAAATTTTCTATGATATTGTTTACTATGTTTTGAAATGGACTAAATATTAGTTATATGCTGCTGTTCAATGTGTGCAGAGACAGCATTGATAGAAAGAGTTTCTGTAATCAAAATTCACATGGTGTCACCAAAAAAAAAAAAAAGAAAGAAAGAAAGAAAAGAAATAGAAGTTCCACTTTATAAATGCTGCCTCACGGATGTGAGACGCTCATGGAGTTTTCAGATGTTAAGCTTTGAGTTTCAATCAGAGATTTTTATCCTGGGATCCACATTTTATGCATGGCAGTAAAGGCGGTTTCAATAAACGAGTGAAATCTCTTTTATGACAAACACAGGAAGAGATTCACCAGCCTCTACATACTTGGCCTAGATCCAAACTTTGACAGTATTTACAAAGAACATTTTTAAAGTGCATGGATCTGCTGTGACAGCACTGAGTCCGACCACCCAGTGTCTGTGAAAAGACTGCATATAATATTCTCAAAGCATACAACTCAGACAATTTTGAGTTAAGAAAAGAATAATGTCAGACTTGGGCGGTGGGATCTTAGTGTTGAATCCTTCCTGTTTGTGCAGAGACTCTAAACATCTCACATAAGGCTTCTCATTTTTAATTTAAGAGGCCTGACTCTATTTATCAGCTGACAAGTTTATTAGCCTTATATTTTCATGAGAGGATAAAGTTAATGCAAAACCAACTTCTGTCCTATTAAAATGCAGCCACTGTCCCTCTGGATCAAGACTTCAAATGCTGTTTCTGATTGTTCTGTCTCACATGCTGCACTACAAGTACAAGCTTAAGCTGCTTTGTAATCCATTCAAGAATTGAGGATGTTGTTTCAAAAATAGCAGAGAAATATGAGAATGAGGGCAGAGAGAGGAAGAGCACTTCAGTTAAGTAAAGCTCAGCAGAAACAGAGAGAAAACAACGGAGGGGGTGTTTTCTGTGTTAGGAGGCAGAAAAAGGCAGAAATGGAGAGCCACTGCATGTAAAAAAACCCACATATATATACAGTATATACCACATATATACACACAAATACACAAAGGATATTTTAAGCGCATCGTGAACCACCTGCAGGAAACCACATCTAATTTGTGCTTCTCTCTGTATCCCCCTATTACTGTGGTAACAGATAGGATTAGTGGGATTTAATGAGCTCTGCAGAGAGACGGATGGTTCTACTGGTGGCTGTCTGTTCCACAGCAGTAGAACCCCCGGGGTTCCGCTCCTCAGAGCGAGTGATGTGTTTTATCACTCTGCCTCTGCCACTAAACAAACCATCAGCATGTGAACCTTGCATCATGCTTTCAAGTACATGTCTAGTCTGCAAACATGCATAAAGCGCTAATGTTCATGGTATGCGACAACCAGCACTTTATTGAGGGCTGTCACTTCTGATCAGTGTTTTTATACATACAGTTTAAGAAGTACCTGTAAATTCAGCATTTAACTGAATTCTAGTAAGTAATTACTGTAATGCAAAAATTGTGTCACAATATTTTACATTTTCACTGAGCCCAGGGGAATTCATTTTGTACAAAACTGAAAGGTGATCAATATGTAATTCTATAAATTACAATACAGAACTGATGTTTTTTTTTTGTATTCTTGATTTAAGACTTAATATTCTATTAGGATATGTTAATGATGGTACAACCATATATTTATCAAATTAAAATATACCTTTAGCCATGTGCCCAGTTGATCACAGCAGTTTGAGATCACACCTAACAAGGAGTCATTTAAAAAAAAAATAGCACCAAATGTTCTTAAAGAATGTATCTTGATTATATTTTATGTTATAAAAACCCACACTCCTGGTGAATTACCTTCACTTCGTTGGCTTTATAGAGAGACAGAATTGGAAAATTTCTTGAGCCTCACCATGTATGAGGAAAACTGAACCTTTGAATGTGTTCATTTTTGCCTGGTTTTTTTCTTTTTTAAATTTTTGTAAATGCGTAGCTTCAAGGTCAAAATGATCTTCATTTTACATTCACACCTTGCAATCTCGATGTTCCATGTATGATGATAAAGCTTCTTAATCTTAATCATAATAATAGAGTGTAGTTTTATTTAATATTACCTCAGAGTGTTTATGACACCCTCCCTCCAAAACAAACAGACAAACAAACAAACAAAAAATCAGGAGCCAAACATTACTGACATCACAGAAGAGGATGTAATGTGCTGAATGCACCGCATGTGTGTACGAATTATACAGACTTGCACCTTACCTAGGTGGTTTCTTTGCCCCACGGTAACACACCAACGCTGTATTGTTTGATGCCACCGGTAGGAGGCAGTGTTGTATAACAACACTTTTTATGGTTTTTGGTCACTCGCCCCTTCAGTTATTTGTTACAAATATTTTTTCTTGACGTTTGTGAGAATTTCAGACCCTCTCATATTTTAAAACATCTGACATGAAGCCATTTTCATCTTGGTCTATTTGACTTTCATAGCAGTTGTTTCCTTCCTGATTAATTCAGGATCAATTTAGGAACAAAGCTTTGTTTTACCCTTGGCATAAAATGATTTGCTGCTTCATTTGTCTTGTCATTCATATCAGAATAATATTTTCTACGTGCCTTTATAATTTGGTTATAAAATGCGTCAGACATTCTCCATACTAAGTTTTGCTCCACATGGCCTAATGATTCTACAGCTTAATGCTTCCTTTACTTAAAATAACTTCATTATTTTGACCTTAATGATGCTATTAATGGACCCATGCATACTTAAATTGTCTTTATAACTCTTACAACCCATCTGTTCCATTTGCAGATGGTTAGGAAGCGCATCGTATTAAAATGATCTTAATTCTGCAGACACTGAATCACATGCCATTGGTAACAGTAATTCCAAAGGAATATGAAGAAGAAGAGGACTCTTTCCTGGCTGTAGCTGTCTGTCATTGTGAGGCTTTGGAATCATTTGATGCAAATCAATTTTTAAAATATGGTTTTAGAAAAAGTGAAGGGACAAATAAGACAAATCTGTTTCTTCATTCTTATATATTTTTAAAAAATGTATCTATATTGCATTCTCATCATGAATTTTGATGTATTTATTTTGGTTTTGAATGCCTGAATGTTAACAAGATGGAAAGTCTATTTAGATTTTACCAGTTCATTACCAATACCAGGGTAAATGAAGCTTTATATGTTGTTCTGAATATAGAAGAGATGAAATGTTGTCTAAAATTTTACATTGATGTTCTCCTGGTTATGTGGCTGAAGGTTGATATGTTTTCCCTCTTTAGTTGACTGTTTGCTTTATATTTTCTATGCATCTCACTGGACTGTTGTTCCTTCAGTTTGTATTTTTCCTCTTTAGTTTTAGGATTAATCCCACTGCCTTTTCAGCTTCCAGTTTTATTATTTTAATTTTAGTTTTATATTGCTGAAGCTGTCTTAACGATACATGAGAACTAAGACATACAACACAAAACATACCTTCTTCTAAAATGCACTTTAAATGCTGTGCTTTCAATTCATTGGGTTGTTCCTGATCTATAAGAAGAAATGTAAAGTACCTAAGATTTCCTATTCCAAGGTAGGATAAAAAGGAAAACGATAGAAAATGAAAGAAGACAGGAAGAGCCCACCCACTGACATGGAATAACAATTTTCTTTTCTTTGCATGCAATTTTATCTTCCCTTTTCATCTCATGCTTTTTCTTGTCTCATCAGGTTTCAGATTTGCTGAAGGCAAGCTGCAGGTGAAATCTATTTCAGTTAGCAGCCGAAGACACAGAATGTCAGACCCTGTAACTTGACATTTGTTGTATTATTATTTTTGGCAGCTCCAACATCCCTATATTACCCTGTCCATCACTGTGACCAAAGTGGTCAGTCTAAACAAACATTTTTCCTTCGTCCTTGTTATTTTGTCGGCAGAATTAATCTATTAATATCAGTGGTTTTGGTTATCTGTAATACAATGAAAGTAATACAAAGAGACCATACTGTGTATTTAAAGGAAAATATGTGTCAACAAGCTTCTGGTCATTTGAAGTTCAGGTTCCTGAGAAAATTCCTGTTATTCACTTCCTGTTCATTAGGCAAACACAACTGGGTCAAACAGATTTCCATTCCCCTACTTAGAAGTATTTATGACCCTGATGTTGTCACCAGTGGCTAGATGTTCACTAACTAGCCACTAGATAGCGCTATGAGTAAGTGATTGAATGAGTCTCTAATAAAGGTTTGACTGTTAAATGTGTCTAAGTGATTCACATTTTAGTTAAAGCTGAAATTAGAAGCAAGCAAGTATTTAGCCTTTCACCTTTAAATCAGCTCCAATTAGTATAAAGTGAAGTATCTGAGGGAATACTGTAGTAAGTTACTCGTGCGACAACCAGCCCACTCACATATTCAGACATCTCTCTGCTCAATGCTCACCTCGAGGGGACACAGTCTTCCTCTTCAGTCTCCTCTTATCTCCTTTGCCTTCAGTGCCGACATGTCATATTTTCTTCTCAAAGCTTGTTTGCTCAGAAATGTCAACCATGCTCAAAGAATTTTTTGGTTATATAACGCATTAATCTATGTACTTGCTCTCTTTTTTTTGCCTGGGCTTTTCGGTTTGAAAGAGGCTTTTTATTTTCATCCTGAAAAGACTATCCAGATTCTTGTTCTAAAATCCTCTGTCTAACAGGCTGCATTTCTTAATTTGGTAGAGATGTGCTGGATTCCATCAGAACAGGGGTCAGAGTATGCATCAAATCGCATCTGGACACAAGGTTAATCCTTGATCATCATATCTCTCACTACCGGCAAAGACTCTAAATGTGTGGTTTTAGGGACGTTTGACTTCCAGGAAGATGGATAACAAGACATTAGAGGGTTACTGTACCACCAAAAGATGTGCTAAAAATACACAGAAATATGCAAATGCTTTTTTCCTTCAAGTTTTTAATTTATCCAACATTTTAACCCAAGTAGGTGGTCTTAAAAATAGCTATGCTGACCTTTCAAAGAATGAAGGGATTAATGGCACATGGAAGAAAAGTGAGGAAGTCTGTGTGTGCATGTATGTGTGTGTTTGAGAAGTAGGAAATACTGTAAGGGTGGCTAGGTTTTAATGTGGAAACGGACAAGGGCAAGAGCAGAGAAACAAAAACAGGATGACTCTCAGGCTGACATGGAACATTCTGGAACAGAAAGGGCGTTGACAGAGAAAGTTGGTGACAGTATGGCATTAGGGAAGTTATCTCTGTTGTTACTCACTAAAAGGCTAGCTCTGAATGGCATGGAGGAAGAATGAATATTTAATGTCTGCTGTACTGAAAGCATGTTATTATTCAGCCTCGCCCGCCTACACTTACAGAAATGACATACAAAAAACTGTCATTAGTATTCTCTAATAATCTTATGTAATACAATCTTTTGTTTGGAGGATAAAGAGGAGTGTAGTGACATAGTGTGGATATATTCTTAATATCACTGTTGATTAAGTGCAAATGAAACCGATGTGTTGTGTGTTACAATTTCTGTCTGTGGTGCCATTCATTTTTGTGTCTCCCTCTAGCTGTGCAGTCTCTGAACAGCCTGAATGACCAGATTGCGAGCTTCATGGTTACTGGACACAAGCCCCTGGAGCAGGAGGAGCATGCATTCCATCCTCCAGAAAAGGAGACAATGCAAAAGTCCATGACCCTAATGAGGCACCTCCTTGTGGATGCACAGGTATTGTATGCAGATATTGTATGCATTTTTTCTTCTCCTTCTCCTTTCGGCTTTTCCCTTCAAGGGTCGCCACAGCAAATAATTTGCCTCCATCTAACCGTTTTCTGCATCCTCTGCTCTCACACCAACTACCTTCATGTCCTCTTTCACTACATTCATAAACCTCCTCTTTGGTCTTCCTCTTGGCCTACTGCACGGCAGTTCAAAACTCAGCATCCTTCTACCAATATATTCACTATCTCTTCTCTGGACATGTCCAAACCATCTCAGTCTGGCCTCTCTGACTTTATCTCCAAAACCTTTAACATGTGCTGTCCCTCTGATGTACTCATTCCTGACCACCCAGAGCCTGTCTTAACTCCTTCCTAAAAGTCATGCAACACTCTTCCTTTTTCAGCTTCCACCATTTTGTCCTGTGCTCTGCCTTTGCCCTCTTCATCTCCCTCACCGCCAGAGTCATCCTACACACCACCATCCTATGCTGTTTGGCTACACTCTCGCCTACCACTACTTTGCAGTCACTGATCTCCTTCAGATTACACCATCTACACAAGATGTAGTCTACCCGTGTGCTCCTACCTCCACACTTATAGGTCACCCTATGTTCCTGCTTCTTCTGGAAGAAAGTATTCACTATCGCCGTTTCCATCTTTTTTGCAAAGTCAACTACCATCTGTCCTTCTGCATCCTCTCCTGAATAACAAACCTGCCAATCACCTCCTCAACTCCTCTGTTTGCTGCACCAACATGTCCATTGAAGTCTGTACCAATGACAACGCTCTCACTTCTAGGTATGCTCTGCATCATGTCATCAAAGTCCACTGTAGTGTGTCTTTCTCCTCCAGCTCACATCCTAACATTGAACATCACGCCTCCTATTTCTAGCTTCAGACTCACCACTCTATCTGACACTCCAGGAAAGAGTGTTAGATAGACACTCTGTCCTGGAGCAGGAGTTAAAGATAACTCCTACTCCATTTCTCTTCCTATCTACACCATGATAGGACAACTTGAACCCTGCTCCTAAACTTCTAGCCTTGCTACCTTTCCACCTGGTCTCCTGAACGCACAGTATGTCTACCTTCCTGCTTACCTACTCTCAGTCCTATACTCTTGGTGTTCCTCTTCTCTCTCTTCCTACAAACACACTTTCCTCCTCTCCTTTTTCGACCAACAGTAGTCCAATTTCCAACGGCACCCTGTAGGTGAACAACACCGATGACGGTCATAGTTAACCTGGGCCTCGACCGATCCGGTATGGAAGTCATAGATTTGATTTGCATGTTTGATTTGGCAAAAGTTTTACGTCAGATGCCCTTCCTGATACAACCATCTGTATTTATGGGACCAGCACATAAATACAGACATTGGCTTCTGCCCTCTTGCAGCCACATTATATTGTATGCATTTTTTAATAATTAATAATTCATAAATGAATCAATATTAAATTATTTTATTTCCTTCCCTGCTTCTGCCCAGTTTGTCCCAAACCCTAACCCCCAAAGAAAGTGACAGATGATTATCATTTTTGATTTTTTCACTAGTCCACAACAAATCAGAATGTCATCATTTTTGTCAAGTGTTTGCTCTTGGGCTGAGGAAGAGTCGATTAAATTGTCAGTGAGATCCGTATATGAATGCAGATTCTGGATCGCTTAACCTTTTCCAAAATTGCAAAAACAAAAAAAAAGTCTTTCTTGCATAATTTTCACAACATCATGAAAACTAATAACAGAAAAATTTAAATAATATCCTAAGGCATGGGAGACTATGTAGATCCAGGTCTGAATCATAATCTGAATCTGATTGATTTAAGCATATACTGTTGTAGGAGGAGATTTATATTACTTAACAATAATATGTAGCTGAGATGAAACAAATTTACAGGGATTTTATGTATCTGTTTAAGGTAAGAAGCTATATGTTGGTTGTAATGATTCAGCTGGAATGAATTCATCTGGCAGATCTGAGTACAGTGACGTTATTATGGAGACGCTACGTGATGTCTGCTGTCCCCTATGCATATGGAGAATAACTGGAAACAGTACCATTATCAGAGGTCTACTTTCTCGGAGTGCTTCTAGCTTTGGGTTGAGATCTTTTCTATCATTGTCAGCCCGCTATGCTGTTGTTAATACTGCATGTTGAAAATGCAAATCGACTCTTGGTACCAACTTCTGACATACGTTGTGGATGTTTACAGGTCAGCTTCAGAATCTTCACCAGCGCTCATTCATGTCAGTGAAACAGTTGTAACCAGTGATGATAGCATTGTAAGCAACTCAATTCACAGTTTCACTTTTATATATAAACTTGTGATAACAATTTTAGGTGTGGATGCTTTAACTTTGGGTTTATCTCATTTGATGAAGTCAGAATGGTGCTTTTTCTTATACTATAGTGAAAATTCAAATGCCACAAAAAGAATTATAAAATACAACAAAAATACAACAACTGTACATGCAATTAGTAGTAAACACATTGGTTGCTTGATCAGTCAATCAGGTGACACTTAATTAACTAAACTTTAATCTATTAATCATAAAATGTCAGCTTCATTTTTGTGCAGCAAATGAAAGCATTTTGTGTTTGGACTTTAGGTCAGAGACTAAACAAGTGTTCTACCAGGCAGAAGTTGTTCTTGGCATTTTTCTCTAAATGATGCATCGCCTCATAAGCACAAGTATAAATGAGGATTAATCATTTTGAAAACACAGGTCTATGCAATTCAGTGACACTATCCAGGACGATATACATAAATAAAGTTTATTCACCTGGATGATGGAATGTTGGGGAACAAATATAAAAAAAAACAACCACACACTGTGAAACAAAACAACCTCATGTAGGAGTCAACCTCATGCTTCATTTCATGCCAGCGCAATTTGTTTTAGATGACAATGAATGCTGTTTGAGAGCTGCTCATGTGAAATGAAAATATTGACTGTATGTAACATGGATGCAACAAGCTATAATTTCCTCTGTCAGCAACATAATTTCCCTGATATGTGACATTCTCTAGGTATCTGTTATCTTGTTCTCTCCTTCTTTCTTTGTAATGAAGGGGGAGGAGAAACAGGAGATGGCCACATCATCCCTCTCCTAATTGGAGATTCTGCCAACTCGAGTAGCAACATAAAGAGCATGATTGCAATACATGCGATTTAATACACATATGCTTGTAGTGTTGATTCTAACAATGTTATCTGTACTCTATTCTAGAAATGCAAATTCATTTTCATTTTGTTGAAAATGTAGTGTATGAGATACAAAGTCACAGATGTTGAATGAAACTGGTCATTAACTTTAATATACAACGTTGTGAGGCATTAAGTGCTTTCTGGCTCCCCCTCTGTTTGGCTATTATTATTTGTTACCATTTGTACAAAATCGAAATGGATCAACACACTGGAAATAAACAAACCAGCCCCATCTTTTGTTCGCTCTGATCAAGATGTTTCATGCAGTACAGGCTGGTGTATGAATATAGAGAAAAAAATATCTTCATATTCTTCAGTACATCAGATCTAAACTATAAAATGTAAATTACGGTAGCAAAAGAAGAGCCCTAATTTGAGGGCTTCAGGCAAATTTGGAAATATCACACACCTGGCAATGTGGAAATGTTTTCCATTGTGTCATTTCAATGGTCTCATAAATAACTGATTAATTAATTTTGACCCTGATATCACACCAAAGCAGTTATTATTCTTATGTATTTTGAAAAACACAAGAAATGACAAATTAATTTTTATATAATAGAATAAAACATTTCCCACATATTTAGGTGGCTGTCATTGTTTCACAATTGAAAAATAATTATTGGTTGACATTAAATAGTGTCAAACTATTTCTAACAAAGCCTTTTGTTTCCAGAGATGTGATTAATCCTGACTGCCACTATTTTTGAGTTCTATGGGTCTCCTTCATTTCCACCTAAACTGAGAGGGACTCATTACACAAGCTTACAAACACACTGGCTTAATGAGATCAACTAGTACAAATATCTGAAACTCTTCAAGCTCTCAAACCTGCCCTCGCCCTTTCCAGCTTTGTCACTACAAATCATTAGATCATGACCATCTTACCAGAATACCACTATTGTCCTGCAAGCTGCTTTCTGTGGATCCATCTTTTCCTCCAAAGGCCCATCTCATCTGCAACCCTATGTCAAGCTGAAAGGAAATTGGCTGCTGAACCATTGCCACTGACCCCTCTTCTGGCTCCCCTCCCCGTGCCGTACCTTGCTGTGACTACATTAGTTGAACTGACACTCATCACTAGTGTGGAATGGGGAACGTGGGTGCTATTCGGAGGCCAGTAGAGGTGACTTTGACAATGACTGAGTAGAGATACTGATAAATAGGGTCTACCTGACTCCCTTAGACCTCCACTCTGTTATAATCATCAGTGAGAAGCTGCAGACATGCCTGTCTGAAATAGGAAACAATTCCATGCGCAGTTTTCTTGTTGCAAAACTACACGCAATTTGAGAGACAATGAATGAAATATATGAAATATATGAGGAACATATTTAATTTGATTCATTTTTCACTAAAGTCAGTAATCGTAGCACAGAACAAATCAATATTGTTAACATTTTCTGCTATCCTTACAGAATCAATATACTGTATGTCTCCACAGGGTACAGACTTAGCTCTGTCATGAGATATTGTAGAGATTTAATACCTTGGTGTTTCTGAACCCAGTGGCTCCAGAGGTCACATGGACACAATATTACTTCAATTGTAAGAGAGTAAAATGGGTGATATTTGTGCAAGCTGCATGAATACAAATGTTCATATTAACAATACAAATAGAGCTGGAGTTAATCACAAACACGTGACTGATATGTGCCAATGTCTGTTTTTACTTGATAACATCAGAGGTTTATTTGGATGATTTCCTAATAAGACATAAAATTGGCTCAGTGAAGAGTCTTGGAGCTTCTCATCATGAACTGACTATAATATTAACCGAATTCATTTAGAATTGCGCTGTCACCATATCTCAACAGTGTCACTAAACTTGCCAGCCTGTCATAATCTGCTGACGTTACCTTGGCCAAACTGTTCTTTTGCTGTGGCATTGTTTATTTCAGTGGGTCAAGACGTGTTTTCCTACACATACACATCCTTCACATACATGTGAAATAAATGACTCTACTTCTTGACCATTAAATTATAGGACCATGCTTGAAATCTTTGACCATCTTATTGCACTTTTACTGAAGCACCAACAAACAGTGTGCTTTAGTAATTACCCTCTGCATGATGTGTGCAGCTCATTTTATCTCATCTAGTGTAGACATCTTGCTGCTGTGATCATATTGCGACCCTTATCGAAAATGATACTTCAGATTCCAGGTGGTGGAAAGACAATTCCTGCAATATGTGCATATAACATTGGTTTTATTTACATTCCTTTTGATAGATTGGTGAAGCAAAACCGTATGTTCATCAGTGGCGGTCTGTGCATTTCACACCTAGGCCTTCAGTGATGTCCTACTTAGTCAAAATTACATAAATACATCCCATAATACTGTAAGTGTCTCCCACCGCTGCCACCAATATAGCGTTCAGGACTGAGGCGTTTATAGCACCTCTCAAATAGGACAAGAAGGAGAGGTCGAAGAAGGACAGAAGGAAAGTATGTTCGTAGGAAGAGAGAGAAGAGGAACGCCAAGAGTATAGGACTGAAACAGGGACATTGGATGTTGGGACTATAACAGGAAAAGGTAGAGAGTTGATTGACATGATGCAGAGGAGGAGGTGATGGGCAGGTTTGGTATCCAGGAGAGGAACGCAGAAGGACAGATGATAGTTGACTTTGCAAAAAGGATGGAAATGGCTGTAGTGAATACTTTCTTCCAGAAGAAGCAGGAACATAGGGTGGACTATAAGAGTGGAGGTAGAAACACACAGGTAGACTACATCTTGTGTAGACGATGTAATCTGAAGGAGATCAGTGACTGCAAAGTAGTGGCAGAGGAGAGTGTAGCCAAACAGCATAGGATGGTGGTGTGTAGGATGACTCTGGTGGTGAGGAAGATGAAGAGGGCAAAGTCAGAGCAGAGGATGAAATGATGGAAGTTGAAAAAGGAAGAGTGTTGCATGACTTTTAGGAAGGAGTTAAGACAGGCTCTGGGTGGTCGGGAGGTGCTTCCAGATGACTGTGTCATCTGGAAGGAAAGTAGATAAGGAGTCTTGGTGGTGGAATGAGGAGGTACAGGAGTGTATACAAAGAAAGAGGTTAGCTAAGAAGAAGTGGGACACTGAGAGGACTGAGGAGAGTAGACAGAAGTACAGGGAGATGCAGCGTAAGGTGAAGGTAGAGGTGGCAAAGGCCAAACAAGGGGCTTATGATGACTTGTATGCTAGGTTGGACAGTAAGGAGGGAGAGACTGATCTATACAGGTGGCAAGACAGAGAGACAGAGATGGGACGGACATGCAGCAGGTTAGGGTGATTAAGGATAGGGATGGAAGTCTATTGACAGCTGCCAGTAGTGTGATGGGAAGATGGAAAGAGTACTTTGAAGAGTTGATGAACGTGGAAAATGAGAGAGAACAAAGACTAGAAGAGGTGGCTGTTGTGGACCAGGAAGTAGCAAAGATTAGTCAGGATGAAGTGAGGAGGGCATTGAAGAGGATGAAGAGTGGAAAGGCAGTCGGCCCTGATGATATATCTGTAGAGGTATGGAAGTGTCTAGGAGAGGTGGCAGTAGAGTTTCTGACTGGGTTATTCAACAGGATCTTAGATAGTGAGAAGATGCCTGAGGAATGGAGAAGTGGGCTGGTGCCCATTTTTAAGAACAAGGGAGATGTTCAGAGTTGTGGCAACTACAGAGGAATAAAGCTGATGAGCCATACAATGAAGTTATGGGAGAGAGTAGTGGAAGCTAGACTAAGGGCAGAAGTGAACATTTGTGAGCAGCAGTATGGTTTCATGCCAAAAACGAGTACTACAGATGCGGAATTTGCTTTGAGGATGTTGATAGAGAAGTACAGAGAAGGCCAGAGGGAGCTGCATTGTGTTTTTGTAGATCTGGAGAAAGCTTATGACAGGGTGCCCAGAGAGGAACTGTGGTATTGTATGAGGAAGTCTGGAGTGGCAGAGAAGTATTTTAGAGCGGTGAAGGACATGTATGAGGACTGTAAGACAATGGTGAGGTGTGCTGTAGGTGTGACAGAGGAGTTCAAGGTGGAGGTGGGACTGCATCAGGGATCAGCTCTGAGCCCCTTCTTGTTCGCTATGATGATGGACAGGCTGACAGACGAGGTTAGACAGGAATCTCCATGGACTATGATGTTTGCAGATGACATTGTGATCTGTAGTGAGAGCAGGGAACAGGTGGAGGAGAAGCCAGAGAGGTGGAGGTTTGTCCTGGAAAGGAGAGGAATGAAGGTTAGCCGCAGTAAGACAGAGTACATGTGTGTGAATGAGAGGGACCCAAGTGGAAGAGTGAGGTTACAGGGAGAAGAGATCAAGAAGGTGGAGGATTTTAAGTACTTAGGGTCAACAGTCCAGAGCAATGGAGAGTGTGGAAAAGAGGTGAAGAAGCGTGTACAGGCAGGATGGAACGGGTGGAGGAAAGTGTCAGGAGTGATGTGTGATAGAAGAGTTTCAGCTAACATGAAAGGAAAGGTGTACAAAACTGTGGTGAGACCAGCGATGTTGTTTGGTCTAGAGACAGTGTCACTGAGGAAAAGACAGGAGACAGAGCTGGAGGTAGCAGAGATGAAGATGCTGAGGTTCTCTCTGGGAGTGACCAGGAAGGATAGGATCAGGAATGAGTACAACAGAGGGACAGCAAATGTTAGAGGTTTTGGAGATAAAGTCAGAGAGGCCAGACTGAGATGGTTTGGACATGTCCAGAGGAGAGACAGTGAATATTTTGGTAGAAGGATGCTGAGTTTTGAACTGCCAGGCAGGAGGCCTAGAGGAAGACCAAAGAGGAGGTTTATGGATGTAATGAGTGAAGACATGAAGGTAGTTGGTGTGAGAGAAGAGGATTCAAAGGACAGGGCTAGATGGAGGAAATTCATTTGCTGTGGTGACCCCTGAAGGGTGAAAGCTGAAAGGAAAAGAAGAAGAACAAGAGTATGGTTTCATGCCAAAAAAAATTACTACAGATGCAGTATTTGCTTTGAAGATGTTGATAGAAAAGTACAGAGAAGTCCAGAGGGAGCTGCATTGCGTTTTTGTAGATCTGGAGAAAGCTGATGACAGGGTGCTCAGAGAGGAAGAAAGGAAAGGAAGATTTCTTATAATTTTTTCGTTTACATTTACGAAATAGAGATGTTGATTATCAATTTATGAAAAAAAGTTTGTTTACTGTCTGTTGATGTCTACATTTTACATAAAACCACTGTGGGCGATTTATTATTAGACTACAGCTGTCCTGGCGTCAGTAACGATTATTGATCAAATTAAGACCGGTCCGTGAAAATATTGTCTTTGATGAAACCGGTCCGTGGCGCAAAAAAGGTTGGGGACTGCTGCGTTACAGGACCCACTCACAATATACTGTGTGTGTGTGTGTGTGTGTGTGTGTGTGTGTGTGTGTGTGTGTGTGTGTGTGTGTGTGTGTGTGTGTGTGTGTGTGTGTGTATATATATACGTAATATATATATACACACACTACATATATAGTGTGTGTGTGTGTGTGTGTGTGTGTGTGTGTGTGTGTGTGTGTGTGTGTGTGTGTGTATATATATATATATATATATATATATATATATATATTATGGTATCTGTGTGTCATCCTTAAGCTCGGGTCCTCTACCAGAGGCCTGGGAGTCTGAGGGTTCTGCGCAGTATCTTAGCTCTGCCTATTCTTACAGTCTCTGTGTACTGCTCTGTCCACCAGTAGCTGGTGCTTGGCTCCCCTGGTGTTACTACCCACTCCTTTCTGTGCCCTGTTCATATGTTGATCCATGTGCCTACTCATCTTAGCCGCCATGATGCCTGACAGGAGCTTCCATGTTGTACAGAGACAGCTTATTAGTTATTTGGATGGGGTAGATCCCTTCTGTTTTCATGATCATGACTGTCCTGCCTTCAGTCAACCATTCTGAGTGCGTCCCATCCCTTAGCAGCTGGTTCATCTGTGTTGCTAGACGCTCATGGAGTGCTGTCAGCTTCTTTAGCCAGTATGTATGGATCATATCGGGGCCCGGTGCTGACCAAGTCTTCATCTTTGACACTCTTTCTTGGATGTGTGCCATTGAGATGGTTACTGGTTCTTGTTCGGGGAGGCTGCTGTGGTCAGTCCTCAGGTCCACTAGCCACTGGGCATCGGTGTTATGTGATAATTCCCTTTCTCATATGCCCTTCCAGTATTTCTCCAGTATATGATCAGTATATGTTATTTCCCTGCCACTGAGAGTACACCTTTGCTGATTGAGTGGAGAAAGTCTTGTTTATTCTCCTGGCCTCAATCTCCTTGGTGTATCTCTTCAGTCGGGTAGCCAGAGCTGTTAGTCTCTGTTTGGCAGTTTTGAGTGCTTCAGGTATGGAGAGCTTGCTGTATTTCCTGGGTACCCCTTTATTCACCATGTTCCCCTTCTGTAGCTCGGCTAGCTGGCTGACTTCTCTCCGTGTCACCTTTATCTTGGCCTCTAAAATGTGGATAATGTGGATAAAATGTCTATATAGAGGATGAAGTGTTATGCTTACTGCTTGTTCTGCTACCCAGAGGTGCTTAAAATATCAATTAAATCTGCTTAAATGACATCTTATGGTTAGGTATTAATCCTCTTTCTACTGTTAGCATAGGCTGAAAATCTGAGTCACTTACCTATCCTGTCCAAATTAATATTTCATCTCAAAGTAATGACTTGCACATATATTAGCCAATGGTGCTGGACCTGTGCCCAGGGTCATGGAGGAGCACAAGCTGCCACCAACCTCAGACAAGTGAGGGGAGGAGCTGCAGAGGGAGAAAGAGTGTGTGACAGATCTGATGAGGTCAGTATGTCCCCCTCTGACTGGGACTTCAGCTGGTCCCCCAGAGTATGATCATTATCTATACATAATACATCATCTTCATCCTGTTTGGCATCTCAACTGTTCTTCACACTCCACCAGGCCTGTCTATTCGGCCCCAGCAGATAGATATACTTTCTATTTTGTGACAATTTATTGTTTCCCTGCTCAGTGTGACAAATGGGAATGGAAATTGGTTAATTTTGTCTTCATGTCATTAAAAAAAAATCTATTAGTTGTTTCTCCACTGTCAAAACATTTACTAATACTTTGAGTCTACCACTTAGAGCTCATCCTGAGTTTATGGCTTCATTGTGTTGTTTGAATTTGTATGCTATTCTTTCACATCAATGACATCACCTCGAACTTGAAGTCCTTTGTATAGAAATCTCTGTCATGTGTGCCTTTTACATTTCTTTATTCCTATGTATGGTAGCTTCTCCTTCAAGTTATAAATGCTCGGTCTTAATATCATTTGAAGTGATGGTACTTACACAAACAAGGCAAAACCCCTGTCATTTATAATGCTGTTGCTTTCATCCATATTACTCTCAATGAAATTCCCCAAAGGAGACCTGATTCATAGTGTGGATACTATCTAGGAGAAAAAGGTAAAATTATGTCTTTAACTCTTTTCTGCTACCTAAAAGTTTTCATTATTGTGCCACACATGTTCTCCTTGTGTCTGTGTTGGCTCTCTCTGGTTTCTCTCTGGATTTCTTTTCTTTTTATTTTCTCTAGATTCATCCCCCACCAAAAACTTACAGAATAGGTCAATTCACGACTAAGTTGTTCACGAGCGTGGATTTGAATGTGAATGGTAAATTGTCTTTCAATCAATCCCTTGATTAACTGGTGACTTGTGTACCCCACCTCCCGACCCAGTGACATTCGTAAGGAGTGTATTGAAAACAAGAAGTGATTACAGTTCAGATTATTGTCTACAGGGAAAAGAGCTGTGTCATGAAACAGTAATGTTATGTAGACTTGCCATTAGTCACTAAAAGATACCGCTATATAAGAAACTATATCCTTCATTTCTACTTTAAGTTTGATCGTCTCTAGGGAAGTGAGCTATAAAACAAAAATTGTATCGAAATCACATTTTGACCATCAATATTATTTATTGTCAAGAATAGTAAAAGACAGACAACAATATTAATAGACAACAATTAGATTAGTTAGAAATAGTGCTCCTACTTAATTAAAGATGCTCAGATATGCAGTGGAGCTTGACAGATATGTAGGCAGGGACTTTGCCAGCCATAGTTTATCAGCCCATTCATCAGTTGATAACAACAGTGTGTTTATTAGACAACAGAGATGTATTTTTTCTGAGCTCATTCTGGCCATAAATAAGCATATTTTATTATGTTTCTATAGCTTGTGCTTGCGTTTAACACACTGCACAGTTCCCAAAGCCATTTTCTCAAATAAGCTTTAAGCATTTTGATCATAGGTCAAGGTCTGAGACTAGCATATACAAATGCAAGCCTTGGGAATAGCAACATAACATGGTTAATAGTCTGCATTGATCCACAATGAGATTCTGTAACTACTACGCCTGCAAGTGCATCTCTTGAACACTGCGGCAGCAATAACTAACTCTCCTTTCTGGTCTCCCTGGAGAGCAAAAGATAAATGTGCATCCTTCAAGGTGAAATGCAGGCTTGAGGTCACATTTGAGCAAACAGCTCGAGTAAGTAATGACGTTAAACCGAGAACCAATGTTTCCAGATTGCAGATTATGCAATGGACAGGAATGTCGGATTTGTTCCTCACTAAACAGTTGTGTTTAATTTTGGTATTGATTTAGAAGTTTGCTTCAGCTTTATCTGGCTGTATCAAATGATTGTGAACAGGACCGTCTCTAGAGTTGCAGCAGTGGTTTTTGAGTTGTTAAGATAAGAAAAGGATCGGGATAAATAGAGCTAATAACTAAATTTAAGTCATCCACCACAATCCTGCATGCTAAGTGGCTTATGGGTAACCTTGTTTACATGTCTAACATTTGACCTTTTGTTTTCAATGGGTTGAGTAAGAACGGAGTGCTACATGCTATTTGACCTTTCCGACTGTTCAAGTTTGAAAAGTTTATATAATAACCAACATTTTTTGTTTGAGTGAGGTATCCCTCAGAGTTACCAATCAACTTAAAATTTTGAGAGGGGATTGAGGATGATGCAGACCTGAGTAAATGTTTGTATTCATATTGTGTCATTTGTCCTGTTTGGCTCAATGTGTATACATGATTATATAATTAGAAACATACAGCATACATAATTACTTCAATAACAGTAAAGGAATCCACATTTCAAAACCCAGATTTCTACAGTATGACTATTTTAGCTCAGTTAAATCACCCCACTCCACCTGATACACACGCCAGTATGCCTGTGTGTAATAACTGGGATGCCACAGGCCAAATCACATCAAGTTCTTTTAGAGGTTCACTGCTTAGTGCAAGTAAGCTGTGTTGACAGATCTCAAACAAGGAGAAGTATGGCAACTAAAGAATGATTGGGTTAGTAGCCTGCTGGTCACAATGGTGATCTGCCTCTTCATGTGTAGAATCATGCCGGAGAGGCTGAGCTGCATCAATACCCCCCTGATTCAACTTGTTCATCCCTTGATGCAGAGGAAACCAGTCGACAGGGCTGCTGCCTCATGTGTGTGTCTGTGTCTAGCCATGCACACATGAGGTAGTACGTTTCTATGGAAACAGGCAATCAGAAGATTATTTTGATGGCATAAACAGGAGATATGGGTGGAGACAGTCGATAGTCCCAACATGTAATGTGTGAGTCTCTCTTGTTCTGTGTTTGTGTTCCTTGTGTCTCCTGTGTGTTCCCTCCATATTTCCTCATAAAACCACCTTATCTGCTAACATCAAAGGATTTACTCTTAATATCAGGAATGTATTGGGCCGCCTCAGCCACAGATGTATGCTGGGCTCAGAGCTTTACTATTTGGTGGAAGTAAATTCATTGCTGACATAAACACATATGTGTGTGATCATGAACAAGAAGTCACTGCTGTTTCTGCAGTCTGCCTCAATCTGTAACAGCCAGCGACTGCTCCGACCTTTTCTAAGTCTGTGTACCGTCCAAAATTAACTTCGACTTTGTATCTGTCAAGGGAGGCACAGTATCCCTGGTAACAGCAGGTCATACCAAAGTAACAAGGGTTTAGAGAGTAAATTATGCTGATGGTGAAGGGCACACAGACTTTGGCGAAGATGTGATTATAATGTTTTTGAATATACATTATAGGCAAGACGACTCCTTACAATAGCTCTGTTGAACTTTCTTGCTCGTTCATAGTGGTGGTCGTGGTTCATGCTGAACACTTTGTTGACCTTAATGTTAGATGTTGAATACAAAGCAGGCCAAACACCTTTGCATGCATTAATAAAGTATCTATCTATCTATCTATCTAATATGGATAACCCCTTCAAAGCCTTTGATCAAAACATGGTGATAATGCCAAATTGCAGTAGTTTCAACGTCATAGTATCCCTTGCAAAACAGCCATTCTTTTTCTTTCATTATCTTAATTACTGCCCCTGTGATATGAAGGATATGACTGCTCTCATCATTAATGGGGCACTGAGTAATGTAAAGATGAGCTAGAATCAGGGATGTGCATAAGTGCTATTGTCAAAGTTAATGATGCACAGCATGTGTTGAAACAAGAAACATTTTGAGTACCACCATTATGTCCGATGTGTCTGTGTGTAACGACTGAGAGATAAATGAATAGATTAAGCTATAAATTGAACTGCATAGAAAATTGGGAAGGGATGTTCTATCGCTCCTCCTTGCTTGATTAATGGTGTAGTTGTTTTTATTCTGCTAAGGTAGCTAAATTTGGATTGTGAAAACAGCTGTTCCTATTGTGTGAGATACTGGTGATTGGGGATTACTTTGTAAACATTCATATTTGAAAAGTTGCTCATGTCAGCTGATCATATGGACCTACAACACATTTTCTCATGCTATTGTAAAATTACTAAGCTCTTATGTGTGCAAAAAGAACACAACAATTAAAGGTGTGCTAAGTATAGCATTACTTTTGTCAATCACGGGATGTTTTACATCAAAGCTATTCTCTGCCTTTCAGATTTAAAGTAGTTACAAATGATAATAGTGACCCCAAACATGTCTGTTTCATGCATCACAGATACTTTGGGAATCAGGCCAAAATTATTTTGTGCATGTTCTTCATATACCAATACCAATATAGTTTATGTCTTAAAATTCCGTAATATGGAGCATTCTGTGCATCCATTTAATACCATATCCTTTATTACGTGTATCAGTTCCCAGCAGTGTTCTGTATTCCTGCATGCAAGTTGCCAAAGGATAGAAAATGCTTCATTAATAGTAAATATCCATTAAAGATGCATGACTTCTCTTTCTAAAACAAGCTGTCATTGATCAATACTCTGAATTAGCTAATGTCCAAAATTCAAGTCTTGGGAGCAATTTATATTGGATCATCTCGAGAATTCATCCACAAAGAGATTATAAGTTCACAATAAATAAACTGGTGAACTGGTGGCACGGTGGCCCAGTGGGTAGTGCTATCGCCACACAGCAAGGCAGTTCCTAGTTCGAGTTACGCTGTGTGAGGAGTTTGCATGTTCGGCTTCCTCCTGCCTCCAAAAACGTGCACTTCAGGAGAATTGGCCAGTTTAAAATTGTCTGTAGGTGTGAGGATGTGCGTGTGTTTTTTGTCCATCTATGTGTGGCTCAGTGCTGCACTGGCTTCGTGCCTGGGGTGTCCCCTGCCTCACGCCCTAAGTTGGCTGGGATAGAATCTAGCACTCAGCGACCCGCAACTGCGCAAGAAGCGGGTATAAAAATTAATGAATGAATGAAACCAATGAACTACACTAATCATTCGGTCAGTGTTTCAGACTAATTTGGTTTATCGACATTTACATCGTAGACAGGTCACCAGTCTATCGGACAAACAAACACAGACACAACATCCGTACTTTTCACATCTAGGCGCCAATGAAAGTGTGTGACCACATTTCAAAACAGGAAGACAAGAATCAATAAGTCAATGATGAAGTATATTTTTTCCTCCTTGGACCAAACCTGCTCTTGTGTAATGTTGAATCTATGGACAAATGGATATTCCAATAGATTTTTCTGAACTTTGTTTTAAGGAAAACAGTGTGTTTTGGTGGAACAAGAGCTAGTGGGGTGGGAGACCCACACATGAATGTACTGATGGAAAGATGAAAGCCTTTTTAAAATATATTGGTAATGGTGAGGAGGGGGATGTCATATTCCTGACACATATCACTTTTGTAAACCCCGCTAGGCAAGTTGGCAGGAGATGACGAACAGAACAATTCAGACTGATCTAATCCATGATTTGAAAAGCACTAGTGCTGTCAGCAAGAGTATCTTGTCACATCGGATTCCTTTCTTTTGAATGTGGTTGAAAGGAATAAACACAGTGAGAGCAAACTTAATAACATACTTCTCAGCAATGTTTAGTTTGCATATAATCTCTCTTCCAGTGGTTTCTTGTAAGTAATGAATGTAAGTAATGTTGTGTATTATCTTTTTAATCATTAAGATGTTGTCCTAAGCATGAATGGAGGGCAACCGGTCTGTATGTCGTTGGTTATGGAGAATTTTTCCGTGTAGTGAAGGGATCATGCGATATCCTTTTGATAAGAACACCCAGTGCAACACTTGGGATTTAATTTAACATTTGGGTTATTTATTTTGATTTAGATTTATTTTTTGGTAGATTGAACACACATTCTCAATCCAGAGCCTTGTGTATTGACGCTGTTTTTCCAGGCCTTATTCCGGGCAGTGCAAAATATTTCTAACATGTATCTTACATGAAACAAGCCTTTCATTATGCTTAGGCGTCACCTCCTTTACTACGTTTAGGAACAGATTAGTGACATTTACTTTAACACCGGATGTCAACTGTCTCCTTTTCCCATTCTGCGTTTCTCTGGCTCTGTAAACTGTTTATGTTGGTTTGTACTGTTGATACCTTACAGACGTGGGTTGGTTTACATTACAAACTGTAGTCTAATTTAAAATGCAGTGCACCTCATATAGACAAGAAAAGAGTAACATCTGTCGAAGAAGCAGAGGAAAATGAGAGATGATGGAGTTTGACAGCGGAATGATACAGTTCTGGACATTCAACATCACACAAGCAAAATTAAAAAAATAAAAAAATCTTCCATCCAAGATCAGAATGAGGCAACAAGTTTATCCACTGTGCAATCGTGAATCCCTTAGAAAGATCAAGATTCCAAAAAAATAATCTTCCTTATGTTCCTCTGCCACAAAGAAATCTAAAATTCTTACCATTAGGGGAAAGGTTGTTGAGGTTGAAATAAATGTTCCTGGAAATAATGTCAGTATTTTTTTTTATTTAGAGAAATACTCTCTAGAAATATTATATAAAGTTGAAAAATTTTAGACCATTCACACATCTCTATCAAAATTTAATGGATGATAGCCACATGATATGGCATAGGCTTCACCTCTCTACCAAACTTTGCATAAATCTATCCTGCAATTCTTGCTTAAACCTGCTGATGAATGAACAATTGAGCTAATCAACAAATCAACCAGTGTGCATGGCTGAAATCATCCTTTCCGGTGAAATGTAATTTCCCTTTGTGCTCCTTGAATGTTCAGTCAATCATACACAGATTTAAGACGTGGCGCAGCGCATGTCTGCAAGACAAGGGTTGTTACAGTGATTGGCACTATACCTCCTGGCAAATAAACTATCTTTCAAATTAAATGAAAGAAATTATAGATTTTGCAATGCAGTCTATTAGAATCTTCTGTTGTATCTAGCGCTCTACCTTTTCCTGAATATGAGTTAAGAAAGAAATCCAGTCAAGGCAACATTAAATAAATAAATTTTGCACACTACAAATACTACCTGTTGCTCTTTGAAAGAAGTGATCTAGTACATCTGTTTCTTCCTGACATTTTCTCTCTCTTACTTTGCATTGGAACATTTCTGCTCGTACCACACGTGATTTGTGCCACGACTTTGATCTTGGACAGCGATTACAGCCTGTAGAAGTAGAGGGGTTAGATCTCCCTGTGGCTGAATACCAGAGTAAATTGGATTAGTTCACGGCTTTCCATGAGGTCTGCTGAACCTTCCCTCAAAAACATAGCAATAGATAGGCACACATATCTGTTGCTTATGCATGCATACAAACCATCAAAAGACCTATGTGGACAGTAGGCTGCACCTGCATAAAAGTGATATTGCCATAGCTGGTGTTCCTGAGCTGAACAATTTATTGATATATATTTAGCAAAAAATGAGGGCTTATCTTTTTTGTGTCTAATATTTTAACCAGGGTCACCTTGTTTATTTTAACTGACTAAGAAATGTTTCCATGACAAAATACATCATTTAATACATTTGTGAAAATTGGAAGCATTAAAACCTGGCAATCAAAAAGTTTTATATGAAAATGAGTTATAATCAAACCATATAAAATGTATATTATTAACACATACTAAATAATTAACAAGATCATTCCAGACCTGTTAATTGTTTCCAACTT
This sequence comes from Antennarius striatus, assembly GCF_040054535.1. NCBI lineage: Eukaryota > Metazoa > Chordata > Actinopteri > Lophiiformes > Antennariidae > Antennarius > Antennarius striatus. Next base: position 17,077,985 of record NC_090777.1, on the reverse strand, counting down.
TGCCAGATTTATTTTTTACACTGCTGTGTTATTGGCAGTTGTTCATCTGGTTGGGAGAACAAATGTGGATTAAGATAAGAATGGCAAGTCATCTTCTGCTGTCTGAACCAAACTACATTGCCAGGTTGTTGCTTTTTTAAATTTCAAACATTAAAATAGAGAAGCCTATTTTTGTACATTAAGCTTTTACAAATCTCTATGAGTGACATGACATTATATTAGATTTCAAGCAGGCTTTGATAGTAGATTAAAATAAAATGAGGTCCAATCCATATTTTACTGATTATAGATGTAAAGCTGTACAGTTAGTAACACTTCTGGAGTATTCATGTGTATCATGTCTACATGATACTTGAAGCAAGTATGCAAAATGTCCTTAGATTCTTCATATAGCATTTCTTCACTTGCAGTTTAAGGGTCATCAAATATGATTTTCCATTTTGAGGACAATGCTTAGGTTTATTTCAATTTATCTCCTTCTGATAACTCAGCCTCTTCAAATGGATAAATATTAAATTAGAACAAATGACTCTCACTTTCTCACCAGGCAATTGTGTTCTCCTCCCCTGAGGCTTTTAGGATCAACTAAAGAAGCTTTGCTGCAATAGAAATAGCAATAGAAAAACAAAATAAAACAGAGCACACACAACACATTTTAACTGCTAAATTAACAGCCTCTGCATTATTGAGAGAAGCCACCCAGCCACCTGCTGTGGGTAAGTGGACATTTTTCACATCAGCTCTTGTAACCACAACAGGGTCAAAACTAGAAAACCCACAATATGACTGTGTTTTAATGGAGTCTGTCGACATCTATAGAATTTCATCAGCAAAATAGAGGATGGGATTGTTGGAAAGCTTTCAGTTTTACATAATGGTTTCATATAAATATTCTTTAATAATACTCTTCAAATCCTTTTCATGCTCATTTTTAGCACAGACTCTGGTTTCCAGAGAGCATTGTACTGCTGCTAGTTTGACGCTGTAACATTGTCAGCACAACATGAATTCTTTAGTTTGATAGAGCGTCTCTCCAGCAGGAACCTTTCAGGATGCAAGATAATGTACATCTGACTACCTGGCGCATGTTACTAGATAGCTTGTGTGATTGGGACATGCTGCAGTGCTGAAAGCTGCTGCAGATGACTCACATCTCTTTGGTTAGCAGCAGTGAAATTTCAGCAGTCAATACAATATCCTGAAGCAAGTATGCAATTTCCTATATTGCTGTTCTGAAATCAATCTTTGTAATATATATACGCCTATCTGTCTGCTGGCCTATTTGTCATTCTGGTGTGTTATTACTCAATTTATATATTTCTTTGAATTCTTGTGAAGCCATTTAGTTATGTGTCTGTTTACTGTATGCTGCAGGTCTTTATGCACAACCCAGAGTGACACCTTTTGCACAGTCTTTCAATAGTTTGCTGTATCAGCATCATTGTTGGCTTCAAGGACAGGTGGGGTTGATGTGACTGTCATTCTACTGCTTTTGTGTCTGTGGAATTATGGCTAATAAAATGTCACAGAAGACACATGGAGTTTATTAATATAAATGTGTTTCAGAAACCACATATTACAGTATAATAGTGCTAACTCGTGATTCTTCAGTGAGGCGTCTTGGAAGATGAATGATGTCAGAATTATGGCAGAGACTCTCACTTTGATCTGGCATTTGATTTTGTAGGTGACCAAAAGGAAAAGAGACACAGCATGCATGAATTCATTGTACTTATAAGCGTTTGGTGTAAAAGTAAAAACCAGACTGTTAGTGGAAGATTCATCATAAACCCAAAGCTTAGTCTAATGTAATACACCATACAACTGTCTCTCCATTGCTGCATCCGTCAGTGTTGTTCTTGATGGTCAACTTTGTACATCATTTGCAACCTAATCAAATGAGCCTTGTTAAGTTTGAAGGATTTGCTTGCACCTGCAAAGCCTTTATGTTCAATATGAATGTGAACATAAATGACTGTTTTGCTCATATTATGTTAATTTCTACCTTTGGAGGCTGAGTGTTGTTTTTAAGCATGAATGATCCACAGTGAAAGTGCTCACCTGGAGAGAATTGGGTAATGTTGCGCAGCATTGCAGAATCTGTCCTTGGTCATTTAGCTGCAGTGTCACTGTTCTGTGAAGACAATGCAAGATATTATCAAATGTGGGTGAGTCTCCCATGACTTGTGTATGGATATTAATGGCTTGTAGTAATTTGCATTTCAATTCCAGACACTCCGTGAGAAATTAGTCTTATGCAAATCGTTGATTGGTGACTAGTGCAAGAAAGTGATTGACATTTTTCAATAAATACTGAAAGATGAGTTTAATACATTTTCTGCATTCATTAAGTGGAGGAAATAGAAATGGCCCTAGTGGTAGAATTAGCATGATCTATTCGAGGTTCTCCGGGGGTCGATTACCTGGTGACGACCAGGGAGTAAGAGAGAGCTGAGCAATTTCTGATTGATGTCTATTCATATTAATCTTGATGGAAAGGTGTAATTACTTCACTATCTGAGCATCAAATCAGCCAAATAAAAAAGGTCAGCCTTACACCATCTGACTTCTTTTCTGTATTATACTAAGACTGTTTGAAAAGGTCAGATGATCAAAGTATGTAAACAACACCGATAAAGTGGAAGAACCTGGCACAGACCAATGTGTTATGCGACTGTTGCTGCTTCTGGTATTTGGCATTTCTTCTTGAGACTGCTATAATTTAAAGTGCCGTTAACTGATGTTCGCTACAAATGTTACTAACAGGGCTTTAATCCCAGCAGGGATTCTGTTGCATATTGCTGAGATATGAAACACAGCAGGTCTTTAGACAACAAAGCATAGCACACAACACATAACCCCGTCAGTCTCAAACGACATAAATGAAAATATATTAGAATATATATTAGAATCAACGGTGATATATGAGCATATCCTGACTGACACTTTCATTCTTGACATCAAACATATTTATTTTCCTTATCGTTCACCTTGAAATATAAGATTCTGTTCCAGCACAATAAATGATGCTGACAGATTCTCCAAATTTTAACAAAAGATATAGAGACACAATCTGCTCTGACGTCACAATTTGTTGCCGTCTTGCAATACTCATTACGTTTGCTGGTGGTGTGCTCCAAGTTTAGAATAAGGAACAGCTTCAATTTTTCAACAGCAGACTATTGATCTGAGGTTTTTTGTGACTCATCACAGAAAAGTGTTGCAGAATACTGATCACTCACCAAACTGTGTCCTGCATAATGAGCTGCATTTTCCCTGATTTTTAAGACAAAGTGACAAATCTGCATCTTTTATTGCTTCTCTCTTTAATGGGATGTCTAAATGATTTGGTTGTTTGTTGACCCTTTGTGCTCACACGTTGCCACAGGAACAGCATATCAGAATTGTTCCCTTCTTTCCTGTTTTCTTTTCTTGCCTGAAGTTAATTAAACTCTTGTAAACTTTGATATACTGTGCTGTTTTCTGGTAATAAATCTCAAGTTCAACATTTTACAATTATATAATTAATCATTTTATGATTAGTTAACACTTTAATTGTTTAAACATAAAAGAGTGCTTGTCAAACTACCAATGGTATTTTCTGTCTTTATGCTTCTCCCTCTTATTATTCAGTGGTTCATTCTTTTTTTTTTTTAGAATTGACTCCACAGTGCTATTCACTGAACTCACTGAGTTGGAAATCATATATGAATGAACGGCAAGCAATCTCATCCCGAACATGCAGAAGTCTGGAACAGACTGGCAACAGCTGCGGTAGCTCTCCTAATTCTGGTCATCTCTTGTTGGAAAACATGGATACGTTTCTCTTTAATCACACTTTTTAGGTCATGCCTAACCTCTCCATCAACACAGCAAAATAATACTGTTCTTAATTCCTTCTTCAAACCGGGGTGGAATTCTGGAGAAGGTTGAGTGAGTGTGGGGTCATACAGAGATGACCTTTGCTTTGGATTCATGTAGACTAGAGGAGTCACTTTCTATTTAGGATATATAGTAACTGGAAAGCAACATAGGCTTTAATTTGTCTTTAAACATTAGCTCAAGTTTAGTTGAGTTACATTTTTACACCTGATAATAACTGTGGAGCAATTTGTCAGAGGGGCTTTGAATCACTGTAGTTGACTGGTTGAAAAAAACAAGACACCTGTTGTTTCACTCTGTTGTTCTCAACTCTGCTTCACACTATGTTGAAAAATGGTTCTGAACGTGGTCAATTTTGATTATCTCTAGTGAGAGGCATCAACTCAACCTCATGATCTGCACATCCCAGAGCAGCTCTAGGAATTTCCAAACATGCTTGTTATTTTCATGGATGGTTTGTGGATGATTACTTCACTGCTGTTTAACTGAGGTGGTGCTGCCAAACAATTGTAAAAGTCTTTTGGGCCTTTGAAAATCGGCCCAATATTTACTTTGGTGACTACGGGTTGAAAAATTTTGGAACAATCTATTTACACGTCCTTTATTCAGAATAAAAAGACTCAGGACCCCTGCTAATGAGGCGGGGCAGTTGGGAAACCCAGGGGGTACAGATCTAGTTTTTTTTTCAAGCCATTATCCAGCGAGTGTGTTTTTCAGCAGGTCTTCATATCTTTATAGCCACAGACCTCATGTACTTTTCTATTTTTAAGAATAACTACTGACTTGATAAACAAATGAGGCTCCACACTCTGTTAACAGTCACACCAATATGCTGGATAAGTACCCTTTGTGGCAGGCAGCAAATGTTACAAAAACAAACCAAAAACACCTCAAACAATACAAGTTTGATTTTGATTTTGGCTTGTCCATTCATACTCTGCCTGTACGGTAACCAAATATTATCCATAGGCATCTACATCTCATTGTTCCTAGAATCAGCATTAAGCCTGTTGGCAAACAATTTATGCAAATTTAACTCAGAAGAAAATAAGTTCATTTGCAAAGATCTGAATATTTGGGGGGAGAGAGCAGATGCCAGGAGAGAACGAGAAGCTGATTCCCTGTGGTGTGTTTGAAGCTTCTCTCTACAGTACTGTAACTGTTTCCTGCTTCCTCCCTGTAATAACAATGGCAAAGCAAGAGCCTACTTAATGCTACAAATGAATTAAGTGTAAACATCATTAGGTGTTGATGTGAACTGAACTCATCTGTAAAATTTGGTTAGGTATACTCTCAGCTCTCTCTCTTTAATACTGAGCTGAATCCAGATGACAATAATCACAAAATAAACATTTCCTCTGCTTTTAATGATTGATTTAATATTTCTTTTTTGTTTTTGTGTTTTGCAGCAACCGTACTCATGTAAATAATGACAGGCTCTTAATGATTAGATTTGCTATTGTGGTGGTAGAGTTAGCATTTTCTTAAACCAGCATCCATTTTTTCCTCCTGGTTCATGAACCGGACATCAAACACACCATGACCTGACCTGTGGAGTCCTTTTACCATTTAAACAGAAGCTGTGTGACTTGAAAAATTTGTGAAAGTGATACACCAGCCATTCTGCCGGGGATGTAGCTCAGTGCTGGGGATGTAGCTCAGTGGTGGAGCAGGCCAAGGGGGGCGCAACCCAGCGTCGACTGTAGGCCGGTCCCATGCCCCAATCCGATAAATGCAGAGGGTTGTGGCAGGGAGATCATTTGGCATTAAAAAAACTTTGCCAAAACAAATATGAGGTTTCATCTAAAATGGGAAAAGGATGACACACTGTGGGGACCCCAACAGGACAAGCCAAAAGTCAGTTTTCAGCCATTCTGAATGTTCTGTGCAAACGTATAGTATTACAAACTGTTTATAAGGTACGCTATAATAACACCAAAATACCAAGTCATTTGTTTTTTTTTGTTTTTTACGGTTCCAGCCTAGATGCCATGAATGTTAATATGACATGAGATTCAGTTAATAATCCACACTACTACAATCAAAGTGAATCAAAATTATTTTTTGACTTTGACTGAATACAAATAGCATGAATGAGTCTCAAATTGGGGCGGCACGGTGGTGCAGTGGTTATCGCTGCCGCCTTACAACACAGCGGATCCGTGTTCAAGTCCCGCTCTGTGCAGAGCTTGCATGCTCTCCCGGTGTCTGCGTGGGCTCTCTCTGGCTTCCTCCCACCTCCAAAAGCATGCGCTTCAGGTTGATTGGCCATTCCAAATTGCCCGTAGGAATGAGTGTGTGCGTGCATGGTCTTTGTGTGTGGCTCCGTGGTGCACTGGCGTCGTGCCCGGAGTGTCCCCCGCCTCACGCCCTATGCCGCCGAGATAGGCTCCAGCTCCCCGTGACCCGCTGCGGCGGGTATAGCGGTGGTAATCTGAAGATGACTGACTGACTGAGTCTCAAATTGAATCTTTATTACAATATTCCCTACATTTTATGTGCAAATAATACATTTAATGTTTAACTGCTATTGATGGTGATGGGTTTTTTTTTTTATTAGAGCAACAAATTCCTTCATCCATGTTGTAGCTACAAAAAAAGCCGGAGTTCTCCCTTTGTAAATCTGTTCTTCTCCAGACTCCAGTGACATTGTTGGAGTTAAGGAAGAACTACGTTCTTTGCCAGCTTGGATTTCCAGTCTGTGCCTTTGGGAAGAACCGCGGCTTGCTGCCACTCAAAAACTAAATTAAATTGTGAACTTGTAAACTTGCCACGTTTCCAGGAGCAAATAGAAAATAGCGTTCCGGAGGATGTTATGGATGAGGATGCATTTTACATTTGGCAGTTGGCTCGGATATGTAGTTCTATTTATTCGATCCAGAATATTAGAGCAAAAGCATGCAGTGGAGAGAGGTGGAGGAGTCTATGTTGCATTTTATGTGGTACTGATGATAGCACATGGTTAAAGATTGATATTTACTGGCAGCTCATGTCCTAACTATAAACTTAGTTTCAGCTAATGTACTTCAACAAGCTGGTGCAGTGCTAACATTGTAATGTGAAGACTGTGTAAAGTCGACATGTCATTTGAGACAAACCAAATAAGGGTGTCTGTTTAGTCGTGTTGCTTGTTGTCCTTCACTGACTTGTGTTGCTCTAAATGCCGTTAGCTTTGTTGTTACATGCAAACATGTTTTGCTCTTTGCTGGTACGGTGCTGCCTTATGATAATTTGCTTGATTTCCTTGCCATGTCCATTAATTTTCTTGGCACAGTTACATAACTTTGATTGTCGCCCAGCAGTTAGCTTGCTCAGTGTTAGTTGAGCTGAGTTGAGCCTCTATAATCCTTAAGAAGGATTTTAAACATTGGTTTAAAAATGTCTCTTTTTATTTTCTTACAATTAAAAGAACATTTATGTACACATATATTAGCATTTGACATTGTTGTGTGAAGGGAAGCTTGTCATCCATGTGCTGTTCCTTTGAATGGAAGCTGTTTTGAAAGGACATATAAAAACAGCCAGTGTCAGCTCCTGTACAGCACCTCAACAGAGCTCCTCTCCATCCTCGTCACAGAGACAACGGCTGCTGAATACTGAGCAGAAGAGACACAAGCTGCCCCTCATGCCGAAACAAACAATTATCATTCTCTGTCTCTTGCTGTCTCTCTGACTCACTTTCACACCAGCACACACAAACACACAAAGATGTACATGCAGTTAACCTCACCAAATGAAACAGCACACACACCCACGCAGGGATTTCAATACATAGAACACTAACAGCATCAGACTACAACTGCACTCTCCCATTCAGCGGGGAAAAATGGACCATCTGTGAGCTCTTCAGGCCACCAGCCAACAACAATACTCAAGACTCATTTTAACAGTAGCCGTGAACTGCAGTTTGTACTGTATGTTAGTTCAGCAGACACCAGTGTTGGAGTTTGAAAAGTTTTGTTCCTGCTGTTCTGCAAACATCTGCGTGGATGTGAAAAGTACTTTTAAGCCATTTCTTTCTATTCTTTGCTAGATTTTTCTTTGTTCATGCTGTTTACATTTATACTGTGTTTTTCAGTTTAAGGTACAAAATCTGATTTTTATTGACATATGTTTATTTTTATTTATATTGTTGATGGCCCATCAATGCAAAACCCTGCAATAACAGCTGCCAACAGACAAAAACTCTTATTTGATATAAATCCTAAGGCTTCTGGTAAAAAATAGATTAAAGTAAATGATCTTAATATTTGGGAGTAAACAAAGTACTGTTTTTTGAAGATGAAAACACCCATTTCTGTCATATCCAAAACGAAGAAAATCTCAGTCCTCCAGCTCACCTTCCCTGGAAGGAAATCCATCAGTAAACCAGATTCCAGGTAACATAAGGAGACGTTAGTTTGTCGTTTGTCTCACTTCAAAGAAGTGCGTATCTTAATTCCTATCAATGTCCACAAAGCTGTTTGTGTCTGGGATTAGCCTTGAACCCTTACAATCCAACCAGCGTCCACTTTTCATGTTCATAAATGTCTGTTTGCTTTCCCTGTCTGGATCTGTCTTACTGACAGTAGCCATGTGCAAATAGTGTGAACGGAACATGGGACTAGAGAAACTGGGAGTGTTAAAATGAGGACATCGGCTAATCCAATAACAAACCTCGCCAGCCCTAGCACCCACACCCTTTTCATACAGAATGAAAAGTTATCTTTGTGTGTCAACAAACTTGTTTTTATTTATAGTCCAGCAACACAAGGAAAGACAGGAGAGGCATCGATATCAATTCACCGGGATCAAACTTGTCGCGTCCTGACGTGATCTCATCTCATTGTAAATCTCAAGGTGACTGATATTTTAGAAGGGACATAATGAGTAGAGATGAAAAGAAAAACAGGTGGAATGAAAACTAAGCAAGGTATTGGTTTACAGTTTTTGTCAGTCGCTAACAAGCGTTTGTCCAAACAGCAGTCACATTTTCTAAACTCTTAACAAAGACTCACACCTAGAAAGCACAATTGACCAAATGGTTAATTTTCTTCTCAAAACCACGTTTTGTTAAATAAACACTAACTTTTCATTTCAAAATAGAATACATCTTTTTCTGTACACACACTTTACCAAAACACTGGATATTCGACCCAAAATGAAATGACTGTGTCAAACAATAATGCTTGTTTTCACTTCATAAGGTACATGCAGTCAATCAAAGTACAACAGGTTTCAAAATACTGGGTATCATTTACATTTGAAAAATTACAAAGACTTTTATGTTTCAGTTTTAATGGTATTTGCCTGCAAAATGTACACAAAGTTTCTTGGTTGGGAACTTTATGTCCACATGCAATTTTCACATTCAAAAGCATTCCAGTAAAGAGCAAATCATCCATCCATTCATTTTCTTCCGCTTATCTGGGGTCGGGTTGCGGGGGCAGCAGCTTACGGTAAAATAAAATTTAATCTGATTCAATTTCATCTGAATTCATTAGCATTTCTCTGAATTCAGTTTCTACTGCTGAATAAGGTTAGTTTCCAATACCAAGTATCATCTTGTTCAAAGTTTGGCAAAATATTTGGATTCACTAAGCTCAAGGATGAACTCATTTATTGTCTCCTCTCTCCTCTAATTTTATTTGACAAAAAATAATGCACAAAAGAAACATTGCTTTACTGGATAAAATTAGAAAATTTTATCTTACATGTTCCTTTGAAAATTACTGTAAATACCAATAACTCCCAAAGCTTTTGCTGTGTGTGTGTGTGTGTGTGTGTGTGTGTGTGTGTGTGTGTGTGTGTGTGTGTGTGTGTGTGTGTGTGTGTGTGTGTGTGTGTGTGTGTGTGTGTGTGTGTGCGTGTGCGTTTGTGTGTGTGTCTGCGTGTGTCTGTCTGTGTGTGTCTGTCTGTCTGTGTGTGTCTGTGTCTATGTGTTTAAAAAAACCCCCACAACAGTTTGGTGGGGATTAAATGATGGGTCAGACAATTAAAGCCCTGTGTGGATCCTGACACAGCAGGCCAACAATTGGTCCTTGGCCCATGAACACTAAGACAAGATGAGGTAACGCTTCATTGCCTCCAATTCTTTTACTATGGTTTAACCTGACTTCTGTCAGCGTGGGCAAAAAAAGAAGAAGCTAAAAACAACACAGAAATGTCATTTTATAAGGCTATCATGAATTAACTTTTATTTACAGATGCAACAGACATAATGTAGAGCCACCACAACATTCATCTGGACTGTGATATCATTCTCCTTTCAGCTCTGTCATTAACTTCTGAAAAATGTATCTGGCTCTTGGGTGCTAAATGTCCCTTTGTGGCACCCAGCTAGGTCAAACTTTTGTTCACCTTTAGACATCAGAAACTGAAGTGAGTCTCAGTCACTAATACTTTGTGAATCCAGCTGGGTTTGGACTTTAACACTTGGTGGGGAACTGACGACCTCTCAATTACACAACTGCCTCCGTAATCCCACTGGGTTAGATAGACAGGCAGTACAACACAGTGCCGTCTCCAATCCTGCCAGGCGTGATCCATTTTCAGACATAAACAGTGCAGTAATAGAGGCTCTGAGGATAAATCGATAAATGCACCACCTTGTCTGTGCATCAGACATATTGTCTGTTTTCTGGGTCCCAAACTTTCCCACTCCAACTTTGTAGAAATGATTCATCCATAATTTGGATGATGTACTCGTCTTATACAAGAAAACTGCTTCATCAAAACTTGGCTTGAAGCTGCAGTGCATCACTTTGCACTTAACTCCTCTGGGAATGCCTGTGTAGATAAAGCCCTGGGACCTCACTGACAACACTAATTATGATTTTTGGACTTATTAAAGTCTTGTAATTTCACTTTATGACTGTTATTGTTTCTTTGCGTTTATCTTTACAAATACAGTACATTACTGTGTTATGTTCTCTGACCTCTGACCTTGTATTAGACTAACAAATTTGAAACAAATAATTCAAGATCAAATTAAACTTTACAAATGAACTCATGAGCTTGATTTTAAACATAACGACAAACTACATCAGTCAGTCAGTCATCTTCTTCATCTTCTGTGTTGTCCCGTGTTGTACTACCTGTGTTGTTCTGCCTGTTGTGCTGTCTAACGTAGGTCAGAGACTGTATGTCGTGCATATATGGTACATTTCACAATAAAGCTGACTTTGACTTCAGATTACCACGGGTCACGGGGAGCCGGAGCCTATCTTGGCGGCATAGGGCGTGAGGCCCTGTGAAAGTCCGGGCACGACGCCAGTGCACCACACACAAAGACATACAACCATGCACACATACACACATTCCTATGGGCAATTTGGAACGGCCAATCAACCTGAAGCACATGCTTTTGGAGGTGGGAGGAAGCCGGAGAACCTGGAGAGAACCCACGCAGACACGGGGAGAGCATGCGAACTCCGCACAGAGCGGGACTTGAACTCGGGTCCGCCGTGTTGTAAGGCGGCAGTGCTAACCACTGCGCCGCCGTGTCGCCCCAAACTACATCATCAACAGATAATGTGTAGTAAAGCATATACCTAGGATTGAATGGATTTTATTTAATTTAATTTTATACTGTTTATATTTTAATATTATACTGTTTAGTGTAGTGTATGTCTTGTTGTATATCCTGTGATGTCAGTGTTTCTTTTTTTCCTGGTGTTTATCCAGTATTTATTCGTTATGTAATGCCTGAGCGGTGGATAAGTGCAATTTCCTCCGGGATTAATAAAGTACCTACCTACCTACCTACCTACCTACCTACCTACCTACCTACCTACCTACCTACCTACCTACCTACCTACCTACCTACCTACATGGGATACCATTAATGGAAGGCTTTTAAAATTGAAGCTGGCTAGTCAGCATAGGTGTTATTTTGGCATGTGATTTTTTTCTCTGTATTTAATAGAATTGATAAAAAGTTCAGGCAGGCAGGTATAGACCTACATAAGTTAGTAACTGTACTGCTGTATGATAAGCTTCAATAAGTAGTCATCATATGCACCTTGTGTAACAACGACACAAAGGAAGATGGTTTGTGTGTGTGTGTTCAATCATAATATTTAGTGTGTGAATAAATTATGCGTGAATTATCCCCATGGGAAGAAAGATTTTGTACAGCTCAATTGTGACACAGTTCAAACTGTGTTATATTTTCATATAGCCTTTTTTACCTCTCTGTATAAATATGCTTTATCATATATATTTAAAGTACAGTAAAATCTGCTTTCAGCAATCAAGATTGGGGCTCTGCGTCAGGGTCTCTTGCTGTGCAAATTGTCTCCATACAATGTAAAGATGCCTACACCACAATATGTGTTCACTGATTCAAACTATGCCTCTGCAATGCAGAAATTACAAACTGCACCAAAACTGCCTCCGTAGTTTTGGTGCATAGATTGCATGTGGACAGGCTGACCAATGATATGGAAAAGGTGCTGTAATGTCAGGTCATGCTGATGCAACTTTTTGAGTAGCTTGGTTTATATTTTTTTACAACAAAAAAAGTGTAATTATTTCACATCTCTAGAGAAGTGAAGAAAGAGAAGTTTTAGTTGCTGAATCGTATCTTGATCTTTTATCGAGATCATCTTATCTAATGGGGAAATGGGTTTTGGACTTAGTAAACAAACACACAGTAGTGGAGGGGGAGGAGAAAGATAGACAGATAATGAAAGAGACAGAGTGAGTACATGTTCCCCATTAAGCTCATAACATTTCCTGTTATGCATGACCACTACTGTACAGAATAAATACATCTTACATCTTTCACTTGCAGATAGAGATTCCACGAAGCAAACACGCCGCTAGGATCCTTCAAAAAACAGCTGACCTGGGGGCAGCAGATGATGTATAACAGGATCGGAATGATCAGATACTATCCTTGTTAGAGTTACCACTAAAACCAATTAATCCAGTGTTTCCCTAAAAGTGCTAAGGAACCTTGTGTTATCCAGAATTGTAGGCAAAAATGTCAATACTAAGACACAGAATGCAAGGATTGCCCTTTTCTCTCCACCTGTTTATCTATTGTGATCAATGAAGATCTGATCAAAGATATGAGAACAAGTTTATAAATACGGTAATTTCTCATTACTTGCGGTTAATGCGTTCCTGGGTCACCCGTGAAAAATAAAATTCAGCAATATAGCGGAGAACTACTTATTTTATTATTTACGGTAATTGAAACGTTTTTGAACCCTCCCCACACTGATATTAAACCACCTTATATCTGTATTACCTTGCACATAAGGTAATAAATACATCACAAGAGGTAATATGTCACGTGACTACATACTAAAAATGTAGTAGTGAAGCCGTGCATCTTGAAGCGCGAATACGCAAGGGATTACAACATTTGGTTGATCGGTACTTTCTCAGCTGTGAAAGTGAAAGCTATCAAACTCATTAAATGAATGTATATCTACTAACAGAAAGTGTATGCACCTTTACTGACAGACAACGGACTCCTGGGGAAAGACAGACAGTCTAAGCTACGGTGTTCTAATTACCCACAACAGCCCAATCGACCTTCATGACACCTGACGAGTTTCATTAATGGACATCAAATGACTTTGAGATTGTTAGCTCCTGTGTGTGTGTGTGTGTGTGTGTGTGTGTGTGTGTGTGTGTGTGTGTGTGTGTGTGTGTGTGTGTGTGTGTGTGTGTGTGTGTGTGTCCGTGTGTGTGGGGGGGGTGTCTCCATTTTCCCTTTTTTTTCACCAATATATCATATGCAGTCCTGGATCATCCATTAAAGTTTGATCATGTACTGAAGATGCCTTCTCTGTGCATATACTACATAGGTGTGTGTGTGTGTGTGTGTGTGTTTGTGTGTTGCTACACTACCCTATAGATACAAACACAGACATGTGCGCACACGCACGCACACACACACACACACACACACACACACACACACACAGACACTCATTGTGTGCCCGAGGCTATAGTAACATGTTCTCGGAGTAAGCCACGGTTGCTCATGACGTGTGTCATGTTGTGGTTGATTCACACTACATGCAGGATGGTTTGGGGTCAAAATCCATGTAACCTTGAGATGCAGTAAAAGTAAAGCTGCACTGCTCACTAAGCGGGATGCTTGACAGCCAAATGTGGGACTTACAGGATGATATTAGGATGCTGGGTGGGAACTGAAACAGACTTTGCCTTCTCTGTAATTGAGCAATTAGAGTCAGGACTGTCAAAATATTTTAGTGAGTAGATACAAGTTGATTAGATTGCAAATTGATTTACCAGATTAGTTACTGGTTGTATTAGCCATTATCATACAGAAATCGGGACTCTTCTGTATTTCTGTGCTTGTGTAATGACAACAAAGTATAGCTGATGTAAAACTGCCCCAGGGCGTGATTTTGGAAAGTATGCTGGTACTTTGTAACAAATACATAGCCGTGTCTGCACTTAGATATGCATCAACCAGTGATTCCTAAACAGTGCAGTAACAATTACTTTATAAGGCGGTTGATCTTGTCCTCCCGAATTGACTAATATGACTTCATTATGTTAACAGCTTGAATAGTACCGATTTAACTGCTTGACATCTCTGCATGTCACTCCTCCTCCAGTGCACTTTGAGGTCAGCTGCAGGGCTGTTAGCGGGTCCTACCATTCAATTGTTTGCCCTTAGACAAGGCCTTGATGAATTAGTGCTGTGGCTGATTAGCCTCCTTTTACGACATCTTGACTCTGACCTGGGTGATGGGTGATCTTTGTGGTGGCCCTTGCACTGTTCCAGATCCCCTTTCAAGATTGGCATCTTGCCACAGTGCTTTTTGTCCAGCAGCTGACAAAATGCACAAAAACAAGTCTCACCTGCAACTTGTTTGGTTGCACGCTCTCCAAACCTCTCTTTGCACTCATTGATTCATTGATGATGTTGCTCAGCAAGGTCAATTTACGCTCAACCGTTTCTTGCAGGAAAGGCCCCAGCACTCCTTTCCAGTTGCGATCAAGTCTTTGCAATTACTCTTGGTTTTTAACTTTTGGCCACATGATCTTTCTGCTTTTCTGGATGTTTGCGTCAGCTCTCTGCCTGTGTGACTCTCAGGGAGACAGCAGGAGCATCATTCTCTGGAACTGCCTCCATCTCCTGTCCTACATTCACTGACCTTGCCCTCTCAGCATTGCTGGGCCCCATAGCACTGTGGTTTGTCACCTGGCTTTGGGTCTCACCTGTTTTACCTTCCGAAGCAGTATGGTCATGATGGTAGGAGGTCCTTCCACACTTCATTCTCCCTTGATGGAGGTGACTTCATGCAGTTCTTTGCATGAAGTTACCTTCTGCCATGTTGAGGTTTGCTGTAGGACCCAAATGCGCAGACGTCAGGTAGAAGGGAAAAAGATTTATTTAACAACGAATGTGATGCGATGATGAACCAGATGATCAGGCTGAGCAGGTGAATCGGCAGGAGATGAGAAGGTAGGCAGGCGGCTGGAATGGTAATAGTCAAACAGGCAGCAGACCGGAACTGGAACACGGAGAGAACAGAGTTATCAAAAAGTCAAGGTGCGAGTTCAAGAGAGCCAAGGTGTAGATACAAACAAACTGGCGATGAATGGTGGAAAGCTGGTCCTCATGAAGGTCTAGAGATTGGAGATTAGTCACAGGTGTGCTGCTGCCAGCAACAGCCACACCCAGGTAGGTGGAAACTATGAGGGACTCAGAAGAGGGAGAGAGAGAGAAGCAACTGCTAATCCTGACATTCCACCTGCCTTTCTGCCTTTCCACCTACAATTTCTGGAGGGGTCTTTTGGGACCTTATTGTTGTTCATTCCAAATAGCAGTTGATTTCAAATTAATAGGTCACAGGTAAAATGTGGGTAAATCATCAGTCGTTTCCTGCTCACTCCTTTCACGCTGATATTAATTTTGTAATCTCATAAAACAACTACTGTATCTCTGCTTCCAAGAATATGATTTGCACAGAAAAGCCCTGTGTAAAAATGGCTTCACTGTCTTGCCTTGAACAGGCTGCATGAAAGGGAAGAGGGATAAAGCTGTACTGTATTCTTTATTTAGTATGTATGCTTGTCAACAGAAATAACTGGCATCAAATCCCTGGCCTTGCGTAACTGTTCTTTGAATCAGACGCTTGACCTCTACTATTCAGGGAAACAGAGTTTCAGCGAAATTACTATTATTTCATCTATTTACTGATACAACAGACACGGAATACTGAGGAGTAGAATTAATACAGAGATTTTCCACCAGCTGGTAAATGACACTTTCTTCCTGCTGGATTGGGAGGATTCAGCATCTCCGTCAAAAAAGACGCGAAACAAACCTGCATGTTGTCATTGGCAAAATGGATGACAAAAGCAGTAGTACTGAAAAAAGTAAACAAACTATAGCTTGAGGCCAGATACTGGGTAGTTTAGGGAGTCTTCGTTGCTGATAGTGCACTGAGTTTCACACCAGAAAAACCATTGTCATATTACATGGGAAATATTTTTCTGTAGTGTTTTGTGTATAAGTAATGTAGCCACAAGAGGGCAAAAGCCAGTGTCTTATTGTGCCGGTCCAAAGCCTGGATAAATACAGAGGCAAACCCTCGCACAAAAATGATAAAATTCTGATTTGTTGTGGACTAGTAAAAAAGTCAAAGATGATAAACATTTGCCACTTTTTTTGGGGGGGGGGGGGGGGGGGTTAGGGTTAGGGACAAACTGGGCAGCAGCAGGGACGGAAATGAAATAAATTTAATATTGCTTAATTTATAAATTATTAAAAAATGAATATAATATAATGTAGCCGCAAGAGGGCAGAAGCCAGTGTCTTATTGTGCCGGTCCCAAGCCCAGATAATTACAGAGGGTTGTATCAGGAAGGACATCCAACGTAAAAGTTTTGCCAAATCAAACATGTGAATCAAATCTATGACTTCCATACCGGATCGGTCGAGGCCCAGGTTAACTACGACTGCCATCGGTGCTGTTCACCTACAGGGTGCCGGTGGAAATTGGACTACTGTTGGTCGAGGAAGGAGAGGAGGAAAGTGTGTTTGTAGGAAGGGAGAGAATAGGAATGCCAAGAGTGTAGGACTGAGAGTAGGGACGTCAAATGTTGGAACTATGACAAGAAAAGGTAGAGAGTTGGTTGACATGATGCAGAGGAGGAAGGTAGACATACTGTGTGTCCAGGCGACCAGGTGGAAAGGTAGCAAGGTTAGAAGTTTAGGGGAGGGTTCAAGTTGTTCTATCATGGTGTAGATAGGAGGAGAAATGGAGTAGGAGTTATCTTGACGGAGTTTGTTAGGAATGTCCTGGAGGTAAAAAGAGTGTCAGATAAAGTGATGAGTCTGAAGCTAGAAATCGAAGGTGTGATGTTCAATGTTGTTAGTAGGTAAGCTCCACAGGTATGATGTGAGCTGGAGGAGATGGAGAAATTCTGGTTGGACCTAGAAGTGAGAGAGTTGTCATTGGTGCAGACTTCAATGGACATGTTGATGCAGGAAACAGAGGTAATGAGGAGGTGATGGGCAGGTTTGGTATCCAGGAGAGGAATGCATAAGGACAGATGGTGGTTGACTTTGCAAAAAGCATGGAAATGGCTATAGTGAATACTTTCTTCCAGAAGAGGCAGATATATAGAGTGACCTATAATAGTGGAGGTAGGAGCACACAGGTAGACTACATCTTGTGTAGACGGTGTAATCTGAAGGAGATCAGTGACTGCAAGGTAGTGGTAGACACGAGTTTAGCCAAACAGCATAGTATGGTGGTGTGTTGGATGATTCTGGTGGTGAGGAAGAGGGCGAAGGCAGTGCAGAGGACGATGATGGAAGCTGAAAAAAGGAAAAGTGTTGCATCATTAGGAAGGAGTTAAGACAGGCTCTGGGTGATCAGGAGGTGCTTGCAGATGACTGGACAACTACAGCTAATGTGATCAGGGAGACAGGTAGGAGAGTACTTGGTGTTTCATCTGGAAGGAAAGTAGATAAAGAGACTCGGTGGTAGACTGAGGAGGTACAGGAGTGTATACAGAGAAAGGTTAGCTAAGAAGTGGGACACTGAGAGGACTGAGAAGAGTAGACAGGAGTACAAGAAGATGCACCTCTAGGAGAGGTGGCAAAAGAGTTTCTGACTGGATTATTCAACGGGATCTTAGATAGTGAGACGATACCTAAGGAATGGAGGAGAAGTGTGCTGGTGCCCATTTTTAAGAACAAGGGAGATGAGCAGAGTTGTTGCAACTACAGAGAAATAAAGCTGATGAGCCATACAATGAAGTTATGGGAAAGAACAGTAGAAACGAGACTAAGGGCAGAAGTGAACATTTGCGAGTAGCAGTATGGTTTCATGCCAAAAAAAATTACCACAGATGCAGTATTTGCTTTGAGGATGTTAATAGAAAAGTACAGAGAAGTCCAGAGGGAGCTGCATTGTGTTTTTGTAGATCTGGATAAAGCGTATGACAGGGTGCCCAGAGAGGAACTGTGGTATTGTATGAGGAAGTTTGGAGTGGCAGAGAAGTATGTTAGAGCGGTGCAGGACATGTATGAAGACTGTAAGACAGTGGTGAGGTGTGCTGTAGGTGTGACAGAGGAGTTCAAGGTGGAGGTGGGACTGCATCAGGGATCAGCTCTGAGCCCCTTCTTGTTCGCTATGGTGATGGACAGGCTGACAGACGAGGTTAGACAGGAATCTCCATGGACTATGATTTTGCAGATTACTTTGTGATCTGTAGTGAGAGCAGAGAACAGGTGGAGGAGAAGCTAGAGAGGTGGAGGTTTGTCCTGGAAAGGAGAGGAATGAAGGTTAGCCGCAGTAAGACAGAGTACATGTGTGTGAATGAGAGGAACCCAAGTGGAAGAGTGAGGTTACAGGGAGAAGAGATCAAGAAGGTGGAGGATTTTAAGTACTTAGGCTCAACTGTCCAGAGCAATGGAGAGTGTGGAAAAGAGGTGAAGAAGAATGTACAGGCAGGATGGAATGAGTGGAGAAAAGTGCCAGGTGTGATGTGTGATAGAAGAGTTTCAGCTAAAATGAAAGGAAAGGTGTACAAAACTGTGGTGAGACCAGCGATGTTGTTTGGTCTAGAGACAGTGTCACTGAAGAAAAGACAGGAGACAGAGCTGGAGGTAGCAGAGATGAAGATGCTGAGGTTCTCTTTGGGAGTGTCCAGGATGGATAGGATCAGGAATGAGTACATCACAGGGACAGCACATGTTAGAGGTTTTGGAGATAAAGTCAGAGAGGCCAGACTGTGATGGTTTGGACATGTCCAGAGGAGAGATAGTGAATATATTGGTAGAAGGATACTGAGTTTTGAACTGCCAGGCAGGAGGCCTAGAGGAAGACCAAAGAGGAGGTTTATGAATGTAGTGAAAGAGGACATGAAGGTAGTTGGTGTGAGAGAAGAGGATGCAGAAGACAGGGTTAGATGGAGGCAACTGATTCGCTGTGGCGATCCCTGAAGGGAAAAGCTGAAAGGAGAAGAGTTTGTAAATCTTTTCTTCATGCACCATTAGTCACAGAGTATATTTCTGTGAAGTTAAGTATTAAATATAAAAAATGGTTGTAGTTATTATTTGATAGATAGATGGATGGATGGATGGATGGATGGATGGATGGATGGATGGATGGATGGATGGATGGATGGATGGATGGATGGATGGATGGATGGATGGATGGATGGATGGATAGATAGATAGATAGATAGATAGATAGATAGATAGATAGATAGATAGATAGATAGATAGATAGATAGATAGATAGATAGATAGATAGATAGATAGATAGATAGATAGATAGATAGATAGATAGATAGATAGATAGATAGATAGATAGATAGATAGATACTTTAATGATCCCAAGGGAAATTCAGGTGACATTTGGTGGTTGAATTCAGCTGTTAGACTGAAGTCAGCTGTTACTGAACTCCTGTGGTGCTCTGTAGTCACCCATGCGACGCCCGTACGCCACCACAGACACACAGGGATTTGGTACAATATGGTGCTTCATCAGGTGCAATAGATGGAGCACCTACACACTTAAACTGCTGCATTGTCCATAAATTTTTGCTGTTCAGACACTTTACAATTTACACTTTATATATCTCGCATTCTTAACTTTTCTCTGTTCTCTTTTCTTATTTATCTTACATTTTTTACTTTTTTTTCTTGTTTCTTAACTTATCTATCTTATTTATCGATCGGGCTTACTGGGACCTTCAGAGACGCATTTCGTAATGTCATATGTGAAAACGTGTGTCAGCATGACAAATAAAGACTCTGATTCTGATTCTCTGATTTAATGTTTTTTTGTTATTTGTGTTGATCTGAATCATCAGTTTGACTGTCATATAATAACACTGTTGAAGGCTTGTTTATTTTAGCCCCCTTTTTAGATATTGCATACTAATATGATATGTGAATTCCAGTTTATTTTTAACTTAATCAAATATAGATACAAAAGAAGTTAAACTGTTTATGTATTTTGCACCTTTTGAAAAAAATGTGAGGATTTTTTATTAAATGTGTCATTTAACATCTTATTTGATTCTGTGTGCTATCAAATATTTCAGTTAAAATAAAGTTGCACTGACACACTAATGTCTCCCTGTTTGGTTTCAAAGGGGAGACAAAGCATTAATGTTTCATTTGCTGGAAGTGATTAACTTTATCGGGGAGCAGGTGGCCATTCCTGTGTCTGCTGCCTGTAGCCTTTTAATCTTTAATAAAGCAGGGAGACAATGGAGAAAAGGGCTTATTATGAATGACATACAGTAAGATAATGTTGACTATTCCTTCTGCAGGTCCTTTGGAGGTGGGCATATCCTCAAAACTAGTTCGATTCACAAGGCGGTAGAGAAAAAACTGATAAATATTCACTTCTAAATGCACCATTATTAGATTCCAGTGAAAAATTGAATGCATGTACAAATATACCCCATAAGTCTGGAGTGGCAGAGAAGTATGTTAGAGTGGTGCAGGACATGTATGAGGACTGTAAGACAAAGGTGAGGTGTGCTGTAGGTGTGACAGAGGAGTTCAAGGTGGAGGTGGGACTGCATCAGGGATCAGCTCTGAGCCCCTTCTTGTTCGCTATGGTGATGGACAGACTGACAGACGAGGTTAGACAGGAATCTCCATGGACTATGATGTTTGCAGATGACATTGTGATCTGTGGTGAGAGCAGGGAACAGGTGGATGAGAAACTAGAGAGGTGGAGGTTTGTCCTGGAAAGGAGAGAAATGAAGGTTAGCCGCAGTAAGACAGAGTACATGTGTGTGAATGAGAGGGACCCAAGTGGAAGAGTGAGGTTACAGGGGGAAGAGATTAAGAAAGTGGAGGATTTTAAGTACTTATGGTAAACAATCCAGAGCAATGGAGAGTGTGGAAAAGAGGTGAAGAAGCGTGTACAGGCAGGATGAAATGGGTGGAGAAAAGTGTCAGGTGTGATGTGTGATAGAAGAGTTTCAGCTAAAATGAAAGGAAAGGTGTACAAAACTGTGGTGAGACCAGCGATGTTGTTTGGTCTAGAGACAGTGTCACTGAGGAAAAGACAGGAGACAGAGCTGGAGGTAGCAGAGATGAAGATGCTGAGGTTCCCTTTGGGAGTGACCAGGATGGACAGGATCAGGAATGAGTACATCACAGGGACAGTACATGTTAGAGGTTTTGGAGATAAAGTCAGAGAGGCCAGACTGAGATGGTTTGGACACGTCCAGAGGAGAGATAGTGAATATATTGGTAGAAGGATACTGAGTTTTGAACTGCCAGGCAGGAGGCCTAGAGGAAGACCAAATAGAAGTTTTATGGATGTAGTGAAAGAGGACATGAAGGTAGTCGGTGTGAGAGAAGAGGATGCAGAAGACAGGGTTAGATGGAGGCAACTGATTCGCTGTGGCGATCCCTGAAGGGAAAAGCTGAAAGGAGAATGTAAGTCTTTTCTTCATGCACCATTAGTCACAGAGTATATTTCTGTGAAGTTAAGTATTAAATATTAAAAAAATGGTTGTAGTTATTATTTGGTGGTTGAGTTCAGCTGTCAGACTGACAGGGTTACATAGAGGCAACTGATTCGCTGTGGCGACCCCTGAAGGGAAAAGCCGAAAGGAAAAGAAGAACATGTTCTGCTTAATTTTATCAATTGTTTTGGCTAAGTTTAAAAATGTATTTGTTCACAGGAGGGATGTCTTGCTGTGCTTCTATGATAAAGGTTTTCTTTGCCTTGCTAATATTGTTTCTCTCCTCAACTGCTTTTTTTGTCAAAATAATGAGTTCCTTCCTTTTGTCTGTGAGCCCGTGGCATGAGTACACAGAGAGAAAAGGAGGAAGAGCTGCAGCATTTCATTGAACTCTGTTTTCATAGGCTTAGTCGGATTCCATGTGTGTTTATTCAGTCAAACACAAAACCCAGAACCTTACAGCAATATCTCCTCGAGACAGCCGAGCAGAGGACCTCTGACTCCAGTAAGTTCACATGGACTCGCTCAGTCTGCCCCCCGACATTCTCTGCAGATGGTACAATCCATTTAAATAGGTGCTTGTCATCTCACAGTGCTCTGTGTCCTTTCAACAGTCAGCTGCAGGGAGCACATTTCACAGGGGCAGTGCTGGCTCATTGACACACATACACACTCAGAGACACACACACACACACACACACACACACACACACACACACACACGGTTGCACAGTGAAACACACACACACACACACACACACACACACACACACACACACACACACACACACACACACACACACACACACACACACACACACACACACACACACACACACACACACATACCATCTCCACGGCGTACCCTCCTCCCAGCAGATACACATTTCTCCTGCCGGATGCCTTTCTAAAGAAAAAGACAAACTGCTCTGAGGATTTAACTTGACTTTCTCCTAAAGGAGCGTGAACAGACAGAGAAGGGAAACAAAAGGGATTTATTTGGGGACACCTTCCTCCACAAGACATGGTCAACTTGCCAGCATGACACCTTGTCTGGATTCTCCTCTTCCCCTCAGGCAAAAATCCTGAAGATGATGGATGACAACAAGCAGTTGGCCCAACGTATTGATGGGGCCATCCAGTCTGCCAGCCAAGAGGTGACCAACCTGAGGTCGGAGCTGAGCGCCACCAGCCGCAGACTGGCCGAGCTGGGGGCCACCGATTCCGCCAGCATGCTGGAGACCCAGCAGCACAACCACAATGGTAGGGATGCTGCCTGGGGAGTGGGATAAGGCTGGGAAGTTACAAACATGTGGAGGGATGAATGTACTCTGACGCAGTTGTGTGTCCAAGTTGTGTATTTGTGTGTGCCTGTGATGGATGATGTCCAAAAGTGAATGTCCATGGAAATAAGTGCAGTGAGTTGAAGAAAAGAGGTGAGGAGTTTCTCCTGGCTTGACTCTACTCTTAGTTCTCCCACAAATCCCCTCTCTTGTTGAATAATTAACCTCCTGAACTTTTAAGATGGGGGTAGTGCTGCACTCTAGTCAGGGCAGAATGGGTAAAGTTACAACCTCTTTTTCACTGTCTGGCACTCCTCTGCCGGTTCATACGGTTCTCCTTTAACTGGGCAATGGATATGTGTCTCTTGAGGAAGAAGCAAAAGGGGGCTGGTTTTAGGGGTTGCTGTGGGTTACTGTTACTAAGAGCTATTTGAATGGCTGCCCAGTCTATAGAATGCTGTCCTCTGCATGTGTGTGTGTGTGTGTGTCTGTGTGTGTGTGTGAGAGAGAGACAGAGAGAACTGCAGCTGCTCCTTTTGCCTTTTTTCCCAACTTTTTTTTGTACCATTTTAACATACAGCTAGCTTACAGCTCAGCTTTTCAGTTTTCAGTTGTACATGCACTCTAGAATTAGCAGCTGCATTATCATGTGTTCCCATGGGTTGTCATGTCCTTTAAGCGTCTGGAACACACACGCTTACACTCTTGCAGTTTCCATAGCAGTCAGCTGGTAGAGCACACTGAGCTGTCTGCAGGAGACGTCCCATCACAGCTTTAGCAGCACTGAAACCACATATCAGGATCAGGATCAGTTAAAGGTCTCCTGGATTTCCTTTCTCATGTTCACCAGGAAAAACTCTCAGCTTCATTTCCCTTTATGTTGACAGATAAATGCTTGCTCCTCAGTTGACCACTGTGGTCATTTTCATGGGGCAAATGTGACTGTGTTTTCCACCTGGTGACAGTTATATTTTGCATTGCATGAGATGGGCTTTCAGTGGACTAGATGAATCATTTTGTTTTTCACTTATTTCTTTCCACTGTTTGTGTGTGTGTGTGTGTGTGTGTGTGTGTGTGTGTGTGTTTATGACTTGTGGTGTCCCTTAATGCTTGCACTCCTGCTGTTTCCATAGCAGTGTGTGCGCTGATATGAGTGATGACAAGCATTCCTCTGGGAGGGTTTTAGCAGTGATGTCATTGTCCGTTGAAGCTGTTTCTCTGCTCAGCTGAAAAGATGTTACATTTGTGCCTTTTCAGTTTCAGTGTCATTCATAAGTCTCATATAAATACACATTAACACAGAGTAATAACTTTTCAAAGGTCTGTTCTTCATGTTCCCAGCATATCAGAATAGACATGCTGTCAGATGAAGTGTAATTTTTTTTCAGATCTCTAGAGATGGACACAGACAAAACTGTTGGCATGTGCAACATCATAAATAAAATTCATGTCCTTTTGGATACTAAAGATTCATGGCTGCTCTTTCCTGCCTTTATTTGTATCATCCCACTGTCATTGTCTCTCTGTCAATAAGTCTTTTTTTGCTTCACACTCATCTCACACCGTCTTTTCTCAAACTCCCTCCTCTCAGCGTAGTTGCTCTTTACAAGCCTTGGGTGTATAATCGAAAGGGCTGGGGATAGGGGGATCAGGTAATTTATCACCAGTGGCTGTGTTGGGAAGGGATGTGTGTGGTAAGGGTTGCTGGTTCACTGCACAGCCGGCCGAGTGTGAGTCCTGAGGGAGGCTGTGTTCGAGGTGCTGCCCAGTACTTCATCACCAGCAGCACAAACCTGGATAGTGTGCTAGCTTGCTTTAATTGCATTTCCACTTCCTGGGGATATGCACTTGCACATTACTTTCATTCAAAAATCTATGAAGAAATGGGACAACCTCATTTGTTAACTTTTGTGGAGGTTTTTGGAGAAGTATTCTTGCAGTTGATAAATGTACACACACACAGTCCAGCTTTCACTCGTCTCAAACGATCCTGCATATTGGTTGCGTGGTGAACCCGCAGGAGGATGCTCACATGGTGCTTAACAAGCTTCTCATTGGACCACATTTAATTTTTTTTCAGTGCACTGGGGGTTACTTATAAAATTATATTTTGAGCAGCTATAAAACTGAGTCAGAACTGCGGCCCCAATTAATGCTGTTCAGTTAATGTTTGTTCATTGGAGTGAACATCAAATCCTGCTCTTAGAAATTTGCATTTTTCTGTTTTACACTATATCCATTAAAACGAATGACTTTGATATTAATAAAAACATCTGATCACAAACACTTTCTCTTATATATACAGTATATGATCTGCTCTGATGAGAGGCTGAAAATGAATGGACGGACAATCTTCTTCTTCATTTCTACACCAGCCAACTTTGGTCGAGTGTCACGTTCTTATAAGAATGTGACATTTGTATACGACTTATCCCCATGGTTCAAAGTAGAAGAAAGCTGAGGACCATCTAGGGGAGGAGAATTTCCTTTTTTCTCTCAAAGCTGATAAAGATGGTCCTGAAAATGAGGTCAGGACTACTGAAGGATCAAATGAGCAAGAGCATAAGAATAAACAATTATTTTCTCCCTCAGGTAGTCTGAAAATGTTTTATTTTCAAATTTCAGAAATGTGTGCCAAGCTAACAAACCCTTTTTTGTCAGAAAAGCCTCCGGACATTTTGGATCATTAGAAAGCAAAAACGTTTTTTTTTTTGTGCCCATTAAAATTAACTTGTTGCCAAATGTAGGAGCCTTTAAAATCATCCATCTTTTTCCGCTTATTCTGAGTCGGATCGCAGGTTCTCTGCTGCTTTTATCCGCTGTAGCGGGTCATGGGGAGCTGGAACCTATCCTAGCTGGCTTAGGGCATGAGGCGGGGGAAACTCCAGTTGCGACGCCAGTGTACCGTGGAGCCACAGAAAGACAGACAAACATGTGCGTACACACTCACTCCTATGGGCAATTTGGACCGGCTAATTAACCTGAAGCGCGTATTTTGGAGGTGGGAGGAAGCCGGAGAACCAGGAGAGAACCCACGCAGACATGGGGAGAACATGCAAACTCCACACAGAGCGGGAACCCAAAACCACCTTCTGTGCAGCAGCAGTGCTACCCACTGCGCCACCGTGCTGCCACATTTAAAATCAGTGTGAAATTTTAAAGGGACACACTAGATTAATCAATGATCAGTATTGGAAGTTACAGGTCAAGAGTGGTTGGTCAGTCACTTACTGACTTTTTGATTACATCATAGCCTGAACACACACATTTTCATCTGAAGCCAACTAGAATAAAGTCCACAGGATATCACGGTTATTTGTCTTGAACAGATTTTATTTTTGTCATCACTGAAGATACAAAGAGTTAGCTCCAGAGAGATGCGATTTTGAAGATCAACTACAACTTGAGTTCATTATATCTTTTAACATTTTACGATTACTCTTTATTTTCTCCATTATGAATAAAAGAAATTTATGCACATGAAAATACCACTGAGACTAGGGATTGTGTGTCGACTTTCTTAGAAATAGATTTATGTTTTTTAATATTTTTATTTTATATTAAACTGGATTAAGATAATCAGGTACTGTACTTATTTCAACTCTTCATGGGAAAATCATTGAAATACTTGTAATTAAATAATTCAACCTTGAAGTGTTATTGGATGACACCAAACTTTATTTCTTTTGTAACATTTTCCAGAGTTTTCTATGTCAAGTGGAAAATCAAAAAATCAAACATTGTCACTTGCCTGATAAAGGGTTAAAAGTGAAGAGGGAGGTGAGAGTCTGCTTAATTCAGATTGATGAGGTAATGCGATAATAATTCATCAGTATTGGAAATTATGCTTGTCATTGTCCCTTAAGTGATTTAAACTTTCTGCTTACAATTAGAATTCTTAGTAGGACTTGCTGTTACTATCCCATGATGTCATGATGACCAGCTAATTCATGCAGTTATTGATGTTCTCTGGGGAGGGGGGGGGGGTTGGTTGGAAGATTGGGGGGGAGATCGCCTGTTGCCGCCAGGATGACCCATCAGTTGTGTGCTCCAAATTCATTGGGTGTTTTGTCCTTTAAGTTCAAGACACCCTCAATCCGAGGCTGGCCCAATACGGATTGATCAGACCTGCCCGTGTGTTGCACAGTCCCCAATTGCCTCAGCATCAGCCAGTAACTGCATCTTGCAGTGACACTGCAAGTTGATGTCTTCCGTTGAACCTGTACTCTGATGCCAACTTCCTTTTGAAGCCTTGTGGTGGAACTGGCTACCAAGCCGCTGCAGCCCACCTCCACTGGACACATCTTTACAATCGACCCTTGCTTGTTTGCTTGAGCTGCTCAGTTTTTTTCTTTAATATGCCTCATTGATAATCTCCTCCCATGGGACCGT
This sequence comes from Antennarius striatus, assembly GCF_040054535.1. Lineage (NCBI taxonomy): Eukaryota > Metazoa > Chordata > Actinopteri > Lophiiformes > Antennariidae > Antennarius > Antennarius striatus. The sequence continues at coordinate 17,050,497 of NC_090777.1, read as the reverse complement.
CAGCTCGACATGTCAGATGGATTTGGAGCAGCTCGCATTTCCGAATCCCGGGCTGCATCCATTGGACTTGATCCAGGAGGAGATGGGATGGTCCACTGCTTCTCTACTTCCCAAATGAATGTTGGTATGTGGTTGTATGGGCTTTCAGGGGAATGGTGTTGGTGGTTACCCTCTTGCTTTCAAGAACAGACTGATGTGATAATGTGATAACAATTCATGAGTATTGGACATTATGCTTCTCACTGTCCTTTAAAGTGATTCAAATTTTTGGCTCATAGTTATCTTTGCCTGTAACTCCTAGTATCAGTATTAACAGATGTAAACCATATCATCACAATCATACTGATCAATGGCTGAAACTATTAGTGGAATGCCAGGTCCTTACCAAAATGAATTCACTGAGGCGTTTCCCCATTTGTATTAGAACTTTACAACTTTATGTTGCCCATTTGTTTTGCTGTGATCCTTTATATTTGGTTCGTCCGCATTGCTGATAAAACATTTATCCAAGTACACTTACTGGGAGAAAAGCCAAATTAAATCTGGTCTGACTGCTCAAACTGCTGTCACTTGAGAATCAGAATCATTTTGGCCAAATATGAAAGTGTCCCAAACCAGAACTGAAAAGATCAGACTCCATGTGATTTCAGACTGCATTGCATTTGTATCTGCCAGTCGTCAAGATGTTGTAAATATATGCCTTGTCTATGCAACTATTAGAACCAGACAGGTGAAGAGCTGCTATAAAAATTCAAGTGTCCCTTTGTATTGCCGTTTTATAGAAGACTAATGCGACATGACACAGTAGATTCATTAACACTGAGAAGAGCTTTGACATTTGCATCACTCCACTGTGCATCATGCACATGTGAAAACACTGACACATGTAACATGCCCTCCCTTGTCCAAATATGAAGCTCCAACGTACAAAGACAAAAGAGAAAGTGTATTGAAATATTATCCTCAAGCATCATTCCTATAATGAATTTTTCAAAAATTTCAAATACATTTTCAAATCATTATATAATATATAATAATTCAAAAATGGCATATAATCACACTATTCTGTATACAATCTATCAGGATGCACTCATGCAATGTTATATTTTACTCTAACAAATACAATGTGTCATGTAGCAAAGAGCAATCCTTGAGACAACAGCTAATTCAGCCGTAAAACAACCCGTCCATGACACTGATCATGACTTACAATCAAAATTATTTGTAAAAATGGCTTGCTTCAGTAGTGAGAGTAAAATACAATTTATTACTTTCATCCATTGTACCAATGGATAAAAATAATCAATTGCAGTCTTTTTGCAGTCCCATGATTCAATACAACAATGCTTAATTCTCTGCTAGAATGTTTCTATAGACAGTATTTTGGAAATTATATAAGAATTGCAAATTATCTGTCCTTCGAGGCACAGCAGGGTACACAAGACTAAAAATTGATTTGTAGCCTAAATGGAAGACTTGTATAATGTGGATCTTAGAATTTAAGTTGTATATAATCATAACAGCAGTAAAGATAATTACAGTATAAATGGATGGAAAATGAACCAACCTCATTCAGCGTTGTATAAAAAATATATATATTCAAGACAGCATTTTGACTCATAACATTTCTTGCAACTGTTTTTGCATTATTAAGTCTTTGAGTGAAAATGGTTTCCACCATTCTTTTATTCTTAAGTTGCGGCCCTGTCAAACCTAAGAGTAGTCATCCCAGAGTGTCCCCACAGCAATGGTGTTGTCATCAATTGTATCTCCTGCTGTTTTTTTTTGTCTGTATAGACAATGTGTGGAAATCCTGACACGCCATTACCTCTGTACTTTTCATGCTGCCTATCATTGAATTGATGAAGAGCGATGGGTGTTAAGCTGCTGTCAGTCAGAGAGGCATCTGGAGTGGGCTGTCAGCTGAGTGTCTGAAAAACAAAGGCAAAAAACACAGGAAAGCAGCAATGGAGTAATGAAGTCTTGGAAGCCTGTTGTGAATCACCTCAAGCTGTGAAAATGACCTCAAATCTCAGTAATAATTTTAGGCAATGGAGATGGCTTTTGAATTCCTATCTCTATGGTATTAAGAAACTTAATGACTTGTGTGATGCTAAATGGCAGGCTTTCACAGGTTTCATGTCTATAGTATGCTTTATGGACATTTATTTGATGAAGTTATTGAAAGCCGAAAGGAAAAGAAGATCTAATAAATAGCTCAAAAAAGCAGTCCTCCCATGAAAAAAAAATACTGTAGAAAACCCCACCACTGCCTTTTGCAAACTTCAATTTTGCTACTGACTCAGAAGTTTGAAAATAATCCCCACACACCAGAGGTTGTGGAATGACCCATGTAATTGTAATTAATAGGGCTGACACCTGAACATGTGGTGAAGGTAGTAATTACCTGCCTATAAACCATGGTAATGATGAGTGATGATGTTTGCAACCATATGATTAAGGTTAATTTACATGTAATCATCAACTGAGTGGAGGAACCCTATGAATTACACTGACAGAGTATGCAATTAAAATACTATATAAGATGTACTATTTTGAGTCTGCATTTGACATAGCTATCACACACACACACACACACACACACACAGACACACACACACACACACACACACACACACACACACACACACACACTGCTAACTATACATTTTTCTTCTATACCTGAATAGATAATTTGGTGACCTTGCTTACATTCGCGTAGGTCAGGTCTGAAGTGTGTATTTGCTGTTTTGTGTTGGTCACAGTGTGCATTAATGAGTTTGAGCGGCTCTTGGGTATGTAAATGAGTGTTGCCCTCTGTCCTTCAGTCTGCCTTTCCTGAAAACTAGTGCAAACAGCTTTCTCAGACACAGCAGCAGATGGCATGAGCGAGTGTGTTCACAGTTTGTGACATTCAATGTATTCAGAGGCCATGAAGTGCAAATGCTAAGCTGTGTTTAAACTGTGACAAAGAGTGAATAGATGAAAAGAACTGAGGATACTTAGCTGCATGAAGGTGACAGTCCAGTGTAATGGATAGTGCATTGTGGGTATACGCTCTTCTCTCTCTGGATAGTACAGTGGTTAAGTCAACTGACTTGAATACAGGAGGTTGTGGGTTTGAATCCCGGTCGGAACAAACACTATCCAGTCAACTTACACAAATGTAGAAAAGGGCGTGGTCTGGAATGCAGGAGGGCGTGGTTTCGAACCTCAGACATGGCGGACACTATCCAGTGAGGGTCCTTTAGTGAGGGTCCTGTTAGCCCAGTGTTCCAACATCCGTAACCGAAAACTGCTGTCACAACTAGAGATCGATGAAATACTACAACAATGCTACGGCAAGGGGGAGCCAGGACGCCAGGTCAGCGGGGGGATATCACCCCCCCCCCCCCCCCACAATCCGAGATTGGGTACCAAGCCCCAAGAGACATACACAGCCTCAATACAAGAGCTGCTTACCTGAGAAGGAAGATCGTGACCCAAATGGAAACCTGGAGCCTCCGACAAATACCGAAGCTAAGTTGTCAAATACCTTCAGAAGATCTGCTAGAAGATGTGAATGCTGTGATAAGAACCATCCCCACAGGGAACATAACTGAGGCCAACAAGTTGATCCACAGTACAGCAACAGTAATCCTCGAGATGCTGGGATATAAAATCAACACAGGGCATAAGAAACAATACCCTCCATGGAAGAGACGGTTAGAGGCCAAGATAAAGGTGACACGGAGAGAAGTCAGCCAGCTAGCCGAGCTACAGAAGGGGAACATGGTGAATAAAGGGGTACCCAGGAAATACAGCAAGCTCTCCATACCTGAAGCACTCAAAACTGCCAAACAGAGACTAACAGCTCTGGCTACCCGACTGAAGAGATACACCAAGGAGATTGAGGCCAGGAGAATAAACAAGACTTTCTCCACTCAACCAGGAAAGGTGTACTGTTAGTGGCAGGGAAATAGCATCCGGCCAGACCCACCAAGAGCTGAGGTGGAGAAATACTGGAAGGGCATATGGGAAAGAGAAGCATCACACAACACCGATGTTCAGTGGCTAGTGGACCTGAGGACTGACCACAGCTGCCTCCCAGAACAAGAACCAGTAACCATCTCAATGACAGACATCCAAGAAAGAGTGTCAAAGATGAAGAGTTGGTCAACACCGGGCCCGGATATGATCCATACATACTGGCTAAAGAAGCTGACAGCAATCCATGATCGTCTAGCAGCACAGATGAACCAGCTGCTAAGGGATGGGATGCACCCAGAATGGTTGACTGAAGGCAGGACAGTCCTGATCATGAAAACAGAAGGGATCTAATCCATCCAAATAACTAATAAGCTGTCTCTGTACAACATGGAAGCTCCTGTCAGGCATCATGGCGGCTAAGATGAGTAGGCACATGGATCAACATATAAGTGGGGCACAGAAAGGAGTTGGTAGTAACACCAGGGGAGCCAAGCACCAGCTACTGGTGGACAGAGCAGTACACAGAGACTGTAAGAATAGGCAGACCAATTTGTGCACCGCCTGGATAGATTACCAGAAAGCCTACGATTCAATGCCACACACGTGGATACTGGAATGTCTGGAACTGTATAAGATCAACAGGACACTAAGAGCCTTCATCAAGAACTCAATGGGGAAGTGGAAGACAACCCTGGAGACTAACTCCAAGCCAGTTGGCCAGGTTAACATCAAGTGCGGCATATACCAAGAGGATGTACTATCACCACTGCTGTTCTGCATACGCCTGAACCCCCTCAGTCACATCATCACAAAGAGTGGCTACGGATACCGATTCTGAAGTGGGACAACAATCAGTCATCTCCTCTACATGGACAACATCAAGCTGTATGCCAGGAATGAGTGACAAATTGACTCACTGACCCACACCACCAGGATCTACAGCGACGACATAGGTATGTCATTCAGATTAGACAAATGTGGTCGGATGGTATCAAGAAGAGGCAAGATGATCAGAACTGAAGGGGTTGACTTACCAGGGGGCAGGATAGAAGACATCAAGGACAGCTACAAATACCTTGGAATCCCACAGGCTAATGAGGAGGCCACAAGAAAGTCATCCACAGCCAAATACCTCCAGAGAGTAAGGCAAGTCCTGAGAAGTCAGCTGAATGGCAAGAACAAGGTCCGAGCCATCAACATGTATGCACTGCATGTCATCAGATACCCCGCTGGGATCATAAGCTGGCTAAAGGAGGAGATAGAAGCCACAGATATTAAGATGAGAGAGCTCCTCACCATGCATGGAGGGTTTCACCCCAAGTCCAGCATTCTGAGGCTGTACACTAAGCAGAAAGAGGGAGGCCGAGGACTACTGAGCATCAGGGCCACTGTCCAGGATGAGACATCAAAAATACAAGAGTAAGGAAGATGGCCCCAACAGATGAAATGCTCAGTGAATGCCTTAGACAGCAGAAACCTGAGGAGGAGACAACATGGAGGGACAAGCCCCTACACGGCATGTACCACCGTCAGATAGAGGAAGTGGCTGATATCAAGAAGACCTACCAATGGCTGAATAAAGATGGACTGACAGACAACACAAAGACAGTGATCATAGCAGCACAAGAACAGGCCCTAAGTACAAGAGCAATAGATGCCAATATCTACCACAGTAGATCTGACCCAAGGTGCAGGCTATGTAAAGAAGCCCCAGAGTCAGTCCAGCATGTGGTAGCAGGGTGTAAGATGCTCGCCAGCTCAGCATACATGGAAAGGCACAACCAAGTAGCTGTGATAGTGTACAGGAACATCTGTATCCCGTATGGACTAGAAGTACCCAAATCCCAATGGGACATACCACCGAAGGTGGTTAAGAACGACAAGGCTAAGATCCTGTGGGACTTCAGCTTCCAGACCGACAAACAGCTGCTGGCTAACAAACCGGATATAGTGGTGATGGACTAAGAGCAGAAGTGAGCAGTGGTGATAGATGTGGCGATTCCAGCTGACGCCAACATCAGGAAGAAGGAACACGAAAAGATTGAGAAGTATCAAGGGTTGAAAGAACAGCTGGAACAGATGTGGAAGGTCAAGGTTAATGTGGTCCCCGTGGTAAGTAGGAGCACTTGGGGCAGTGACCCCCAAACTGGGAGAGTGGCTCCAGCAGATTCCTGGAACAACATCTGAAGCCTCAGTCCAGAAGAGCGCAGTCCTAGGAACAGCTAAGATACTGCGCAGAACCCTCAGACTCCCAGGCCTCTGGTAGAGGACCTGAGCTTGAGGATGACACACAGATACTACCCCACAAGGGTGAGAGGGACATTTATACACACACATACACACACACACACACACACACACACACACACACACACACACACACACACACACACACACACACACACACACACACACACACACACACACACACACACACACACACACACACACACACACACACAATCTCATTCATTTGATGAAAGTCTGCATTATCAGCCACTGGTGGGTGATGTCCATCATTGTTTTTATATCATAACCCCATCGGGGACTCTACCGACTTTATTTTGCATGTTTGTTACAAGATACTGCTCAATCAAACAATAGAGTGGGTTTGTTTCTGCTGGTTATCTGGATTTTAATTATTGTTGTCTATGATTATAATGGAAAATAAATCAGAAATGAATGCAGCTGAGTCTATCAGTCTATTTTGGAAAGGCATCAGCTATGACTGGTGTGGGACCTTGCACAGTGGAAGCTTAAAGCTCTAGGCTGTTGCACCAGAGAATGGCTCCTAAAGGCTGAGCATGAAGATGAAGGAACCTTGTGCCCATCTGCAGCAAAACCCCCTCACTGAAAGATGTGACTTAGACTAAGGATGGGACTCCCTGAGATTTTGTTAGCAACAATTCAGAGAGACAGACAACCTGCTGTGGCAGGAGTAATGATGAAAAGACCCTTTCTGTGTTGATTTCACTTGTACTGGCAGCAGTACATTGAAAGAATGTGACTTTCACCTGTTTCTTGCTTGTGTTTGTGAGGCACCTGGTGGGTAGAATATGTGTTTGACCAGGGTGGCTGCTTCACTGTAGACTTCAACTCTTCCATACATCATCCATATAATCTGTATCTCTGCAGATTTAGATAGAAAGTATTAAATATCTTTACTTGTGAGTCACCCAAAAGACTTTACCAAGAATAAAGTTTTTTTAATGCACTGTAGTACATGTTAAAAAATAGGCAAGAAGTACCTGCTTTATTCATGTTTATTTGTACAACAGGGTGTCAATATTGCACTTTGATTGCTGTGTATTCTGGGCTAAGGCACTGCAAAATACAATTACTGCAGAGGTCTGCAGAAGCACTAGCTGGAGCACTGGAGCATTGGCAGATGTATAGGCTGGTCCTTGGTCTGATTTCCCCATGTATACATCCAGCTGCAGCCAGTTAGAAGCTGACTAATGTGGGGTGGGAGGGTGGGGTGTCAGTTGGGTCAGTGACTCTGAAAGCGCCTCTACTCAACTTTGTCAAATGGTTTTCAACAGCTCACAAGGACCAGCCAAGGAGGTGTGAAGGTTTCTCATTCTATGTGTGGGGCCTTGCATTGAAGTTTTGACATAGCTCTTTGAAAAAGGTACAGGGCACTCTGTTCCTGCTCTAAAACAATGACGTTCAATGTTTACAGACAAGGATCAGTTGGAGGGAAGAGGAGCTCATCACACATACTAATATACTGTAGCTGTTTGAGTCGCAATCTCTCTCCTCTGCTTCTCACATGTCATAAATTGCTTGCTGACTGGAATTATATCCTTAAGTTTGTTGACAAAGTTCAGGTATTTTTCTAGAATGACAGTCTGTCAGCCAGTAAAGCTACCCAGTACCGAGCTGTGGTGATGGTATTGGTGATGATCGGCATATTGTTTGCTTTTGCTGTGAGCAGAGACAGCAAAGTTCTATAGTAAACAAGATAGCATCTCAAAGCTTTTGAGTTTTGGAATAATTTAGGACCTTCCTTGGAATAACTGTTCTTAACTGCATGTCTGCTGATCTACTTTTTCGACTTTGGTGTTTTGCTAAATCTCATTGCTAGGCAGCTGCTCCAATACTGAAATGCTGGTGGAACTTAAAATTGACATGGACTTCCCTGGCTATGATGGAAAATCCCATGGCGGTGGGATTTTTCTTGCTTAGAAATAGAAATGAGCTCACATGTTGCCTGTAGCAGGGGCACTCAGGGAATATCTACTGACCTCCCGGTGTAAATGAAATGGCCTGCACTTCACCAGGAACGTTCCAGATGTGGTGAGCGGTGGGATGTGATTAATGAAGTTTTTATTATATGTACACCAGTCATTTATTAATGTAATACAGCACACCTCTGAGGAACTTAGAGGAAGTCATGGTATTCCTGTTGTCTGTGGGAGGTTTTCATTCAGCATATTTCTGTGAAAATAAGCATTCAGCAATCCCTATTTAGGGACTGAGTGAGTAACCACAGCTGTAAATGGTGTAGCTTGTTGTCCAGAGCTGATGGTCCCGCTTTAGCTTTGACAACGCCTTTCCTCATAATATTTACCTCTTTTATCAGTGCCAACTTGGCAGGCAATGCTATAGTGTTACTTTGATCATCATCTTTATCATTACATAAATAAGAGTGAATCAGGGAAGACATGTGGTGTAATGGTATAATGTTTGATGTTTAAGGTTGAATTAGCACTTTGGCACAAAGATGCATTCTTCAACAATTCTTCAGAATTCTTGAATAATGCTGATATAAGGTTTTCTTCTATTGATACTTTCTCTGAAATTTGATTCAGTTCCTGATCATGCTGAATTAGGATGTCTTTGTTTTTTAATTCTTATCATCACTGATTTAGAAAAGAGAATATAAGCCATTATGTATTATTTTGTAGCTCACTCTGCTGTGATCGTACGGAGTAGTGAGCATTTCAAATGACAGAATGCCAGAGGTCACTGGAGCCAAACACATTGTCTAATCATTGTTATTACTCTGTAGGGATTAATAAATAGCAAATATTTCCTGTTGCATTAAGTTCAGTGAACAGTTACAATTGTTTCAAATATCTGCTTTTTGAATGAAAATAATAAAGAAATATGGAATTGATGTAGATGTGATGGGGCTTGGTAAAAATAATACACTGTTGTTTGCAAGAGACGAAAAATTCCTAAAACTGATCTTGATCTTTTTTTTCTATTGTATGTCTCGTTTTCTCTCTTAACTGTACTAATCAGCAAACACACAACACTGTGTCTCTGTCTGTTCTAGTCAGTTAGTCAGGCCTCTGCTGTTGTGAGTATGAGTGATCATCCTGCCTGCAATTGTCCATCTATCAGCACGCAGTCTGTCTAGCCAGCTGGTGCCTACTGCATTGCAGCGGCAGATTGGACCAGCCTGGAAGTCGTCACGGTGGCAGGTGGGCCCCACCATCAGGTACCGTAATGCCCATTGGCACAGACGGTGTTTTCTCATAGACATGAGGAAGGGACAGACATATGTGGCGGAAGAGAGGGGGAGGCATCCTGAGCCATGTGTATGCAGACCCTGACAAATTGGATAAAGCCTCCAGGGGATAGGAAGGGCAGTGCCAGTGTGACATATGAAGAGGACTGGCACAGTGGGTGGAGTGAGCAGAGGGTATAGTGGGTAAGGGTGGTTGAGACCAGATGTGTTCATCGTCACACTCATGGCATCATGCTGATGGAGCAGAAACATTACTTCATGTAACCTGATGTGAACAGATTCATTTGCATGTTTGTGATCAGGTGGAGAACTTCAGAAACAGGATATTCTTTAATCAGTAACAGGATTTAAGAATATTACTGTATTTACTTTCACACATGGACAGTGTTTGTCTGAGGACACTTCATCCTCTATCTCACCTGTTCAGTCACAGAACAGTTCTGTTTTAACAGACTGTTAAAAGACTCGAAGGCATTCTTAACCTGCTGATGTATTAACACTTTGAAAATGACAGTGTACTCGCAGTGCAAAAGATCATGCATTAAACATAAACCTGTGGTCTAAGTTTATTTAAGACTCCTGAGTTAGAATCGAGGTGTATTTATATGTCTGACCTTTGGCATAGCAAAGAAAAATAGTTAATTAACGCGAAACTAAAACAACTGCATATCTTGTGTTACTTCAGAAAGTTTAATTGTTGCAAATGTTTCTTGTGAGTTAAAAAGCGGCTTCTTTTACTTCTGTAAATTAAATTTAAATGTTTTAACCAGTTTGAAAAAAATAAAGATTGGCCTCAGCATCCTTGTTGGCAGACAGATCTGTATTTCCTACTTAAAGCTGTATCCCGTCTTTGTCTTTCATTTTATTGATCGGAATCATTCTGAATTGACCAGGTATCTGCTTGTAGTGCAGCTTTCACTACATGAGGAACATGTTACACTTTAAAGAGGACCATATTAGATGATATGTTGAGAGCCATCTACAGTCCGCATTGTTGGTTATGTGACCTGCTGGAAGCTTTTCACATAGCTGGTAATGTCACTGACCTTTAAGACTCAGTATTAGCTCAGGGTGAGTGAGTCTGAAGATATCCTTTTGCTCTCTTTGAATGCACGTGACCCTTCACTGTCAATTACATGACCTGGGAACGGAGGCGGTGATGTCCTCACATAATCATTATGGAGCGTTGAATGTGTTACCATGCCTATTTAAAGCCCACCAGATCTTTATCAGGAAGGCACTTGGCAGATGTCTGATCAATAGACGGGCGAAAGAGAGTAGAGGTTTTATAAATACCAAATGTCTCTTGTCAGAGAAAGAAAGACGTCGATCTTTCAGAGCTGTTAATCATCCATCATTTTCAGTTAATGATAATCTTGTCCTTTTGACTTTCTCTACTTTCAGCCCTTTCACACTTTAATTTTTATAAACTTGTACCCGAGGCAAAATTTTACAAGAATTATAATACTGTGCAATGCAGTGTAATCACAAAAACTATTGATATAATAATAACTTTGCTTATCGCTGGGATTTCTGGCATGGAGATTTGCACTTTCGAGCCTGTACTCTTGCAAACAACAAACCCCACAATGCGGAGACTGGCACTGTCCTGCTGGCTTGCAACACCATTTGTTCACAAACAGGGAATGGTAACAAGCTGCACAATTCAGGGATACTTTAAACTATCTGTATGTGTGTCTGTTCAACCAACTACTGTAGATTATCTGTATCCGTATCTGTACTCGGAATGGGCGGGGCTTAAACAGGAAGTGGGTGTGGTTTGAACCGGAAATAGGTGGGGCTTAAATCACTACATTATTTTAAGTCTAAAATTGATATGGATTGATCACAAGTTGCTATATTTATTATTTATTTTAAAACTATTTACAGAACAGCCTTGAAATTGTGATTTAAATCAATGGTTTTGATCACAAAAGTAAGAGAACTATTTACAGAAGTTTTTTTATGGAACTAACAAAACTTTTAAATTGTTTTCTTCTTTTTCAGTTTAATTTTTTTTATTATCAAACTGGGGTTTTTTCCAATTATTTACTTTTAGCACCAAATGTTCTTGCCATTTTTTTTTCACATAAAATTAAACAATGTTGATTGTGGCGAGTGAGTGTGAGTGTGCGTGTGTGTGTGTGTGTGTGTGTTGTGTGTGTGTGTGTGTGTGTGTGTGTGTGTGTGCACGTTATGTGTCAGTAAAAATGTTAATTAAGTATAGAATTATTAATTTGAACAGAGTTTAGAACAGATTAAAAAAAGAAAGACGAGTGGAGGCGGTAGTTAAATGCACACGTACGTACAACAAAAAAACAACAAGAAAGTTCACCAGGTAACCAAACACCGAAATAGAGGCAAGCTGAAGAAAACCTAAGAAGAAAGACGTGAGGAACAGTGAAGCCACCAACAGAGACATCAGTAATTGTCTGCATGTGCCAGAGAGTGGGACAGGGACAAACTCCGCCCTAGCTGCAGTCTTTAGGGAGGGGCGGGAAGTATGTGTGACTGGCCAATCAAAGAGCGTGAAAACAGTCAAGATGATTTTCCTTCAGTCCGATCACGACTATTAACAGGTTTTATTTGTGTCCTACTCGTATTAGTCAAAAATGCTTTATCTGTACCAGATACTCGTATGAAACGAGTATCCGGCTCAACCCTACTTTAAAACTCCTCAGATAATGTTTGCTCTCTTGCTTTCTTTCATAGTTATATATGTATGTGTATATACCCTTCATGAACTTTAGTTTTGTTTGCAAAATCAACATTTAAAATGTGTTAAATGATTTACTGAAATATCTAGACACAAAAATGTTTATTCCCACGGGAAAATCCCACTTAAATGTCGTATTATGTCTCATTCTTATTTAGGAATGGATTCTGATCTCCAACACAAAGGCACAGGTACTGCCAGCTGTTCTGCTTGTCTAAAAGCAGTCTTGACATTTCATCTCTCTTGAGCACAGAGGCTTTGTCTCGCTTTGCTCATCCAAACATGGAGAGTTCAGCCAGAGTTCAAAAGGAAGTTGAGAGGGAGAGCAAGGTTTTTCCTTCCCCTTGTGTCAGTCACTCCTCTCCTGGAAAGAGAGGCATTTGGTTTGACAGCCTGTAGGTTGCAGACACTCTGTGCCAGGGAGGCATATTTCTTTTTTACTGATCTCTTGTTTGAAACAAGTGAGGAGCATCAAGGGAGTATCAATGGGGATCTTTGACTCAACTAGGTCCAAGGGGAGCATTCTAACTTATCAAAGACTGTGAAGAAAAGCTGTCCTATACAATTGACCAATGGAAAAACCCATCTGGAGAAGAAATGGTGCTCTGGAGTGCAAAACACCTGCTAATCTTCAACATGATATATTGTGGGAAGGAAGCGATGACAAGGTGATGAGGAGTTATGCTGAGTGCCTCATTGGGACGTTCTGAAGAACATGACTGAAAGCCTCTTTTGTCATGTTAACTCACACGGGTTAACATGGACCTGATGGCACAAGGCCATACAGATGTTCCTGTTCACTTGTGCATCACACACACACATACAAGGACGCACGCACGCACGGACGCACGCACGCACGCACTTCACACACACACACACACACACACACACACACACACACACACACACACACACACACACACACACACACACACACACACACACACACACACAAGCTTTTGCCAGGTTATTTGCTTTGTATGGTCAGTAACCCATGTGTTGGCATGCTCTGTGGCCATTAATTGTAGCCGGCTGTGTAGACAGAATTGATTCTGTTACAGGCCATAAAGCACAATACTTACAGCTTTTCATTGTCAGAGCCTACAAGCCCATTTCCTTGAGAGTAAGCTGATGCCACCATCGAACAGATTCACTGATAGTACAAAAGACATAAAACAAAATAACTATTCCTCAATAATTTGCAGGGATGTTATGTTAATATTGTACCGACTTTATCACTTAATCTATTCACCATGTTTTTTTCTCTGCTACTGAAACATTTGGGTTGGTTGGTAATGATTCTCATCACTTTACTAAGTAAAACGTAAAGGACATAATGTGTTCAAGACAGGGCTTTGAACCGGTTCATGGAACTAAATTGAAAACCGGAAACTTTTGGTATTTTGGCAGGAACGAAAACGAAAAATTATTATATATTTTTAAATGTTCCGGAACAGAATCGGAACAGAAAATAATTGTAAACCGGTTAATACCGGGGTTTTTTTCGTTCTTGAAAAAAATATTTGACCTCATGTTTCATTTCCTGTCATTCACTGGACATGGGATGAGAGCAGAGAGAAGTAGCGGCTATCAGCAGCAGTTAAGAAAAGGGAAGTCTCCCAGTCACAATTTAATCATAACAGGTAAACACTGCAGTATGTAAATCTTAAAAATGTATGATTTAGACATTAACTCATTGGCTGCAGTAATTTTCAGAGTAGTGTGCCAGCGCTTTGTAGCAATATTGAGCTATGGGAGAAGCACAATGAAGATCTGTTTGCAATCTGATCTGCAATAAATGACATGGTGGAAGTTATTCTTGTCTTATTTCATGTAGTGTCTAAGTAGGATGCATAAGCCTTAACTACAGTGATATAATTGTCATAAAGCAGTGGTGTAGTGCTGTGGTACTGTTTACTGTAGGGTAGGGATATAACTATAATTATAGTCTATAGTATATTAACTAATTTCCTTAGTTGCCAATTTAAAAGACCTTAAATTACCGTATTTTGCGCACCATTCAGCTCATTGTACAAAGAGGCGCAGTCTAAGTAACGGTCTTTATTTTTTGTACTTTAACCGGACACATGGCACAGCTTATTCGGTGCATGGTTGCTAACGGAAGCAAAAAAGAGACTGTGATTGAACAGTGTTGTACTACGTGTTTAAATGTCAAAAAATACACCGACATATTTTTTTTTTCAAATATGTTTTTATTTCTTTATATTTTTGATAAATCTGTGCTAAATCCTTCAAAGTCCTCATTTTCGGTCTACATTGAATAGCTCGGCAATTTCTCTGTCGCTGACCGTCACGTTTCCGGGTGTCTGTCCGGTAATGATGCCGGCTTAAGCGAAACATCGGACAAAAGTCGAAGCTGATACGTTAGTCCAGGCATCCGCAATCAACGCACATATTGTGGGGGTTTAACTCGCTCAGCACTGCCTCCAGTCCTGGTAAACGTGTGTTCACGTCTCTCTATCCATCGCTCCACGACACACACAGTTTAACTTTAAATGCTCTGTTTACACCGATGTCCAGCGGTTGGAGTTCTTTCATTAATCCTCCCGGGGTGAAGACAAGCTCCGAGTTCAGCCGCTTGACGTGGTTTTTGACAGAAGTGGTAGTGTGGGCGTGCATGGAGTCACAGATCAAGAGAGATGGCGAAGCGTGAAAAAAGCCCCCCGTTCTCTTTACATGAACTGGAACAACCGGAACTGATAGCCTGGAGTTTACATGTTGCGTCGTGAGCGTGTCTCTTCGCTGACGCCATTATCGGGGGTCTTTAGCCAAACAAATGTGGTAAACAGCATACCTGCGGTACAGTACCAGCATATACCCTATATGTACCGGAGGTGTGCCGGACGTAGCCTCGCGTCATGTTCTCTAATTGGTCCATCGCTGCCAGCGTACGTAGTGACGTAATACGTCCTATGTCGGTGGACAATGGCCGATCTGGCGGATCGCTGACTAAAGTCACACAAAAACATTTTTACAGATTTTGGAACTCAGTGTACACATAAGACGCTTAATGTTAAAAGGCGCAGCGTTGATTTTTGAGAATTTTTAAGGCTTTTAAGCGCATCTTATGGTGCGCAAAATATGGCACCTACATACTTATATTTACAAGGAACGTTATTAACCGGTTCAAGAGCTTTTTTTTTTTTGTTCTAACTTTAGGAACATCAGTTTATGGGTGGAACGCAAAACCAGAAACGTTATAATTCCGTTTCTGTTCGGAACGAACCGATTGACAAAAAATTCTGGTTCAAAACCCTGGTTCAGGATAGTCAGAAATTATAAACAGTCCCTGTGTCGTGTTTATGAGGCTTTCGCTTTGACAGAACCTGATTTTGTTTGTCCTGTGAAAGTGTTTCTTGCAAGTTGGGTGTGGCTGGGCAGTTGATTGACAGCACATCATCTACCTCCACATCTGACTCATATCTGTCATCAACATTTCCCTTCATATTCCCATTCAACCTCTTCCTCATCACAAGTGGGGCGGCAGTGGCCCAGTGGTAGAGCGTGCGGTAGAGCGGGTTGTCCAGTGTTTCAAAGATCGGTGGTTCGATTCCCGCTTCGCCCAAAAGAACACCTGGAGGTGAGCTGACAGTGGAAGGTGTCTGCTCCCCTCCAGTGCACTGCCAAGGTGCCCTTGAGCAAGGTGCTTTCCACAAGTTGCTCATTTAGGGCGCACCAAAAAGGAGCTGCCCACCTCTCTACCTCCTCTGCATGCGTACAGGCCCCCTGTGTGTGTTTGTTTGTTCAGGGCCTGTACACACATATATGCATGATTTGACCTAACTAGAGTATGCTACCAATTTCCCTGTGGGGATTATAATCAGTTTAATAAAATTAAAAAAAAAAAAAAAAAGTTGATGGAGTAATGCAGCTCACGTTTGTCTCCTCGCCGCCTTTGACTGCTCCTTACCCAACCTTGACTTCGCACCCTTTTCCCAAACTTCTAACTTCGGACCCTGGAGTTTAATTCTAGCTGTGTTCTTTGGACTACATCCTTCGCTAGCTGCCAGTTTTGTCCACAATAAAATTATTTTGTTATACCTTTCTTTGGCCTCAGCTCCACTCTTGGGTCCTCTCCTTGTGATGTTTACGACGTGAAACCCTGTGTAGTTTTTGACCCACAATCACCATACAGCCATTTTTCTGTGTGTGGGTCCAGGTTTATTTTTTGTACATTTGCACACACATGAATATGGATTATATAATAGACAGCTAACTTCAGTGAGCAATAGGTAGAGGTAACACAACAGGATATGCTATAAAATGCCAATAATGTCAGGAAGACATAGCCAACAATTACTTTACTAAATCGATTACTTTACTAAATCAAAGATCTGAAGGAATAAATACATATAACACATGGTTTACAGAGGACGGATGCACAGATTAATTTGCTTGCAGTGATTATTATATGTTCTTCAGATTCATCAAAAAACAGTAAGTTGAACAGTAGCCTACAGTGATCAGAGCAACAATATTTGAAGTTTTCAGTCACTTCAGGAGTTGCTAACTGCTCTAAAGATGCCCTCAAACTTTGGGTGATGCTCTTTTCTTACAATTTCATTTATAATCACAGCAAATACCAGCAATGTTATTTTAATAAAGACTAGCTTAAGACTTCATAAAGTATAACATTTAGGATATGTGCCTGCGTCTATGTTTGGAGCCCTGTCATTGCATCTTGTTTTTGTGAGAATACCTCAGAGATTCATGTCTGTGTGTATTTGGATTCAAAACAATCTGCTTATATTAGTTTTTAAATCCTCTAGATCACCAAACAACATCTGTGCTTTTGTTCCATAATCCATAATCAGACCATTCACTCAAACTTTATCTGGCTGCTTCTAATATTCACTGATATATCACCCCAAATGTCAATATATCTTTTTTGAGTGGAGGGATGGATAGAGGCCTCTGTGTTGGGGAAAAATGGATTGTAGAAGGAATAAAGTCTCATAGACAATTGATCTTTGTCGGGAGTGACATGCCTGCCAGGGCGTTGTCTGCTTCACTCCACAAAACTGACTTACATCAGGCTTAGTGCTCAGATATTGCTCTGCTGCTCAGGGTGGATTGAACTATTCTCAGGTTTATTTTCTTCACCAGGATGCTGAAGTGTATCAGTGTTTCTTTGGCTCTCAGACTCCCAGACTTCTTGGCATTCAGTCTGTCTGCTGACTACAGTTTTGTTGTCCCCGCAATGGAGGGATTATGAACAAGAAATTTGCATCAAACTATATTTATAGAAAGATAAATTGATGAATGAATAAACTGAATAAAAGAATCAGCCTCAATAATTGCTACTGCAACTCTGTGTTTTCAAAATGCTGTGGATAATGACAGCAGTGTGATCTGTCCATACTAAAAAATACTTGGGCACTTTATCTTGTGTTTTCTTCATCCTTGATCAAACATGTCCGTTTAGCCTATTCTGAAAGAAAAAAGGTTTTATTGAAAAAGTTCTCCACTGAAAAACTGTTTTGCATCAAATTCTGGTATTTTGTATGTTAAGATAGACTTTTAAAAGATGTCCAGTCCCAATGTTTCAGATTTATAGTTTCCTTTTCGTTTGGTAGTCAGAATGCAGCTGCAAAATAGTGCTGCTCACTATTTTCTATTTTTAATGTTACTACATACATCTGTCTCAAAATTTTCTCATTTTTCTTTTGTTTTTGTTTGTTCGTACATTCATTCTTTCCTTTGTTTCTTGATTAATTTTTTTTTTTTAACCTGTGTATTCTGTGTAGGGTCATGGGGGGCTGGAGCCTGTCCTGGCAGATTTTGAGCATGAAGCAGAATCAATTTCTACCAACATATAGAATGACTGAGATAAAAACATCTCAATATTAATGCTGATTTCAAGATTTTATCAAACGAATTGCATTAAAGTACAAAATAACCCAATTCAGACACAACCATGTCAACCTTTTCCACAAAGCTGTAGTCTCTCATAGGGATACTGATGGCTTAGCCTCCCTAGCACAGTCTGTTGCGTTGCAAAAGAATTAAAGGCACTTTCTAGGAATTTGCATCCGATCTAGCAGCACAATTAACACAGCCACATAGATTAGATAGATGGATGGATGGATGGATGGATGGATGGATGGATGGATGGATGGATGGATGGATGGATGGATGGATGGATAGATAGATAGATAGATAGATAGATAGATAGATAGATATGTATACATACATGTATACATACATACATACATACATACATACATACATACATACATACATACATACATACATACATACATACATACATACATACTTTATTAATCCTGGAGGAAATTGTACATATCCACTGCTCAGGCATTACATAACGAATAGATACTGGATAAACACCAGGAGAAAAGAAACACTGACATCACAGGACATACCACAAGACATACACTACACTAACAGACACAAGCAGTATTAACAGGACATATACTAAACTATAACTAAAATATAAACAGTATAAAATTAAATTAAATCCATTCAACCGCGTGCTGACCTCGCCACCTCCCCCCGCTCCTCCTGACAGAGTCATTGTACCCCCTGATGGCACGGGACGAGAAGGAGGACCTCAGCCCCTCTGTGGAGGTGCTGTGTGACAGCAGTCTGCCGCTGAAGGTGCTTCTCTGCTGTGGTGTGCAGGGGGTGGCTGGTGTTGTTCATGGTGGCCTTAACTTTAGACATTGTCCTGCTCTCCAGAAGTGTCGCCACAGAGTCCAGGCTCAGACCGACCACTGAGCCCGCTCTGCGGATGAGTCTGTTCAGACGGTCCATATCTCTTTTCCTGGCCCCGCCACCCCAACACACAATGGCGTATGACAGCACACTGATTGCACATGATTGCAGTATAATGTTGAGCAGCCCTTTCAACATCTTAAGTGCTCTGTGAGATGAAAAGCCGTACAATCATGCAAAATGGCTTAATTGCGTCCTTTCACTGTGTTCTTGACAGTTGCACCTATGTATAAAAGTGCCATGTAGATGGCAAGAATGAATTGCAAGAATGAATGGCCATATGCTCAAGGGTACTTAGAGAAGAATTAGGATTTTACTCTACTCATAAAGGTTCCGTAGCAGCGAGGCTGAGATTAGAGGAGCTGATGAAAGGCTGTGGAGGGCCAGAAATAGATCAAACCCAAATTGGAGTTCAGTACCAGTTGGCAAGGGGAAGGGAGGAATTCATGCCCTCAAAGGCTGGACATGCTAAATGGAGCTGTCTTACTCGATTGCAGATAGAGTCACCCGTGAGAATCATAGCAATAGCGAACACGCTAGCCTGCTAATGATTGAAACTATTAAGGAATGCTGATAACAGTAGGAAGAGGTCTTGGCTGTGATTAGAAAGGATGAAGATTTTAGACACCCCCAAGCTCGTCTCTGCTCTCTTTCCTTTCACTCGATCTTTCTCATCTCTCTGTTATCTCTTTTCAGTTTGGCAGCTCTGACTGTGATTGGTAGATGGATAAGAGGCTCATGATTCTTCTATTTTCTGCTCCATTAGTCTGACTCACTTCACGCGTTGATCTGTCAGTGGCCGAGTGGCTGTTAGTCCTCTCACCTTCATCATTTCTCCTCTGTTTTTCAAAGCTTTTCACTCCTTAGACTTCCACGGGCCACACAACTCAGCAGTGCAGCAAATATTTTGTTCAAGTTTGAATTGAATTTTTGCGATCTTGAGGTGCGTTTTTGGGATCTTGAGTACAAAAGATGTTAGGGGGATGTCATTAATTACCAGAGGTCTTTTTAATAATAATCTTTTGGTTTTGCATCCAGTCCCCAATCAGGTAATTACAGCAGTTTGGAAATATGATCCTGAATTTAGCACATCTTACTCCATCCTTTTTCTGAAGTTCTGTAAGAAAGAAAGAGAAAGGGGAAATTATTTTCACACTCAGACCATACATATGTTACACATGCATATATATTGTGTACGGGCCCATGAAGAAACACACGAACACACTAGGGGCCTGTAAGCATGCAATTAGTACAGGGGGAGACAGAGTGACGGGCAGTGACTTTGTGGTGCTGACACCTCCCACTGTCAGGTCACGCTCCAGAGATGGCTGGTCGGGGGAGGGAATCAAACCACCGATCTTGGATCATTGGATGCCTTGCTCTACCGACTGAGTTACTGTTGCCCCCATGACCTTTACTCATTTCTTGTCTTCTTTTCTCACTCACTCTCTCATTCATCTTCTTGAAAAGGAGATAATCGTAATCGTTACACAATATTTCAAAATTAGGGTCACAGGTGATGATGGAATCCACCCCAGCTGACTAAGGGCAAGAGGTGGGGTATAATCCTGATGTATTGCCAGGTCATGGATTCTTTTCTCTACTCGGTCAATCTTTCTCAGTACCGCTTCTCCTACCTCTATATTGCGAGGTATCTCACTTGACAATTTGTCCTGCATTGAGGTAGAACCCACTAACTCATCTGGGAATTATTTTAGAAAGTTCATCATCGACACAGAGACTAAAGTGTAGTTGTGGCCACTGCCTACATCTGGTGTCTTTGAACTCTGACAAAAATAGCATTTGACAATGCTATGGGATCTTTTCACTGAGAACGTTTTCATTAGACTCATTGGACCACCCTTAAGAACTATCCGCAAAAAAACTTTGTTTTTATGTGAACCTCTAACCTGCAATGCTTGTGTTTTGCTCTATGCCTCATTTCAGAATGAACTTTCCAAAGCCCTTTCATTTCCACGTCGCAGATGAATAGCTCTACACCCAACACCATACAGCCTCAGCGCAGAATATTTAATGTGAACTTGTTTGTGTTTCTTTATCGGATTTAGCTGTAAGGTTCTTATTTAGCCATATTTCTTAGTGCGGCCTTGTGTTCCGTGTTTTGAAATGACCTGTTTGTCCCTTGGCTGCCAGCTATTCTCTCTCCTCCATGCAACTCCCCCCACCCCTCCCATGGGCCACCTCCATTTATTGTTCAATTTAATTTTTAATAGTCTTAATTCTAGACAAGAGAACAAAGCTGTTAAGTCATTTATGTCTTTCTTTGATTTCTTAGTTGTAGTTGTCACAGCTTTCCTTGTCATCACTGCAAAGTCACCTAGTTAGCTAATTACACAAAGAAACACCCACACACAACACGGATGCATAGTACAGACACACTTGGCCTCTCTTGTACTGAGTGTGAGTGTGATCCATGTGTTAGGTCATATTTGGAGCTGGTCTGTGTGAAGCTGTGTCTCAGAAATAACACAACACAGTGGGCAAAGTACTGTAGCTCAGCTGCAACTGCAGTATTTACTACACAATGTAGACCTGAACAGAAATAAACAAGCCAACTGTACTTTTTATACTAAACATGCATGATAATACTGCACAGCCCTTTGTAATTATATTTGTGTGTTACCAGTGTTGTACAGAACATGTATCTTGAAAGAAACATAATGCAGGCTGATTGGAGAAATGTTTTGAGAAAGTGTTATATTAAGTGGAATTTTGTTAGCTGCAATTTATCAATAAATATCAGCCATTAAAAATAGGAAAATCTAAATCCACAGTCAAGAATGAATGAACAACTAATTTTTGTGTCTGAAATAAACAATGCCTTCACAATTTTTTATGTCTCTTGTGCAAGGAAAGAATGGTGGTGCGGTGGGTTGTGTTGTTGCCTTACACAAATAAGGTCCTGGATTGTGGGACTTTTCTGGGTGGAGTTTGTTCTCCTATGTTTACCTGGGTCCCACGACCCCACACAGGATATGGAATTCCATTAAATGGGTGAATGTTTCTGACTAATAATTAAAAGAGATCTACATTTGAAATGTAATGATGGCTATGGATGGAATTAATTAAAGGTCAGACAAAATGTTTAATGCTAATGTCATTCTTTCTCCTACTCTACCATATAATCTGGTTTGGATCAATGTATTGAGAAAAATCAACATTTAGATTTACATATTGTTGAAAAAATGAATTTACAGCATTTGGATGAAAATGTGATCTGTCAGGTACTTCACTTCCAGCCCAGAGACACCATGATTATGAATAAAACGCACAACTCTAATGACAGAGTCTAACACTGTCCTAGACATTAAAGCCACATGTCTAGCCTTTAATTGGTTCTGAGGGCAAACGCAGTACATCTGGTATTTGAGCTGTGTGATGAAGAGGATTTTCTGGTTTTACTGAAATCTGCAGCACAGCTAAGGGGGGGAGACTGGAAATTAGAAAAGAAAAATGTGGAAGGCTGAGAGAGGGATAGAGGAAGAAAGTGACAAAAATTCAGTGAGGAGATTGAATGCAGGGATACACAGAAAGGAGGAAAGTGAAAATATCCAGGAATAAATCAAATAAAAACATGCTCAGAAATGTAATGTAAGAATGTAAAATCCTTCATAACCTTCGGATTTGCTCAGTCTTGTCCTTATGTAACTTCACTCAATTCTATATTCCCCTTTTATTGCTTGGAAAATCAAACATAATAGAAGGTAAATTTAGTTTTGTGGATCACATATAACATTATTGTGGGTCAGGACAAATCTCACCCTTTGCTAGCCTTTATCCTTTATCTAGCTCTGACAAAATCTCATATAAACTAACACAATGTCCTAATTATACAAACTTATTTTGAGCAAAAGTGGGAGATAATGCATCCATCCCCCACCCCCACACCCCAATACATCACCATTAAAATGAAGACATGGCCACTGTGTCTCAATGCAGCATTATTAGCAGTGGGAGTTCTGAAGAAGATAAAAAACTCTGCATACTGAACCAGACAAGAATCACTGTGTCATGCTCAAAATATAAAGCTGGTTCTCTGTTAACTTTTTGAATGACTGTCAGCTATAATTAATGCCAGTGTTAACTTGAGAATGAATTGTTGTGACGCAAGAAACATAATTTTCAGAGCCACCTCCCCCCATGACACACACACACACGGACGCACGCACGCACGCACACACACACACACACACACACACCCCACATAAAATCACATAAGTTTATTTCAGTTCTCCAAACAGGGTGACCTTTATTGTTTCACCATAGACAGCTATGGAAATGGTTGTTTCGTTTTGACAGCCTTTCCATTTCTTTCCACCTCTTTTTCCTGCTTCTTCAGACTCAAGCGTGTTGATGATTGTTCCACACTCAGGAGGTGAAGCCATCTAATGTCAAAGTTTATGATGCACTAACACAATTGTGAAATACAGTGCGGGTATGGTGCAGTTTGAAGGAGATGAGAGTGGTCTATCTGCAGGGAGAAGCCATTAAATGCAGCAATTGTCCAAAGTAAGCTCAAGAGACATGTTGAGACAAAACACCAGTGTGAGGTAGGGAAGTGCTGGGAGAGAAAAAAAAAATCACTGTGAAGGAGTGCTGTATTAGAAAGATGCCTGTGAGCAGAGTCTGCTGCAGTTTTAACATCAATTTGAATGTTTCATGTTTTCTGCTTTGATATTGAAAGGATTTGAAATTCAGCTTCACTGCTCAATTCTCTGTTGAGTTATAAATACAACTCTATGATATGTAGGAACATGTAGAGGGTTAATTCAACATTCTGCAACATGGGGACAAAACAATAGTCCCATTATGCTGTCAACAAAAATACATATACATGTGCAGAGGCCAGTCCTGGCTATCACATGCCATGCTTCAAGTTTTACTTTAATGAGACAATGGGATTTAGCCTAGCCAATGTTCCAGCTGTGATTTCCTTTTCTCAGGGTTGAAATGTGTGATGAATACAACAGAAACTCTGTGAACTGGAGCCAGACACTGTCCACCTGCTTCACCAGGCTGGTGCACCCTGGTGTGTGTCATCCCCTTGTTTTTCCAAAGCCATTATAAAGATCACAGGTTGTGGTGTTGCACAGATGAATTCTTTGCACTATTTGTGATTGTGATGTCCAATCTGACAATAATAAATTCATGGAGGGAACAGTTGTGAATGCTGGCTTGAAACCAACCAACAACATGTGTTGGTGTTATTTTGAACATGTGTGTGTTGCCTCCTAGTCTATATGATGTGCTAGAAAAAAAACAGTTTTCTGAAACCGCATCATCAGAATTGGACCATAGGGATTATCTTTAAACGAGATTACAAAGTTGTGAAGGGATTTAATAATGTCCAAAGATGTAGGGAATGGTCTAAGACACCATTATATTCCAGTGGCGGTCTAAGTCATCACTTGGAATCAGAATTCTTTACCATTTAGGAATAAATGCAATTGTAAAATTTTTGCTTTTAACTTCATATAATGCCCACAACCTTGGACAAAAATGACAGAAATACATTCCCATATGCATTGTACTCTACCACTATCTAATCTACGACCCATCGATGTTTAATCCTTATCAAAGCAATATTCCAGTATATCTGGTATCTGGTGAACGAGGGTGAACATCATTTCACTTTTGAAATCTCCATCACATTTGCAGGTATCATGAACGTGCAATTCTAAGTGAAAGAACACAGCATACTATCAATACTGGATAGTGTATAAAAGCTGAAAGGATGGATGTTAATTGTTAATCTACATCAAATAACATTACACACACACACACACACACACACACACACACACACACACACACACACACACACACACACACACACACACACACACACACAGACAAACACACACACACACACACACACACACACACACACACACACACACACACACACACACACACACACACACACACACACACACACACACACACATACACACACACAAACTCCATACTCTGGTTGGCAAATGACTAGGAAGCTGGGTAATGATTCAACCACAACAGTTGCTCATGCCTGCCATGTTAGCCAAAGCTGGCCTGCCGTCTGCAGATAGGATGACACTGTTTATTCGCAGTGTATGAAAACATGTGCTGTATTTGTACCAGACACAGAAGGTTCTTGTACTTTATGCAACATGGACACAAGGGACTGTGGACGCTTTGTTATCTAGTTACTTGTGAATGTAACAAACACAGAGGGTGCACAGTCAATGCAGGATTTAATTTGATACCATACTACAAATTTCAGTGTAGCTATGCATTTATTTATTCTTGCTTGTGCCGAACATTACTCCATTTATTGTAAAATGCAAATAAAACAAACTAACAACTCAGTGACCTCCTCACTCCAGGTACTCTCAGAACAACATTCACTAAATGTCCTTAAATAGCCCAAAGTCCCCTTACTAGAACTCGGAGACAGCCACTCAGTTGCATTATTCAGTGTGGGAAAACATTTAACGGTGGTGTGAAATAAAGTTAATGGAAATGTGGATGAATGGCTGTACATTCATGAGCACAAATGAAGGTGAAAGTGTCTTTGAGGCCAAAAATACTACAGCTGAATGAAAAGCTATTGACTAAATATCTGCACTTTGCTGCACATGTATCTTCAATTTGGAAGCAATTTTTCAAACAAAAATTTATTGTCACTGCCAGGCTCTGCCAGGTGTGTCCTTTGCTCACGCATCCTATTACACGGTTAAAGTTAAACATCTTACATTTACAAATGTTTCAGGCGATTTCTTGAAATTACATTGTCATTTTCCCTCTTTACTGCTGTTATTATCGTCAAGCTGCACCAGTCCATGTGTTTTCACAATAATTTGTAAAACATTTGATGTTTGAAATGAGGCAGAGATGTTCTTGTATACCCTGGATTATTTTATGAGAGGCTGGTTTGAAAAGACTTAATGACAGTACCATTTTGCCAATGTCAAACCCTTTGCTCCAGCACCAGGACAGACACATATACACACTTCAAGCTGCTGAGGGCATATTACTGTAACCTTGCTGTAATAATGAAGAGACGAGGCAATGCTAACATCATTGACTCAAGGATTCATATGACATTTATGATCTGTGATATGCCCATTGACATTTTATGAACCTCATATTTGCTCTAAATGACCTGCACTTTTAACAACCTGTCTGGTTAGGGCTGCCTTTGTCTCCTGTGTGACTGTGTGACTCTGTGTATGTGTGTGTGCGTGCGTGCGTGTGTATTTGCCCCGTGCTGATCAGGGCGTGTCTTCAGATTGTCATCACAAAGCAGTGAGAGGATGCTTGGAATGGACACACACACACACACACACACACACACACACACACACACACACACACACACACACACACACACACACACACACACACACACACACACACACACACACACACACACAGATTAAAGGGGTAAGCTGCACTGCTCATCTGGGATAAATGCGGTCAGAGAGGAGAACAGCTGAGCAAACAGCCCCCGTCAGAGACAGAGAGCAGAGCGGTGAGGCAGATAGGGAAGTGGGGATGACAAACTATTCATCCCGCTACAGTGTTGGCGACCGGCTGCCACGTTGGATATGCATTAGCCCTGAACGCGGGAGAATGAAGACCGGTGCAGGTAACGTAACAGACACACATATAAAGGCCAAATGAGTTCAGTGAGTCGTGGAAGAAAGAAGTTGTTGGGATTCTTGGAAACCCTTTTATCTTTTTATATAGTGAGATATAAAACAAATGACACAATGGAAGATGGATGCAGAATTTGTTTTTAACAAGATGCTTTTAAATGAGAAAAAACATACATAGTTAACTTTAAGTCATGTTCTTTAATTTGAAGTGATACGATTTGTGGTGAACCAAATGTGTCCAAGCAGTTTCAGATGAAACAGGCGCAAAGGTATTACGCCGGGACATGCACTCCTGTTGTACAATATACAACATGAGGCTGATAGTCATTTATGAAGCCATGGTACCAACGTCATAGGGTGGATAACAGGGATCCTCCACATTAATCCTCCATCACTTTGTTGAGATGAAATATAGTAACTGATGAGATGATAATAACCTAATTTGAGTTGCTGCTTGTTACACCCCACTTCAAAGCGATGATGTATTGTAATTGTCAGTGTTTGTGTGTTCGCCAATATGTCCTTCCGTCCCTCTGTCCGTCCGTCCAGCTGTCCACCAAATATCTTCACAACCGTTGCAGATAAAAAGATGAAAGACAAAGCACATTACTTGGATGGCAAAGGGGATGGAAATGACATCACAACTTTGACCTTGAAAAACTAGGTCAAGGTCAAATTTTCCCTTTTATACCTCTTTAGGTACACATCTCGGAAACCTGACGAAATATAATCACAAAACAAAAATCAACATTTTCAGGAAGCCAAAGGCACACAAATGTGATGATGTCACGGGATGTTGCAGTCTGTGACTACCTTGTTCTTAATTGACGGGATTGGATTCTCTGCTCATAAGTGAATTAATTTGCTTGATAAAATACTTGTTAAGGAAGAAGTATCTCAAATATCGGCCAGCTCAAACACGTCATGCTGCTGTAATGTCAGACACATTAGCTGACAGTCGCACATTTATCACCATGGAAAATTCAAATCTTAAAGGTAAGAAATTGAACTGTGCAACTTTTCTTCTCAAGGCTTTCACTGGAACTCACTCTGTTGCCAAGCTCAGTTTACTCACACTGACAGCCTTTCAGTGCTTCTATAGTCTTTAGTAGCTACTAAGCAATGATGATCCGTGATCCTGCGATCTCAATTTTGCACAGTGACATTTCTAGGACAGATGGTTGTTGCTGAACATTCTGTGCAAAAATGCACAAAAAAACAAAAAAAAACAAAGAAAAAGAAATGTCACGCGAATATCTGATAACCCTGAATAAGAAGATGCCCTAGAAGCAATACTAACTTGAATATCCTGTAGATATTTTGCTCATTTTTCTTTACTTAATTTGTGACATGTGAAAGGTTTGCTTTGTGTTATTTTCCACATTTATGTTCTTTTAACTCCAAAAAAGACTTGATGTTCGCAAACAGTTGCTTTGGGGTAGAAACGGCTTCTGTCAACTCCTCCTGCATGAAAACAGTATATTTTGGAAATCTAGGCAGCTTTTTTTAAACTACTCTCAGAGGGAGAAGTTTTGTTTTGTTTTTTTCATTTGGGTGTATTTTGTTTTATACTATCGTTGTTTAATTTAATTGTTGTGCAATATGAGTTTTGGAGTTTACCATTAAGTCTTAGGGAAGCAAGTCCGAATCCTCTTACACCCTAGATTTAAAGGCAAATGGCCAGTAGAAGAGAGTAGTTTATTGTGTTTGTTGAGTCAGTTAAGTACCACTGACAATGGGAGTTATGGTAAGATCACATTTTTGACAGTTGGAAATATGAATATCTGAAGACAACAACGGTCACTGGATATTAACACATTGTACTAACGTCCTGAACAGATGTTTTGCTTGTGCGGCTGATGGTGCTTTAAATCCCGCTGCTTCTCCTTCAGTCTCTTTACCATTCATGTCCGATGAGCAAACCCTCTGTCAGTACCCTGTGTCCACATGATGAAGTACTGCCAATTATTAATTATCTAGAACAGTGAAGATAATTACGATGGGATGAGTGGCAGGAGAGGAGTTTGGTGGAGTGATTTATAATTACAGTTTCAACTTTCTACATTTTGATCTGTTATATCGACATAAATCAAATGCTTGTCATGAGCATTTTAATAATTTAAAAGAAACCCATATGCAATTCAATTTAGAATTCTTTAATGGGAAAAAATGAGACATCCATAATGCACATAACCGGCCAAGCAAACAGTCATGAACACAACTGTTGTACGTACATGAATAAACACAAATTTATGGGTAACAATGTAACAGTGATGTGAAACCAAAAACCAATAATGCATTGTTTTCCCTATTTGGACTGGAGGTGAGTCATTTAAAATCTCAGTCTGTTTTCATAGCTTCCCGTTTGTTGCCCTGTAGGAAATGGCTTTGTCATGCTATTTGAGGCTTCAAAGATCACATTTCCTCAGATTTGCTATTCTTGGAGTTAAACAGCCCAGGCTCACTGGGACTACTGGGCCTGGAGAGATGTGGATATTCTGCAAGCATCCCCTGCTGTTTAATGCTCAAAGGCCCACCTTAGCTGTGAGACTCGCAAACATACTCACTCACTTATCTTGATGGATGGTTTAATCTTGTCTCCTCTATGGAGATGACTGATGAGCTGCTCACGTCCCAAACTTTGGTCACTTCTTAATACTGGGTTTAATCTGCCCAAGAACCTTCTTTAATCCGTACGTTTGTAAGCTCTCACTATAAAACCACACATTGCATGTGTGTGTGTGTGTGTGTGTGTGTGTGTGTGTGTGTGTGTGTGTGTGTGTGTGTGTGTGTGTGTGTGTGTGTGTGTGTGTGTGCATATGATTGCCATATCTGCATTCACTTCCATGTCCCTTCTCTTCACATCTCCTGATTTATCTTTTCATGCCACTCAAGAGCAGTAATGAGAACGAGGCTGGTTTTGACACGCCTCACACGAGCACAATGCATTATTTAGCTAGTGGTCAGGTGGCAGATGCTGAACTGCTTCTAGTGAGACCAGTGTCTCTGCAGACAGTAACCCTCTTTTCTATACCCACTCACTCTAATTCTTTATGTGATCAGTGATGCTGTTTTCCACTGGTAGGTAAGCTATTTGTGGATTTCTGTGTGTCCTCCCAGCAGTTAAAGTGGCCTCTCAGAGGCTCATGCTTATAAGCTTCCGACCACCAATAGTATTAATGGGCAATTTAGAGTCTAGTGCAGTAAAACCAATCACTTTACATGACAAAAAGGGTCCAACTGATACAGTAGACACCAAGGAAGTTCAGGGATATATCCGATACAGCTAGATGTGTGCACAGTTTAATTTGGATCCAGATTAAAGCACTGCTTTATTAAATGTTAACACTCACTGCTGTTAGTGTTGACAGAGAAGCGACATCTCCCTGTGCCAGTGGTGATCCCGTTGAAAGTCTGCATATTTACAATTTATTTAATGTGCAGACTCAGCTGCTCAATGTTTAACTCAAGAAAAGATAACAAATGTTTGTAATTGTGATCTTTTCTTTGGTGAAATTTGCTTACTTTGATCATTTTAAATAACATATCTTCAGAAGTATCTCCAGAATGTTTTTTATACCAATTATTGAATTTATGGTAAGTCCATTAAACGGTAAAGTAATAAGTTTTACCTTTCGTTGTCTTACTTGACACTGGGGCATTATTTCATCAGTCTCTAATGCAGTAAGGGCTGGATTTAGGATATTCGTGCCAGCTAATTAGAGACCAAATGTGTTGATTTAGCCTCTCTCATTGCCTTGCTGCAAAAACAAGCTGAAAATCATTGTTCCTAATATTCATGTGCTGAGCCGCGAACCAAAACCCATGAAATTTCTGTTCAAACCTAGACCATCTAAAGCCTGGTGCAGGATTTTAATGACTCTAATTGCAGACATTAGCTTGGCTTTAGGGGAGCAGTTCAGATGTTACTGGGACATTCATAGCAGCACGTCCTGTTGTATTGTGCAGCATCATCCAAAGCTAACTGGACCGCCATAGAGTGTTGGCTAGTGTAATTGGGAGATGTTAATTAGTCTGTTGGATGGAGCTTGTTCCCTCGTGAGTATTGCCTTTGTTTGCTGCCCTTTTCTGTGTACAAAGCCATGCTAATACTTATGTCAGTGTAGATGACTGAATGTCTGTTGGAGTGGGTGAGGAAGGCAGAAATCATAGGACAGTGTGTGTGTGTCTCTGTTTGTATGTTTGCTTGTGATACTCTGGGGGCCTATCTAATGAGGGACTCATTTGTTTAATGTAATCATCCACTAGTTTATGCCGCCCGCTTCCCCTGGCATCAGGACAAGCCCAATTACTAAAAGGGTGTGTTTAAATCACATTATCAACAGCACCCCCCTGCCCCCTGCCACTCCCACCTTTCTGTCTCCTCACCATCTCTTTCCTCTGTCATGTGCCGAAATGGACGATCAGCCCCAGCTGCCAGTTTAGCAGCCAGGAATTAATGATACCAGTAAATGGGACTGTGTGCCAGGGCCTTGATTCCATGTTTAGGTCTCTAAGGTAACTTCCACAAAATTAGTTAAATACTGAAAACCATTAGTTTTTTCATTACAATTTGTACACAGTCAAGCATTTTTTTTCATCATTGTCAAAAGATGCTTCGCATCAGTTGCCGACACATATGAAGGACAGGAGATTGTGAGGATGTAATGAAACGGAATATGTCTTCATCGTCTTTTTCCTATCAGGACTTTTTCTGTAAATATTAGTGGAAGCAAAACAGCTTACATTTTCAAACCAATACATTTTTTAAATGGTCTTCAAGACCATTAAAAAATTTAAAAACCAACATCAAGACTTGATGTTGGTTTTGTATTGAGACACAGCTTTTCTCAAAGCTCGAGTCAGATCTAAATCTGATAAAATAAAAGTTTGAAAAGGAAGAGTGAAGTCCTAAATTGTGCCAACCCTCAGATACTGGATTCTGATCAAAGCAGCCATAATGGCAAAGTTAAACCCTTTACTGTGCTAGATAATACCAGACATAATAACAGGGTTTGAGACACCTCATACTGCTGTTGACGACGCCTCATACTGCTGTTGACGACGCCTCATACTGCTGTTGACACATAAGATTATTTTTACAGCGGGATTATTTGTTATGGTCATCAGACATGACTAGTTAACCAGTCAGACATCATCAGGAAGTGACTTAGCAGGTCCTCCAGCTTTCTGCCTTCAGCAAGATTACAAACATTACAAATAAAAAAGGCCGAAATACTAATGCTAATTGCCAATGAAAGCAGACCTTTAATCACTCTTACGTCTTAGAAGGAAAATAGGTATGTTGGTGCAAGTGAACTTGAACTTGAGCAGTTTATCTGTTTCTTATTGGGAAATGAACAAAAAACCTCACATCAGACTTGAACACAAATGCCCCTGGTTTCAGCTTTCCATTCACCAAACAAGAATTTTCAAAAATAGGGATAAACTCCCAAAAGGTAGCACATCATGCTCTGATGAAGGCTCATAGCCGAAACATGTAAGCATTCATTTTTGGTGTGTGCCAAAATAAGAAAAGTGGAAATGTGAGTATTTTGTCCTCCCTTGATTAATTTTTTAGATGTGCTACCTTTTGGGAGTTTATCCCTATTTTTGATAGTTAATTATTTGGTCTAGCACTCTATAGGAAAAACACATAGTTGATGCGCAACCTCTTTTTTTCTTATCTAGTAAACAAGATTTTTGTTTGTGATTTATCCTTCATGTGTCAGTTTTGAAAAGTAGGTGCAAACGACACTTGAGGGAAGTGTTGTGCAAATTAGGCCTGGGTGTAACAAATGGCTTAATCAGAGATTACATGGAGAGAGCTTCAGACATCAGATCAGCATGGCTAATGCCGAAATCACGTTGGAGAAGTTCAGCTTTGCATTCATTGGTGTTAAAACCGAAATTATAAAGAGCAAATTGGTTCAGACTGCTGTCAAAAGCTGCAGGCTGCAATTAAGCTTGCAGTACATTCACATATCTATATACATGTGTATACTTCTTGTATGACTTATATGAAGCTGCAAAATTGTTTTGGTTAAATGCTGATTGAAAGATGAATGCTAGCCTTTCAAATGTCCGAAATGAATGAAAGCGTCCCCCACAACTCCATTAAAGCAAAATTTCGACCTTTGTGTTGCTTGTTTTGGGTTGTCATTAACTCAAAATTCAAAAATTCTTTTACAAAAAAGAAGAAAACAATTGATAAAATAATATAAATCTACTGAAATTAAATTGTTTTTAAAGCAGACATATCCTATGCAATTGTGAGTTGTTAATTTCTATGTTGTGTGGAGGTGAAAAGCTTGAATATCCTCAAAAGGAGGTGCTTGTTGGATGAAAAATGGTGAGCGGATAATTATTACACTATGCCCTACACTTCAATCTCTGACCTTCTTACTATACTAACGACTCAGAAATCAACCAGAGGCATGTATGGAAAGATAAAACAGGCAAGAATAGAGTTATTTTACCTCTCATCAAGATTAGTAAAACTACTGTATATCAGGTTCATGGTAGCACTACAAAATATCAGAATATTTCCAGATTTTTTGATGCATGAAAAGTTGTCTGTGATATGGTATTCAGTGAGGAGGCAGTGAAACAGAAATGTAAATTCCTCTGCTACCATCTCTGTGGGATAATTGAAACTCCTCAAAACAGAAAAATTCTACTTAAAAAAGCACCTGAAGTTGGAAGAGGACCTTACTCTGTTCTGTCAAAGTAATGAACATCAACTGTTTCCTCAGGTATGACTCGCTTTTCATGTTCTTGAGCTCTTGGAGCCAGAAACTGGTTGGGAGTCAGCAGGTAATCGGATGATTTTTAGTCCTCAAAAGTATGAAACCAACGAAAAGAACAAAATAGACCAATGAAGAAATCTAAAATATGCGATGTCTGAAAATCCAGGTGTCTATAGATCAGGTTATGTGTAGGTCATTAACAGGAGTGGCGAACCATCATGTAACCAGATGAGCAACTGGACATTCTTGCTTCTAATTGGAGTGATTATTAATGCAGAGGCCAAAGGGCCAGCTGAGTCCTGTGATTGTCCTTGCGTTTTCTCCTTTGGGAGCCCAACTACTCTGTAGCTGAGAGCCAAATCAATGGCTCTGATTTTAACTGCAGCTGGGTCTTTTCTGAAAACACTACTCCCACCACCATGTGGGATGCCAGCTGCTTTATTGGAATAGATGACTCTTCATAATTGCTGAGAGGAGCACATCACACAGGAAAGCCATACATCTAAATGTGACAGGGACACATAGCTGTCATTTAGTTTTTGATAATGATCGATGATGGGTGATTTAACAGTTTGACCTGTTTTCATCTGCAGCATCTTTCATCCTGTTTTATTGTTGTTCCTTCCTGGGCTATAGGCAATATGTGCATCCCATTGTCAAGATCGGATATGTTATAAGTTAAAAGGTCCACTCAAATGTGAACAGATTCAAATTTGTTCTTGATTTTCTATCCTAAATATGTGTGTGAATCTGGAAAAATATCAATGCAACCTGAAATCAAATGGTCCACAGATGACATCCATAAGGCATGAGAAGTCAAAAGAAACCATAGCCTGATAAGTAATAGTCTGTTGTGGGCTGTTTTTCTCTCAGAGAATAAACTTATTAAATGATTATTGACATTTGTGCAGCCTTCATTGAAGATGACATACATAACATGCTGTTATTAGTTCCTCTGTCATGGCCAGCCCCTGCCTTTTTTATTCATTCACACTTGTTCACTCAGAGAATAATTTCACTTCAATACCATTTTTTAAAATGTTTCCCTCAAAACAGTATTTATCAGATTTTATCACTGGGAGCAACGCTTGTTTATATTTATTTTGCTGCATAATATTTCCCATTATGCATAACTAGTCTTTTATTTACTTCTATCCGTCTCATCGTTTCCTCAAGCTAAAACAGCTTTGGCAGTGGCAACTCCAATGTACACTGCCGAGGGAACTGAGGAGCAGTATTTATCACAAGTACAGTTTACTGTCATAAACAGTTCACCACACAACAGATATGATGATTATGTTGCTATTGATTGTCATTATATAGGTGGTGTTAAGTATGCCCGACTGCTGAGGATGCCAGATGGAATCCCCACAGATCTAGCAGACAAATATTACTAATGTATCTTTTATGCATGTCTTGCCTGTGTTTGTATTGATCACTAATGTATTACATGGCTCCACTATAGTTGTGGAAATAAATATTGAGATATCTGATTACATGGCGACCCTATTAAATAAGCTGCTAGTGTCTAGAACACACCTGTATAAAACTGGCTGGTTTGCCCTACATTCATATGGCCATGGACAACCTGATCTTGTTTCATAGTCTGTAATGTCTTATTTAAACCAGCAAACTGCAGCAAACAAAATCAGCCTTTAGTAAACTGCACTGCTAATGCTAACAGACAAAGTAGAATTCTTGAAATTATAAAAGGCACAGAGACTGGAAGGGTGTTTGGTCTCCTCCTGTCATTATTGAAGGTGTAATTCAGAGTGACAATCTTTGTGGACATTGCCAAAAGCAATTTGTTGAGCATATTTACTGTCTAATGAATTTGGAAATGAAATCCAAACAGCCAGAGTAATGTTTCAGATCACTGTTTGATTACTTGAATGGTATCTCGGTGGAGACAAGAAATCACTGATCAAATATTTTGCTACATCATGCTGTGCTCTTGTAAATCAATTTTTGTTCATAGATTATTAAGGAAATATTTTCCATGTTTGCTGTGGAACACTGTACAGTTTCACAATGCAATTAAAATCAACAAACCAGTAAAGTAAGGGTTATGTAATTCATGCTGACCCCAGTGTATGGAGGAGGTTTATATTTGATGCTGGAAAATTGAAAGTAATGGATTGGTCCATGTAAAGTCAGACTGCATCCCCTTTTCATCGCTGCCATTGTTTTCATGTTATTTCTTTTTTGACAATCTGTGTGCTTTGCAGAATGTTAAGGAACTCCACACTTCAGAATTCTCATTGCATTATTTGTATATGTCAATCTTTGTTTGTCCTGTGGTCAGTATTCATCTCAGCTAACTGTCACTGAGTGGAGGTGAGTTAGCCTTACAGCCTCCTTCTAAAAGGTTTTGGAGTGAGTTTTGCTGTTCTCTCCTCCATTTCCCATTTCCTTCTCTTTGTTCTCGCAGTCATATGTGAAAATCCTTTATTTTCTTGCTCTTTCTTTTGAAATGTCAATATCAAGTGTTTTTTTACTGCTCTTTCTTCAGTTTGCATTTAAGTTTTGTGTTCCAGTTTTAATTTCCTATGTTTTTTTAAATGTCAGTCAGTGTGGGAGGACAGATGTATCACTGTTCTTCTACCTCGGAAACATATCACATATCAAGGCTTGCGACTTGCAGCGTATTAAAAATGTTTGACCTTTGAGTATCTAAGGGGAATTTGTGCCATTGTTGTCCATGATGTGGCAGCAGTATGTCGTAAAACTCAGAGTTATGCTGTGGCATATCATTTGAGATGGTTCCCTCTCACTCAGGTCCCAAAGGACTCTGCTTTGCCCAAACATGCCTTCATACCAAACAAGAATTTACCACAGCCACTGAGGCAGTGACAGGATTGTTCCAGGTCAGCCATGGAGAGTTGACCTTTACTACTCTTTGCCTGTTAAACAGAAAATTGCACACTGGCTAATCCACTTTGATTTCATCCAGAAATTTAATATTTGTCACACTCTGATAAGTTTTAAAAATTGTTAGGCTCTTCCAATAATGATAGTGCTGAACTCACTCCAGATATCGTGGTTACTTCCTGGTGCTTGGTTGGCGTAGAAATAAATCTAGGATTAGAGCAGGTTTTCTCAAATAGTGGGGCGCCCCACTATTTCTCAAATAGTGGATTGCTGGGGGGGTGCATGTGACCCTAGGGAACATGCTTTTTTTGCCGTACAGTGCACCCTCACATATCAAGGCTTGCGACTTCACCTCATTGCGTATTTTTGGTAGGCAGTCATGTGATACCGTACGCGCATTCTATTGGTTGACGGCATCCGGAAGCGCGCTCCGTTCCGTGAGTCTCAGACTTACATGAGACACAAAAGTGGTTTAAACAGTCGATAAGAGTGGGAAAAGGCAAAACACGTAGAAAGTGGTTTAATATCAGTATGGGGAGGGTCATAAATGTTTAAATTACTGTAAATGGTAAGATAAATAGTTTGTCGCTATATAGCGGAATTCGTTAATCGCCTGTTTTTCCAGGAACACATTTTCTACAAGGAACGAGGACGCACTGTACTAGAATAAAGTGTAATTGCACATCCACTACAGTAGTTAGCAGTGGTGCTCTAATTGTCAGGTGTGCGCAGGGAGTATTAGCTCGAGGAACTATGAAGAAGCGTCTGTAGCGGGGGGCTATTGGGCTTCATTGTGACAACAGTGGGAGATGAGGAGAGACCGGTATGTTTACTGTGTCTAAAAATGCTGGCAGTGGACAGAATGAAGCCTAATAAATTAAGGTGGAATTTAAAGACATTACACATCAATCACGTTGATAGGATGCTGGAGTTTTTTCAGCGAAAATGTGCCGAATATTGTCAGAAATTATCCCGCTTTGTGAATGCTACTTCAATAAACCAGCGAGCTCTGTTAGCATCATCTAAGGTGGCGTACCAAACTGCTCAGTGCAACAAACCCCACCATAGGAGAAGAGCTGAAACACTGAGCAGGAGCTGAAAGTTCAGTTTTATGCTTCAAACCCGAAAAGCTGTGACTGCTTAAACAAGCTCAGTTGTTTTTTGCTGAAAAAAAAAATTAGAGAGAGGAGTGGCAATATTTTTTATTTTGAAAGTTATTGACTCCTTATTCTCAAAAAGTCATCAGCCTACTCAGTCTTAAGGTATTTTTTAGATATTCTTCCTTGGTAGTCATGCAATGCTTTGTGTGGTCCTATGATCTTAGAATAGTGATGTAGTCTTTGAATTAAGAAGCTGTGTTAATTCTTACCATGAATTAAGATGGTAAAAATTTCCACCATCATTTATAGACGTATGGTCATATGGTCATGGTCATATGGTATGATGCCAACTGGCATCAGCAGGCCAGGCATCAGAACACAAGCTTTTTCCTCTCATGTTTGATTACTGTACTTGTAATTTTTTTGTTCTTAGTTTTATGTTCATAGGTTTTGAGAGAAATTCAATTTGAGTTCATTCAACCGACAATAAAGCTGACTTTGAGACTTTTAGATTGACTTTTGTCAGGCTCAGTACATTTTTACAGATGGACACTGTGACACATTTGTCTATATCAAAAATGTTAAGGTTGAGGAGGTCTACAAAGTTTCTTCTTTCTCTAAATCGCCTGCATTTTTCACTTGTGAGTCTGTAGCAGGGATCTTTACTCATTGCTGAGATTCTTATGAAACGTTTTTGACAGATTTGGTTGCGGTGACGTGCTTGTCAGTGTGGAGTTTTGTGTCAAGTATTGATGCAAATGCGTTCTTTTGGGAGAGCAAATGTAGCAGGAGTCTGGTGAGGTTTTCCATTTGGCTTCCATCATTTGATTTTAGCTAATTGGATTTTTCAAATGGCTTTGGAGGAAAGAGGTGATAGAAGGAGAGGTAGGAGGCTATCATTATCTAATTTGGATGGTTGCCCTTCTGACAGGAACACGCGTAAGCCGGATGAGAGCAGCCTATTCTTATGGAGAGAGGACATGGAGGTAATAAAGGCAGTTTGACAGAAGGGAAATGGGGTGATTAATGGAAACCATCAGATGACAGAGAGGAGATATGAAGAGAACCAAAGATGAAGTTAGATGAAGAAATGAGACAAGACCAAAGAAATGATGACTGTGAATTTAAGTTGTTTAACTCATAGTGCATGAATACACTGAGTGATAAACTTTTTATTTGGTTATACATAGTTTTTTCTGCAAACCGCACTTCAAATTAAGTATGCAATTTTTTAAAATGTGTTAATCAACATATGTTTCAGATAATTGATTGAAATTTGAGTATTATAAAGAATTGTCTTTATAGCAAATGTAAAGTTTTTGGGTTTCACAAGTTGATGGATTAGATTGTTATATTATAGATATATGGTTAATGTTTTACAATTAATTTGTAGAGAATTAATTGTACAGTGTAACAAAACTACACCCATTGTCATCACATCATCACAGAATCAACTGGAGAGAAAGCAATTTCATTGAAAGTCATCTTTAGATCATCATAACTTTGAAAATGAAATTTCAATTGAAAACTGAAAAAAAAAAATCTAAAATCTAAATTCTCACTGAAGTGGAGACGCAAATGTCCACTGACAGCAGCCTGAGAGTCTTTGTTGTTCATTTTTGTTTTCGCTCATTCAGCTCACTCAATCAAGAAACAAGAATTGTAAAACAAAAAAACTGATAATGTTCAGACTTTTTGATCCATCTCAGTATATTGTGTTTGTCGCAACACAGCGACAGTGCAAATTCTGTTTTGAACTCATTTTGATCCAAGGTTTCAGTGAGTTTAATGTTATAATTTGGTGAACACAAATGCTTAGTTATACAAAAATAATCACAAAGCCTATTATGTAACACAGACAGAAGGTGGACTGGAAATGAAATGTTATCCCCAGGAGAAAAACCTTGCTTTGAAAGTACAATAAAGCTCTGCTCTCAAGATTTTATTTTTTTGTGTGACAATGATGAGCTGATGAAAAGGGAATCTGAGCTGTATCAACCCTGAGCCCCCTCATGAACTGGAATCAAAACCCTCCATCAATTCAGAAAGGTGCTGTAAATGCTGTTATGTTCCCTCTGAGTAATGCTACCTATTTATCATTACCATTATCCATTTACCCTGATGAGAAAATAGAGCTCAGTTTTCAAGGTGAAGTCTGCAT
The DNA here is from genome assembly GCF_040054535.1 of Antennarius striatus. Classification (NCBI taxonomy): domain Eukaryota; kingdom Metazoa; phylum Chordata; class Actinopteri; order Lophiiformes; family Antennariidae; genus Antennarius; species Antennarius striatus. Next base: position 17,011,032 of record NC_090777.1, on the reverse strand, counting down.
CATAATTCTTCTGAGTCTTCAGCTCTTAATTAAATGTGTTTACGGATGTAACTGAGTGTACTTAAATTTAACCACTTAATCAAAGGATAAGATCAAGCCATTACACAAGAAAGCAATCAAAGTACATGATATGCGGAACATTGGAGCAGTATCTTTTTTTTTCACACTAATGACATTTAGATGTTCATCAAAGAGATATGAACTCTGCTGCACGAGGGCCACGTGTGGAATTTCAGAAAGCAAAACAAATGACACATTCCCAATGGTCAATGTACACAAACAGAAAATAAACTGACAAAGAAGAAACGCAGTACCTTCCAATGTCACAAAATACTAACTTGTTGAACAAGCATCCTTGAGGAGAAGGGAGTGACAGAGAGTGTTTCACAGGAGACATGGCAAGAGAGAATATCTAAAGAGGGGAGAGAACTAAAGTGATGGCAGGCGTGAGAGAGAGCAAGAGTGAATCTGCAGGGCGGGCATAAAGCAGAGGAAGTAACGATGCCAGGCCAGAAACTTGTCTACAAAGACACATGCAGCTATTTTCACAGTTCCTTTGTCATCCTGGAGGGCAGAAAAATGAACTCTAGAGTCAAAGAGAGACATAAGGGACAGTTTTATTTATACATATGGATCTATCAAGGATGGAATGGATGAGGGATGGAAGGCAGGGAGTTGAGAGGGGCCTCCTGTAGCTCGAGAGGAAAGCTGACTCTTTCAGGAACTGTCGGCCTTTTCTGCTGGACATATTTTGGGCTACCAAATGGGACACAAGTATGGAAGCAGACTTGTGTTGCTAAATGAGGGCTGCAGAGCTCAAGTGACGAGAGAGGGTGATTTGGCTGTAATGTAACTTTGACCAAACCAATCTCACTCAATGTCTTGAGGTAGTGAGAGGGAACTTTTGTTTGTTAGCAATAACAACGATTGTTTGAGGTGATATCATTGATGAAGGACAATCCTTCTTTAATAGAAAGTGTAAAAAATTCCCCCACAGGCAGTAAGGTGGCGCAGGGGGTAGCGCTGTTGCCTCACAATTAGATGGTTCCAGGTTTGAGTCCTTTCTGTGCGGAGTTTGTATATTCTCCCCGTGTCTGCGTGGGTTCTCTCCGGGTTCTCCAGTTCTCTCCAGTTCTCCAGTTCTCCAAAAACATGCACTTCAGGTGAATTGATTGCTCCAAACTGCCCCTAGGTGTGAGTGTAAGTGTGAGTGGTTGTTTGTCTTTTGTGTGGCTCTGCAGTACCCCGGCATCCCGCTCAGTGTCCCCCATCTCTCTGTTAGTCCAATGGGATAGGGTCCAGAAACCCTCATGACCCACAAAAAGCAGAAGGGTAATAGAAAATGAATGAATGAAAAACTCCACCACATAAAGATGTAGTTGCATAGTGACTTCAACCCGGATGATAATGTTGCAGCCAAGTGTCAGTTACAAAAAGCTGTTTTTAACTAGCGTTCATATGCTATTCTAAATTTAGAGCTTAAATATGTCCTCGTATTCAGCTCAGTCATGGGACACCTCAAACTCTGGTCTGCTGGCTTTTTTTGTTCTGAATGTTAGTTAAAATTCCAGATATTAGCCCAAAAACAAGCAATCTTGTAAACGTAAAAATAGTATAATGCTGGACATGAACATTCAAGTGTGTGTTCTATTGACCTCGAATCTTGAAGTTTTTCAGAGATCTGTTATTTAGAGATTGACAAATTCGTTGTGTAAGTATACATTACCAAAGTAATAAAGGTCATCATGTAAACTTCTCAGAGCCCTACATTTTTTGATTTTTGTTGTACGCTCAACTCTGTAAGAGCAGGAAACCATGACATAATGCAGCAAATGTTTTTTGCAGAAGATGCACATTAAAACACGTTATAAGCCATGAGCCTGTCTGTCAGATAGGCTGCATGCCAACTGTGATTACACAAATAAGTGGCAAGGCAAGACAGTAGACGTGACAGTTGCAGAAGAGCCAAGGGACAAATATAGAAGTAGATACACTTGGCAGGGTCACAAACCCGTTACTGTCACAGTCCAGAGATCCAACTTTTACTCGTGTGTCTCCTGTTATGTTAACTCAAAACAGGACTTCTTGTTGGTGGCAAACAGACTGAAATGTCAACACTGAGTTACTGCAGCACCAAAAAAAAAAAAACTCCCCCCACTTATTTGCCTACCAACACACTGCTGTGACAGCTCAAATCATCAAGCTTGCTGACAGAGTTATCAGTTACTGTCCTCTCAATAGCAATCTGTATGTGGAAAAACACAAGAAATTCTGTAAAAGGTCTGAATCTTCCTGAATTGATATCTATTTTTAACATACATGTTTCATAGAGAAACCAGTCAGTACTTCCTGCTATTGAAATGTTATTTTATTACCTGTCTCTTTCTGTGACAGCTGCATTTTCACTTGAGTAAGTGCAGTGAATATGTTTGATGGTCAAGCCAACCTGATTTTTTTGCCTTTGTCATTACTTACCTGTTTATGACTTCATGCCAATAATCTATGGTCATGAATCGCTTGACTCTTGTTGACATGTCAGATCTTTATTAGAGATATCTGCTTAAAGTAGGAGTAGGATAGAATTTGTCTGAATTTGTCAGATAGAGGCAGGCAGGCAGGGACCAACCAACCAACCAACCAACCAACCATTGACAGGTTAATGCCCCTCAATGGTAAACACTGTTGTATATTCTTTTTGATAGAAGAAATGCTTTTAAAGCCACTGAATTTCCACTTCTCTCATGGTACACTGACTGATGTGACCACTCCAGTACCAACCTCAAAGCAAATCTGTGTTGTAAGTGTTTGTTAGCCTCAGGCCAGCAGTGACCCGCCGCCCTTGCTGGTTCCCTGAAAACTGAAGAGTTACTTGTCTCTATTTTCCCCTCCTACCAGCCTTTTCTGAATGGAAGAGCTATACTGTTGGTGACAACCCATTGACCTCCTTGCCTTCAAACACCTATACCATAATTTTTTTAATTAAACAGTGTGGCTATGAGGAGTATTTGTTTTTGTATGTGTGTAGATATTTAAATGAAAGAAGAAAGCATGTGTGTATTTAAGTACAATATACATAAAATGAATGAATAGGCATGTTCCTAATGGTAACTAATTTTGATCAGATTGTTCCAATGCTGTTGGGGCTCAGGTGCTGATAGGATCGGACTGTGGTCTGTTGCCCCCTGATGTGTTTTCTGCTGACCACTACCCAGCATCCCTTTTTCCTCATTAACCAATCAATGAAACTCTATGGCACGCCTCAGTGGTTTGTTCTGGATAAGCAATTTGGCAGAGTGATGAAGCTTCATAGAACAGCTGTCACACGAGCATCTAGGGATGCTGTGTAGTTATGGCAAAACCTTTAAGCATACTTTTGGAGCTAATATTTTTTTTTAAGTGTGTGTTTGTGTGATTGTGTATCTCTAAATATAAAATGCAGAATGAGGCAGTCAAATTCACCCTGCATTAAATCTAAACAGTACAATAAAACATGTTTCTGACAGAGTTTCAGACAGGATGATGGCGCGATGTGTCTTTGTAGTTGATCATCATGACCCTGTTTTATTTTTTGATCTTAGTTTAGTGGTAATGAGAATGGTTGACACCCCTGATAGACCCCCACACTCCACAACGTGTACCGGTAGTGGACCTCATTACTGCTACGGAATCAGCAATCAAAAAGAACAACCTTTCCGCAACAGAAGCAGAGGGACTAAAGCTAAAGGTATCAGCAGCCCTTTCTGAAGATAAGGTCCCCCCTTCCAACCTCTCCACCCAAGAACGGAAGGCAGTGACGGCGCTGAGTAAGGACCAGAACATCACCATCCTTCCAGCAGACAAAGGAAGATGTACGGTAATCCTCAACACAACAGATTGCCACAGCAAGGTTATGTCTCTACTTAGCGACAGCATGACCTATGAGACCCTGAAGTGCGACCCAACCAGCAGCTAAAAAAAGAAGGTTGTGGATTGCTTATAGAAGGTACAGAAGGAGAAAACTTTAAACCACCTGCTCTACTTTTGCCTGTACCCTTGGGAGGCTATCCCATGCATACATGGCCTCCCCAAAATTCATAAAGAAGGAACCCCACTCAGACTCATTGTCAGCAGCATCAACTCTATTACATACAACATTGCCAAGCATGTTGCTGCCACCTTGGCCCCGCTAGTGGGAAACAACCCCTACCATATAGAGAATTCCATGGACTTTGTGGAAAAGGTGAGAGGACTGAGATTGGATACAGACGAGACCATGGTATCCTATGACGTCACCTCCCTGTTCACATGTGTCCCAACAACAAAGGCAGTGGAAGCAGTGAGACAACGGCTTTCACAGGACACCACCCTCAGCGACAGGACAAACATCAACCCCGACCAGATCTGTCAACTTTTGGACCTCTGCCTCAACACCACCTATTTCCAGTACAGAGGGAACTTCTATAGGCAGAAACACGGATGTACCATGGGCTCACCGGTATCTCCTATCGTGGCCAATTTGTACATGGAAAAGCTGGAACACAAGGCCCTTACCTCGTTCAACGGAACACCACCAAGCCACTGGTTCCGGTATGTGGACGACACATGGGTTAAGATAAAAATCCATGAGGTGCAACCTTTCACTGAACACATCGACTTGGTGGACAGCAACATCAAGTTCACCAGAGAGGATGTAAAGGACAACAGTTTGCTCTTTTTGGATTGCGAGGTCGGCATAAAAGATGACAGAAGTCTGTACGTTGGAGTATATAGGCAACCAATACACACGGACCAATACCTGCTTTTTGACTATCACCAACCACTGGAGCACAAGCTGGGCGTCATCAGGATCCTGCAAGACAGGGCTGATAAGCTACCAACCAGTGCCCAAGACCAGGTGAAAGAACACTAACACCTGAAAGGGGCATTAAAAACGTGTGGATATCCTGACTGGACCTTCGTGATAGCTCACACAAGATCCAGAAAGGAGAACAACCCAGTGAGGATGGAAGAGAACAGGTGCAATGGTAACAACACCTGTTACAACACCCTCCAACAAAGACTGGTCCACCCAAAAGACCCCACAGCATACAATCAGAAGAGCAATCTGGTGTATGCAGTTAAATGCAACGAGGAATGCTCAGATGTCTACATAGGGGAAACCGAACAACCACTACACAGACGCATGGCTCAACACAGAAGAGCCAACACATCAGGACAGGACTCAGCAGTCTTCCTTCACCTCAAGGAAGAGGGACACTCATTTCAGGACATTGATGTTCAGATCTTGAACAGGCAAGATACATGGTTTGAGAGAAGTGAAATAGGCCATCCACGTCAAAGTGGAGACGCCATCTCTGAACAGGGGGGGTGGTCTGCGACATCACCTTTCTCCCATTTACAACCATGTCCTTTCAAAACTCCCAAAAAGCTTGTCTCAGCAGATTGACCCAGGTGATGTGTCTCATGCTAATGACCCTCATTAGCATACAAAAGTGAAACTCATATGTCAGCGACCCCCTTTGGCACCCCACCAACAATCGTTGAGGAGCCAGACAGGTGTCAACGACGGTCGTTGGAATGCGAATAGCACTGACCACACCCCACAGGGTTTATAAGCTGGGACATGATCAGCCACCCTCTGAACTGAAGAAGTCTCTTGGATGAGAGATGAAACATCTTCAAGAACTTTCTTAATGTCCAGCGGATTGATTTAAACAGCTTTTGAATGTAGATAATCCTCAGTTCGACCCATATCACCCACCACATATTAGATTAACAGTTGCCATTGCTCCCTTAATAATGTTTCAAAATTGTATTCATATTAACAATATTACACATGATCCTGAAGTCCCCAAAGCACGCCTTTAAGGACTTGGCTCATGTCTTATGTTGAACTTGTAATGGTGATGTACCATCCATCCATCCAGTTGAGCCATCTTTCAGGATATCGATGACATTGCAAGTAGTTTGCTCTATCGTGTGTGCAATGGAGAAGCAAAGTCTAAATGCTCATCTTTGCTCCTGTCTGCAGGAGGAAGTACAACTTCTGTGATGTCATAGTCTGCCTTATTAGTGCAGCAAGATAAAAAGGAAGATGATGCATAATATGGGACTTTTAAAGGAACAGTAAAGTCAAATGATCCAGGTGTATTATTTGAAGTACATAATTAAACAAAAGTCTGGTATTATTATTTTTTTATGATCAATGGAGATTTGGACAAACAAAATATATAATAAGTCATGATGCACTCCCTCACAGCGGGAGTGAAGCAATCGTAGACATTTAGGTGAATCCATATCAGGGCCATTATATAAATATACGGCAAGCGACAACGTAACAAGCCAACATTATCACACCAATTTATCAAGAAATCATCTCAAATCCTGTCATCATCATCAGATTCATAAGAGGAGTTCCCTGTCAACCCAGCTGGAGTATCCAGTACAGATAACACATTTTTGACAAATACGAGCATGTTACGAGTGAAGCTCATCAATACTCATGCTTGTTCATTCATTTATTCATTCATTTTCCTGACTGCTTCATCCGCTTGCGCCAGTCACAGGGAAATGGAGCCTATCCCAGCTGGCATAGCTGAAGGAAACTCCTCAGAACTGACTGTCTTCACGGTCTGTGATTGGCCAGTCACACACGGAAAACTGCTCGTGTAGCATCGGTTACTGCCTCTACTCTAGTCGTTTTGTTTTGTTGTTGTTTTTTTTACCTGGTTGCTCTGAGTTTTGACATGCGCACACACACACACACACACACACACACACACACACACACACACACACACACACACACACACACACACACACACACACACACACACACACACACACATGCTCTCTATCTCTCTTTCTCTCACACAGTTACTCAGTCACACACACATGCACAAACACATGACACACACACACCTTAATAAACTTTGTTTAACTTTGTGTGAAAAAAATGGCAAGATCATGAGGTAGTAAAAATAAATAAATAATTGAAAAAAAAAAAACTGATCATAAAAATTAAAAATTAAAAAGAAAAAAAATAGAAAGTTGTGTTGATTATGACAGTTCTTGTTCATGCATAATATGTAGTTCATAATTTCCTATTGCATCAATGTACTTCATGTTCTGAGTTCATAAAAAAATCTTGTTCTGTAAATAGTTCTTTTTACTACAGGTATTGTGATCAAAAGCATTGAATCTCAATTCTGAGGCTATTATGTAAATATTCATTCATACACTTAAGAATATTCATGTTCTGAGTTCATTAAAAACTTGTTCTGTGAATAGTTTTCTTACTTTTGTGATCAAAAACACTGATTTGAATCTCGATTTTGAGGCTGTTCTGTAAATAGTTTTAAAATAAACAATAAATATCGCAACTCCATATAAATTTCAGACACAAAATAATTTAAGCCCCACTTCTAATTTAAGTCCCGCCCATTCCGAGTACAAATACGATACAGAAAATTTAAATGGTTGAGCAGATATATATAGTGGTGTACTTGCTCATCCCTATTATTTATTTTTCATGAGTGCCATAATCGCGCGATAATCTGGTCATAAAAACATTTATGCACTACCTCCAGTAGCTCCAGACGTGAATTAATTATTTGCTAAATACTATGAGTTGTCTGAAAATAATTTTACCTTCAAATCTCTTTCAAAATCATCCGGGGTGAAGTGCTCATGGCAGATTCTTGGATCTTTGATCATTTTGACCCTATTTGTCCTCGCTTTCCATTGCTCTCCAATGTTTCCAGAAGGTATTTTTAAGAAAGATAGGTTCTTATCTTTGTAACTCTTGTGGTGTTGGAACATCCATTCACCTCACAGGTAACCATGATTTATTTTATCAGATGTATCGCTTCATTGATCATATTGTGCTGTAATGGCTGCCCAGACTGATGAAGCCACGGGTGTTGTCGATGACGCAGAACCCCACGTAACGGTGCCCAGCTGACACCAGGGATGATGCTAGACATCAGTCAATTTTTTTATTTTTATTTTTTCATTATGATAATCAAAATATATATTACTTTTCAATGAGTTTCTTAAACCTTTAATTGAAGTTTGGCCTGATGCTTCTTGAACAGTTGGGTTGTTTTAAACGCATTAGGCTCTTGTTGATCGTAACAAAATGTTTCAGTGGACACTATCCTACTTTTTTATGTGTTTCTTCTCCACAACACATATTTGGAATCAAAATGCAGCACTCCAGTGTTAATGAATGCTATGATCATTTCATTGAGTCATAAATGAAGTTAAAAAACAACAAATAGAATTTAAATTATTTAATAAACCAAAAATAAAAATAACAGATTGAATAACAAAATGTGGAATGAGATGCAAGATAAAGCTTAGAAATTATAATGTTGTGTACTTGTCTCAAATTACTTTGCACCTACAGTCTGACCTCCGTCTCATATCGAGGAGGTGCATCCTCTAATAGTCATCAGCTATCTGCTGCTGAACCATTCCACCAAACCAGATGGGGGTGAAGTGGCTTGTTGAAAAGAAACTTCAGCTCTATCTGGTGATGAAGGAGAATTTCGCTCACTTTTCCCTCCTATATTTCTCAAACTGGTGATCTGGACCTGTTGACCCACTCTCTCCTCAACTGCCTGCATGAGTGGTAGTTCTTCTAGATTTTTTTTATTTTGCCATGTTTAATCCCACCTGAGTGAAATCAAAATCACGATTGCTTTGCTCCTTCTCACGTGAATGCTTTAATGCCATCAGTGTGTGCATTTTCCAGCACATTGTACACCTGTCAGAAACACTCACTTTGAGCTAACATTTAGGGAGCTGAGGCATAGAATTATTGATGACAGAGCAAGCTCAATAGTTTATGTGCTGCACACATTTTCTCACTGATAAATGACTCAGAAAAACCAATTTTGTCAAGATCACAAGCATGTATTTTTATATGCAACATTTAGAAAGCTGACAAGAAATTGGTTAATCTAGTCAATTTAAGAACAATTATTGTATTTAATTTTTCCCACACTCTATCAATATACTGTATTTCTGTATAAAGTGGTGCTCTGAATATGCAGAAAATCCGAGTCCGTCAAAAATTATGTTTACAGAGATAAATGTATTCCATACTGATCGTAACACCTCACAACAAGCGACAACAAAGAGGATGTTGATGTGACACAGTCACCTTACAGCAAGAGGTGTCCGACAGCCAGATGGCTTTGAAAAGTATTGATCCATATCTTTACAAGTAAATTTTTTTTGTAGACTCAATTTGTATTATTGGCATCATCATCCTTCACTGGCCCTACTGTTACTGCGAACCTTTTTGATTTCACAAGTGTGAAAGTGTGTGCTCCATTTGAGGGGCGGCAGTGGCTCAGTGGTAAAGCGGGCAGTAGAGCGGGTCGTCCAATGCTCTGAGATCGGCGGCTCGATTCCCACTCCCGCCCAAAAAATATCACCTGGAGGTGAGCTGACAATGGGAGCTGACAGTGGGAGCTGACAGTGGGAGGTGTCAGCTCACCTCTGGAGCAATGCCGGGGTGCCCTCGAGCAAGGCGCCGTCCCCCCTCACAAGCTGCTCATTTGGGCGCACCACGAAGGAGTTGCCCGCCACTCTATCTCCCCTGCATGCTTACAGGCCCCTTTGTGTGCGGTTGTGTGAATTACAGGGATCTGTACACACCAATATGCATGTGTGTGATTTGATTGACTAACAAAAAAAACTAGAGTGTGCGTTCTTAATTTCCCTTCGGGGATTATAGCAGTGTATAAAATTAAAAAAAAAAAAAATTTCTACAATTGGTTAGCCTGGAGCCTATCCCAGTTGATACTGGGAAAGCAGGGTCTACCTTGAACAAGTCACCAGTTCATCACATCACCATGACCATGTCACATCAACAACCTGCTTTTTGTTGCTTGTTGTGAGGTGTTCCAATCAACATGGAATACATTTATCTCTGTAAACATAACTTTTATTGCATCAGTGTTAGACAGTGTTAATCATTACACAAATCCATACATACATACAGTACATACATCATCCATCCATCCATCCATCCTTTCATACATCCCTCCATCCATCCATCCATCCATAATGGATTAGATTTATATAGCGCTTTTCTGGACACACTCAAAGTCGCTTACATTGGATCCATTATTCATTCATTCCTCATTCATACTTGGTGATGGTAAACTACGTATGTAGCCACAGCTGCCCTTGGGCAGACTGACGGAGGTGTGGATCATCCAACCATCCATTCATCCATCCATCCATCCATCTATTTTCTCTTAGATGAGACAACTTTAATCTTCTTGTCAACCTTAATTCCATTGTGGGTCACGGTTGTTGCTGGATCCTATCACAGCAGGCTACTGGCCAGAGGCAGTGATCGGTTCACCTAAATTGCTTATCTTTGGAGGTGCTAAGAAGCTGGAGATCCCAGACAGAACCCACGCAGACACGGAGAGAGCATACATATCTGCGCAGTAATTGTCTCATCTTTAGCCACTTACCCACCTTGTGGGTCACAGGTCTTCTGAAGCGTATCCCAGCCAGCTGTGGGTCAGAAACGGGGTACACCTCGGATGAGACAGTGTAAAAGATAATTATTTTGTCAGCTGAGACATTTCTGTCTTTGGTTTGTCTGATTCTGATAAGTGCAAGCATTTTGTTAACCTTGGCGAGTTAATGATGCCATAACACACTCATTAAGCCCATCACTCATCACTAGTTCACACCAAATATTGGATAAAACACAGGATCTTCAGTCCGAGATACAAAGTTATCAAAGAAAAGCCATTATGGATGAATGAGCAACAGACAAACAGACACACACACACACACACACACACACACGCACACACAAACACACAAACTCTTCCCTGTGCCTTTGCTCTGTCTTCTGTAATATGCTCCTTGTCAGTTTTCACATGTCTTATAATTGGGAACATTTGTCATGCTTCAGGGAAACACTGTGGAACATCTACTACAGCGGATGCACAGGAAAACAAATGTACATAATGATCCCTGTTTGGACATACTCATGTTGTGTTTTGTGCTTTTAATT